>NW_027266282.1:3857500-5057500 GCF_022045235.1 Haliotis cracherodii | reverse complement strand
TATTACCAGTTTGTGTATTACCAGTTTTGTGTATTACCAGTTTGTATTGAACCAGTTTTGTGTATTACCAGTTTGTGTATTACCAGTTTTGTGTATTACCAGTTTGTATTGAACCAGTTTTGTGTATTACCAGTTTTGTGTATTACCAGTTTTGTGTATTACCAGTTTGTATTGAACCAGTTTTGTGTATTACCAGTTTTGTGTATTACCAGTTTTGTGTATTACCAGTTTGTGTATTACCAGTTTTGTGTATTACCAGTTTTGTGTATTACCAGTTTGTGTATTACCAGTTTTGTGTATTACCAGTTTTGTGTATTACCAGTTTGTGTATTACCAGTTTTGTGTATTACCAGTTTTGTGTATTACCAGTATGTGTTTAACATGCATGACTGGTTAATGTAGACTCTTTGTAATTACATCATGCAATCATATTTGCATTGATTCTTAATAGTCAGTAAGCTAGTGCTAACCCGAGTTGTTATCAGTCCAAGTCAAAAACTCTGTAAACATAATCCTTGGAAAATTCAGCATCAAAATACGAATCATGGTAGGCATATCAGTTCACCATCAGATGCACCATCAGATGCAGCATGGTGCTGCAGCATGGTGCTGCAACATCGCGCTGCACTGCAACATCGCGCTGCACTGCTACACCTGTGAGTTGTGACACCCCTAAAATGGGCATCACCAAAACAGTTCAACGGACGTCGCATTACTGGGGCATATTGATTCACACAATACAAGCATGTCAGTGTTATCCTGATGAAGCAACATGGTAGAAACACAACCTGAATGAACAGGGTATGATGCAATGTTGTATCTGTATGTACTTTAGCAGAATGGGTAGAAAGATCTGTGGTATGCATATCATATCTCCACTTAAAAAATGTTACCTATTGTCTAATATCAAAATGAGGGACATACAAAGATGCTTCAATTGACAGGGTTATTTAAAAAATAATAATCACACTTCCTTTTTAGAAGAAATGATCAGACAATATTGATTGGGGTCAGGGACACAGTTATCAAGTTTCAGTAATTAACGTAAATTATACATGTTTGGGTACAAATAAACAAATAAACAAACACAAACCTTTTCATACTGCTGACTAGACGAAGATACAGACGATACGTTTCTCTCCAAGTCAGCCACTCTCTGTCGAGATGCTTTCAGACGACCACTGAACTCCTCAATCTCATCTGAAATCATGAAAACGTCAGTTCACAAAACTGTTGTCATCAAAAATAGCAATCTTATCACATTACCGTACACTGATTTGTCCTGTCTGAACCAATTTGTTTGGTTGGTTTGTTGTGTAACACCGCACTCGGCAATATTCCAGCTATATGACAGCAGTCTGTAAATAATAGAATCTGGACCAGACAATCCAGTGATTGATATGATGAGCATCAATCCATGCAATTGGTATACAATGATATGCATCAACCAAGTAAGCGAGCCTGACCACCTGATCCCATTCGTCGCCTCTTATGACAAGCATGGGCTGCTGAAAACCTATTCTACCCTGGATCTTCACAGTTTGATCCTCAATAGAACCTGTACTGGGTTAGCCTGGTTGTTCTGAATTGACTGAATATAATGAGCTCTCTTGTATGAAGCCGTGATGTACAATGCAGATTAATGCCGACGTGTTCACAAGAGGCATTTAGACTGGTTGTTGGCGTCAAGCTCTTGCTAAGTTGTCAGAGAGATGACAATGATTATGTTATAATAGGATGAAGATAAAATACACCTACCTAATCTCTGCTCCGCAATGCGCTGTGACTGACTGACTTGAGACTGCAACTCTGTTTTCTCCGCAACAAGTATTCCGATCGTCTGTATGTGCACCTGCAAGGAACAGAAAGTCTGTGAACCAGTCCCTGATAACGGCCCTTGGTAGGTCACATAGCATAAGTAAGATTCAGTTACCCTCCCGCACAGTGATGACTTAGCATTACAACACTGCCACAGGCTACTTTGCACATCACTTTTGTCTTGTGTGGTAACAAACACGAGGTCAGAACAAGCCATGGTAATGGAAGACATTCAGTGGGAATTCAGATTACAAGATATGGATAAACAGCTTCTTTATTGTAACTAAGGTGACGCTTTGATGTAGATTCAACACCTTTGTCAAGCAAGTGATGTACATCAAGGTCAAATATGGGGTTACATAGATATGGATGGGAGATATATACAAATGATAAGGCAGAAGTACAAAGAGTGATTGACATCACACAGTGTAATACAATCATGATTGATGCATACAAGTTGATAAGATTGATCTGGGTTAAGTATCGTGAGGTGCTAGCTGATAAGGAAAACAATGGAATTATACGGAGGGACAACAAGTTGATAGGAAGACAGTAAGATACAAGCAGTCTAGAGATTAGAATCTCACTGAAATGTCAACTTAGTTATATTAAAGAAGTTGTTTAATGTCTATCCATACGAACATGTCCTTGATCATCACATCAACTTCTTAATCCTACTCAAAGAACTTATTTCCATATTGTTTTGCATTGTTTTATCAGGCTATCCCATTGCATCACCAGAGTAAGGAGTAGAAAAAGACATATCAAAGTAACTGTATCATTGATTACCTATCAAAAGAGTACAGTGTATCGCAGTGTAAAAGGTGAGTTTTTCATACCTAGAATAAGGGTGCTTTCAAGGGATGACGTCTTAAACACAGGGTTGAAGAGTTTTGATGTTTTTTTCCCCCCCAAAAAACAAAGACATTACTGTGAGCACGTAACACCGGAAATACCATGTCAACAAATCCATACTTAAGTACGTAAACTAATCATCTTATTACACTCTCTGGTTATAAAAAGTGTTCATTGGTTACACCTCAGATGACTGGCCCACCTCGGCTGTGACTGTTCAGAAGCTATTTACACCAGTCTGTTTCTATTCCTGATGACAAAATCACCAGCCCCCATCTCAAACAAAACATGTTTATGGAATAATAATTTTGTTGTGGCCCATGCTTAATGAGGGAATACATCTCAGAGACAATACCTGCAGTTGTTCCCTGAGGGACCCAACATCTTTCTTGTGTTTATCATCGAAGCCATCTCGCTCCTGGTCCAGCTGCTCCTGTAGGGTCTTCGCATGACTTCTCTGTAACAAGCAGGACAACAGCATCAATCTGTGTTCACAGCTGGCAGCCATTCAACACTGAAACTAACCTTGAACTCAAGGGCAGATAACCAGAAACGAGCAGGCGTTTTATGGCTCTTTTAGCAACATTCTAGCAATATCATGACAAAGGTGCTTCAAACACAGTTCCAATGCAGAGGTAGAAACTAACAGTTTTCGTCCACTACACTAGTTCTTATGATGCAAAAAGGGCCAATTTCAACTAGTCCTTATGATACCTTAACTATTGGGCAGTTTGGCAAGGACTATAGGACTAGTGCCAATTTCTAACACTGCCAGTGTTGGGAATCAAACCGAGGTCTCTGGCATGACAAGCGAATGCCAACCCACAGCCCCAAGTTTGTTTTGTAATTGGACACATAATGGCCAATACTCTGTGAAGAGTGAGGTATGACAAGGACCCTTTTTGGCCTGCTGGAAATGTTTCAAGTTGTGGAAGACTAATCCTGATATGCACCGTATGTCCATAATGTCCTTACCATGCTTAAATGCATCTGCTAGGCTAAAAAAAGAAGGATTATCAGATTTCTCGTCCATATATTTAAAAAAAACTCTGCCTGAAAACCTTCCTGACACAAATGAGACTTTCATCAAAATTTGGTGTTATCAGTTATGAATCCAAAATAAGCGTATGTTGAGAACATGAAAATTCAAATCTCATCAACACATCTGCTAACAATTTCCCACAGAAATTTCCTGCAAAAGGTAGAGGAAAGACTTAAGTGAGTTCAAAAGGCTAATTTAAAATCCCTTGGAGCAGGGGAGCCCTGTATAGGTGCTATGTGACTCACAACTTGTTCAATCTGTGTTGTCAACTGTTCATTAGTTGATGAGTATTTCTCCAGGAGAGCTGCAAGTTCACGATTCCGCTTCTATGGAAAAAAAATGAAAACCAAAAGTGAACATGTGAAAAAACAAAAATGAAATTAGAAATGCATGTACCTAAATAATGGTTAAGGATGTCTGTTTGACTGTATCAAGTGAATTTCACTGTTTCTAAGATCTGTCAAAATGCATTCAATTGTGCTGGGCACACTTAATACAGGGGTTGATTCACTGCTGGCCCGTTGGTCTGTGCCAGTTAAAATTACAAAATTTCACCCTTTTCTGTGTATGTTTAATTTTCTTAATTGGATCATCTCAGTAATGAGTGAGTGAGCTTTCAGCAATATTCCAGCAATATCACGGCGGGGGACACCAGAAATGGACTTCACACATTGTACCCTATCGAAAATTGAACCCTGGTCTTCAGCGTGACTAGCAAACGCTTTAACCACTTGGCTACCCGACCACCCCTTCAACTCAGTAGAATGACAATGCCATTTTGTAATGTTGTGTACAACAACTTCATTATTTGCACATAAATCACCATGAAATGAGGCAAATGGAAGCCAAGAGATAATCTCAGAGTGAAGGAAAAAACGTTCGAGGGGTGAGGAGTTCTAAAACTTTCAGAGCCCTGCTAGTTGGCTACACGACCACAGGCTAAAATACTCTATGAGAATACTAGTGTAGCAATAATATGATTGGGTCGTGATACGATAAATGTCCTGATACTATGGGTGCGATATGATTCGTATCCAAATACAGCACTTCCATTGCATAAGTTGATATTCTTTCTTTGTGTAGGTGACTTATATGTTTTAAAATTTCAGATCGAAGATGGGATATTGTAGGGCAGAAATATATAGGTTAAAGGGCAGCGAGAATGTTATGCTATTTATAGCCAACTGGGAATTACTAGAGAATCTGCGTAAGCTGGTTGTTGAACAGTTTCTGTTATTATTTGTGTTTTTACTCAATCTCAAAGATAAATTGAAATGTAATGTATCATATGTATCGTGATACATGGTTTGTAAACTGATGAGCCTCGGATCACGATACAATGCTATATTGCTGTATTGTTACACCACTAAAGAATACATGACAATTTAAGTGATCATCACGTTAGGTTTCTCAGACAATCAATAAAAACATAAGGATTCATGAATTGTATTCACCCTCAGTTTCTAAAATGCAGAGACATGCCACTGTAACTATGGTAATGGCATACATTGTTATTGGGCACAAAAATTAGTTGTTCTTCAGTCCTTGTTACATGCCATGATTAACTCCCCAAATCGCCTCACCTCAAGCTCTGCAACACTTGAACCATTTGTGGTATCCATCTCTTCACCATTGACAAAGTCCGAGGTCTGTAAAAAAAGGGACAACAAATTTAATATTAGTATCATGAGAAATATCAACTCAGAATTGGAACTTAACACTAGTCCAGGGCTAGTACAAATTTCCGAATTTCCCATTGTTTTAACAATACAAGGGCATTTCATCTTTACCTGGGCTAGAAAAGCTTTTGAGTTAAGTTCTAACCCTGTAAACTCTACAAGTACATACACTATGACACAGCCAATATTTTTGACCTTGTTAAAATATCTGTCAGACATCATATTTCAATCAGGACAAGTCATTTGACAAAGAATTATTGTGTCATGAGTTATCTCCCTTTGGCAACTGATCCGAAACGTGAATACCATAGCCGGGATATTGGAACCATGAGAATACATATATGCAGCATAATGCTCAATATTATGTACTTATGTGCTAAAAAATACTTTCCAGTTCTCTTTAGTGCTCCTGTCAACGACTTTCATCATGTTTATACCGATTGACAAAACTCCACAAGCAATTAATTAAGTTAATCTAAAATGTCCATCTCTCAATTGTATGAATGAATGAATGAGTATGGTTTTATGCTGCTTTTTGCAATATTCCAGCAATATCACGCCACTGGACACTAGAAATGGGCTTCACACATTGTACTCATGTCGGGAATCGAGCCTGCGTGACGAGCGAACACTTTAACCACTAGGCTACCCTACCGCCCTCTCTCAATTGTAACATATATGTAGATTATCATCTTGTACTTCAGATAATAACGCACAAAAACATTTCGAGTCCATCATCACTGGGAAACATTTCTACTTGCATATGCCATCAGCAAACCCACCTCTGCTAGAAGGCCATTGATCTGTCTGGACAGCTGCTGCAGGCTCTCAGTGGAGGACGTTGTTCTAGAGAAACAGCAAACAACATTAATAACCTCCCAATACTCTCATCAGCCTTGTCTGTCCAGTGTAGTATATCTCCATTCTATTGTGCTAAACACCCTGGATGCCATCAAAGCTTTATTTGCAGAAGTGACGTCACTATCGTCCAACAGTATCAGCTTGAATTAACCAATAAAATTACTCTTCTGGGTGATCTAATTTCAAAACTGTGAGTCCTCTAAAGGGGTCGATTTAACTACTTAAAATTACAAAGGGCTTGCTAAACCACAAAACCGATGTCCTGTCTGGCTAGTCAAAATTTCACCCCTTCTTCCTCCATGTGTTCAATATTTTTAATTGGTCACTACCTGTGAATCATGTAATTCTGAAGAGAAAATATTTAGGGGGGATGAGGTCGTGTGAATGTTTAACTCAAAGAAAGATATATGTTAATCATCTCAGTAGAGTGAGTGAGTTTGGTTTTACGCCGCTTTTAGCAATATTCCAGCAATATCACGGCAGGGGAAACCAGAAATGGGCTTCACACATTGTACCCATGTCGGGAATCAAACCCGGGTCTTCGGCGTGACGAGCGAACGCTTTAACCACTAGGCTACCCGACCGCCCCTCATCTCAGTAGAATGACAACCAGACATTTTGCAATGTTGTTTCTTTGCTCATAAATCAGCATGAAATGAGGCGAATGGAAGCTAAGATATAATCTCAGAGTGCAGGAACAGGCGTTTCAGGGGTGAGGAGTTCTAAAATGTTCAGAGCCCTCCCAGGTGGCTACACGACCATAGGCTCGGTCACTTCACGTCCTCCATCATGTTGTTGTAGTCTCGTTAGTTTGGAGAAGGGCCAGTAACTCTTAAAAGGAGCAAGCCCTGATGGCTACATACAAATTTGTTGATAAATGCATCCCTACTCTATAAATTTAATCAAATCAGAAGACTATCATTACGATGTTCAAGCTAAAAGAAATGTTTTCCCCAGTGATAAGCATGATAAGGGAAGGGAGGGATGTTTTTATACTTTAGATGTTGTAATCGAGAAGGTATGCAACAAACAGAAAAGTGGTGATCATGATTATTCCAATCCTGCATTTCTTTGGAAGGCTACGCTTAGTGTTGTGTCGTTTCAACAAGAACCTACAGCAGCAAAAGGGTACAGGGTATTTATCAAATTAGAATGGAGACATAATACACCATGATACACTGGATCATTGAGGATGTATTTATTACAGGAACAGCATAAACATCATACCACGCTTTAGGAATTCTGTTCTGGGTCCCATTCGACACAGCGATCGGATCGTGACACTTAGCTGATCGTAAGTCCTGTTCTTTAACACTGACTTACGACAATCAAAGAGCCAAGATAGCTTTGTGGAACGGGGCCCCAGGCCTTATCTAAACATCAATAAACTACTTTTTTCACATTTACCAATTTACTATAAATCACTTAAACATGTTAAAATTGTCATCAGCAAATATTGCTACAGGAACCCTGCCATGTAGTGTTCAACAATAACACCAACATAGGGGTGGCCAGCAGCGTCTCGGCATTATCAGTAAACATTGTAACAGTGCTTCACCCAAAAGGACCAAAACAATAAAAATCTATTTCTTTTATACCAACATCATACATATGCAATACAGACAAACATAATAACAGGTTTGTTTTGAAAACACAAGGAATTGGTAGATTAATAAATTGGATGTTAGCAAGAGTTAACAAAAACGTTGAACAGTGATGAAGGTTGAGAACTTGGCAATTAAGTCGGACAAATCTGAAAATGACAAAGAGGCAAGTGAACTATGACATCACTTCCTGTAGAGCTAATATGAGATTGCTGGTACACATCATGCTGTGGGTTACAAATGCTTCATGCACTATTGGAGTCAATACAGTCTGACTAATCCTGCCTATTAACTCAGCATTATGGCTGTCACACCATTGTAAAGCCGGCAAGTAATTTTTCTTTCATTATTACGGGAAGAGTTGTTTAAAAGCTAAAATCTCAGCATCTACGGACACACTAATGACACCCTACTTGCAAGGATTAGCATCTGACCTTCACTTATGTTAAACAAGAAGTGAGGCTGACTGTGGAATATTCTATTTTCAGCGTTAGAAACTGGCACTAGTCCTATAGTCCTTGACAAACTACCCAACAGTTAATGTATCATAAGGACAAGTAGAAATTTGCCATTTTGAAGGGTTTTGCTATATGTTAGTTTCTACCACTGACTTTGAAACACTTATGAGGATTGAACATGACATGACAGTAAGAACCTGGAATGACAGCTCATATTTGTGCACGAATATTCACCCATTAAACTAACAATTTTGTGAGAATGTGCAGTGAGAGCATGAACCCTGTAATATCTGCCAGGGCAACCATGGTAACAATCAGCAATTTGTATCCATCTGGTCCTCATCCTACACATTAGTGGTTAGTTGCGTCATATGAGCAGAGTGGGGTACTTGGATCCAACCAACACTGCCCTGGAATCTCACAAGAGATGCAACTTCTTATAATTGTCAGTGATGTATACATAACAAGTTTGAGCTAGAACAAGAAGTCTAGGTCTAGAATGTAACAATAGGATTGTGACATACTTGTCTGTCTCTATTCACATGCTGAAGCTATACATCTTGAAAATGTTTGATCATAATAGTTCAAACACGACTAGCATGAGTAGCAAAATGCACACACAGATATGACAGATGAGGTATGTGAGTAAATATAAATATCTAGAGGATTTATATGTCTAACATCAACAGGCTGAAAAGCAATAAAAAGAAGGACTGAGCTTTAACCATTCCAAAATACCTCGACTTCCAGCACACCAAAGTAACATCATTTTCACATTCTGATGAACTCAATACAACTTGAATTTGCAATAAATAATGCAGAGAATTATCACCATGAGCTTGTTTATCAAAACCAACCTGAAGCATATGTCTGACAGGGACTGTCTGAGATGTCAAATAACAAAACTTTCACAGCAGTTACAAACAAAATTAGATCAAAAGGGGTATGAATCTGTCCCTTGAATGAGAATTCTTTGCTGAAGACATTCCAAAAGGATGCAGACTGAAGCATTGTCATAATTACGCAACTTCATCCTGTTAGGGTACAGAGAACATGCTTCAGTCCAGGTGATATCTAGGACTACTTAAAGCTCAGTCAGTGGAGAAACAGAAGGCACAGCAAGCAGCAACACAACTAGGAACAGCTTCACGCTGCAGTTATACCTGGTGGAGGACCCAAACCACTGGGAGTGGCCATGTTTGGGCTGCTCTTCAGCTTGTCTAGGATGTGTAAAACAAAAACTGCAAGTAACTATCTACATGCTGTAGTATATGTAGTAATAACTGGCCTGAATTTAATGAGTTAATATGTGCCCCATTCCACAAATCGATCGTCGCGCTAGGACAATCATAACTCCCATACTTTAATATATCCTACGACAATCATAGCGCTGACATCGCTTTGTGGAACGGGACCCAGAACCTAGGCGTTAAATGACACTGCAAGGTCAGGATACGATACGAATCACAATCCATGGGTCATGATACATATCGCAACATGAACATTTATGTCAGATTGCATGGAAACTTGTCAATAAATATTTTAGAGCAGGTTCAAAAAGAAAAGCTAGTTGTAGACACATGTTCATGGCGGTTATTTCTAGTAGTGAACTTGAAATGCTAATTACAACATATTTTGCGATATTTGACTTACAAAAACGCTGGAGGGGTCATTAAATGAGTAGTAATTTATTTCAGCAAGTATATCATCTTGCATCTATACAGAAAAATCATATCGCGTATCGTATCGTAAACATGAAAACACACAATGCACTGTTGCACCCTTACCAGAACCGTAAACATTTAACATGCTAAACATGTTCAGGTTAGATGTAATAAACTTAGATTCCAGTCTACAACTTCAGCTACATTCTGCTTGGTACGGTAAATTCAGCTATAACTAGTTCACACATTAACAGACCCATGAAGATCTCTGTAGACACTAGGTCTTCAGCAACATTTGCTTGCCATAAAAGATGACTATGCTTTTCATAAAAGCCAACTAACAGGATCGGGTGGTCAGGCTCTCTGACTTGGATGATGCATGTCATCAAATCCCAATTGTGTAGATCAATGCTCATGATGTCAGTCACTAGATTGTGTGGTCCAGACTTGTTTTTTTATAGACCGCCGCCATATAGCTGGACTATTGCTGAGTGCAGCGTTAAACAAACAAACAAACAAATCAATATCAACACTATATTTACTGCTACTGGGCCAGCAGACCTGAAGGTTTTGTAACAGACATTCCGAATATAATGTTAAGAAATTTTCATAATATGAACGACAAATTAATCCAGGATTATCGGATCAGGTTATTTATCAATGTTATTTTAAAATCTAATTCACTATGGACTGAAAACAGATATGATTGATACAATAACAAGGTTAAGTTTGTCAATCATAATCAACATGATGATGATAAGTAGCTGCTCGCAAACAATAAAGCTCTGTCCAAACTTAAAATACCGAAAGCAGGGAAGCAATGCAAAAGGTGTCCCAAATTCTGACAGAGAATTTTCCCTGGTTGACAAATGATGTACCCACCTGGCATCGACAGCTGACTTGGGGGAGGGGGTGTCGTTACTTTCACAGTTTGACTCAGGGACCTGGAAGGAATCACAGAATTCACACAATCCTTCTCAATAGAAGACAGAATTGACAAACACAGTACCATGATCTACATAAACTTTCTTTACATAAATTTAATAACATGTTATTAAACATGGCATGTGACCCAGGAGATCCGGTAGAGAATAGGTCTTTAACAACCCATGCTTGCCATAAGAGGAGACTAACGTGACTGAGTGGTCAGGCTTGCTGACTTGGTTGATGCATGTCATCGTATCCCAAATGTGTAGATTAATGCTCATGATGTCAATCACTGAATTTTCTGGTCGAGACTTGATTATTTAGAGACCACCATTATACAGCTGGAATATTGCTGAGTGTGTGTGGCTTTAAACAAGAAACAAAACCAATAAACATGGCAAGTCTTTCCAATGATGTTCCAAAGTTTGTTTGTCGTTTAACTCCGCAGTTAGCAGGCAGCTTGAATCATTGAATTCAAACTTGTAGGAAGACAAATAGGCAATCTTAACTTCTGCCTAATGGCCATGGCAACTGGAAGTACAATCTCATTAAAATTAGATCTTAGTTCTTGCTACCGCTAAACAAAGATCTGAGGACATCCCATTACAGGTCATGTCAGACTGACCTTTTCGCGAACTTTGACCGACCAATGGAATGACTGACAAGAAGTTGATATCAGCCAATCAGAAAGCAGCTTTATGGCACTAATTTCAAACTGGTGACTATGCTTCGAAACATATTTCGACAAACTCTTGATTAAAAAAACAAAACTGAACATAAGAACATGTTGGAATGGCTAACAGATGGCCTAGATTATATGGATTAAGTCATTTATTCACCCTATTCTGCTACACATTAAACAAGATAATAAGATCCCTAGCCATGCATCAATCAGATGTTATCATGGTTAGAGATGGCACAAGTCAATTTGAGAATTAACCCTGATCAAATGTCAACATGCTCAAAGCAACGTTCAACTGTTTGATCAAATATCTTGCTATTACATTTATAACCATGACAATCACAAGGGATAACCATGGTAACTTAACATAGCTTTCATAAAAAAAACCTCCATAATCCCTTGAATAAAAACAGAATAACGTAAATTTTAACATTGTTTAACATGTTTAAGGAGGGCCTCTGTCAAAGATAATTCTTTTCACACCACAATGCTGATGAAATGAGGGAAAAACATTCCAATCCAAGATACATGTCAAACATATGCTGCACACTCGTGAGAACACAGAAGGAGTCTAGTAATCAATGTGCAATGTCATAGTATGGTCATTCTGGAGCATGTTGAGTAAATACAAGACACACCATGCAAAAGCTATGGGGAAATTTCTACATGTCCCTTACCTTGCTCTGCTCTGGAGACAGATTAGTGGAAATGTTTTCCTTGTTTGGAGTCTTGTCTTTGTTTGTTTTGGTTGCCGGGGCTGGCGAGCTGGTAGGAGTTCGTCCAGACTTCTGTTGAAATTGTTTAAGCTGGAAAACAAGGACATTTAGTTAGCTAGCAGCCCTGTATTTTACCACTGTTCATTATTAGTGGTGGAACGATACATCGATGCATACATACCTTACATGCCTAAAATGTTTTATGTAATAAATGTTACACCAAACACTAATTAGTAGTGAAAACGTAAATATTTTCATCCATTGCGCCATACTTGACACTGCCAATCACCAGTGTGTCAATACTGTGATGTATTTGGCCATCCTGTCTATGAAAAAGATTGGTTACCCACCACAGATAAGAGCACATGCAAGTATCGTGATACGTATCAGATCTTGAACAAGGTATTGTGATACGTATCGGATCACAGTGTTGGTGTATCGTCCCAGTCCCATTCATTATCTTCATGGGTTGTAATTCATCTGGACCAAGCACACTATTCATCAAGCCAATGATCCACTCCATGACACACAATCAGCCAAGTTACACAAGTCTACCTTGCAACTGCAAGTCTACCTGGTTTACACATGCTAACAATGCACAATCAAAGAACATGTTTGATCAGTTTAGTTACAAACTTAGACATGTTAGAAATAAACAAACAAACAAACAAACTGATACGAACATGGTAAACTTATGCTGGTTTTCGCAGATTCTACCACGTCTACCTTGATACAGACTATTGCTATTTTGCTTACTATTCACTGCTACTGTCAGGCATGCAGTTAGTTCATTTGTTACAAATTAAGCAAGTTAATTGGCGGATCCAGAGGGGTGTGTGTGAAAACCATACTTATATTACAAATCATGCATATCATTGCACATAACATACACAGTGTTTGAAATAAGCTTGACAATGACGACAGTCTAGGGGTCCTTGTCACAGCCCTAATGACAAAACGTCAAGATATAGGTCTTTATTCAAATACTATTGGAGCAACCCTCAACATGCTCAAGGACCAGAGGTCCCCCTTTCATTTTGTAAACTGCTAAACTATTTGATAACCAATGATCAATCAACATGATCAACATAAATGTATTAATTAGTGACACATCAAGATGATGAATGGCGATGCAATGCAGCGATCACCAAGCGTTCCTCTATAACCACGGCAACCGTTAGCAAATATGTTTTCAGCAATCACATGGGCAAAACATTCAACAGGCCTAACACAATAAATAACTGGAAAAGAATAATGTTTGTCAAGCACAGTTTAGAAAAACTGACTACTAAAAAAGAGCAGTTTGGCAAATATGCCATGTGTTATCTTCAGCACAAGCAATAAATTGAATCTCACAACAAACGGGAGAGTCATATTACATGTGACAGCTATGTTATCATCGGTTTTGTTATTTTATCATTAGTTATCACTATGGTTGCATACCAGATTCTATACTTGACGTGAGTGACTGATGATGCCCCAACATTTGTGCTCGACACTAACACTGGTCCAGGACCAGTTTAGTTAAATAAATGGTGGTCCTGTGGTTTAGTGTTATTTTGGGGACGATGAAATTAATTGAATTTTGTAGGACTTTTGAAATCAGCGATAGATTGAGTCTAAGCTCGAGGCACCTATGTGCTCAGTGAGTGAGTGATCATTGCTTAATGCAGCCATTCCCAGTGACCAAATGACCAGAATGTTGTCAAGTTGGTAATGTCATGTCATCAGAAGAATGTCCTATCATTTTTTTCCCATCAAATCATGAAAAAGTCCTAATAACATATAAAATGAGAGAATGAGACTTTACCAGCTTCAGCACTCATCTGAAGCACAAATCTGGTAAAATGCTTTTGATGTAGTAAAAGTTGGCTAGCAGATGTGGTAGACAGACCCTCTGCCATCTCTACCCTTGGACACATCAAACAGTATCCAAGTCAGCATAAACATGATAAAGCCATAATCACTTACTCTACCACTAGTGTTACAACTAACCAAAGAGAAGACTTGAAGTTATATCATCCACTAGTTAGATGCACATAGTTGTTGGACTGTAAATTATTGATTGGTAGGTTAAATAGTTGAAGCAATCTCACTCAGTGTCCGAAAGGACTGCCCGCCTGCCTGGGGCAGAAGATTCTTAGACTACTTACGTCTTCAATTTTATTATAACTCATTGTAGATTCTCAAGTACTTGTTTGCATAACTTCAACTGATGTGATTTGATTACTCTGATAAGCACAAGATAGGGCTCAGTGTAATTAGTTTGGTTGCACTCAGCAATATTCCAGCTATATGACAGCGGTCTGTAAATAATCAAATCTGGACCAGACAATCCAGCGGTTGATGTCATGAGCATCTATCCATGCATTGGGATACGATGACATGCATCAACCAAGTCAGCCAGTCTCACCACCCGATCCTGTTAGTTTCCCTTATGACAAGCATGGGTTCCTGTATGGGTTGATGTATGAAACCATACATGTACAAAGTGCATGCAAATTCATTATATATTCATATTTTGTTTAGTTTGGGGAAAATATTTTTTTAATGAGGAGTGCTGTTATTGGTGACATTTTAGAGCATCAAACAAATAATAACGACCAATATCTTGTATATCGACTGCAAGTGTAGTTTACCATGGTATACACCATGTGTACCAGCAAATGTCTTCGGTATGAAATTTGAGCTCAGTGACGTGTTTACTGTTTACACTCCACTACTGACAGTGCAAAGAGAGGCATGCCCGTAGATGTTATAATAGCGTATCAATATAAAACAACGAGAATAAACATAGCCTTGAGGCCGACATAAGCATGTGTATTTTCGATTGAACACGTACACTCATTATAGTAGTAACGGATAATCAAAACTATTTCATATTAACTCAAATTGAACTTGCATGAAATGTTGTAGTATATTTGACTACTATGTGGAGGTGCAATGACATAACTTATTAAACTATCATCTTGGATATATTAATCAAAACGTGCAAAAATGTTTCCATCTGTCAAATTGGTGTTGGCAACTTAGCAAAAAAACACTTCCGAATGGCACGATTTACTTTCGCGTTTATCGCATAATAAGCATTTCAAGGGACTCCTAGAATTACATAACATGCGTATGCAATAAATAATTATCAACCGGCATACTGGTTTGCTTAACATATTAGTAAATACCCTCTTTTTGGCAGCGGCGATTTTATCTCTTTTAGAGCTGTCTGCCATTTTCGGCCATTGATGATGCGCACGCACCTGACACGCAGTCAGGCTGGCATCCTTGCAACTGGGCTCCTGTCTATTGATTTCTAAACACGCCATGTTTCTGCGGCTTGGAAGAGAGAAACCAGTGGATTATTATAAAACTGAGGCTTGGGAACGAAGTCATGGATCCAAATATTGAATTTCATAGAAACACTGAACGGTTGTAAGTGAATCATACGGTTTACTATAACTACTCGAATAATAATTTGTAGATATGTAACATCAACATGCCATTTACAATCGGTTGAGTAGAAAATGATTGTTCAAACGAAATATGATTCACGAGTAATGCTGTGACACACTTGTGATCTAATTAATACCTTCCTCTACTTCAGAAAAGGAAGCGAGAAAATAAGTAGTGAATTTGTAGTTAGTGATATATAAGCAAGCAGGATATCAAGAGGAACATCCACGAGGGGTTGTTTAGGCGACAGTGTACAGCACTATCTGCATACATTTACATGACAAGGGCGGATCCAGGATTTTTACTGCCTACAACATGTAGTATTTGATTTTCAGGGGGTGGGAGGGAGGTCCTGGACACCCAGTATACCCTGGGCACCCCCACCCAGCCCGGATCCGCCTATGTATGATGTAATCCCGCCTCCAATACAAACCGCCCCGTGAAGATCCGGGGTAGAATCGGTCTTCAGCAACCCATACTTGCCGTAAAAGGTGACTATGCTTGTCGTAAAAGGCGACTAACGGGATCGGGTGGTCAGGCTCGCTGACGTGGTTGATGCATGTCAACCGATTACTCAAAACATTCCCATGGAGGGAGTTACAAACAGCATTTAGCAGTTTCAAACCTGAAATAGTCAATATGATGTCTTGAACTGCAGTATAGCTTTGATTAGTCATTTCATCACGCGGAACGTCCGGGGTCATACCATAAGACGTTAATTTGTTTGTTTTTTGTTTAACGCCGCACTCAGCAATATTCCAGCTATATGACAGCGGTCTGTAAATAATCGAGTCTGGTCCAGACAATCCAGTGATTGACATTATGAGCATCGACCCACGCAATTGGGATATGATATTGCTGACTGCGGCGTGAAACAACAAACAAACAAATTCAAACAAATTTAGCAAAATCTGATAATGGGCTAATAATTGATCCCATGTTTTAATAGATCGAAAGCCTCTGCGTTTATACTTTTGGATAATGCCCCATACCTTGGACATGCGAGTATTGGAATTGACAGTTACTGCATATTAACTTTGTCAAGATTTTCGTTTTTTTGTTGTTAATAAATATGCCTTGCTTTTGCATTTAAGATTTTGAAGTTATTTACATTATCATGGCATGGCAATGACAATAATTACAGCCGTTGTCATTTCGTCATGATTGTGAGGCTTTGCAGAGGATTTAGAAATACATTCATCAGAAAATAGCTGTAAATGATAAGCTTTAAAATTGTTTGAACATGTTTTTTTGAAACAGTTTGCTAAAATAAAGATGACGGAGGAACATAAAATGTGGTCACAAAATCATTGGACGGACCATTCATCCAGCAAAACGGAGTGTGTAACTGAAAAAAATCAAAAGAAAAATATGTGCCTGTACCAGGATGTAGGTTTGTTCTTGTATTATCATTAACAATACATAAATCGTCGCGAAGCAAAACTGTATTGGATCTTCCACTTACTGTTTGTATCATCCCTAGTGTGTCAATTTAAATCGTCCATGATAATGAACATTTTTTTAAGGCGAAGGAGCCCTGGGAGCACCTCGTACCTGAAACCAAGATAGTGGAAGAGCAGCCGATGGCGTATCGTGAAGTGAGTGAGTGAGTATGGTTTTACGCCGCTTTTAGCAATATTCCAGCAATATCACGGCGGGGGACACCAGAAATGGGCTTCACACATTGTACCCATGTCGGGAATCGAACCCGGGTCTTCGGCGTGACGAGCGAACGTTTTAACCACTAGGCTACCCGACCGCCCCCGTATCGTAAAGATAGACACAGTGTGAAAACAAAGCGTAAGGTTAAAAGGAGAGCATCTGTTGGAGGAGGAGTATGAGTGACAGAGACGTATGGCCACGTCTTTCAAAGCAGTTTTATCAATCAGACTGGTATAGTTGTTACACGGTGCATTGTCAGAATGGTATAGTTGTTACACTGTGCATTGTCAGACTGGTATAGTTGTTACACTGTGCATTGTCAGACTGGTATAGTTGTTATCACTGTGCATTGTCAGACTGGTATAGTTGTTACACTGTGCATTGTCAGACTGGTATAGTTGTTACACTGTGCATTGTCAGACTGGTATAGTTGTTACACTGTGCATTGTCAGACTGGTGTAGTTGTTACACTGTGCATTGTCAGACTGGTATAGTTGTTACACTGTGCATTGTCAGACTGGTGTAGTTGTTACACTGTGCATTGTCAGACTGGTATAGTTGTTACACTATGCATTGTCAGACTGGTATAGTTGTTACACTGTGCATTGTCAGACTGGTATAGTTGTTACACTGTGCATTGTCAGACTGGTGTAGTTGTTACACTGTGCATTGTCAGACTGGTATAGTTGTTACACTGTGCATTGTCAGACTGGTGTAGTTGTTACACTGTGCATTGTCAGACTGGTATAGTTGTTACACTATGCATTGTCAGACTGGTATAGTTGTTACACTGTGCATTGTCAGACTGGTATAGTTGTTACACTGTGCATTGTCAGACTGGTGTAGTTGTTACACTGTGCATTGTCAGACTGGTATAGTTGTTACACTATGCATTGTCAGACTGGTATAGTTGTTACACTGTGCATTGTCAGACTGGTATAGTTGTTATCACTGTGCATTGTCAGACTGGTATAGTTGTTACACTGTGCATTGTCAGACTGGTATAGTTGTTACACTGTGCATTGTCAGACTGGTATAGTTGTTACACTGTGCATTGTCAGACTGGTGTAGTTGTTACACTGTGCATTGTCAGACTGGTATAGTTGTTACACTATGCATTGTCAGACTGGTATAGTTGTTACACTGTGCATTGTCAGACTGGTATAGTTGTTACACTGTGCATTGTCAGACTGGTGTAGTTGTTACACTGTGCATTGTCAGACTGGTATAGTTGTTACACTATGCATTGTCAGACTGGTATAGTTGTTACACTATGCATTGTCAGACTGGTATAGTTGTTACACTGTGCATTGTCAGACTGGTATAGTTGTTACACTGTGCATTGTCAGACTGGTATATTGATTCTAACGTATAACTTCCCCTGTTCAGTCTAGGCCACCCTGATCAAAATTAGCACACACACGAAGGAGTGAACGTGAAGGAGTCGCCTCTCCATAGGGGATGATAGAGGAGAGGCATATCCAGGTGTTGTATGCACCTGAACGTGATCCTCAATTGCCTACTCTCTTTTCCAGCATCGCAGTGGAAACTGGACTTTTATAGTCAGTTAACTCACTTGCCTCGGGAAGATGCGCAGTGAACTGTTTCCTTCTTCTTTGCTGACTCTGGTTCTGATGTTGGATGTTTGTTGTGAATTGAAAAGTTCTGTCAGAGAGGCTGGCATCAATATATATGACTGGTTCTGAGACATCTGAGTGATTTCATCAAATATCATCTGCTGATCCTTCGATCAAGATATTGATGGCTGGCATGGAATGGAGATCTTGTCAAAACTGGTACCTCGGGTCAAAGATACGATCACAGAGTAACTTTTTGTTGAAGGAGTTTGAGACGTTAGATTGAACTATGTTTTAGCTTCACGATCAAAAGTAGGCCAAGTCTCGACGAGACAGAACACTCTCAGTTGACAGCGCTCTTTACAATGGAAGCCCACACATCTGAAACATTGCCGTTAAAGTAAGGTAAAAAAGAACCAAGTTTAGTTCTGTCATCGCATTTCATTTTTCAACTTTGTACGCCATTCATTCCTTCATCGATGGACAATTGTCTCTGTATATGCGTTCACCATAGATATATTTACATCTTTATCCTCAAAAGTTCAAAACAATTTGTGAAAACTAAAAGCAAATGTTACCTGTAGTTTACAGAAAGTGAAGTTTGGACGTCGTCATACATAACATCTACGTGAAATTTGGGGACAGAACATTGAGGCAAGGAGTAAGATCTGTTTCTGCTCTTTTCGGCAAAATAAAAACTAGGGAATATATTCGTAGTTTAAGTTAAGCTTCGGGTATATCGATGGTCAGACAGCGTTCATTAATGGTCAAATAGCCAAGTCCCTTTCACTGAATGGCCCATCTGAAGTAAAAATAAAAGACACCAGTGAAACCGGCTCATATGTGTCATACTATTTCGACGCGTGAAGATTCCGGGGTAGAATAGGTCTTCAGCAACCCATACTTTCCGTAAAAGGCGACTATGCTTGTCAGGCCCGCTGACTTCGTTGATACATGTCATCGATCCCAATTGCGTGGGTCGATGCTCATGATATCAATCACTGGATTGTCTGGTCCAGGCTCGATTAGTTACAGACCGCCGTGATATAGCTGGAATATAGCTGAGTGCGGCGTTAAACAACAAACCAACCAACCAATCATACTATTTCATCTATTAAGAAAGATTTGAGTGACAAATAATTATTCACAAGAATCCATGATTACAATAGCGCCACCTTTATCTGACTGGTTCATAAAGATACTGGGATTACGGGCCAAATTGTCTTCTAGGGCTCTCACACTTTGCCGAGTTGCGTCCCGAGTATGGACCCGAGCTGACTCGGGGGTACTCGTATCGAGTTCGTAGCGAGGTCGTACTAAACTCGGGGTTACTCGGGATAGCTCGTACTGATCTACAAGCGTTTTGGAACTGCTCAAAACAGTCGGTCCTCGTAACACACTCGTCCTACTCGTAGTACCCTCGTGGCGGCCTCGTGGTGCTCATACACAACTCGTATGAGGATCGTCTGCAAAATTTATTGCCGAGTTGACCGAGTCTTATACGAGTGTAGTTCCTGCCGAATTATTTTGTTGCTCGTAGCCACCTCGTACCAAAGTCGTACCAAACTCGTACAGCTCGTATCGAGATCTTTGTGCCCGTTTGCCCCTCCTTATAGACTCCTATTAGACTCCTATTAGACTCCTATTGGACTCCTATTAGACTCCTATAGGGCTCGTAACACACTCGTATGATACTCGTATATATGTAGTCTCTTCCCGAGTCGTAACCGAGTTAGGCTCGGGAGAACTCGGCATCCACCTCGGCAAAGTGTGATATTTGTAGTATTAGAACTTTTTGTCACGAAGTTAGGAATAGGAAAATGGATAATCTGATGTATACACATGTGCACCTTGTGCAATTATAATTATGTTGTAATGTTTACCCACAAGTGTGTGTATATGTGTGTTGTGTGTTTGTGTGTTTGTGTATGTATGTTGTGTTTTTATGTTTTTGTGTGTCTGTGTATGTATGTTGTGTTTTTGTGTGTATGCGTGTAGGTGTTGTGTGCGTCTGTGTTTGTGTGTGTGTGTATATCATTGGAGTGTTTTTGTTTGTGTGTTTGTGTATGTATGTATGTGGTGTGTGTGTGTCGCTCTCCCAGTGTGTCGCTCTCCCTGTGTGTCGCTCCCCCTGTGTGTGTGTGTGTGTGTGTGTGTGTGTGTGTGTGTGTGTGTGTGTGTGTGTGTGTGTGTGTGTGTGTGTGTGTGACGTATGGCAAGGGCTGCCGGAATCCGGCTCCATTCCACAACCAGTCCTGTGGGTGAAGGGTTGGTTGGTTGGTTGTTTAACGCCATGTAATCAGCAATATTCGAGCTATATCACGGCGGTCTGTAAATAATCGAGTCTGGACTAGACAATCCAATGATTAATATCATGACCATCGATCCATGCAATTGGGACACGATGACATGCATCAACCAAGTCAGCAAACCGACCACTGACCCGTTAGTCTCCTCTTATGGCAAGCATGGGTTGTTAAAGACCTATTCTCTACCGGATCTCCTGGGTCACATGCCATGTTTAATAACATGTTATTAAATTTATGTAAAGAAAGTTTATGTAGATCATGGTACTGTGTTTGTCAATTCTGTCTTCTATTGAGAAGTATTGTGAAGGATTGTGTGAATTCTGTGATTCCTTCCAGGTCCCCGAGTCAAACTGTGAAACTAACGACACTCCCTCCCCCAAGTCAGCTGTCGATGCCAGGTGGGTACATCATTTGTCAACCAGGGAACCCATCAGTCGCCTCTTACGACAAGCATAGTCGCCTTTTACGGCAAGCATGGGTTGCTGAAGACCTATTCTACCCCGGATCTGCACGGGTCCTTTGTCCTGTGAGTAAAGGGACTGGTCGTTCTCTGGTCTGGCGAGCTAAAATGGCCCCTGGATGCTCTGTAGGGGGCATGTCGGAGATCCTGGCGGTCAGGGAAAGACATAGACGTTGTTTTCATGCGGACAGTTAGTCATAATGGTTGCGTGTGCGGTCTGGCGTTGTCTTGTTGGAACACGTTCGGGTTCTTCCGCAGAAAACGCAGGGCAACGGGATTCTGGACCCAGTCGATACGCAGACGTCACCAAGGTTCCCTCCCACATTAGATTCCGATGCCAAATGTCGATGTAGCAGTTCTTGTATATCCTGATACCTTTTGGAGAACCTTCTACAAGTGACTTACGTTTTTATCGTTTTCAGTCATTCCGAACGTATTTGAGCGAACAAAATTAGCTTTTTCACAAACTGTCATGGTGGCTACATTTGGTTGAAATACATCAAACTATAGTCTTATATTATGCATCATTTTATTCAAAGTTTGGCAATTTTAAAGTTTGAATGGTTTCTTTCACCGTTAATTTAGCAACGAACCATGACGTTAACGCTACAGTTCACTGACGGATTAACGTTGCAAGGCAGTCTCTCCACAGATCCTCCGCCAGCCCCCTTAGCCTGGCAACAATGTTATCATCCGAGCGCGTGCGTTTCGCCCTCGTATGGTAGCTGAGGGTGGAGACGGAAGACAAAACTCAGGGGTGAAGTTTAAGACGACAGCAGCCATGTTTAATGTTGATGGGTCGAAATAAGTCGAAAGGGTACAGGTTGATAATAGCGTGACAGAATGCACACGGGGACCAGTGGCCAATATGTTCCCGGGTGAGGAGACCCGCACTGTCACTTACACTAAGTGAGGACGTCGGACGGTGATTCTTTATCGTAGTCGTGGTCGTTGGTGAGGCGGCGACCTAGGCCGACGCCAGCACTAGAGTACAATGCGTCCGCTTCTGTCGATGATCTGGGCCTGAGTTTCCGATTGACCATGTCAGTCAGGATTTGTAGATAGAGGAATTACGTAACGCGGTGCGCGTACCTGTACATACCAAACACCCCGCGACGTAAGGAGGTGTTCACTGATATTTATAGATTGCGCTAGGGGTAAAGGGTCTTGCCTGGAGTTGGATGATAATAAGAGGAGATACGGAGAATGTTTGCACTACACATTAAACAAAGGGGATAAAATGTCGGTGCACTTTGGAAACGTTGAAACAAATAAGATAAGTGTTGTTGTTTAACGCCGCACTCAGCAATATTCCAGCAATATCACGGTGGTCTGTAAATAATCGAGTCGAGACCAGATAATCCAGTGACTGACATCATGAACATCGATCCAATTGGGATCGATGACATGCATGAACCATGTCAGCGAGCCTGACCACCCGATCCCGTTAGTCGCCTCTTACGACAAGCATAGTCGCCTTTTGACGGCAAGCATGGGTTGCTGAAGACCTGTTCTACCCCGGATCCTCACGGGTCTTTTATAAAGAACCGTAATGAAATGGTTTGCACTGTTACATTATGTTGCGCCAGTTTACTCAAAATGTAACATACGGTCAAACACTGTTGTGTCGAACTTAAGTTATTTAACTTACATTTGTCCCTGCGTATCCCTTAAAAATTCTTTATTCATCATTTTCGACTGTATCGAACTTCGGATAACTCAAAGTAAGCAGGTAGGTCCCTTCAACTTCGACACAACGGTGTTTAACTGTACATGTACACATTATGATCACACAATGTATATTCTGTTCAACTATTTACCCGTGAAGATCCGGGGTAGAATAGGCCCAGCAACCCATGCTTGCCGTGAAAGACTACGATGCTTGTAAGAGGCGACTAACGGGATAGGGTGGTCAGGCACGCTGACTTGGTTGATGCATGTCGTCGTATCCCAATAGTGTGGCTCGATGGTCATGATGTCAATCACTGGATTGTGTGGTTCTGACTCTGATAGAGAGCAATTCATTCAACCTTAACGGTTCTATAAACCCTTAGATAGTGGGTACACACATCTCCTCATAAAACAAAAGAAAGTATACACTTGAAAACAGGATTTGACCAAATAATTACAAACGTTATCAAAACGTTACTAGGCTGAAAACAGTCGCCGAAACACAACTTTGATACTTGTATCAAATGCATCACCATCGAATAACCCATCTTCCTGAAGCAAGGGAGTTAACTGACTATAAAAGTCCAGTTTCCACCCTTGCAGAACTAGGCGTCAATTTCGCGCAACGAAACCGAAATCCGGTTCGTAAACTGTCATGCAGATTTCGGCCGATTGCAGGGTTTGCAAAGCATGTGCACCGCAAACTCGTTGTCAACAGATATTTTCTAATTTTTTAATGTTTTTAATCAAGGTGCTCACGTGATTTGATGCACTTTGCAATGTAAGACTCGTTTAATCACAATATAGATCTTGATTATCGATCAGATCGTCTTGACTGGGCGACGCCATTTTGTTTGAAGCAAATGCATGTGATACGAGAAGTGGAATCTGATTAGTCCATAGGAGAGGCTTAGAAGGGACATGACTGGTAATAGCCACTGGCGGCGCTACGATCGTGCCCAGGAATTCCAGCCCAGTTTGGCAAGGGTGGAAACTGGACTTTTAAAGTCAGTTGACTCCCTTGCCTCGGGAAGATGCGAATAACCCTGTCTTGCTTGTTTCAGTTGCCATCATCAAACATGGGGGAATACTTTCTTTGCTCGGCAGTTTATATTTAACTAGATAAAAAAAAAACACGATGGGGAACCGCGGCACCTGGGTAGAATGTCTCCAGCTCCTACCTTGCTGAAAGTCCCTTGGGACGCGAGGGCATGATCTGCATGCATCGACAATGCATCGAAATCACAAGCGAGTAGTGTAAGTATGTAATGAACAAAACCTACACAGGACATGTTTTTGACTATTTTATATGAAATATTTCAGAGAAACAGTCACATTGTTTTGTTGTTTCTATTACAGGGTGCATTGCAGATAATCAGTACCATGGAAATTATTGCACACAGCACACGTCTACGCAAAGGAGGAGAAGAAACAAGGTTTTGCAGATCAATTAAGAAGGTACTTGTGTATATTTTGCTCTAGTCTTTATCCATGTAAGTGATAACTTTGTTAGTCAAATGCCATTTTTGGCAAAACATTTGGAACCTTTAAATAATGAAACAAATGTGATTGTCACGGTAATCTTGCGTTTACTAACAAACATTTAATAGGATAATGTCTTATCTAATATGTACGAGTTTGATAAATATATGACAATGACAAAATAAATGTTTGGTGTTGAAGGATGTTGCGGAGTCACCTTTCCTGAAGCATGCAATGGTCATGTCGCTGTTACGAACATCGTCCTTGGGGATATTTACCGACGAGAAACATCTACGAAGTACACGCGCTTCATGAAAGACTTGGAACTTATGGTTTCTTAAAGTATGGCAGTATGCTTCAATTTGCTACACGACAGTTTTTATATTTCATTTCTCTTGAATATCCATGATCATGATGTATAAAGATAATAAAGAAGTCATGGTTACAGTTCAGAATTTCGTCCTTGTGATTTTTATGCCAGAGAATGTGCATGGGTGTGTGGCTATGGTTTAAAAACCATCGGGTAAACTGTATTCGACACACACGATTAGTTGCCATTTCAGTGCTTTAGAAGCACGTGTCCGAGAACGTGTGGTGTTCTGAATCTCGGTCCAGAACACTTTGCAGACTTTCTAAAAGTGTTACATCGTCATAACACGTATGTTTGTATTACACTCTTGTTCTGGATCGAGAACATCAGCGTTTAGAATATTTTATATACATGGATGCGTTCTATAAGTGTTACATCCATGTGTTCTGTCTAGTGTTGAAAGGTAGAACACATGGGTTTTGAGTGTAGACTGTGTGGCATGGTGTGTCAGTGGGCTAGCGCTATAAAACCGGCATTAGTCCAGACTAGTACAAGCGAAAATGCACACGCAAGCACACGCGTCCTTGAACGCGACCTTAAACCCCATTACTCCTCAACAATCACCCTGTCTTTCCCCCCCCCCCACCCCCCCACGCACATTTTGCAATTGCAATATAAAGATCTGTAACATTACAAAAAAAGTCCGTTTGACTCAAAATGAGAACGATGAATTAGAAAGTAACTCGAAATCCAGAAATCCTTCCACGGTTTGTCCCCCTACGTGTCATGTACACATTTCTATACAAAATTACACGATAGTTTCTTCATCCGTCATGGGTCTAAAAATAAACAAAATTCAGATTTTGTTGGGTACATGGTATTCATGGTCAAGTACCGTATTGATGTTTCATTCACTTTTCTGGATTTCGAGTTATTTTGCAATTCATCGTTCTGATTTGGAGTCAAACGGTCTGGATTGTAAACAGTGAAGCTCCTATAAAATCTACACTGGTGTTGCTGGCGTTGTGTCGACTTTGTTAACGATTGCCACAATCTCATCTCAAGTTGTTTTGTTTGTTACCAAAAGCCAAACACAGATGAAGAGAGCAACTGATGTCACATAGTTATCACAATACAGCAATTTCCTTATGTTTGCAGTGGGTAGTGTTAAAGTCGTGAAATTTGATGAATGAAATTTAAGGGTTTGTGGGTTTATTTGAAAATTTTGGGTGAGTGAGTTAAAATCTAAGGTCCCCACGGCAGAATGTCAGCCATATTGTGAGTTGATAATTTTGGAATGTTGGACTTATGGGAAAATGTACGAGAAATACATGCATTGACCGCCGTCATACAGCTGGAATATTGCCAAAAACGTGCCGTTAAACAACCAACCAAACATTTAATGGATAACAGATACTAGTAATGCTTAATATGACGCGAAAAAGTAAAGAAATATTTTCCTTTTAGTCTTATAGAAAATCGAATTATTAATCAGTATTGTCAAGCACATTAGTTAGTTATATATATATTTACACATAATTTTCTTTTGCACTGTTTATTGACTGATATGTACCCCTGTATCTGATAGATATCTTTATCTCACTCTTTCATGAAAGAAAAACGTCCTAAATCTGTTCAGATACTTTACTTTTTAATGTTTCCCGAATCACTACATACATGTAATCATATAGCGGCGGTAGGGTAGCCTTGTGGATAAAGCGTTGGCTCGTCTATTCCCCACATGTTTACAATTTGTGAAGCCCATTTTCCGGTGAACCCCGCCGTGATATTGCTAAAAGCGGCGTAAAACCATACTCACTCACTCACTATTTATTTTCTAATTGCCCCAAAACGCATATTTCATTTTAATATTCCGCAATTCAGCTTTTAGTATTACCCGTTGGTCCGACCCAGTCTGGCTCTTTTTGGTTCTTCTTTGGGGGTAATTTTCTGATTTTCAGTGATCTGTTCATATAATTCTCACCGCTATATTGCCTTTTACGCCCAATGGAATCCGTTTCGGAAGATAATCGAGACTGGTTATTCTCAGGCTCTGACGTTTTATATTTATATTCCGCTTCGTGTTTGGACACATTCAAGGAAATTGTGTGTTTCCTGGAATTGTTGAACAGATGTCGCGAAAGAGGATTTGCATTCTTTCTAATAACTGACCCACACAGAACTACACATATCACCATCGTTGTCGTCACGCACGTAGCTTCTCTGCTGCTGGCTGTAGTTGTTATTGGGAAACAAACAAACAGATTTACTCACAGACGAGCGTTATAGCGAGGTAAGAATGTGGAGCGACAAGGTCACAATGACATAACTTAGTTCTTGTGTAGTGAAGTACTACTAGGGTATTAGTCCAGTAATTAAAAGGACCAGGTTCAACAAAATTGACGGAAAAGGTTTATTGCTGGATTTTGGTGCCTTGGCACCTATACATTAAAATAAAAAATAGTTTACCAAAATAGGACATGGGGAACCATCCGAAAATAGGTCAAATCCAAGATGGCCGCCAACAAAAGTAATAATAGTCATAAACGTGGAACCAATAACAAAAAACCCATTTATGATGAGTCTATCTATATTAGCTTGCCAGGATAAATGCAAAAGAATGTATATTTAACAATTTTGAAAGGAAAATTCACATAGAAATTTAAAATAATGCTTCAAAATGACGAAGAAGTAAATAAATTTGTTAATATCAGTAATTCTTGCAGAACATGAACCGATTTATTATTATGTTGACGTTTTGCATATAAAATCATGCAGTTTATTGTCTTCACGTAAATAATCAAGTTAGAAACAAATATAATTGAAAAAACCCAAAGTATTCCCTTCTTCAAAATGGCGGCCGAGCATACAATGTCTTAAAGATAGACCTCAAGAACATAAAGGTATGTATAAGCTATTTTCTTTTATAGCTAAAATGAAAACTTGTATGATATATAGTTGATTGGCTCTAGAGAGGAATAACTGATGAAAATATGAACAAATATAAATATAAAATTTGAAACAGAGCCTTAAAATTAACATCAACATTTGTTTAAAGGAAAATCAAGGGAGATAATCCAAACTGCGGGAAGCAGTTATTTTTCTCAAATGGTATTAGCTTCTCAGAAACTTTATTAAAAGTTAATTCAGAAGATATAATCAAGACATTTAGCACAAAAATCATTTGCTATAATCGGAAAAACAACATTTGTATCTGGACACATGTCAACCATATTTCTATCAACTGTTACTATTCGCAGGTGACTATTCTCAACTGAAGGTGTCCTATGTAGATCACAGATAGCAACTTGTTTGCTATGTATGGAACCAGTTAACCTGGACAAACCCCAGGATTATGTGAAGTTGACAGCAAAATGCTGCTGTAAATTCGATGCACCAGACATCATATACAACTGTAGCCTGTTGGTACACAGACAGTGTCGAAGTATGCATAAAAATTCAAAGGCAATCAAAGTAGCTGAAACCTTTTGATCATATGTTAAAATTTTAAAACTCACTGTTTTCTATGTAGTACTTGTATTGACCAGGATGTTGCATACAAACATCCATATAGAAGTGTACTTCAGCCCTGCGATGGCTCTTCAGTTACTCAACATATGTCTGCAACATACTGTGTCAACAGGCAAGATGATTGGACCAAGATGGTACAGTCAAGTATTGTGCCCATATACAATCTACCAGCTGAAGAAGCTATCCATCACCATGCTTGTGATAAGAATTTTCGGAGAGGGACAAGTATACCTGCAGCATGTATTGAACATGGGGAGGCTCCACCAAAGAAATGGAGACTTGGTCGACCGAAGTGTATGTCCTAGATGACAGCATTTGAGATTGCCATTTATTACTTGGAAGAGAATGATGATGAAACGATTCCTTTGGACAATTTGCATCACATTATGAAGTCAATGAGTGCACTGAGTGATAATCAACTACACACTACATCTCAGCTGAAAAGGGAATTCATGAATCACTATGGGAACAAGGTATTCATAACAAATCAGGCAACAACCTAACATTGCATCTCTTACGGCATATGAAAATGTTGCAAAGGTAGACAAATCCGACATGGACAGTTTGATTAAAGTTGGAGGAGGATACATTCATACGCAGGTAGAGAGCATGTCGAAAAATGTTGATGTGTATCTCGACAATGAGCAGATGGCATTGATTGACACCAATCTTGATTACCTCCCACATGCATTACGCATCCTCCTTCAAGCTATCATCAAGAGCTGAGCTGCGTCATTGGGTCAGGCAATAATGCATTCGAAATGTCCCCATCATTTCTGCCTCCTCGACAAGTTTGACAAAGTATCACACTATAACACATATATGGTCATCGTAATTTAGTGGATATGATAAGCCAACTCGGTTTCAGCTCCTCGTAAATTTAGAAAATTCTCGGTGACCACTCATGGTGTTCACCTAATCAGAGACATTGCAGATACATTCGTGCAATACCAGGCTGGTTATATAGATCATGCCAGCAAAAGGTTTGATGGGACTGGCTCAATCCATGCTATGGGCGAGATGGTGAGACGGAGGGTACCAAGAGTTAAGGTGGACTTGGATGATGTTAAAAAAATCAACAGTGTCAAACCATTCTCACAAAGAAATCCAAAGGCAGTGCTGGCGAACATTATCTATTCACCAATTGGTGACTTCTGTCGTGATGAAAAGAATAGCAAACTAGATAATTTGTGGAGTGCGCCACTTCTGTGTGTGTTGACCACTGTGTTCCGGTTGCATGCAGTTGCTCCATTCTGACATTCCATACCCCGGGAAGAGCTCTGAGATATTCTTGTTGATTATCAACGTGACACCATGTGACGAATCCTATGTCAGATCAATGCTGGAGTATGCCAGAAGACATGGAATCACACCGGTTATTACAATCGACCAGCAACTTTGGTGAATTGCATACATGATCTTCGAATCACGGCCAGCTGAGAGCCCCTTGCATCAAATAGCCCTGGTCTTGTGGGGATTCCATACTTAGATGAGTTTTGTGGGTACAGTTGGGAATCTGATGGCTGGATCTGGGTTAAAGGAGATCATCACTCAAGTATATTCAGAGGGTAGTACAGATCAGATGTTGTCCGGCAAATCTGTGTCACAAGCTGTGCGGGCTCATTTCTTGAGGAACCGCTTCTGCAATGCTCTTATCGTGTTTGATGGTTATTGAGGTGTTTTTTTTACCAAGGATGAGACCCATCAGAGAAGAACTGGAGGCCATCTTTCTTCAGACAAGTACAAAGATCACTGACATCTTCATCCTACAGATGATCCTTGATCCTAATCTCAGCCATTCTTTGCTCTTTGTACATGCATTGTCAGGGACCGACACAACATTGAGGCCATATGGCATAGGGATGGTCTCAGGAATATTCAAAGGTTTTCATGGTGACAGGTGGAAACCATGCAGAAATCGAGCAGGCTGGTAATCAGGCACTTGCAATCCTCTGCGGCTGTATGCCTGGCTTGGATTTGAATTCTGAACGTGTGACAAAATTCACTGAGAAGGTATCTATCAAGCTCAAATTACCTAACCCTTCGACACCTTCCACCGACATCAGATGCTGCCAGATTGCCCAGCCAACGAGTCTGACTCCAAGTGCAGACCTGGCTAGGCAACAATATGTATGCTACAGAATGGGGCTGGACGTTTCACAAGAGCAACAAGGGCACTATATTGAAACCAATCACAAGGCACCAAGCTGTCACTCCTAAATTTCTGTTGAAAATAATCAGATACAATTGCACTGGAAAGTGTGATGAAAACACATGCTCATGCAGAATTTTTTTGTCTACAATGTACCTCAGCATGTGGTCAATGCAAAGGGATGACATTTTCAAATGGACCAAGTCATGACTTCTCTGACATTACTGAATAATCGTCTCTTCATGTCCAATATATGAGTGTGACTGTCTTGAACTTTAGACATTTAAATTGATTGTAAGTTTGACTTGTAAACTGTAGTATTGCAGGGTTATTCCCTCTTTGCTCATGCTCATGCAGAATTTTTTTGTCTACAATGTACCTCAGCATGTGGACAATGCAAAGGGATGACATTTTCAAATGGACCAAGTCATGACTTCTCTGACATTACTGAATAATCGTCTCTTCATGTCCAATATATGAGTGTGACTGTCTTGAACTTTAGACATTTAAATTGATTGTAAGTTTGACTTGTAAACTGTAGTATTGCAGGGTTATTCCCTCTTTGCTCATGCTCATGCAGAATTTTTTTGTCTACAATGTACCTCAGCATGTGGACAATGCAAAGGGATGACATTTTCAAATGGACCAAGTCATGACTTCTCTGACATTACTGAATAATCGTCTCTGTGTGACTGTCTTGAACTTTAGACATTTAAATTGATAGTAAGTTTGACTTGTAAACTGTAGTATTGCAGGGTTATTCCCTCTTTATAAGGCCGTGTTAAGTATTTTGTAGTCCGATATGGAACAATTGCATTTTTTTCACATTTCGGGCAGCCGTAATTTATTTCTGTGTAAGATTTCACTTTAAAATTGTTAAATATATATTTCCCTGTCTTAATCTTATGAAGTTGATTATAAATAGAGTCATCATCCATGTTTAGATTTTGATTGATTCTTTTTTTTTTACTTTTTCGATTTTCGTTTGTATTGATGGCGGCCATCTTGGATTTGACCTATTTTGGGTGTTTCCCCAAGTCAAATTTTGGTAAACTATTTTTTTTTTTAAAGCAGACCTATCAAGGCAGTGAAATGTGTTAAAAAACCTTTTCCGTCAATTTTGTTGAACCTTCATGAAAAATAAACCTTTAATTACTGGACTATATGTTTGGGCGGTGTGATTGCAGCTGCTACTTTTTAAAGCAGATGGTCTGTGTGACTACTGTCACGTGTAATCACATGGTCTCTCTGACTAGTGTCACATATTATCAAAGGTAAGATGTTTAACGTTCATGCAGTGTTCCGTTCCTTCGTCACTATTTATTTCACGATGTGATTGTCTCTGCTGATTTTGTCAACTTCATCAAAACGAAAATCATGCTTAAGACTAATATCAACATAAACTAAGATACTTAACCCTCTTACTGTCACGGGGTCATATATGGTCCCGCGAAAAAAAACCTTTTCAATTGTGAATTAAGATGTCAAACACTAAGTGCGCAATATCAAAATTCTAACTATCGTCATCCTGATCATCTCAGCTTTAACATCGTGTAACTCATATTTTCTACAGTGCTGCGGATTGCGAAATATGGTGATAATAGTAAATTTAAAGTGGTTAGATCTACCGCTCTTCTCGACCTTTGTCTGCCATGATAAATTTCATGTGAATGATGGCGATGTTTTTTGTTATGCACCTTTGCCACATACACGTAACTATTATATTACAAGACCCACAATTTAAAAAGAACATGATCAGACGGGTCTGAAATATTTTCTTTTCCCCACTGCACAGTTATTGGCGTAAGACTACTAACGTTTAGTCCGCAACGGAAGTGTTTTGTTCAAGTATTGCATATTTTTATCGACCGTGTCATGGCGATTTAGCACGGCGCTAGAGACGAAACGGCAGTGCAAATTATCTTTCTGTTTATGATGCTGATTTACAGAAAATATTCAAATCTAAGATATGGAAAGATAGTATGATCGTTAATATAAAGGTGGTATAGTCATATATAGTGTATATTTATGGGCAGGAAGTTCATGATCAAAACGTAAACATTGAATGACCAAGCCCGAAGTGATCGACAGGGCAGGTTCGCATCACAGCTGTGCCGCGATTTCTGGTCCACCAGTTGTCTTTCATGCTCGCCCGTTTCGACAAATAACTGCCTTTCTTTTATATGAAATGACTAGGAGTCATATGTGATTGCTCAAACTACCTAACTGCGCGAATGAACTGCCCTAACCTTTGGATATTTTGTCACAAAAGGTGATTTCTAACGTGAGTCGACGCCATATCGTAAACAAATTGTGTCAAGGTCGGTTTGATATGTGGCAGCTCGGCCCCCGTTTATGTCGATGGTACACGCGATACAAACATAATACAACTACTGAAAACATCAACATAACTTTTAAAACCTTTTTTTTTCAAAATACCTTTTTTGCATTTGGGTTAACCGCTCATGGATACTATGTGCTTTAATGTTCGATTTCGATTTATTTTTCCTTTCATTGTGATAATGGCGCCATGATTGGTTTGCTGAAATAGTATTATTCGTGAGTCCAATGCAGCGGTAGAAACTAACAGTTTTAGCCCACTAGTTGGTTGGTTGGTTGGTTGGTTGGTTGGTTGTTGAACGCCGCTTTCAGCAATATTCCAGCTATATGACGGCGGTCTGTAAATAATCGAGTCTGGACCAGACAATCCAGTGATTAATATCACGAGCATGGACCCACGCAATTGGGATCGATGACATGCATCAACCAAGTCAGCGACCCTGACCACCCGATCCCGTTAGTCGCCTTTTATGACAAGCATAGTCACCTTTTACGGCAAGCATTGGTTGCTGAAGACCTGAATTTCGTTTTGTTTTGTAGAACACAGTTTTATTTGAATAATGAAAATACAAGTTTGGGACAAGTGAAGTGCCCCCCCCCCCAGTCCGGTTTCCACTCTTGCCGAAATTGGGCTGGTATTATAGAGTAACATTTTGGCTGGACTAACGAGGCTAGAGTAGTGGAATGGAATGTTTTACAGTGTTAAAGCTGTCAAAATGGATCCAATTATAAACAACCTTTTCAATATTTTAGCCTCATATTTTAGAATCGCGCATGGTTCAATTTATAACAGGAATTTAAGTAATTACACCTACACACAATACATATAATCGATTGCTTATAACCGTACCGAAAAAAACAAAAATATTGCCTTCTTTCACCTGTGCAAGTTATCATTTCCTTCTACAGTAAACTACAGTTAAAACGAACTCAAAGGGACCACTATTTTTAGTTCGTTATAACCGCAGTTCGTTATAAGCATACATACAACATCTATACAGCAAATATCCTGGACAAAAAACAAAACAGTTCGTTATATCAGTATAACTGATAGCCCATTGATCTACGTTTCTCGAGCTTTCAAATTCAAGTGTTAAAATAGTCCAATTACATCTCGTTTCAAGCTTTTTATAAGTTAGGTTAAACCATTAACAATACAGCATACCGCCCGAAGTATAAGTAAGCGGTCTGTGTGATTGCACAACGAAGCAATGCTTGTATGACATGTGGCGTCCGAGTTACGAGTGATCGAAAATAGGTTTGTTGAATAGATTTGCTGCCCATGAAAAGGTTTCAACGATTTTTATTGAATCAACGTGTACTTACTCTTGGGTGGTAGAGCCTTGTCCTGTGAAAATGTCCGATGACAATTACCCCGAAGTTGTTTTTATCACTAATGAAAGAGAACTGACACGGAAATCTACATGGATGTAATCGGGACTTCTACAAGATATACATTCAAAACTGTCATTCGTTTTGTAACATAATCTTTGAAACAGTCTGCGTATGAACCAATCACGACCACTACCGTCAATTTGTTTTTGACGTCAAAAACACTGACAATTTCATCGGGATTTTTTATATATCACGGAAAATTCTTAATGAATGTGTACTTCGACATAAATGTCATATGTCTATCACCGTTAGGAAATGTACTTTCCAATGGTATGGACTATTGGGACATTTAGATTTCAAACAAGGGCGCATACTTGCCAGCTTCCATATAACGATTTATGTAGAAAAGTAGGAAACTTACAATACCAGCACTTTCATCAATGACTGGGCAGTGCATAGATCTTTTGGATTTGTTGACATTAGATATTGTTGGAAAGGCAATCACTCGAGTTGCATGTTATACAATTTGGTTACACCGTGTGAAGAAATATATACGTTGTAACACTTTTAATACGATGTATACGTTTTTAAAACCGCGACGTCATCTGAGTGCGGCAGTGAACGGTATGCAGACGGCCAGGCACAATGAGGGTTAACAAATACCTGATCTTGATAATAATTAATATCCCAGTGAGCAGTATTGATGCTTGGGGAGATGAACGGGTGGCTGTCTCCATGGGTACCAGAACATCTACACAGTAGATATGTACCCCGTACGTTTCTGTATACACAAATTTACCCAAGCCAAAATCAGAATACAGAAATATAAAGACATGTGTAAATATGAGATGGTTTCAATATAAAGTAAGACAAATATCATAACAAATGTGTTCTTATACAATATAAAATACATCGACTAGGAAGATAGATTTTAATGATCTTGTATGTGTATGCAAATACGTGGTGTGCTTGCATGAATATCCCGTGACATACTCTGTGACATTGCTCAACGTATGAAACACTCCGTGACATTGCTCAACGTATGAAATACTCCGTGACGTTGCTCAACGTATGAAACACTGTGACGTTGCTCAACGTATATAGAGAATACTACACTAATTCTCGTTAGATACTTTTTTTACGAAACGAGTGGACTTTCTATGGTATCTGACCGAGCGAAAGCGAGGTCAGATAACATAGAAAGTTCACGAGTTTCGTAAAAATGGTATCTAACGAGAATTAGTGTGGTATTTTATTTATTACCCACATTAAATATATATTTAAGTGTAAATACATAACAACTTTCGTTCGTTGACCGACCAAACTGAAACCGGTTGCAAAATCTGGTTGTGCATGAATATTGATATATGCCCAAATATGGGCATTGTTGACATGTCTATGCATACGCATAAACAACATGTCCCTGCAGTTATGTTTGCAAACAAAACAGCACCGACGCTCAAGATCCTTATGGACGAAATTCTTCAACTTAAGTTAATTCAAGTGCCATGTTTTTAGTACGAAGGACCTTTATGAAAATTTGAAAAGTCACATTAGCGCCGCGCTTTGGACTAACAGTCGGTCACTCGCACTGCCGGTGTCCCGTCTGTGCAATCAATATGGTTCGGTTTCCTTGATCTATCAGCAGAATTTATATCATCGTACCATTTTGGAAGAGGGAAATCAGAGTATTCGCCAAAGACATTCATGTTAACTGTACCACCCTATACTGAAGACGTGAAAATCAACAAACTCAAGTCGGCTTGCATGTCAGTGACTGCTTCGAACGATCGAAGGGCAAGGTCACCACAGGAATAAGAAAAGACAACCGTGATCTAGGCCTACTCACAGCGTTTTACGCAAGAGATAGGGAATGTTATTGTTCACATTTGGGATGTTTGGGGCCACACAATCAGAAGTCAGGCACACTTCCACGGAGCTTTCGAATGATTTTTATCAGAACTGTTCTCTTTTGGTGATATGGTAGTGCAGTCGTGTACGTTCATTCATGAACAACATCTCCCGAAACAGCGCCACAAAATACGCTCCGAAGGGGACACTGATGGAACAACCGGATCATCCCAAGTAAGGCTAAATATCTGTCCAGATAGTTTAAACATACTTCATTTCACAACGCTTATCCCTTTACGTTAAATCAAATTGAAAGTTGCGAAAGTGGTCAGGTGCGTCACGCTCATGGGGGCCCTCGCTCTATTGATCGGTAGTCGTACATTGTAAATGGATATAGCGCGATTATATAATGTTTGTAGAAGCTCTATGCATAACTTGTATAGAATGCAAACTGAATTTGATGCCTGTGACTATTTTGTTTGGTTTAATAAAGTGTTTGTAAATATCTCTCGTTCTCATTAATTTCTTCAGTTCTACCTTGTGGTTGCAAAAGGAATGACGTCTCGCGATTTTTATGAATGAAAAAAGTAGTCCCGGTGTGACAGAGGTCACGGTTATCCAATCAAAACGAATAAAACAAGGTCAACCTTGTACGACACACGTGTGACGTACGGATTTATTATCTTACCACCTGTATGTTCACCACGTGGGTAATAAAAAACACTCCGTGACGTTGCTCAACGTATGAAATACTCCGTGACGTTGCTCAACGTATGAAACACTCTGTGACGTTGCTGAACGTATGAAACACTCCGTGACATTGCTCAACGTATGAAACACTCTGTGACGTTGCTCAGCATATGAAACACTCCGTAAAAGTTGCTTAACCCTCATGGTGCCTGGACGTCAGTCAGCCTGCAAACCGCTCAGTGCCGCACTGTGCTGACGTCGCGGTTACAAAAACGTATACATCGTTTAAAAAGTGTAACAACGTTCTTATTTCTTCTCACAACGTTACGAAATTATACGACATAATAGATCTTTAAATTGCCTTTCTGTGAGTCTAAAAGTTGTTGCAAAATGAGTTTATTGACATTCTGGTACCATCGTTGAAAGTGTGAGTAGTCCTAATTTCGTGTTTTTCTTACTTTCGGTGAATATTGAAACATCCCCATGACCACATGAACACCGGTACTGTGTCTTTGTCATAAATATATGTTATTTGAAATGAATAACATTTGACAGGAAATACCTTCATGGTTCTAACCATATGACATTTATTTAGATGTGTTCCGAAACAGAGATATGCGCATGAATGATTAGACTTGCAAATAATCGAGAGAGAAAAATATCAGTTTTCACGATGTCAAAGCAAATTACGGGAAGTTGACATGAACTGTTTTCCATGTAAAATGCTTCATTGATTTGGTTTACACAAATGATATTTTGTAGCACCACTCCTGAAAGAAATGTGTGTAAGGCTATGCAAATTTTAATGTAAATAATCGTCTGTGAAAATTACAAGTCGTTACAATATTTACCGATGTAAAAATTTTTTTGTCATGTTTACCTCATACAATCTTCGGCGCACGCTGGTCACGAATACGGATTTAAATAAATGATATTTTCTTATTTTAAACAGACACTTCCAACCTAACGTCCGTCAATAACTTGTTATCCGAAGTTTGTTAAAACATAATAGACGGGACAGCGAGTAACACTACACAGACTGCACGTACTATTTCTCGAACTGAAATGGCCGCCACTCGGTATTCGCGACATGTAGGGCTATTGTATGGATGTACCGTACTTACTTGACATTACATGCAATCAATAATAGTAAACATAAAGATATCTGAATAATGATCAGGCGTTTGATTATCCGTCCCGGTTAACTTTTCGACTGATATTCGTTTCAGCATTCAATTCCAAATTTCACTTGCCGATAGCTTGCCAACTTGTACCCGTGTCCAACTCGTGCCTTGCTCTCACATGACATAAACATTTAACGTGATCCCTCATGCAGATGGTTCAATAAAACTACCACTGATCGAGCATCTTAGGGGTAAGTTCTGATATCCCCCACCGGTTATCTTTATGGGTTTGCATATTTGAGTACCGCCGGGGAAAAAATGAAATTTGACCAAGACGACATGTGATATCTTGACCATCCTGTCAAATTGTCCGATTGACTATTTCCTCGCGATAATTCGCGCGACTTGGCACTGCATTCAGCGCAGAAGACCAGTTACACATAGGCGATGTAAATAAACTATGTTGGGAATAATATCCAAAATTTCATTGAGTGTTAGGTAAAAAAATGACAATATTTATCTGATTTAGTAGGTGAGACCGGGGTGCAATTTGTAATATCCAGTCTAGATATCTATATCCCAATTGAAATGGATTAAAAAAGAAATAGACACATCTTCTAATCAACACCTAAATAATGAATCAATGAACAAAATAATTATCTCACAAACATAAAATTAACTGAGACACTGATTTTTTAATTTTTTTAAATAATTTTTTTAAAAACCCGTCCCAATGCATCCCCAGGTGGACAATGCATCCCCAGGTGGATTGTGACATTAAAGACATGGATAGATAGATGTTGTCTGTATGTAACTAGTTATTGTTCAGGACTCTATAACTTCACAAGGAAACAACTAATTAAATGTCAGACTATAACTAATTCTTTGACCGGAAGATATATGCAGATCAGCTCAATAAGCTTAACTGGAAGGTCAAGGAGACCAGTTATTGAACCTACAAGAAAAGTATCTTTCATTGATATTTCATCATATTTCAAGAAACAAATCCAAAGTATATGTCAAAGTAATGACATTTTGAATTAATAATAATGATTACATGCTGGTCATTTAGAATTACATGTTTGGGGTGCACCTAGGTATCCCCTATATTTATAAGATGATTTTAATATTCAGATTAATACTTAATGCCATCCTATTGCAAAATGTTTATAAATTAATCGTTATTTTAGAGTAATATATAAGTTAGGGTTAACAACAGTCACTGCTGAAGATTTTTTTTTTTAAATTATGAAGAGTTATCCCCCCTTGACTTTCATTAATATTTATTGCATTTGTCAATGGATAACAACAAATGAACGTTACCTGCACGAAATAAATTAACTTTCCATGTTGAATTGCCATCATATACAAATATTTAAAACAATGTATATCAGTACACCTATCTTTTCGTTTAAAAATATGAATGGCAAATTTATACTAGTCCTTATGATACCTCAACTACTGGGCTGTTTGGCGAGAACTACAGGACGAGTGCCAATTTCTAATGCTCCAAGATATACTAGTTATATACCATGTCAACCAAATCTCTGAAAGAATTTTAAATAATGATAAACTAATTCATTAGCATATTTCCTTGTGATTTATGAAGAGAATAAATAAAATACAGACCAAGCTATGTATGTATGTTTGTATGTTTAGCCACTTTTGCAATACAATTTAATAACTGAGTAATATGCAGATTTACAAGTACCCTTTCAGGGTCAATCACTCATGCCTGTCTTAACAAATGAAAAATCCAAAAGTCAACTCAACATGTTCAAGAAACATTTATTATTAAATTGTATTTACAAATGTCACACCGTGATATAACTGAAAATACTGTTTAAAGCGGTGTTAAATTTATTTCTCTCAGCATGCAAAAGACAAATGGACAAAAAAGTATTTACAATTAGCACATGATTGGTATTTAGTTTTACAGTACAAGATGAAAGACAAGTAGGGCTTCTCCCCAGAAAAAGTTTTTATGATGTAAGTTATAAATAAAATCCATCATAAAAAGATCTACCATAACAGTTTAAACACAGATTTACTGGACGCTGTGATATGGATAAAACAATTTTCAAAACAGCGATGAAACAGTTTCTAAAAGTATTTCATCTGCAGCTAATGAAGAATAGTCTATTCTTCATTTGGTGCAGATGAACGCAATTGAAGGACTGTATGGTAAACACGGAAGCAGTTGCTGATGCAGAGGCCAACCCCGCAGTCAGGACACCATGACCTGACTCGCGACCGTCCTCTGCATACAGCACACTGCTTCCGTTTCTTCTGAGGCAGAACACCTGGAAAATGTCGTCCGGTCAATCGTAGGGGATGGGGCGCTGGACCAAGTTTAGAAGCACTCCTTGAAGTAACTTGATCCCCTACGAGTGAAGCGACAATGGATTCCTGAAAGGGCAAGCGACCAAGTTTTCTCGATTGTAACCAGCAGCGTTGGTACACCACGTATGCATTGACTGAAAGAAGATAAGAAATATTTTGAGCTATGAGATCCTACAACAACAAAAATTACACACACAAGATTACTATTAATACATATCACTGAATTGTTTGACTTTAATAATTTCACTGCATTCTTATTCCTCAATGCATACAGTGTTTACTACATACCTGCTGCTGTGAGGAGGACTTCAAAGAGTGCCTTCCTCCACAGCTTGCAGGAACGGAGCCTTGGATCGTAGAGCTTGATGAATTGGTCACCAAGATCTACCCCTCCCATGGTATGATTGTACATGTTTACCACAGAAGGGATCTTCAAGGTCCGTCCCTTAGCATTAGGGCAGTCTTCCATACTGAAATTAACCAAACAATATCTCATCACAAGTCACAAATAACATCTGAAAATATTAATTTGATATTAACACAAAACCCTGTAAAAATATATTACATATTTTTTATTATGTTTGTTATGATGTAATGCTCTCTAGAATAAATGTCTTTGTTCATTGTGTAAAAATATCTTACCGTGGTGTACCAAGCGTTGTCAGCATGGTAAAAACCTTCCTGTCGGGCCAGAGCACTGCCAGCAGTGGGCCCTGGACCTTTGATGTCGCTTGTCCTCTCGTCAAGCCCCTCTTTGGTACGTTGAAGGACTTGGGCATCCCTTGTCTCCGAACGGCTACAGTACCTGTGCAGAACGTGCCTTTGTCATATAAAGCATGACAAAGGCCAGGACTGCAAAAGTAACTGTCCAGGGTGACGTGATGGCCCTTGTTGAGATGAGGCTGCATCAGTTCCATGACCACCCGGTGTCCAACATTCTGTTTCCCGGGTGGTCTGGCACATCCGTGTTTCCTGCCCACGGAGGCCTGGAACTGATGAGTGTAACCAGACTCAGACTCAGCAAGAACCCACATCTGCAAACCCCACTTGTCTTTCTTCTTGTTGGCCAGGTACTGCTTCAGCTTGTGTCTTCCCTTGAAACCAACGACCCTCTCATCCACACAAACATCTCGGGCCAGCCTGTAATATATATATACACACATATGTTCATTATGCATTTAACATGTTTCCTCATGAAGAATACATTAAAAAATCCTGATTGATATGAATGTTATCAAAACCAATATGAATGGCTTGATACACCTGATGTTTCTTAAGTTCACTTAGATATCTTGGAGTAATACACATAAACTTGCTTACCTTCACTTAAAACAATACATACCGATAGTTTGATGCGAACGACTTGTTGACAAGTTCAAACATTGGTCTGAACTTGTCGAGGAGCTCATCACCAGGCTGTGTTCGGGGAGTTGGCTCCGCGTTATCACTTGCATGAATCACGTGGAGCAACAACTGGAAGCGGTTTCTTGTCATCACCTCCCCGAAGCCTGGTGTCCTGGAAAGTCTGAAAGAAATCATAAGCTTAATTTATGAAATAATCTCTACAAATATTACTGTTATTTTTTAAAAAGTAAAATGTTTGAATTTAACTGAAATAACTAGAGTATAACAAAAAATCCTGATCTTATAATATATCATTTGATGAAGCCTACTAATGAAAGGTGGAAAAACAGAACAGGAAATCTCAATCCTCAGTGAAATTGCTATGAACTGCAATATTACCAATTTGTGACATCATAAACAATGGTATGATATGATATAGCTTAACTGACATGAAAAAATATATGTCATAAATATATCATTATAAGTAATAATAAATTATAAGTGTTAAATAGCATACCTGTGTGTGAGCCCCTCATTCCAGTAAGAGGAAATCGTTGGTTTCTTCACCAGTCCCATAAGCAGTACCAGGCCCAGAAATGCCCGCATTTCTGAATTTGCAACTGGCTCCCATTCTTGGAGTCTTGACTGTGGAGGAAGGGTGTGGTCCCGCAAGCAGCTGTAGGCATACTTGTTTGTTTCGTTGGCCAGTAGGGTGTACAAATGTTCCCCCTCAGGACCTGGACCAGACAACTGCCGATCAAAGTAGTTAATCGGCTTTGCCTGGCCATTGTTCTTGGTTCCTGAAATGAAATGCAAATAATCACTGACAACATTCAACCATTTTATTATTTCGCTCATAAACAAACATGAAAGTCAATACGTCATTGCAATAACCTTAATGTTATAAGTATCAAATCTTCAAAGTTGCCAACATACAAAACATATGCACCTAAGGGAGTGAACATGGGATATTCAGGGGGAGGGCTTGTAATGGTATGTTGATTTTCTTGGGGGTATTAGTCAGCAAAAGAGCCAGAGTCACAAGAGACTAATTACAATTTTATTTACAAGAACAATTAACAATATCTCAAACTATAGCTGAGGGTGCCACAGAAAGTTTAGTAGAACCCTCTGGGCTGTTGGTCAGAGGTCTGCTTGGTTTTTTTTATCTTAAAAGCTACAACTGAAACTACTAATATTTTGTTGCCTACATTTCCCTGAATCCTAATATAAATTACTTTCAGTTCTCGAAAAGTTTTATACAAAATTGTACATTTGTTACAACATGATAACTTATAACAGCACTTGCTAATTATTTTAGGAAAACTTAGTATCCGTGACATTGCTCAACGTATGAAACACTCAGTGACATTGCTCACCGTATGAAACACTTCATGACATTGCTCAACGTATGAAATACTCCGTGACGTTGTTTATCGTGCGAATAGTCGGTGGAGAAAAGAAAAGAAGCCAAAGTCTCAGCCTAAACTACGAAACCATTCATATGCTCTTATCACAAGCAAGATGTCGAGGTACAAGGGGCCTTCTTTGCCCTGGAATACCAATTGATGTGAACTGTACACGACCTTTCAGTACTGACAAACAATCTTACAGTTCAAATTTTCCTCTTTTTTAGGGCATATTTGGAGGTGACCACAATGTCGATGCTTGCCTCAACAGACAAAGCGTCCAAAGTGTTTTACTGTACCAACTGCAAGGAGAAGAAACCAGGCCCCGTTACTTTAGCCTGTTACCACACAGTTTGCCGAAAGTGTCTTGAAGTCCATCAATCATTCAGCGTGGATAAACACATCTACTGTCCTGTGTGTGAAACAAACACACAATGCTCTGACGAAACGGACAGTCTGCGATCACAGTTAAATACATGTATTGACAGTGCCTCTCGTACGTTAGAAGACCTGTTATTCAAACCCGAGGGTGAATATTGCAGCGTTTGTTGCCTACACAAACAGTGCAATGACGTGACCCACCAGTGTGTTGACTGTGGCGATGTTCTGTGTGGTGTGTGTCAGGCAGGGCACCAAGCATCAAGCGCCACTTACTCACACAGGGTCGTGGCCATTAGAGATGTGAAAACTGGGAAATATGTTGTCGAGGCAAAGACAAGAAGCTTTCCTTGTGGTGACGCCAATCATACGGGAAGGGCTTGTGCATACTTCTGTCAGTCCTGTGTCATTCCAATTTGTGAATTGTGTTTTTTATTTCAACATAAAGGTCATGTGATTCTTACCTTGGATGAGGCTGCCCAGAACTGTGCAACGAAATTGGAAGAGAGATCACAACAGCTTAGCACATATGTGACTGAATCTGCTACTCCTAAGTTGGAAATGTTCAGGAACCTGGAGCGTGATATTTCTTCAATACAAGAGGCTGCACTTAAAAGTATCAGGAACAAGACACAGACAGCTGTGGATTTAGTTCTAAAACAGGAGCAGGAAGCTGTAAAAAAGCTTTCAAAATTATGTGACCGGCAGCTTAAACTCACAAGTACCTTAAACACTGATTTAGAGCAGATGTCAAATCTGTGCCCAAAACTGTTGTCTCTTACAAACTTAGTTTTAAGATCGGGGCAGGATGTGGCAGTTCTCATTCTTCACAATGACCTTGAGAGTTGTTTTAAAGAAAGTAAGCAATTACAAGATGCCACTGATGTCTTTGCTTCCAAACTGAAAGTGCCTGTGTTTGATGTTAGATGTGATGTCCCTCCGAAATCTGTCATCAGCATCACACATTCGTTTCAAAATGCCGTCGTAGGTGATGAAGATATTAAGAAGGATGAGACTATACCATGTGAGGAGTCCCGCAGTTCTGTATCAAGCACTTATCCAGGGAGTACTGCCAAGCCTGGGGATGGTTTAACCAGGAAACAAGCTGAGGGGATGAAAGACGTTTTTTCTTCATCTTCACTTAGACCTAAAACTCTCATTGCCAAATCTAATCCTCACTTGTCTGTCACCGAGAGCAAATGTCTGGCTGGTGAAACGGTAAGTGGGATCCCGTTTGCAATTGTTGCTCCAAGAGTGAAGTTTGAACCTTCCAAAACTGGATTTATCATCACTGATGTTTTGTGTAGCAACGAGAACCTTGTCGCCGAGGGTTCTGCAGAAGATGGTACAGCATCAGTGTATATGAGAAATGACAGCGACACCTGTCAGCAGGAAGACTACAGTGGGTTCAAGTTGACCGAGTCTTTGATGATAGTAGGTGAAGCTGGGAAAGCCCTTTTATCAAGGTGTTGTTCTTCTGGACATCCATCTGAGGGTCCACTCAATAGCATGAGCTTGAAGCTTGAGGATTCAACAAATGTGGAAATCTTTGTACAGAATGCCATTAGGCAAGAAGTTACCCCGGATTCCCTGATGACCGAACCTATGGATAGAGGTGTGCCAGATTCACCGATGATCTCTAGAAAAATGAATGGAGATAGCTCAGATTCACTGATTACATCTGGACCTATGACAGAAGACAGCTCTAGGTATGGACCTGTTGGGTTAGACAGCTCTAGGTATGGACCTTTTGGGTTAGACAGTTCTGCATCTGTACAAAAGTTTGATGACGAACAGAAAGCCCATCAAAATGTAGTCACTAATGTATCTGGACCTGGGAACAGTGATACTACAGGCATGACCCCAGCTGAACCAGGAAACATCGCGACTCATGATAAGATGTCAGTTAGACCAGGGAACTGTGAGACTCCAGACACCATGTCAGTTAGACCAGGAAACAGTGAGACTCCAGACACCATGTCAGTTAGACCAGGGAACAGTGAGAATCCAGACACCATGTCAGTTAGACCAGGAAACAGTGGGACTCCAGGCAAGATGTCAGTTAGACCAGGGAACAGTGGGACTCCAGACAACATGTCAGTTAGACCAGGGAACAGTGGGACACCAGACAAGATGTCAGTTAGACCAGGGAACATTGGGACTCCAGACAAGATGTCAGTTAGACCAGGGAACAGTGGGACTCCAGACACCATGTCAATTAGACCAGGGAACAGTGGGACTCAAGACACCATGTCAGTTAGACCAGGAAACAGTGAGACTCCAGACACCATGTCAGTTAGACGAGGAAACAGTGGGACTCCAGACACCATGTCAGTTAGACGAGGAAACAGTGGGACTCCAGACAAGATGTCAGTTAGACCAGGAAACAGTGAGACTCCAGACACCATGTCAGTTAGACCAGGAAACAGTGAGACTCCAGACACCATGTCAGTTAGACGAGGAAACAGTGGGACTCCAGACAAGATGTCAGTTAGACCAGGAAACAGTGGGACTCCAGACAAGATGTCAGTTAGACCAGGGAACAGTGGGACTCCAGACAAGATGTCAGTTAGAACAGGGAACAGTGGGACTCCAGACAAGATGTCAGTTAGACCAGGAAACAGTGAGACTCCAGACACCATGTCAGTTAGACCAGGAAACAGTGGGACTCCAGACAAGATGTCAGTTAGACCAGGGTACAGCCAGACTCCAGACAAGATGTCAGTTAGACCAGGAAACAGTGAGACTCCAGACACCATGTCAGTTAGACCAGGGAACAGTGGGACTCCAGACAAGATGTCAGTTAGACCAGGGAACAGTGGGACTCAAGACACCATGTCAGTTAGACCAGGGAACATCGAGACTCAAGATAAGATGTCAGTTAGACCAGGGAACAGAAGGGCTCCTGACAAGATGTCAGTTAGACCAGGGAACAGTGGGACTCCAGACACCATATCAGTTAGACCAGGAAACAGTGGGACTCCAGACAAGATGTCAGTTAAACCAGGGAACAGTGGGACTCCAGACACCATGTCAGTTAGACCAGGAAACATCGAGACTCAAGATAAGATGTCAGTTAGACCAGGGAACAGAAGGGCTCCTGACAAGATGTCAGTTAGACCAGGGAACAGTGGGACTCCAGACACCATGTCAGTTAGACCAGGGAACAGAGGGACTCCAGACAAGATGTCAGTTAGACCAGGGAACAGTGGGACTCCAGACACCATGTCGCTTAGACCAGGAAACATCGAGACTCAAGATAAGATGTCAGTTAGACCAGGAAACAGTGGGACTCCAGACAAGATGTCAGTTAGACCAGGGAACAGTGGGACTCCAGACACCATGTCAATTAGACCAGGAAATTTCGAGACTCAAGACAAGATGTCAGCTGGACCAGGGAACAGCCAAACGCAAGACACGATGTCAGCTGGACCAAGAAACAACCAGACTAGATACATGGTCCCAGCTGGACCAGGGAACAGCCAGACTCCATACATGATTCCGGCAGGACCAGGGAACAGCCAGACTCCATACATGATTCCGGCTGGACCAGGGAACAGCCAGACTCCATACATGATTCCGGCAGGACCAGGGAACAGGCAGACTCCATACATGATTCCGGCAGGACCAGGGAACAGGCAGACTCAAGACACGATGTCAGCTGGACCAGGAAACAACCACACTAGATACATGATCCCAGCTGGACCAGGGAACAGCCAGACTCCATACATGACTCCGGCAGGACCAGGGAACAGCCAGACTTCATACATGATTCCGGCAGGACCAGGGAACAGGCAGACTCCATACATGATTCCGGCAGGACCAGGGAACAGGCAGACTCCATACATGATTCCGGCAGGACCAGGGAACAGGCAGACTCAAGACATGATTCCGGCAGGACCAGGGAACAGGCAGACTCAAGACACGACACGAGAAGAAAACCCACGCCGCTGCCGTATCTCTTGAGGATGGAGGGGATTAGAGATCAGTTAGCCTGGAGAAGATGAATATTTGTATATAAACAGTTGCCAAAGACACCCAAGATCCAGAAATAAAATCATTGGGAATCTTGAATTACAAACTTGTTATTGCAGACAATGCCAATAACAAAAATAAGGGCGATGACTACATGTGGAACTTTAACTGAAATGAACCACAAAGATACACCACTAACTGATGATCTGCCCGCTCACACAATTGCCTGTTTGGATGACTGTGTTGTGTACATGTATGGATCAACGATCTATATCACTGGTAGGATTCTTAAGTGTCTACGATCAGTGATGCTCAGAACAGGCAGCAAACATGTAGTTCTTTGCAGGCATACCTCCACACAGGTCTTGGTTGGAAATCTCCCAGGCAACTTGCTGTTGCCCTATAGCTGCTATATCTCTCAGTAACGAGGACGACCTTCTGATCAGCTCCTTGAACCAACCAGGTGCCGTCTTCGAGGTTAAAAAGAATGGAACCCTTGCCCGAACCTTCAGACCTATTGTTGTTTCAGGTGCGACGTAATTGAGTCATAGGGTCAGGCTCTGTTTGGGTCGGTGACTTTGTTGATTGCGTGTCATCCTACTCCGATGTCGTGGGACGTTGGTCATAATATCAACCACTGGTTTGTCTGTCTCAGATCCGCTTATTCACAGGCGAGAGCAACAAACAAACTAACCACATGAAGAGCGTAAGAAGCAACACACCAGCTCCAGGTTGGAAGTAAATGTTTGCGAGGCGTACATGCCTTATACATGACCACATTTCGAACAATAAACATATTTTACTTTGATTTTTCGTTGACTAAATAAAACAATCTGCTCGACAAACAATGCGTTCTATTTTACGCGAATATGCATGATTGGCTCAGTCATCTAAGGCGCGGAAAATCGCTGTGCACAGTTGCATCCCTTACATATGCCAGGATCCTATGATTGTGGGTTTGAGTCCCAGACCTGCATCAGTTGGTAACAGGAAGAAGAAAAACTTAAATCAACAATAGCCTAAAATAAATATTAATAATTGATATTGCCATCTTCCAAAGAAAAAACATTCAAACGCTCCAGTAACGCATATTTCGTTTTATTATTTAGCAGTTCACCTTTTAGTATTTTTGTCCTTATTTGGGGTTGTCATTCAGTGATGTGTTCTTTTAATTGTCACAATTAAGCTAATTTACCGTTTACACCCAAAGGATCTGTTTCGGCGGATAACCGAGACTGAATAATCTGTGACGGTGACGTTTTATATTTAAAATCTACACTCCGCATCGTGTTTCGACCTGTTCACGTTGCTGTTCAAGGAAAGTGTGTCTTTCCTAGAATTATTGAATTCGCGGGCATATAAGAATTTAAGGAGGATTTGCATTCATGTTATTGTTGTTCTGCACAGCACTACCATCGTAGTTGTCACAAACGTAGCTTCTACACTGCCGGTTGTATTTGTCATTTGGAAACAAAGAAATAGATTCATCCGCAGACGAGCGTTATATCGAGGTAAGAACGTGCAGCACATCGGGTCACAATGACATAACGTTGTTATAGTGAGCTACTGTAGGTATGGTTGGTCGATGTGCAGCTGCTATCAATACACAATAGGTGGGATGTATGACGTTTACACAATGTTGGTGGGCGAGTTTTAAAAACCTGTATCCGTCGCTAATTTATAGAAATGTTTATCGTTGCACGGAGAAAAAGTGAGATCAGTTGGTAAAAGACCAATATCATTAAAATCAGATCTTACTTCTCGCTACCACTTAACCTAGGAAATCACTGAACGGCAGATCTAAATTAAACCCGCCATTTTGAACGGATTACAAACAGAGATGGCAAAATGTGCATGCCATACATGTTGGATAAATGAGCACAATTAGACCCACAGGTATGTAATGTTTACTATTTCTTACACAAGACTTTAAATATATACTTTACTGTATGCTGTAACGATATCTATCAATTCTGTGTAATTTAAAGGTCAGAATGATATTGCTCATTATAATACATATTTTCTAAATAAAAGCGATCTTCATTGAAAACTGAAAGACATGTTTAGTAAGAAAACTCAATTCGTTCCCAGGAGGTAGCTAGGGGGACTGAAAGAAGTATACCCTTGAAAGGTATTGAACGAATTACATCATTTGTCACGAATAATTTACAAATGACGTTACCTTCTCATTTTAGAGTGATATGGAACAATTAAAGCCGGGTTTCAAATGCTACTAGAGTCATCTTCACCTTAACCATTTTATAGAGGCCCACAGTAGTGAAGCTCAGTGACAGTGGATTTACTCAAATGACCCCAACACACTACTGTGTTTGATAATATTCCATATTGATATACTGATATATAAATCGACCCGCCATCGGGTATGATATCACCTGAAGTACCCCTCTCTTTAAACTTTGTTTTTTTATGTACCAGATTTCTTGATCAAAACGTTTCGGGTGGAAAGTATAATTTAAAAAAAAATCTCAGTCGGTTGAAAGAAATGATACAGTGTTTTTGTATATGACGACAAACAAAGTCTTAGAAACTGACAAAACCTGTCAACAATGGTACAGAGCGTTATTGTTGCAGGCAGCGTATGTCATGCAATAAATTAATCAATATGATGTTTATCGATGTGATTAGTGTCGCATATATCAGATATGGTAATTGATCTGTGAAGCACATGTTTACTCGATTACTTTTTATCGTGGAAATTTGTCCGCTAAATGTTGCTTCAAATTTCATTTTCAAGAGTCCGCGGTCTTTTGTCCTTTGTAAAACATTCTGTTTGAAACAATAGAGGATGGTGGTACTTTTGTTCCAGACACATTTGATTTTTATCCATAATATATGGCCACAGCACAATTTTGGTTGCACCACAGTCAGCAATAGTCCAGCTTTATCATGGCTTCCTGTAAAGATCATCCCACAAGCAGGAGGTTCAAGGGGCCTACTCTGCCCCGGAATAACCATTGATTCGAACTGTACAAGATCTAACAGTGCTGACAAACAATGTAACAGTTCAAATTCTCCTCTTTTTTAGGGCATAATTGAAGGTGGCCACAATGGCGATGCTTGCCTCAACAGACAAAGCGTCCAATGTCTTTTACTGTACCAACTGCAAGGAGAAGAAACCAGGCCCCGTTACTCTAGCCTGTTACCACACAGTTTGCCGAAAGTGTCTTGAATTCCATCAAACATTCAGCGTGGATAAACACATCTACTGTCCTGTGTGTGAAACAAACACACAATGCTCTGACGAAACGGACAGTCTGCGATCACAGTTAAATAGATGTATTGACAATGCCTCTCGTACGTTAGAAGACCTGTTATTCAAATCCGAGGGTGAATATTGCAGCGTTTGTTGCCTACACAACCAGCGCAATGACGTGACCCGCCAGTGTGTTGACTGTGGCGATGTTCTGTGTGGTGTGTGTCAGGCAGGGCACCAAGCATCAAGCGCCACTTACTCACACAGGATCGTGGCCATTAGAGATGTGAAAACTGGGAAATATGTTGTCGAGGCAAAGACAAGAAGCTTTCCTTGTGGTGATACCAATCATAGGGGAAGGGCTTGTGCATACTTCTGTCAGTCCTGTGTCATTCCAATTTGTGAATTGTGTTTTTTATTTCAACATAAAGGTCATGTGATTCTTACCTTGGATGAGGCTGCCCAGAACTGTGCAACGAAATTGGAAGAGCGATCACAACAGCTTAGCACATATGTGACTGAATCTGCTACTCCTAAGTTGGAAATGTTCAGGAACCTGGAGCGTGATATTTCTTCAATACAAGAGGCTGCACTTAAAAGTATCAGGAACAAGACACAGACAGCTGTGGATTTAGTTCTAAAACAGGAGCAGGAAGCTGTAAAAAAGCTTTCAAAATTATGTGACCGGCAGCTTAAACTCACAAGTACCTTAAACACTGATTTAGAGCAGATGTCAAATCTGTGCCCAAAACTGTTGTCTCTTACAAACTTAGTTTTAAGATCGGAGCAGGATGTGGCAGTTCTCATTCTTCACAATGACCTTGAGAGTTGTTTTAAAGAAAGTAAGCAATTACAAGATGCCACTGATGTCTTTGCTTCCAAACTGAAAGTGCCTGTGTTTGATGTTAGATGTGATGTCCCTCCGAAATCTGTCATCAGCATTACACATTCGTTTCAAAATGCCGTCGTAGGTGATGAAAATATCAAGAAGGATGAGACTATACCATGTGGCGAGTCCCGCAGTTCTGTATCAAGCACTTATCCAGGGAGTACTGCCAAGTCTGGGGATGGTTTAACCAGGAAACAAGCTGAGGGGATGAAAGACGTTTCTTCTTCAACTTCACTTAGACCTAAAACCCCCATTGCCAAATCTAATCTTCACTTGTCTGACACCGTGAGCAAATGTCTGGCTGGTGAAACGGTAAGTGGGATCCCGTTTGCCATTGTTGCTCCAAGAGTGAAGTTTGAACCTTCCAAAACTGGATTTATCATCACTGATGTTTTGTGTAGCAACGAGAACCTTGTCGCCGAGGGTTCTGCAGAAGATGGTACAGCATCAGTGTATATGAGAAATGACAGCGACACCTGTCAGCAGGAAGACTACAGTGGGTTCAAGTTGACCGAGTCTTTGATGATAGTAGGTGAGGCTGGGAAAGCCCTTTTATCAAGGTGTTGTTCTTCTGGACATCCATCTGAGGAACCACTCAACGATATGAACTCAAGGCTTGTGGATTCAACAAATGTGGAAGTCTTTGCACAGAATGCCATTGGGCAAGAAGTTACCCCGGATTCCCTGATGACCGAACCTATGAATGGAGATAGCTCAGATTCACTGATTACATCTGCACCTATGACAGAAGACAGCTCTAGGTATGGACCTATTGGGTTAGACAGCTCTGCATCTGTACAAACGTTTGATGACAAACAGAAAGCCCATCGAAATGTAGTCACTAATGCATCTGGACCAGGGAACAGTGATACTACAGGCATGACCCCAGCTGAACCAGGAAACATCGAGACTCAAGATAAGATGTCGGTTAGACCAGGGAACAGTGGGACTCCAGACAAGATGTCAGTTAGGCCAGGGAACAGTGGGACTCCAGACAAGATGTCAGTTAGACCAGGAAACAGAGGGACTCCAGACAAGATGTCAGTTAGACCAGGGAACAGTGGGACTCCAGACAAGATGTCAGTTAGACCAGGGAACAGTGAGACTCCAGACACCATGTCAGTTAGACCAGGAAACATCGAGACTCAAGATAAGATGTCAGTTAGACCAGGGAACAGTGGGACTCCAGACAAGATGTCAGTTAGACCAGGGAACAGTGGGACTCCAGACACCATGTCAGTTAGACAAGGGAACAGTGGGATTCCAGACACCATGTCAGTTAGACCAGGGAACAGTGGGACTCCAGACAAGATGTCAGTTAGACCAGGGAACAGTGGGACTCCAGACAAGATGTCAGTTAGACTAGGGAACAGTGGGACTCCAGACACCATGTCAGTTAGACCAGGGAACAGTGGGACTCCAGACAAGATGTCAGTTAGACCAGGGAACAGTGGGACTCCAGACACCATGTCAGTTAGACCAGGGAACAGTGGGACTCCAGACAAAATGTCAGTTAGACAAGGGAACAGTGGGACTCCAGACACCATGTCAGTTAGACCAGGGAACAGTGGGACTCCAGACACCATGTCAGTTAGACCAGGAAACAGTGGGACTCCAGACAAGATGTCAGTTAGACCAGGGAACAGTGGGACTCCAGACACCATGTCAGTTAGACCAGGGAACAGTGGGACTCCAGACACCATGTCAGTTAGACCAGGGAACAGTGGGACTCCAGACAAGATGTCAGTTAGACCAGGGAACATCGAGACTCCAGACATGATCCTAGCTGGACCAGGAAACAGCCAAACGCAAGACACGATGTCAGCTGGACAAGGAAACAACCACACTAGATACATGATTCCGGCAGGACCAGGGAACAGCCAAACTCCATACATGATTCTGGCAGGACCAGGGAACAGGCAGACTCAAGACACGACACGAGAAGAAAACCCACTCCGCTGCCGTATCTCTTGAGGACGGAGGGGATTAGAGATCAGTTAGCCTGGAGAAGATGAATATTTGTATATAAACAGATGCCAAAGACACCCGAGATCCAGAAATAAAATCATTGGGAATCTTGAATTACAAACTTTTTATTGCAGACAATGCCAATAAATAAATAAGGGTGATGACTACATGTGGAACTTTAACTGAAATGAACCACAAAGATACACTACTAACTGCTGATCTGCCCTCTTACACAATTGCCTGTTTGGATGACTGTGTTGTGTACATGTGTGGATCAACGATCTATATCACTGATAGGATTCTTAAGTGTCTACGATCAGTGATGCTCAGAACAGGCAGCAAACATGTAGTTCTTTGCAGGCATACCTCCACACAGGTCTTGGTTGGAAATCTCCCAGGCAACTTGCTGTGGCTTTACAACACAGATGGCCAAATGATCACAACCCAACAAGCTCCTGTCGATGGCCCTATAGCTGCTATATCTCTCAGTAACGAGGACGACCTTCTGATCAGCTCCTTGAACCAACCAGGTGCCGTCTTAAAGGTTAAAAAGAATGGAACCCTTGCCCGAACCTTCAGACCTATTGTTGTTTCAGGTGCGACGTAATTGAGTCATAGGGTCAGGCTCTGTTTGGGTCGGTGACTTTGTTGATTGCGTGTCATCCTACTCCGATGTCGTGGGACGTTGGTCATAATATCAACCACTGGTTTGTCTGTCTCAGATCCGCTTATTCACAGGCGAGAGCAACAAACAAACTAACCACATGAAGAGCGTAAGAAGCAACACACCAGCTCCAGGTTGGAAGTAAATGTTTGCGAGGCGTACATGCCTTATACATGACCACATTTCGAACAATAAACATATTTTACTTTGATTTTTCGTTGACTAAATAAAACAATCTGCTCGACAAACAATGCGTTCTATTTTACGCGAATATGCATGATTGGCTCAGTCATCTAAGGCGCGGAAAATCGCTGTGCACAGTTGCATCCCTTACACATGCCAGGATCCTATGATTGTGGGTTCGAGTCCCAGACCTGCATCAGTTGGTAACAGGAGGAAGAAAAACGAAAAACTTAAATCAACAATAGCCTAAAATAAATATTAATAATTGATATTGCCATCTTCCAAAGAAAAAACATTCAAACGCTCCAGTAACGCATATTTCGTTTTATCATTTAGCAGTTCACCTTTTAGTATTTTTGTCCTTATTTGGGGTTGTCATTCAGTGATGTGTTCTTTTAATTGTCACAGTTAAGCTATTTTACCGTTTACACCCAAAGGATCTGTTTCGGCGGATAACCGAGACTGAATATTCTGTGACGGTGACGTTTTATATTTAAATTCTACACTCCGCATCGTGTTTCGACCTGTTCACGTTGCTGTTCAAGGAAAGTGTGTCTTTCCTAGAATTATTGAATTCGCGGGCATATAAGAATTTAAGGAGGATTTGCATTCATGTTATTGTTGTTCTGCACAGCACTACCATCGTAGTTGTCACACACGTAGCTTCTACACTGCCGGTTGTATTTGTCATTTGGAAACAAAGAAATAGATTCATCCGCAGACGAGCGTTATATCGAGGTAAGAACGTGGAGCACATCGGGTCATAATGACATAACGTTGTTATAGTGAGCTACTGTAGGTATGGTTGGTCGATGTGCAGCTGCTATCAATACACAGGTTAGGTGGGGTGCATGTCGTTTACACAATGTTGGTGGGCGAGTTTTAATAACCTGTATCCTTCGCTAATTTATAGACATTTTTATCGTTGCACGGAGAAAAAGTGAGATCAGTTGGTAAAAGACCAGTATCATTAAAATCAGATCTTACTTCTCGCTACCACTAAACCTAGGAAATCACTGAACGGCAGATCTAAATTAAACCCGCCATTTTGAACGGATTACAAACAGAGATGGCAAAATGTGCATGCCATACATGTTGGATAAATGAGCACAATTAGACCCACAGGTATGTAATGTTTACTATTTCTTACACAAGACTTTAAATATATACTTTACTGTATGCTGTAACGATATCTATCAATTCTGTGTAATTTAAAGGTCAGAATGATATTGCTCATTATAATACATATTTTCTAAATAAAAGCGATCTTCATTGAAAACTGAGAGACATGTTTAGTAAGAAAACTCAATTCGTTCCCAGGAGGTAGCTAGGGGGACTGAAAGAAGTATACCCTTGAAAGGTATTGAACGAATTACATCATTTGTCACGAATAATTTACAAATGACGTTACCTTCTCATTTTAGAGTGATATGGAACAATTAAAGCCGGGTTTCAAATGCTACTAGAGTCATCTTCACCATAACCATTGTATAGAGGCCCACAGTTGCGAAGCTCAGTGGCAGTGGATTTACTCAAATGACCCCAACACACTACTGTGTTTGATAATATTCCATATTGATATACTGATATATAAATCGACCCGCCATCGGATATGATATCACCTGAAGTACCCCTCTCTTTAAACTTTGTTTTTTTTATGTACCAGATTTCTTGATCAAAACGTTTCGAGTGGAAAGTATAATTTTTAAAAAAATCTCAGTCGGTTGAAAGAAATGATACAGTGTTTTTGTATATGACGACAAACAAAGTCTTAGAAACTGACAAAACCTGTCAGCAATGGTACAGAGCATTATTGTTGCAGGCAGCGTATGTCATGCAATAAATTAATCAATATGATGTTTATCGATGTGATTAGTGTCGCATATATCAGATATGGTAATTGATCTGTGAAGCACATGTTTACTCGATTACTTTTTATCGTGGAAATTTGTCCGCTAAATGTTGCTTCAAATTTCATTTTCAAGAGTCCGCGGTCTTTTGTCCTTTGTAAAACATTCTGTTTGAAACAATAGAGGATGGTGGTACTTTTGTTCCAGACACATTTGATTGTTATCCATAATATATGGCCACAGCACAATTTTGGACTTATCTTTTTGTTAGCTCAGCAGGACAGTCTATTCATCCATTAAGTTTCAATTTCTTCTCCGAACTGGCTGAAGGAACGACCTTTCAATTTTTGGAAGACTCATGTGCTCATATTTCATCATGGAGTTGAAGTATTTCTTTTTGAAGAAAAATGAACACAAAATAAAAGTATAAAAACATATAAAGACTCTTCACCTCAGATCTCACACGGTCTTGAGATCTGTAACATGGACATGAGTGTGTGAGTGAGTATGGATTTAGACCGCTTTTAGCAATATTCCTGCAATATCATGGCGGGGAAAACCAGACATGGGCTTCACACATTGTGCCCATGTAGGGAAACACTGTAGTGGGAAACAACTTTGTCCTGATGAGCAAATGCTTGAACCACCAGGCTACCGCACCGATCTTACATGGATATCAGGGGCAGCAACACACATGTTTTCAGATTCGTTCGTGACACTACAGCTAAAAAGAACCCACGGGGCAAGGATGATGTCACTCTTTTCAGACCGAAACAGATTTCATTAATCGCTGATCATAATAAAGTATCATCTTCTCAGAAACTAAAATGCTGAGAGATATTATTTTGTTGAAAATGTAGCACTAATCTGGGCTAATGTTGATGATGATGCTTACTAAGAAAATCTTTCAGCTCAGAGACTGCTTTTACAAATGAGATGATGCTTTACAATAATGCTACCATATTAATGTTCTATACAGTAAAAGGTGAGGTGAAATGGGCTTTAACACTTTAAAGCTAAAAGGAGTCCCCTTACTTAAAAAGAAGAAATCACACAGCCATTTAACACCCACACTTCCCTAACTTCGCTTAAGATTACACTTCCTAGAACATCCATACTTTGAGAGCCACAGAGTCTTGATGCTGTTTTCTGTTTAAAAAAAGACGATATTTCAGAGTCAAACAAGTATCCGATCTTGGCAATGTAAGTACCCCTGCGCTCCATTTTGATGCAAGTGAGGTAAAAAATGTGTTGCACCACAGTCAGCAATAGTCCAGCTTTATCATGGCTTCCTGTAAAGATCATTCCACAAGCAGGAGGTACAAGATCTTTCAGTGCTGACAAACAATGTAACAGTTCAAATTCTCCTCTTTTTTAGGGCATAATTGAAGGTGGCCACAATGGCGATGCTTGCCTCAACAGACAAAGCGTCCAATGTCTTTTACTGTACCAACTGCAAGGAGAAGACACCAGGCCCCGTTACTCTAGCCTGTTACCACACAGTTTGCCGAAAGTGTCTTGAAGTCCATCAATCATTCAGCATGGATAAACACATCTACTGTCCTGTGTGTGAAACAAACACACAATGCTCTGACGAAACGGACAGTCTGCGATCACAGTTAAATACATGTATTAAAAATGCCTCTCGTACGTTAGAAGAGCTGTTATTCAAACCCGAGGGTGAATATTGCAGCGTTTGTTGCCTACACAACCAGCGCAATGACGTGACCCACCAGTGTGTTGACTGTGGCGATGTTCTGTGTGGTGTGTGTCAGGCAGGGCACCAAGCATCAAGCGCCACTTACTCACACAGGGTCGTGGCCATTAGAGATGTGAAAACTGGGAAATATGTTGTCGAGGCAAAGACAAGAAGCTTTCCTTGTGGTGATGCCAATCATAGGGGAAGGGCTTATGCATACTTCTGTCAGTCCTGTGTCATTCCAATTTGTGAGTTGTGTTTGTTATTTCAACATAAAGGTCATGCGATTCTTACCTTGGATGAGGCTGCCCAGAACTGTGCAACGAAATTGAAAGAGCGATCACAACAGCTTAGCACATATATGACTGAATCTGCAACTCCTAAGTTGGAAAGGTTCCGGAACCTGGAGCGAGATATTTCTTCAATACAAGAGGCTGCACTTAAAAGTATCAGGTACAAGACACAGACAGCTGTGGATTTAATTCTAAAACAGGAGCAAGAAGCTGTAAAAAAGCTTTCAAAATTATGTGACCAGCAGCTTAAACTCACAAGTACGGTAAACACTTATTTAGAGCAGATATCAAATCTGTGCCCAAAACTGTTGTCTCTTACAAACTTAGTTTTAAGATCGGGGCAGGATGTGGCAGTTCTCATTCTTCACAATGACCTTGAGAAATGTTTCACAGAAAGTAAGCAATTACAAGATGCCACTGATGTCTTTGCTCCTAAACTGAAAATGCCTGTGTTTGATGTTAGATGTGATGTCCCTCCGAAATCTGTCATCAGCATCACACATTCGTTTCAAAATCCCGTCGTAGGTGATGAAGATATCAAGAAGGATGAGACTATACCATCTAGGAAACAAGCTGAGGGGATGAAAGACGTTTCTTCTTCAACTTCACTTAGACCTGAAACCTGTCAGCAGGAAGACTACAGTGGATTCAAGTTGACAGAGTCTTTGATGATAGTAGGTGAAGCTGGGAAAGCCCTTTCATCAGGGTGTTGTTCTTCTGGACATCCATCTGAGGGTCCACTCAATAGCATGAGCTTGAAGCTTGAGGATTCAACAAATGTGGAAGTCTTTGCACAGAATGTCATTAGGCAAGAAGTTACCCCGGATTCCCTGATGACCGAACCTATGGATAAAGGTGTGCCTGATTCACCGATGACCTCCAAACGCATGAATGGTGATACCTCCGATTCACCGATGACCTCCGAATGCAGGAATGGAGATACCTCCGATTCACTGATGACCTCGGAATGTTGGAATGGAGATATCTCAGATGCAACGATGACCTCCGAATGTATGAAAAGGGATTCTTCAGAACCACTGAAGACATTTGGACCTATGACAGGAGACAGGTTTGGACCTTCGGGGTTAAACAGCTCTGGTGCATCTGCACACTCTTTTGATGACAAACAGAAGGTCCCCGGAAATGTAGTTACCTCAAAAGTGATACCAGAAGCAAACCAACAACTCCGTTCTGCTGTATCTGTTGAAGACGGAAGTAATTCTATCAGATCAGTTACCTTAAAGAAAATGAATATTTGTAAATTAAAAGTTACCAAAGACACCCGAGATCCAGAAATAAAGTCATTGGGAATCTTAAATGACAAACTTGTTATTGCAGACAATGCCAATAAGAAAATAAGGGCGATGACTACATGTGGAACTTTAACTGATATGAACCACAAAAATACACCACTAGCTGATGATCTGCCCGCTCACACAATTGCCTGTTTGGATGACTGTGTTGTGTACATGTGTGGATCAACGATCTATATCACTGATAGGATTCTTAAGTGTCTACGATCAGTGATGCTCAGAACAACAGGCAGCAAACATGTAGTTCTTTGCAGGTATACCTCTACACAGTTCTTGGTTGGAAATCTCCCAGGCAACTTGCTGTTGCTTTGCAACACAGATGGCCAAATGATCACAACCCAACAAGCTCCTGTCGATGGCCCTATAGCTGCTATATCTCTCAGTAACGAGGACGACCTTCTGATCAGCTCCTTGAACCAACCAGGTGCCGTCTTCCAGGTTAAAAAGAATGGAACCCTTGTCCGAACCTTCAGACCTCCAAATGCCACAGAGTGGTATCCAGAGGGCACATGCATGGATAAGAGGAATAACCTGTATGTTGCTGATCCCAGACAGAATCAGATCCACGTGTTTAGCGCTGGGGGTGAACAGCTGTGCAGTCATTCAACATTGAGTGATGATCTGGTGTCACCTCGGTGTTTGGCCATATCATCAAACAGACTGTTTGTGTCAGGTAATCAACCGCATCTGTTTGTTTTTGCTATATTTAACCATGCAGGCAGAACGTGAACATGGACAGTTACAATACAGGACAGAATGGTAAAATAAATACAGCCCTGAAATATGTTACCCAAAACGCTCACCTCATAATATTGACAAATCATGATCCAACATTAATTATATAGGGGAACAAATGTTATTTGTAATATGGAAAATATAGACATATAAAGCTACAACTACAAGAATGCCTGACCCTTATGGCCCATGACAATGAAGAATGCTTGATTCTGATGGGTAAAAAAGAGGTTTCCTTTTTGCTACAGATACCTGCCAAATTTATATTAGGCCTTTCACACAGTTTATGTGCGTATGAAAACATCGATAATCTACATATCGTGATAGGGATGCCGATCACCGATAAGAACTATCCAGTATCGATATTTCCTCTACTATATGCTGGATCTCAAATACAAACCAGGTCTCTAATTCACGCCGGGTCAACGGCTCTCCTGAAATTAATACACGGCCTTGCTTGTAAAAGAAGAAATACAGTAGTTTGGGATCGGATGTTTTTGGCGATGACGTTCCATCCCGGACTGCTTCGATTGTGAGATTACAAGATGAGGACACATCTTTTGCATACACATGATAATGTTTATGAAACTATGTTCGATGGCGAACAGGCAATTTCCTCATTGAAACAACCGACAGTGAAAGTAAAATATAACATTATAAAAAAAGTGTTTAAAAAAACTTTATTCATGACACCATGCTGTTCACACAGCTCTTTGTGATACGCATTCATTTCAATCTCAGTCAACCACCACCGTCAGGACTAGTGAGTTGGGGATTTGAAAGTCCGTCAGAAAACACTACTCCCTTTGAAAGGCCACGAAAACAATGTTCTGACATCACTGAAGTCACAGCACAGGCACTTGATCATACAAACTTATCTAACTTGATGAAATCATTTCAGAACACGCACATTTAGGCAAATCATACACGAACCACTGTTTATGGGCCACGATGGTCACATTATTCCACACGCTGGCGTTGAATGCCGTGAAATCTTGAAATGACTGGTGGCAAAATAGCCATCTCGTCTGCAGCCTGGAATAGGGCTGTTCAGTCCAGTTCCATTGGACATCACGTTGTACCATCAGGCTCATTCCGATAAAATCTACAGTAAATCTACAGTAAATCTACAGCAAATCTACAGTAAATCTACAGTAAATCTACAGCAAATCTACAGTAAATCTACCGTAAATCCACAGCAAATCTACAGTAAATCTACAGCAAATCTACAGTAAATCAGAAATTTGATGTACCACTGTTGTGTAGATAAAACACTCGGTTCCAAATTAAAATAAGACGTATCTGTACAGCAGGACTACATCAAATTTCAAAACAGTGGATTGATTTTCTAAATGTCCTTGATGGAAGCCGGTTTGGAATAGGCCCATAGAACTCTAATGCTTGCTCAGGAAGCGACTAAATTGGATCGTGTGGTCAGTTTCCGTCCGGGTCGGAGACTGGGTTGATTGCGTGTCATCCTACTCTGTTGGCGTTGAGCGTCATAATATCAACCACTGGTTTGTCTCGCTCAGATCCGCTTATTTACAGACTGTCGTGATATTGTTGAATATTGCTGTCTGAGGCGAGAACAACGAACAAACAAAGCACATGAACAACTTGAGAAGGAACACACTAACTTCAGGTTTTAAGGAAATATATGCGAGGCGTCCTTTCCCTGTAAAAGACCACATTAAGAACATTAAGCACATTTTACTTGTATTTGTCGGTAAAATAAAACAATGTAAAATCATATTTGCTTTGTATTATTTACAATCTGCTCAACAAACAATTTAACGTAACTGCCAGAGATTCAGTCTCCATTATCCAATGAAACAGATTCAATTGGACGTGTTCGAATCCCGGTTGTGCAGAGTTGCGTCCATTGGCACGCCAGAAACCTATGATTGTGGGTTCGAATCCCTGTACGCCCCGATGATGTTTCTAGGTTTGTCAGCACCAAACCCGTGCTCGTGGGTTTCACCGAAGTGGTAAACGTCTGAGACCTACATCACATGGGGCTTTCCTCCCACATTAAGCTGACGCGCCGCGATATAACTGTAATACTGTTAAAAGCGGCGTTTAACCCAACTCACTCACTCACCATTGGACGTAAAGGGCAAAATAGCAGTGGAAATTATGTGAATGGATCACTGAAAATCAGTGATGACAAACAATGACTTTCAATGTAAGCAGGAAGCAAGGTTGATCCACTCATCTGAGGCGCCGCAAATCGCTATGCGCAGTTGCGTCCCTTACTCATGCCGGATCCTATGATTGTGGGTTCCAGAACTGCATCAGTTGGTAACAGAAGGAAGAAGAAAGGCTAAGAAAAACACCTTGTAACAATGTAATTTTTGTAGCATGCATTTTTAATTTTTTCAACAGTCCGAAGCATAAATCTTTGAAAGGCATTTAGAAGTGATACACATAAGGAAGATAATTTATGGATGTAAACTTCTTCATTATTAGGAACACGTTTCGGAGTACCAACAAGACTTCCCACGTGATGTTATGGTCTTGGTTCTTGAGGATGTGTTCGGAAATAGCGGATTTGAGGTCTAGTTTGTTGATAGATGTCTGGTGCTCCTTGAGTCTGGTGTTGGGGGGTCTGAGGGTTTCTTCAATGCGGTGGCCACAGTAGTGCTCAGTAGCAGGGGATTTGGCATATATATATATCCTGTTGGGTTGGGCCTACCGCTGCTTGTGCCCCTAAAGGAAATTTTTTTCAAATTATTCCGGTACAGTTTGTTGTCTTACAAAAATAAAACCGAACAACCGAATAATTATTTCATCTGCCAGATGCTAGTCACAATTCGGATAGGAAGACTATTGTGGCAAACCTAAGCGACTGAAAAATGATATTCAAAACGACGAAATTATGCATGTTGTCAATGTATATATCGGTCAAAATCAGCCGACAAGATGACAAGTAATGTTATATAGTCTATCATATAACTTACTTCAAGGGATAATTTCGTAAGTGAAAACTTGAATATGAATTATAAGTAAGTACACTATTCAGGTTAAACCGGGTTTAACTGCTGCCTGCATGTGATTATGACACACATCCAAAATGCTGACTGCTTGTGAATATGATACAAATCCATGTCACATGCATATGGGCTTCTTTCGACACACCCTATATCTAATATCAGTACAATATCAGTGATAAATTGCCCTGCTATAAAGCGTTGTTAGGATGTGTAAATGTGGTGTACTGTGACATGAATGTTAGACCGACTTTTAGCTCACCTGAACTGACGCTTTAAATGACTATGTCGTGACGTGTGTATCCATCGTCTATCTGTCCATATCTAAGATACGGAAACACAGAAGAGTAATGTCTTTATGATAATGTATTTCGTTAAAAGAATCAATGCTGAGACATATGTTCATTAACTAAAGTAATTTAGACACCACCTGATTAAACCCCTGCATCTTTATCTATCTATCTATCTATCTATCTATCTATCTATCTATCTATCTATCTATCTATCTATCTATCTATCCACATAATAAACACACATTTGTGCTCGGGTCTTTAGTGTCAAAATCAAGGTCATACAACAATATCTTCTTAACAAAGTTATACAATCTCTTAATCCAGCAGTGTCTCATGTATGATGAGAATGTGCTGAGAATGTGTCTCAGGTAGGATGAGAATGAGTCTCATGTATGACGAGAATGTGCTGAGAATGTGTCTCAGGTAGGATGAGAATGTGCTGAGAATGTGTCTCAGGTAGGATGAGAATGTGCTGAGAATGTGTCTCAGGTAAGATGAGAATGTGTCTCAGGTAGGATGAGAATGTGCTGAGAATGTGTCTCAGGTAGGATGAGAATGTGCTGAGAATGTGTCTCAGGTAGGATGAGAATGTGCTGAGAATGTGTCTCGGGTAGGATGAGAATGTGCTGAGAATGTGTCTCAGGTAGGATGAGAATGTGTCTCGGGTAGGATGAGAATTCGCTGAGAATGTGTCTCAGGTAGGATGAGAATGTGCTGAGAATGTGTCTCAGATAGGATGAGAATGTGTCTCAGGTAGGATGAGAATGTGCTGAGAATGTGTCTCAGGTAGGATGAGAATGTGTCTCGGGTAGGATGAGAATTCGCTGAGAATGTGTCTCAGGTAGGATGAGAATGTGCTGAGAATGTGTCTCAGATAGGATGAGAATGTGTCTCAGGTAGGATGAGTATGTGCTGAGAATGTATCTCAGGTAGGATGAGAATGTGCTGAGAATGTGTCTCAGATAGGATGAGAATGTGTCTCAGGTAAGATGAGAATGTACTAAGAATTTGTCTCAGGTAGGATGAGAATGTGCTGAGAATGTGTCTCGGGTAGGATGATAATGTGCTGAGCATGTGTCTCAGGTAAGATGAGGATGTGCTGAGAATGTGTCTCAGGTAGAATGAGAATGTGCTGAGAATGCAAATTCAATGTACATAGATATGTTGATCATGATCAGATGCATAATTGTAAACGCTACGCGCATGCTTTGTGTGGAACTAGCTCATATTTGTATGTACTTATCAATAATGATGGACAATTATGATAATGATACTACTACTACTAATGATAATAATATAGTACATACATACAAATATATATATTTGTCCTTAATCACTTACTAGGGGCAGGGGCGGTGGGGTAGCCCAGTGGTTAAAGCGTTCGATTACCCATTTCTGTGCCCGTGCCGTGATATCGCTGGAATATTGATAAAATCGGCGAAAAACCATACTCACTCACTATCAGGAGCAAGTCACGATGCGTTTTATTACCTTGATTTATCATCACCATTCCCGACAATGCAGCAGTCTTCATTGCATCGTGTTAAAATGTATCTTACCTTAAGCAGGAGGCGCCCGGCTGTCCCAGTCGTCTAAGGCGCCGCGATTCGCTGTGCAGAGTTGCGTCCATTGGCACGCCAGAAACCTATGATTGTGTGTTCGAATCCCTGTTCGCCCCGATGATGTTTCTAGGTTTGTCAGCACCATACCCGTACTCGTGGGTTTCACCGAAGTGGTAAACGTCAGAGACCTGCATCACCTCGAGCTTTCCTCCCACATTAAGCTGACACGCCACGATATAACTGGAATACTGTTAAAAGCGGCGTTAAACCCAACTGACTTACTCACTACTTTATGCGGTTACTTGTTGAGAGGAGTTTTCATAAATGTGTCACCAGTTTGATTCAAAAGTTGGTGAGATGAATTAAAAAGTTATGAGTTAAAAGTTTATTTTGGTTGAGAATTTGTTTTCTCTTCAGATACGAGTATATCTTTCGGTGCGTCGGCTTCTGACCAGGGTTGTTTTTCAAGGACGTACGGCAATTTCTTTTTTGAATGTTGCTATGTCTAGCCGCAGTTATCTCGTGAACGTTTGATCTCTAGTATGTCTACAGCTGATAGGGATTACAGCGCTGTGCAGCACTTGACACGAGTAGAACCAGATATTTTCACACGAACACATACATCAGTGTGTATGTGTCGCATGGATGTTACGAAAAGACTGTCTCGCTCGGGCAACAAGAACATGCTGACACTCGCTTTATGAAACCATGTATATGATCATCTATACTATTGTAGGCTCAGGTATAATCACCTATGATCAGGTATAATCACCATTACTCAGGTAAAATGACCTACACTCGTGCATAATGACCTATACGTGTGTATAATCACCTGTACTCATGCATACTTAGGTAAAATCACCTATAATAATGCATGCTCTGGCATGACTTATACTCATGTATTATCACCTATACTCGCGTATAAACACCTATACTCATGTATGCTCAGGCATGATCACCTATAATAATGTATAGGCATGACATATACTCATGTATAATCATATAAGCCCACGTGTTCAATCAGCGACAATAGTAACAATGAGCCACAAGGAAAGTCTAGAGAAACGGAAGTCAAAGAATGTTTAAACATCAGCTCTTTTTATTTAGAAAATAAGTCAGGAAACTCGTGAATCTGTGTCAAAGACATAAATCAACCTATTGTCCATGTTCAGGCTACAAAACAAAGTTTGAGAACACATGCTGTGATAAGCGTTATATCGAGGAAGCGCGAAACATCCGTGTAATAGCAATGGCCAGTGTTTGACTGTTGTTTAACGACATGCTCATCAAGATTCCAGCCAAGTGAACAATTGAATCTGACCAGACAAACCATTTTGTTTCCCTGTTGTGTTATATTTTCACATATTTTGGAAATTATTTTTCAATTCAACATAAATAAAAGCATTCAAGGAATGCAAAAATATGGCAATTCAATCTTGCACCTTTTAAAAGATACAGTAGTTTTACTGTAATTCATACACCGCTATCACTCCATCTTTACACGAAACATACACATTTCCACCATCCCCTAACAGCAAACAGTTGGGTTGCGACAAATGGTGCTGTAACGTGTCAACAACGCACAAAGCTTTTCCCCGAGGAGAGAAAATCAAGATGTCATTCCTGTGCATATCAGACACAATCGTTTGACCCTTTATGCCGAAGATTGCGTGTGATGGTCGCCAATTCATGCCATTCCGTTTTCGTCCATTGATTTTAAGAAGACAACCATCTTCCTCAGATTCCAGACATACGGCACCTTTTCCTTCCCATGTGCAGGAGATGACAGCATCGTCTGCCACGTGTCTCAGTGACGTCATCTCGCCGGTGACCTGACTGGACCACTTTCTGATCACCTTCCCTGATGTAGTCATCACTCTCATCTCCCTGTGTGGCAGATTACCGATAAGAATGTGCTCACCAAAGTTAGCCACAATAGGTTCACAAACCATGTCCTGTTTTTGCATCAGCAGCTGTTCAGACACAATCTTTAAATGACGTGTTAAGATCAACAGGTTGTTTTCATAAATAGCAAAAATCTTGTCGCCATCGCCAAAATGCACAAACTGTTTAAACAACTGACATTTTCCTTTTTGTAAAACTGAATATACAAACTGACCATTGGTTTTAAAGACTTTTAATTTTGTATTGGGTTCGTCTAGAACTTGGAGGGTTCCATTAGGACGTAGAGCCATGCAGGACAGCATTGTCTGCGAACGGTCTGTTCCTATGTGAACACTGAACTGACGTTTATATACCATGTACTGTGCCTCATTATCAACCTCCTCAACTCCATCGTTCTTTTCACTTCTTTCCTCACTGGTTGTGTCCACCACCAGCTCCTGTTCCAGGACTGAAGGACATGTGCTTTCATGGACATGTCCATTGTGACCTGTCACTACGGGTTTACTGGTCTGTGGATGTTCGACATCTCTTTGTTGACGGTGTTCTGATGGGTCACTAACAGCCCTGCGTGAAGGAGTCCTTGTCTCAACCTTGCCAGAACCCGCTCCGGGTAAATTGGATGTCAAGCGCTTGAAGTCAGAGTTTGGTAGGTCATCACTTTCTTTGGCTGATCCAGGTTCCAGAGTGCGAGAAACGTTAACATAAGGCATTGGGCTAGATAGAGGCAAGTGGTCACCTGTCACGGATATTTCACCCAATGTCAAGAATTCAGTATCAAGTGGTAAGGAGATGTCCATTTTGAACTTTGTCAGAGGTTCTCTGGCAGACACATTATCAACTGCCTTTGTGAACTGTTTAAACATCGTAACCCCTTTCAACCCTTCATTGAGGGTTTTGCACATCAAAAGGAGCGTCAGATCATCACCCTCTTCCACCTGTCGACACACACTGACAATCTCCTCCCTCCTTTCAGACTCCGAATTCATCAACTCCAGCATCCTTTGTCTCTTCATCCTCTCGTCCTCAAAACTTCTCCTGCCCTTCTCCAACACCTCAGAACTCTTCTCCCCGATCTTCTCCATCACTGCCTCAACTGATGAAGTCAGGTCACTTACAAATATCTCTTCCTCTTTGTTCAACTGATCTATCTCTGCTTGTAGTGTGTTGGCAGAGTCCTGGATATTGGAAGACGTGGCTACCACCATTGTCAGTGCCTGTTTCATGGACTGACGTCTCTTTTCGACAGTCTCACCCACAGTCTCGAACTGGTGTTCCGTGTGTTCAGCAACGACACATTGAACACACAATGCCTCAGAACATGTCTGACAGAAAATCGCCAAACCCTCGCAATGTTTTTCACAAATCCGTTCCTCTCTCTGTAAAAGATGTCTGTCGTAATGACCCTCCTTGAGCTCATCAAGGGAGACCACTCGATGTGTTGCAGTAAGAGTTGAAGAGTTATGTCCCGTGGAACATGTCTTACAAAGTTTGTCGCCACAATCCAGGCAATGGTGAGTTGAGTCAGAAAAGTCGCCTTTCATTGAACAAACCACGCAGCCTGATGCTTTTGACGCGCGACAAGCATACACCCTTTGACGCCCGAGTACATAGAAGTTTGTTGTTAGAGAACTCGCAGATTTCGTCTGTAATCGTGTTTGATGCTTGCACAGAGGACACTGGAAGACATGGTCTCCACCATCGGTTGTAAGACGCTCTTCAATACAAAGCTGGCAGAACGAATGGAGACACGTCAGAAGTTTTGGGGAGGAGAACGGCTGTTTGCAAAGCCTGTAGATGATGTCTTCTTGAGAACTTAGGATTGTTCCTTTTAGTAGCGTTGACGTCATACTGCATCACCTAAATTATGAAGAACAATTAATTATTTGTCTGCGCATACATGCAGAAAGGTCAGAGCTTTGTTCTTTTCTGTATATTTTCATACACTTTTGTATGATATCGATGTAGATCTACCTGGAATATCTTTAAGTGTGTGTTTAACTACAACGTTGCAGCAATATTTCTCTCACTTCAGACCCGTGAAGATTCCGGGGTAGAATAGGTCTTCAGCAACCCATGCTTGCCATAAAAGGCGACTATGCTTGTCGTAAAAGGCGACTAACGGGATCGGGTGGTCAGGCTCGCTAACTTGGTTGATGCATGTCATCGATCCCAGTTGCGTGTATTGATGCTCATGATATCAATCACTGGATTATCTGGTCCAGACTCGATTATTTACAGACCGCCGCCATATAGCTGGAATATTGCTTAGTGCGGCGTAAAACAACAAACCAACCAATCTCTCACTTCATGTTCCTTCCACAACAGAGTGTGAACCAGACACAGCAGTGAGTGGGTGACTTTTGTCTTTCGCAGCCGTCTGCAATATTCTAGTTCAATCACGAGTCTGTAAAACGTTATGACGAGGTATGAGGTACTTTGAAGCCATGCAGGGGAAGACAACCCCTGATAGAAAGAATTCACGATCAATGGTTGACAGCATGAACAAATACCGTTTGGGTCAGAACAAATGCATCATGGCCCAGTGTCAGACAACCCAGATAACATTAACAGATGAATTTAGTCTGGCCCTGACAAGACCTATCATTGACAACATGAACTAAAGAAATTTGGTCTAGATGCTCCAATGGTTGACAACATGAACTAAAGAAATATGGTCTAAATACTCCAATGGTTGACAGCATGAACTAAATAATTATGGTCCAGATAACCCAGTGGTTGACAGCATGAACTAAAGAATTATGGTCCAGATAACCCAGTTATTGACAGCATGAAATAAAGAATTATGGTCCAGACAAGCCAGTGGTTGACAACATGAACTAAAGAAATATGGTCCAGGCAGCCCAGTGCTTGACAGCATGAACCGAAGAAATATGGTCTAGACATGCCAGTGGTTGACAGCATGAACTGAAGAAATATGGTCTAGATGCTCCAATGGTTGACAGCATGAACTAAAGAAATATGGTCCAGACAAGCCAGTGGTTGACAACATGAACTAAAGACATATGGTCCAGATAACCCAGTCATTGACAACATGGACAAAAGAATTATGGTCCAGACAACCCAGTGCTTGACAGCATGAACTGAAGAATTATGGTCCAGACAACCCAGTGGTTGACAACATGAACTAAAGAATTATGGTCCAGACAAGCCAGTGGTTGACAACATGAACTAAAGAAATATGGTCCAGACAAGCCATTGGCTGACAACATGAACTAAAGAAATATGGTCCAGACAACCCAGTGGTTGACAACATGAACTAAAGATATATGGTCCAGGCAACCCAGTGGTTGACAGCATGGACTAAAGAATTATGGTCCAGATAACCCAGTTATTGACAACATGGACTAAGGAATTATGGTCCAGACAACCCAGTGCTTGACAACGTGAACTAAAGAATTATGGTCCAGACAAGCCAGTTATTGACAACATGAACTAAAGAATTATGGTCCAGACAAGCCAGTGCTTGACAGCATGAAATAAAGAATAATGGTCCAGATAATCCAGTGCTTGACAACATGAACTAAAGAAATATGGTCCAAACAAGCCAGTGGTTGACAGCATGAAATAAAGAATAATGGTCCAGATAATCCAGTGCTTGACAACATGAACTTAAGAAATATGATCCAGACAACCCAGTTGTATCTTTATTCAACCATATGAAAAATCAGAAGGATTGGGCGCATGGTCAGAAAGAAATGCGAACATGAATGGCTTGTAGTATAACCATAGAGTTCTAGATGTTTTTTGTCATTGAACAATATATCAAATAACTAACCGGGTCCTACTCAGGAGGGTCCTGATGGGTTTTAATGCTTAACTAAAACACCCTTCAAACACTATCGTAAACGTAAAATTCAACTTTTTTTTATCGTAAATGCTTGTCGTGAAATACAAGAAAACCCTGCTTAACGTAAATAAATAATTTACTGCTTATCGTAAAATGATTAAAAGGGTCAAAAACAGTCTGTCTTCAAGACCCAAATGCTTCGACACAGAAAGCAGGCTGCGCAACTGACGCAGGGGACCAGTCTAGAATGTTTAGCGATTTGAGATTTTACCACGTATTAAAATATGAATTGTCATGATGAAACGAAAGTAGAATTAAAAGTCCCATATCCCTTCATAGCCGATTTAGGAATTGTTCGTGACGATTTTATTGAAAAAGAAGAAAAATTACTGCGCGCTAAATGAAAAAGTACCCTAAACTTTACTGCTTACTGCTTATGGGACCCACCCATCAGGACCCTCACTCAGTACCCAACCAACCCAGCCCTAGTGGTTTGGTACATGAATATATGCATGAATTTCGCTTAAACATGTCATAAAGTCATATGCCTAACTAGACTGTTGTCAGCTCGGCATTTGAACGTAGGTATAATTCAGTCAAGCCCATTTGCCCAGATATTGGAGTCGAGTAGCATACACCCATTACGAAATTGAGAATCATAGACGCTTAATAACGAGGAGATACAAAATAAATGTAACAGGATGTCGAATAACATGTGTGTCGTTCAGATCAAATAGGCAGACGTCCACAGAGTTTTACGGGGTACGCTACCTGGAAAGGCTGTGACAGAAATCTTGAATTCCTCGTAATGATGTCAATCTGATACTGGTCGCAATTAATACGTCTGCTGTGTTCAAACCGTGCACAATTCAGGTCGGTGTTGATAGAAAAATGACCCCGTGAAATAAGCTATATGGGGTACACTATATTTTAGTAGTTATTGTTCCAAAGATGTGGTATGGGACATTCGAATCTAATACGATCCAGTCATGTTCAAGGCAATTTATAAGTCAACCTTCATGATATTATATGACCGCTCTTCTCACCTGATTCGATTTGTTTGTTGTTAACGCCGCACTCAGCTATATTCCAGCTATATGACGGCGGTCTGTAAATAATCGAGTCTGGACCAGACATTCCAGTGATTGATATCATGAGCATCGATCTAAGGCATTGGGATCAATGACATGCATCAACCAAGTCAGTGAGCATGACCTTCCGATCCCTTGGTCCGAATTATATGGAGAGAATCTATAATATCGAGAAGAATGACACTTTCGCAGCACTTACATATCACATGTCACGTATCAAATTCTTATTCAAAAGACCGGCAGCTTTATATCAATTAAGGTTTAAAATGTTTGAAATTAATTTCATTTTAAACAAATGGGATGTTTTTTAGAAGGATCATTTACCATCTGCACCGCCGGTGTGATCACAGCCTACAGCTCGGTGTAGGCGGCTCTATATCGCGGAAGATAGTTTCAGCTTTCATGATGTAAGTTCCCTGTCCGACAAGCGTTGTTCATCGCTCTACAGAAGGTAATATGTGTTCTTCATTCCGACTGATACACAAATTAAGCAGCGCCCTGCCAAGAAAATACACCAGAGTTGATCGAGATATTATCCCCGTTATATCGCGCTAGTCGGCGACCTTCGGCTTTAATGGGATCTATTTGAAAAGTGTGAGAGCTATAATTTATCATTGTCGCTGACAATCAATACATATGCTGCAAAGTAGCGATCGACAATCCCGTGTAAAAATAGTTCCCGGGCACTTTATTGTTTGTCGTGAGAGACGATTACCGTAAATCCTTGAATAACTGTGGGCGGCCATTCGGTTATAAATTATTATAATATACACAGCGGAACAAGCTGATTAAACTCGGAATCTTTTTACAAAAATTTATTGTCAACGTTTTAGTGTCAGTTTAGTGTCCTTTCGTGCGCACTGACGTTCTTTAGTACACATTGTTCTTTCTTTTCATATGACGTCTTTTCGTAATATTTGACTTTTACACTGCCTACTTTTGACCTTTATTTGAACTTATATTTTTTGACTGAATGACCACCCGTCGTGTATTTTAAACCGGGTTAAAGAAACTTTTGATTTCACCATACCAACTCAACGTAAACACTTAAAAGAGACATTTCAGCAAACCTCAGCAACTTGACAATTGAAATAAACAGAACCACTAGAGAATCCGATTATATTGACCTATTTCTTTTAATAGTATCATCTTAATAATAATTATTATCAGTTATCAATTATTATCAAACATTTTTGCTCAAGCCTTCCGTTCATATGATGTGGCAAGGGAGCCAAGGCCCAAATTAATTAATGAAAGATTTTATGTATGTATAGTATTTAATCATTTTTTAGACTTAAATGCACTAGACATGTGTTTGCGTTTAGTTTAGTGTAGTGCACCAACGAATATTCAAATTTGGTCTCTGTTGAATGTCTTGAAAGAGGTCTTTCCCCGTCCTTGAATCCAGATAGTGCTGGAAGCTGGCGGGAATGAAAATCGCACTTGGCAAATGAACTGAGAGGCAAAAGAAAGTATACCCTGTTTGTTTTTTATGTCATTGAAAATTAAAAAAAACTGTTGTTAAATTTGATTATGACTGTTTAACCATCTCTCATTCCAGCAGCAGTTTATAAAAAGTGGCTGGGTATGTGGCTGGATAATTTTGTGTAAAAATAAATTGGTTCAAAGAAGACTGGGGTAAATAATCAACTTGCAACCACGTGACCCCCTACCATGTTTGAAATGTACATTTGTGTCGAAAAAAGTCAATTTATGGATTTTCAAAGTCAAGGTGTCAAAGATACCCATTGAATTGGTGTATTATGCGATTTGTTTTTTTTAATTTTCAAAAGTCTAAAATCAAATTATATTTTGAAAGATAAAACCATGTAGAAGACTTCTTTGAAAATCGAAAAAATCATTAAGTCAACTGTGCGGTTTTGTTTCTCTTGCTCCTCAGTTTAGATAGGACACAAGGCAGGTCTAAAAAGGCCTCGACAATTCCCCTTGTCGCTCTTATATATGTGAGCTAAAAAATATAAACCCCCTCCCAGTCTGCATAGTCATTAGAAACAATTATTTATCGTTCCCTCAGAATATCAGTAGTCATAGTCTGTTTATGGTCATATAGTCATGGATTTATGCTCATATGATGTCAATCACTGGATTGTCTGGTCCAAACTCGATTTTTTTACAGACCGCCGTCATATAGCTGGAATATATCTGACTTAACAAAAAAAAGAAAAAAAAGTTGTCCATTTTGGTTTCAGGTGAAGGAATATGACGTCGACATCATCATCCGGAGAAATAATGGTACCACAAGAAGACGTAACCTGCAGGCTGTGCAAACAGCCTTTCGTCACCCCAAAACTTCTGACGTGTCTCCATTCGTTCTGCCAGCTTTGTATTGAAGAACGTCTTACAACCGAGGGGGGAGAACATGTCTTCCAATGTCCTACGTGCAAGCATCAAACACGATTACAGACGAAATCAGCGAGCTCTCTAACAACAAACGTCTATGTACTCGGGCGTCAAAGGGTATATGCTTGTCGCACGTCAAAAGCATCAGGCTGCGTGGTTTGTTCAATGAAAGGCGACTTTTCTGATTCAACTCACCATTGCCTGGATTGTGGCGACAAACTTTGTAAAACATGCTCCACGGGACATAACTCTTCAACTCTTACTGCAACACATCGAGTTGTCTCCCTTGATGAGATCAGGCAAGGTCAGTATGATAAACACCTTTTTGAAAAAGAGGAGCAGATGTGCGCAAAACATTGCGAAGGATTGAACATTTTCTGCCATACGTGTTCTGAAGCACTCTGTGTGCAGTGTGCTTTTGCTGAACACACGAAACACCAGTTTGACACTGTAGAGGAAGCAGCTGAAAAGAGACGTCAGTCAATGAAGCAGGCACTGACAATGGTGGTAGCCACGTCTTCCAATATCCAGACCTCTGCCAACACACTACAAGCAGAGATAGATCAGTTGAACAAAGAGGAAGAGATATTTGTAAGTGACCTGACTTCATCATTTGAGGCAGTGATGGAGAAGATCAGGAAGAAGAGCTCTGAGGTGTTGGAGAAGGGCAGGAGAAGTTTTGAGGACGAGAGGATGAAGAGACAAAGGATGCTGGAGTTGATGAATTCGGAGTCTGAAAGGAGGGAGGAGATTGTCAGAGTGTGTCGACAGGTGGAAGAGGGTGGTGGGTTGACGCTTCTACTGCTTTTCCAAACACTCCAGCAAGGGTTGAAAGAATTTGCAAAGGCAGTTGACAGTGTGTCATGGAGGAGGGGTCTGACCACATACAAGGCGAAAATAAACCTTCCGCTTGACGCAGAATTTATTACTTTTCGAGAAGTACGAATGGTCGACGATGTGCCAGGTTTTCATGCAGGTCCTGCGCTTACCCCCCAGTCTTCCAAGCCCGAATTGCTCAATGAAACACCGAAAATGCAAGCCACACATTCCACAAGTTCTAGCACACAACAAGACGGGACAACTGTCACAACAGCCAAAGATCAGGAGAATGGTGAAGTTGTGGGAGCGAAAGATTCGTCAGCGTCAACAGAATTCCTGGAGATAAACCTGCACGAGATAGATGCAACAGCTGGAGGAGTTTTATCATACAAGCGTCAGTTCAGCACAGAAGTCAGTACTGATAAATCACAAGCTAGAATAAGTTCCATCGCTCTTAAAAGTAAGGGTAGACTTTTGGTTTTGGACGAATCAAATGCAAAACTGAAAGATTTCCATGAAGATGGTAAACTTATTATCTTAGTGAATCAGGATGGAAAATGTGATCTTTTCAAGCAGTTTGTGTCTGTTGATAATGAAAACATTTGTGCTATCTATGAAAACTTCCTTGTTATATTGACAAAGCATTTGCAGGTTGTGTCTAAAACACCCTTGCTTCCAAAAGGAGAAATGACCTGTGGTCCCATTATCGCTAACTTTGGGAAGCACATCCTTATCGGTAATCTGCCAAACAAGGAGATGCGGGTCATGACGACAACAGGCAAGGTGGTCAGAAGTTGGACGAGTCAGGTCAAGGGCGCGATGGAATCCTTTCGCTACGTAGCAGATGACGTAGTGATCGTGTGCTCTTGGCGAGGGAAAGGGTCTGTGTGTCTCGAGTCAGAGAAAGGCGGCCCTTTCCTCAGGATCAACGGACACAAACGGAATGGCATGAAATGGCGGCCGTCGGACGCCATCTTTGGTGCAAATGGACGTATCATAGCGTCTGATATGCACAGGAATGAGATCCTGATTTTCGCCCCTAAGGGTAGAGCTCTGTGTGTCGTTGATACAATGCAGAACGGTGTGTCTGAACCGCGTTGTGTGATTTTGGATAAGGGTGGCAAAGTGTATGTTTCCTTCAAAGGTGGCATGGTTGCTGTTTACAAAATAGCGTGATCTATGTGAGATCTTAGAGATTAATCTGAGAATTGTTTGATGTGTGTGAGATCTTACGGAGGAACGAAAAAAGGGTATGATGCATTAAAGTATCTGAACCGTGATGTGTGCTTTTTGGATAAGGGTGGCAAAGTATATGTTGCGTTCAAAGGTGCATGGTTGCTGTTTACATACATGTTTGATACATGTAAGATCTAAAGCTGGATTTAAGTGAGTGAGTGAGTGAGTTGGGTTTAACGCCGCTTTTAACAGTATTCCAGTTATATCGCGGCGTGTCAGCTTAATGTGGGAAGAAAGCCCGAAGTGATGCAGGTCTCAGACGTGCTGGATTTAAGATTCGCGTGGTGCTAGTGAGATCTTACAGAGGAACGTTAAAATTGTGTGAAGCGTGCGAGATCTTACGAGGAACTTATGAAATGTTTGATATATTAAAGTGCCTTAACCGTGATGTGTGCTTTTGGATAAGGGTGCAAAGTATATGTTTGTTCAAAGGTGCATGGCTGCTGTTTATAAAAGTGTGTGATGCGTGTGAGATCTTAAGAAGAACTTAAGACTTGTGTGATGCGTGTGAGATCTTAAGAGGAACTTAAGACTTGTGTGATGCGTGTGGGATCTTAAGAGGAACTTAAGAATTGTGTGATGCGAGTGAGATCTTACGAGTAACTTAAGACTTTTCCGATGCATGTGAGATCTTACGAGGAACTTAAGAATTGTGTGATGCGTGTGAGATCTTACGAGGAACTTAAGAATTATGTGATGCGTGTGAGATCTTACAAGTAACTTAAGACTTGTGTGATGCACGTGAGATCTTAAAATGTCACGAGGTGTACTTCTGGAGAAGCGTGCAAAGTGTATCATTCGTTCAATGGTGGCGTGGTTGCTGTGTAGACAATTATGTGATGCGTGTGAGGTCATTAAAGGGCAAGTCAAGTGAAAAAATTGGTTGCGTTTTTTGTTGCGAAAGGGACGTTTCCCAAGGGACATTGCGTCAATTCATGAGAGAAAAAAAAATCTGAACATTCGTAGAAAGTATTTAAATGTAACATGAAAGTGATGAAATCATACGCTTCGTATTGAATTGCAAAACAAAACTATTTGAGGGCGTGGCCTGAAGCTCCCGGTGCAACCGTGAAGCGATGCGTGACAAATGTGTCATTTGCTGATATGTGAACTTATTTGCAGTGTCTGTCTACTATGTAATCTATATAGAATGGTATTGTATCTACCTAAATATCACTTTATAATGTCACAGATCGTGGTACACTTGTCACGAATTAAGCTGATTTTGGCCGCCAAGTCAAGTCGGACCAAATATTGGAGACAGAGATTTGTTTGAGAAGAGACAATAAAAGCGCTTCACTTTAATGGGCCGGTTCTCTTTGAATACGATGACCAGTGACATCATAAAGTGGAATGTGGGTAGATATAATAACAGTCTTTGGATGTAAACACAACTGATGGTACATCTTGACGTTTTAGTTGCTACCAACTGCCCGGGCCTAGTCTGAAAAAACACTTCTGACAGAGCGAGTGAGTGTGGTCTTACGCAGCTTTTAGAAATATTCCAACAATATGACGGCGTGGGACACCAGAAATTGGCTTCAGAAATTGTACCCATGTGGGGATTCGAAACCGGGATTTCGGCGTGATTAGCGTAGGCTGTAATCACTAGGATACCCCACCGCCCCTCTGATAGGTGAGGTGAGGTGAGGTGAGGTGAAAAGGGGTTTAACGTCGCGTCCAAGATTATTGCACTTATTATATTATAGCGACGTGCATGCACGTGTGTGTGTGTGTGGCTGCTTGTACTAGTCCGGACTGATGCCGATTTATAGTGCTAGCACACTGAGATACGATGCCGCAGTTTAACATGAATACCCCACTCAGTATACTGACTCCGAGCCGACCAGTCCTTGTTTTAGCCCCTTAATGCCGAGCGCCAGACAGGATAACAACAAGTACCATCTTTTAACGTCTTTTGGTATGACGCGGCTGGTGATCGAACCCCGGACCTTCCGTTCTCCGGGCGGACGCTCTACCATTAGACCACGGAGGCGGTCTCCCCTCTGATAGCCACCATGTGGAGAATGTAGAGACAAAAAGGTTTCATTTTAACGGACTAGTACGTTTAAAATGCGAGAAACTGTGGCCTCATAAAGTTGTGAGTTGGTAGAGGAAATATCCTTCTAAATATGTTAACACTTCCCATGATACATGATTCATCTTTGATATTTCAGTTGATTTTGACCACACGGTCACGCTTTTGACGAGGAAAAAGGTTGTAGTTTAATTGGTGTATAATGTAAGAATATAATATATGGTATGTTTACATAACACTAATGTATCAATCTGAACACATTCCCTGAATCACCTGTTCAGTTTTAATTGTTTGGCTCGCCTGTACATTCCTGTACAAACATATTTCTGAACAAAGGGACATGTTGATTTTTTTAAAAAATATATAACACTTCACTTTAATGTATGCATTGTCAAGAGTATTTATTGTAACGCTATAAAAAGTATAAGGCGTCGTATTGATCGGGATCCATCATCACGTGGGGTGAGTCACGTGTAACTCCTCAGTGAATTATCTTTAAATGCATGCTTGAATTGTAAATATGTGGACACTTTAGTTTAATGGTGATTTTTTGTTGTTTGTATAGAAACTTCTAAGAACGGACTTCAGATACTAGTATCTTTCTTAATTGTATTTTAGTAACATTCCTGGAAGTGCTTTAACAGTTATTAATACGTGTCGTGTCAGTCTCTTGCACATTCGCGAATGTCCAGTTACAGAAAATAACGTGTGTGTGTGTATGTGTGGCTGCTTGTAGTTGTCGGACTATTGCCGATTTTATAGTACTAGCCCACTGAGATACCATGCAGCAGTTAAACATGAATACCCCACTCAGATACAGCAAACTGACTCCGAACCGACCAGTCCTTGTTTTAGCCCCTTACTGTCGAGCACAAGGCATGGTAACAAGTACCATCTTTTACCCTCTGGATGCCAGAGGGACATATATGTCCTTCCTCTACAACCCTCACTTTCAAGTCGAATAACTACAACTACACTCAACTACACTTTACAGTTTTGAATAAGGTGGGAAACTCCCTGTTCTGTGATATCATCCACTGGCATTTAAGGCCAAGCAAAAGTACTGAACATGACCTCTGAAAATTAGGTACATCGTAAATGTCGCCATTTTTTACACATGACTAAATCACCACTCACGGCGTTATTTACAGCATGTTTTGAAATCTAAATTTCGGATATTTACTCGGAGAAATGAATTTCAAATATAGCATATTAGTGATCACGGGTATCTGTCCTTTATGAAATCACCAATGATCATTCCAAAACGTCTCCGATAACCCTAGAATCGTTTAGAATGTTTTGGGAAAAACGAAAACGCAAACGCCGAAGTGAACTTTCCGCCATATTGGGTAGTGTTTACAAAATCACGTTTCAGGTACACCGGTTATGAGACGCCTGTAACATCACGTATATTTCAAACTTATCTGCGATACCTACATCCTTGAATTCCTCATACATTTTAGAATCAAATGACCAGTGGTCTTTGTCACCAATACGAAGTGGCTAGATGAAATCAAGCAAAATAAGTAAGGTGTGAAAACGAACGCTGTGCTCGAAAAACTGCACATGGTTGAAATGTAAACAAAGCAAAATTCAGATTTTACACAGTGTAGCATATTCTCCTATTTTGAGCTATCCATTCGTCTATTCGTTCAAGATATTGACTCAACATTTTCAGAATATGCATGGGAAGAGAATCGTTGGAAGAATTAGGGAATTTTAAATAGATACATTGCAATGATTTGATATTTTAAACAGAAGTTGTCAAAGTTACCGTTCTGGTTGACGCCATGACTGACGCAAAATCACGCACAACGACAACGGTATTTATCGGAATTCCTGACTATTTCCGTTTGATTCAATGAAAATTATGACAACAAATAACAGTACATAGATTGTCAGAATGTTTCTGATTACTTACATGTCACATTTATGTTTATACGATCCCTGAATCAACGAAAGTCCCCTAGTACAATCCCACGTACTGTGCAAAGTGTACACGCCATTTTGTAAAAGTGGGTCACAGGTAGTGATGTCATACGTCAACATTGTTGTACATATTTGGTAATTTCTTTGAGGTGAAGGTCCTTGAATGAGAGTGCACACGATCACTGTATCATGCTGTTTACAGTTTCAGTTATGGTGTATATGTTGCGTGTCTTTTATACATTTTTTCACACAATTAATTACACTTTGGATATTTGTCAATGTTCAAAATGAAATCATACGTACATATAGGCCACAACAATGTATGAACAAACCTTTGATAATCTGTTTGTTTGAACTTTGTTTACATAACAATGTAATAGGTTTATAGTGTCGACTACGATATTTCTTTCCTTTGGACAAGTGTTACAAGATGAAGTGTAAATGTAACTGCAGCATGTATACGTATGTTTTGGGATTTGTAATAAGTCAATATTATAATTCATATAACCAATGTCCATGAATAGCCGTTTCATTTTATTTTATAACTGAAACTGAATATATTACTTTAACAAAATGGATACTATTTTTCGGTAAAATATATGCACACATTTCTGAAATGTCTTGGTCATGGATTTGTCTTTTATGTCGTTGGATACAGAGAACAGTGATATCTAACAATTCGCCAGGTGCGCGTTAGTCACAAACAATTTACGAATTAATCCTCTCATTTTGCATTATATGATCAATGGTTTCATTCTGTTTTCAATATTGTGATCCCAGGATAGTAAACAGTTTACTTTATTTCTCCAGGAATTGTAAAATGTATAAAAATAAAACCCATGCCAGGTACCCCGTTGGTTCAAACGTATACGATTATCCTGATAATTCTATACCAATAGAGCTTTCTTTGCATCTTTTATTGTGTAAGAAAAAATAACATAATCATGAACAAATATATGTCCAATATTGAATATAATTTTGGTTGTTTTGAAATATTCTTTTTGGAATTTCATTACGTAAATTGATGCCAAACAGGTGCGTGTCTTGTCCAATTAGGATACACGATAAACTATCTAATTGTTTACATATTTAAGACATTATTTACTTGGTGAGAGCAGTCATTTTATGTTGTGTCGAAAAAGCGTCAAATTCCGCTCCACACGTCGAGATTTCCCATAACATGAACGAAAATTAGGGGAGATATATATTAATCAAAATACCAGTGTCGTCTTTTTCCGACGTTATCAAAGACATAAAACCAGCAATGACGTCAAAAGGAATGGTGTTATTTTTAGGGTATTTCATTACATTGATGATAAGGCTTGTGCTCCATTAATAATGATGCAACATTAGTCAAATTACACTTACACAATCAGGAGAATGTTGGAATCTAAGGACTAAGTTATAGGTTAGATAAGGCAATCCATTTCTCTATTACCTCCTATTTATGAAGTACGATTTCATCATTTCTTATGGGTATATTTTATAACTAAACGTGTATAGTTTCAATATCGATATTTGTGTTGGAATAGTTTGGTTCCTCCTGAACAAAACACCACGAAAATATATTGTCCTTACCCACAGCTAATTCTTACCAAGTGACCTGAGTTACAACAAACTAGAGCTAAGCATAGCGGAGTTATGCCCCCTTTTCTCTGTACGTGTGTAACCTCTCAGACACCTTTTGACGTCATAGAGAAAAATCAGTTTTCGTCATTTACGGCATGCTATTTTTGGAATTGAATGTATGTCGTTATACATACGCATATAACTCCATTTGATATGTAGTTATGTCGTTCAGATATTAGGCAGTATTTTGTTCGCTCACAGTTTCCGTAAAGCTTCGTAATAAATTTTTTTGTCGCAAAGTACTTTTATCGGTGTACCATAAAAAGCGGAGAAATTTACTGTTTTTCAACGCAGAATAAATTCGCGGACAACACTTAGGAGTGTCTGTTTTTAAAACCGGTTTGATATTTACAGTTAGATTTACACCATCAAATAAGAAATTTCATATTCTCCACCTCTGCGTAATTTTATAGCCAGAGGTAGATCCAGTGCCGCGTGAGCGCAATTCTCGCACAACCTTCACTTTTCCGATCTTAGGAAAATGTGGGTCAGAAAAAAAACTCGGCATCCAGAGGGTTAACGTCTTTTGGCATGACGCGGCCGGGGATCGAACTCCGGACCCTCGGCTCTCCGGGCGGATCCGGACGCTCTAAATCTAGACCACGTTGGCGTTCCATATATAACAGAAAACACAAAAAAACACAAACAGGCTATTCCAAGAGAACTATCGGTATGTAGTCATAGTTATCACTTATATTGTGACATATACATTTAGATTCAAACTGAATTCCTTGAGCACAACTTTACTTCCGAAATGTCCTTCAGAGATATATTTGTCCAGATACGTGCGTTTCGTTTTTTTCTTATTCTGCAATCCATTATAAGTATTTAGTCCAGTAGAAATTGACGTCATAATTAATTAACCCGGACATTTGTGATAACAACCCAATTATTGCACAAAGTTAATCTTCAGTGTGTCCTGGTTGTGTATACAAAACCCAAGAAAAATCAAGCTTGGGGAAATCAGTTTTTGAGGGTCACTAAAAAAGGGCCCTAGGCTTTGTTTTCAGAAAACTATGTGAAAGCAGTTGTGGGAAGATAGTACCGTTGCCAAGTAAACAAACAGCTGTCAACTGTCAAGCTTCAGTCAGAATGGACCAAAACTAGGTATGTATGAATAAACTGGAACAGTCAGTTGCCAAATACAGTTAAATATACCTTAGACACCATGTCCACACATTAAGTGATATAAATATATTAAATAAACAAGCAGAACATGACTTTGCAATCACTAAGCAGAAAAGATGACAGCATCAAACTCCCAGTGTTCTTTTTCTCCAAATAAGATTTTAAATGACAGTTACAGAGTTGCATGCAAATAAAAATGATAGATTTATACTGTCAAATCAACACTGGGTCTGTTTTTTTCACTCATTATAGCAATACTGAAGAAATCTAGATCTTTTTTCATGATGTTACTATAAATAGACTCCAGTCATCTATGTTTATATTTCATAATAATTTGTTTGTATGAGATTATATCCTAACCCCAAGATGTATAGCACTTATTTAAATTTTGATACCAATAATGTTTTCCAATTTGGACAACATTAGTGCTCAAATAAAAATAATTTTCAAAGTAAAAAAGGGCTTGTATTAGTGCCAAGGTCAAGGTCATACAAATCAGATAATGTTTTCTTGACAACATATTATGAATATGTGTATGTCAAAAACTTTTGGATGAAAATATATTGTTATAGGTAAAATATAAACTGCAAAGTGGCTGATTTCATTATTAATTCTAATGGAACTTTCTAATTAATGAATGTAATAATTATAAGGGGATATTTCTCTACTTTAGGGGCTAATATATATCTTTGAAGTGTAAGAATTCTGAATTTTCCATGAACCAGGTATATCAATGTGGATACTTTGAGATAGCTTATGTGTAAGCTTGCTCTATCTTTAATTTAATCTTATATCAAAATTTTAAATTAAACATGATAATGTCAATGTGACTGTAATTGAATTAAAGTGAATAAAACAAATTTGTCTTCAATTCATGGATAACTAATATATACATTTCTCAGAAAATTGGCTTTTATTTTGCCATGTCAAAATATGCTTAATATGAAATATTTTTTGTTTTATTTTTGTTTTATTTAATTCAATTTTTATATAGATATATTAGAAAAATATTACATGTTCTATTTGTCAAGGCAGTGCAACAGATTTGAAAATAAGAATGGTAGTGTCAATTAGCCGGATGAATTGATGTAGATGTTTCTATCTATCTTACACACTTGATTAATACAAGACATAATAACCAGCATTAAAATTTCTAATCCAATATTTACACTTTAAACTAAACATGATTATGTCAATTTAACTGTTATTAAAAATACATTGTTTTCTCTTAATATTCACTTTTATAAAACTAAAAATCTTGCCATGTCAATATATGCTTATTTTAAATTACAAATTTCATTTATCCCTCCTTTTCTTACAGATATGTTTGGATCCCCATTATGACTTGTGTTATTTGTCACAATGGTTCTGGAGAAGTCAAACTAAGAGACAAGGGTGTCAACACTTTACTCAAAGTTTCAGTTCATCGCAAAGATTCACTGCAATCAACTCTAAAATCAAATGAAATTAACTTTGTTCATGAAAAATGCAGAAAGTCCTACACAGCATCATCAAATATACTGAAAGCTCAGAAAACAGAAAACCATGAAAATATCCAGCCATGTGTTTTAAGATCGGGAGATAATTCTTTTAACTATAGGACTCACTGTCTCATATGTGCAAATGAGATTGATTTTGAAGATCTACAAAAACATCCGATCAGCAGTGGGAAAAGAAGTATTCTGCAGGAAACCCTCCTTGGCCTCTGTGAGAGTAGATCTGATGACAACGCAGCAGATGTTAAAGCTCGCATTATTGTTGCTGGTCATGACAGGGGAACCAGTGAAAACTCTGAGGCTTCAGCCAGAAATATTCAGAACACTGCTTTCACTACCTGGTGTGACCTACTGCCTGAGAGAATGCAGAATGGAAAGTTGTACACTGTACAAGAGCTGTTGCATCAGTATGCTGGTGTTCTGCCTTCTGGGATTCCACCCTATAGCCTGAAGCATTTTAAACGCCACCTCCTTCAGTATTTCAAATCAAGGATCACCATCGCAGAAGTAGATGGAAGACCAAATGTTGTGACTTTAACAGATGAGGCATGCTCTATACTTCATGAATCATATCATGAATCATATCATGAATCACAAGTTGATAATACAGCCAATGAAGACCTCAAAGCAGCAAAATCCATTGGACAGACAGTCAAAAATCACTTAAAGGACATGGCACCAAACACAGATGTGTATCCACAACCAGGTGAAATTGATATTGAGCTTCTTGAAAAACAAGTTCCACCACTACTTCTCATGTTGATGCAGAATATTTTTGATAAAACACGAAGTCCATCTGCCTGCCTCAGACAAAGGATCTTTATAGTTTCTGTATGTCACATACTCATGCAAGCTTCTCACCAGTCATTTGTATCTCCACTGCTCTTGTCTACTGGACTATTCATTCATCAAACAACACGATCCCGTGTTGCCTCGAATCTTCTGTCTACCCTTGGAATGAGTGTCTCCTATGACCAGGTCTTAGATTTTGAAAAAGCTGCAGTACTTTCTCAACAAAGTGATGATATGCCTCAAGCCTCACAAGGAGACGTCTCATCAGGATTTTGTCAGTGGGTTGCTGACAATTTCGACTATAATGAAGACACATTGAATGGGCATCAAGCAACACATGTTATGGGAATTGTTACATGTCAAACTCCAGCTCATCAAAGTCCAGTACAGATACAAAGAAGAAAGGTGTCTTCATCTGATTTACTTTTGGCTGGAAACTTTGGAAATATGGTGTATCCATACAAGCAACCGGCAAAGAATCGTATGTTTGATGTGAATTTTTTGGAATTACCTTTTCAGTCATTTCAGTCAGTCAGTCAGTAAATTCCTTCAACTGGATTCAATGTGGCTCTTGTCAAGCCTTTACAGCCGTTCATCACCTAACTGGCAAGGCTTTATGTCGGAGATTGCAAGTGGTCAGTGCATCTGCACATCAGTCACCTACAACCCAATGATACCGTTGAATCCTCAAACAAATGAGGCAGTGTACAGCACCATGAGGTTTGTTGATTCTCAGAGAATAAAGCTTGGACAATGTTGTGCTCAACTGACATTTGATCAGCCCCTTTATGCCAAAGGGTACAAAATCAAGACCGACAACCCCAATGAGTTTTCTCACGTTCAGTTGAGGCTTGGAGGATTTCATCAACTTATGTCCTACCTGGGTGCTGGTTGCAAATGTATGGAAGACAGTTGCCTGGATGAACTTTGGGCAACTGTGTATGCAAGGAAGAGTCTCCCAAAGATGTTTGATGGCAAGTCCTATTCAAAGACCCTGAGGGCATGCCTTTTGACTGATGCAGCACTCCATGTAACACTACTGGAATCTGACAAACTTGCAAGTGCTAATGACTTGGATGACGATGATGAAGTGTCCGTGCCTGAAGAAGAGTCCTCATTTCCAAGGACACAGCAGATCAACTGAATAGGCTTCAGCAAGAAATGTTTAAGGGAGATCATGACACCTTTGACAGATGAAACACTGAATCAGCTCCATGTGCAACTGGTTGAACTGAAAGAACAGAAAAGATCACTATCAAGGACAAGTAAGCTGTGGCTGATGTTCATGGACTTTGTTTCCATTGTAAGGATGTTTGTTAGGGCAGAGCGCACAGGTAACTGGCAGTTACATCTGAAGGCAACTGAAAGCATGTTGCCCCTGTTTGCAGCATCTGGTCACAACAACTATGCCAAGTTTTGCAGATTGTATCTTCAGGATTGTCTTTGTCTATGCTCTTGTCTGAAAGTACCAATGGAAGCGGGTCTGTTTACAATCCGAAGGAACTCAAAGCAATTTTGGAGTGGCACTTGGAATGACATGATCATAGAGCAATGTCTTATGAGAGCAGGAAAAACTCAAGGAGGTTTGATCAACATCACTCACAAGGATTCAGCAAGAACAAAATGGCTGCTCTCTGCCCATATTGTGGCTCAGTACACAGATGCTCTACGACTGATGACCAACACCTCCTCAGAGATTGTTGATCACCACAGAGATATGAATCCAGGCCGGATAAAACAAGATTATGCTGATTTGCAGACGTTCCTTTCATTTCTTAGGAGTCACAACCCTTTCATGGCAGCTCCAGAACATCAACTGAGAAATATTGCCAGTGAAGTTGTTGCAGTTGACAAAGTGAATGTTGATGAAGCATTTGAGATTGGAACAAGGATTCAGTTAAATATGACAGGAATGAAGTTTGGAGATGTTGTTTTGAAGAAATCATCGCAAGTTGTCACGTTTGCCACCATGAAGAAGTCTATCCACCTATCAGATGGAGCACAGCTGAGAATGTCATCAATGGAGCTTTATCAAAGATTATTAGCAATGACTCTAGTGAGTGGTCCCCCATCTCATGATGTGTTCTCGTTTGAACTTGCAGCAGTGTCACCAGCTCTCTTCCATGATGACGGATCTATGAGAAAATGCCAAAAGTCTGTCCTGGCCAAATATCTGCTTACACATTACCACAAAGAAGAAGCACACACCACAACGCCAGGCATAGTCATTGATGGATGCGCACTTCTTCAGCAGATACCCTGGCCAAAGATCGGTACGATTGAAGACATCTGCAAGATCTATGTTGAAAGTGAAATCCATCGGACAACACAACATCAGCCATGTTATGTAGTGTTTGACACATATGAAGCCACGACCACCAAGGAGCTTGAACAGAAGAGAAGAAAGATTATGAAAGTATCTGCACCAGACATAATAGTGAAGAACTCAACACCAGTCCCTCAGGATAAAGCAAGATTTATGTCAAACAAGCAGAACAAGCAGGCTTTAATCTACCTACTTGCAAAACATCTAGCAGCAGAAGGAATTCATTTTGAACATGCAGCCGAAGAGGGCGATGCTGATGTTGTGGTTGTAAGTCAAGCTATCAAGATGGCAGAGTGCACAGATGAAGTGGTTGTTTATGCAGATGACACAGATATCTTGGTGTTACTGATCCATCACAGCAAACCTGGAACCAATCTCTTCATGAAGTCAAAGGTACAACTCATTTCTATCAATCAGTGTAAACAAGGTCTTGGGGTAGACATGTGTAAATTTCTGCCTTTTGTGCATGCCATGTCGGGTTGCGATACCACTTCTGCCTTGTTCAGCCTAGGAAAAGTGAAGCACTTCAAGCTGCTGCAGTCAACAGACACACTTCATGATTCAGCATCGGTTTTTGGAGACGTGTCAGCTTCGAAAGACATGGTCACTTCAGCATGTTCAGCAGGTGAAAGATTTGTCAGTGCTCTGTACAACACAGTTGATGAAGGACGCTGCCTTGATGAACTGAGGTATTTATTTGCTGTCTCCACTAAGTTTGTACCTGTAGAGAGAATGCCACCGACAAGCAGAGCATGTTACTTCCATTCGCTTCGTGTTCATCACCAGGTTTCCACATGGATTCATCTTAAACTGTGTTGGACATGCATGAATATGGATTCCAAACTGTGGATGGGACCATCATTGCTACAATCACAGACAAACGTGTGTTTTCTGATGAGGTTATTGATGAAGATTAATGTGGACTAAGGAACGCTTTGCTACTTCCTAAATTTAACATTGCAATATATTTCTTCGTCTCTGATTCTCTTCAATTGTTGGTGACTTATAGCAATATGTGTGTATTGACGGCTGAAGAAGTACTGAGTGCTATGAAAAAGTGGTTAGTTATGTATGTGGAATGATTTGGGGACATTAACAGGATATGCATATTATTAATTAGATCCCCAAGAGTTGTACTTTGAACTGCACTAATGTAAGGCCAGGCGTTTTATATTTTTATGATTACAGACCCGCCGACTCTAATTTTTGAGAAAATGTCAGTTATTTTATTTGTTATCATCACCTTTTATTAAAAAACATATTTGATGTTATAACAATCTATTTGGGGTTAAATGAGCAATGCCTTTTGTGGGTATTTTCCACATCAAGTCCAAAAATTATTTTTGAGTTACATGAGACTGCCAGTAGCATAATTCAGGCAACTGAATCCAAATAAAGTATAAAACAAAAACTCTCTCAAAGATTACAAGAAACTGATGATAATGTTAAGTATTAAGAACTATTATTTATTGAACTTGTGCAATGTTAAGAGTAAGTTAATGAAATGCATAAGCAGCATTATATGTAGTAGCAGCATTATATGTAGTAGAGTCAATTGAAGGCGACCATCTTGAATTCAAGATGGCGGCCATCTTGAATTCAAGGTGGCCGACATTGACTATACGATAAATAAATTCAAATATTTTGTATCTGATCCAAGTAGGATTCCTAAGAAATGACAAGACAGACTAGAATGAAGACCACAAACAATATTGGTCTATGTAACCATGACAAATGCATTCCTGCTGATACTTGTGTGAAAAAAACAACAGACCCCACCCCCAGAACCATCCAAATAAAACATATTTCCCCAACCTTGATTTTCTGTGGGTTTTTTATGGTGACCAATAACATCCTTCTGGTGAGTGTAAACACAAATTTGGCCTGTTATCAGAAATGTCCGGGTCCAATGCAATTTCTACTGGACTAATTACCCGCCGGTCCGGCTTTTTCCTTACCCGAGCTTTTGCCCGAAACATTGGCCGCGTCCGGTCATCTCGCCATTTTAGGCCAAACCAAAAGACGTTTTGTCTTATTGGCGAAACTTTATCATTCAGTCTGGGCTATGAATTTAAAAAATAACAGGGTTGCATCGGTATCAGCTTTATTAGCTATTTCATTAAACAGAAACATAGATTTGAACCGTCTTGTAAAGATGGAAGGTCGAAGCTCAGGGGCTTGTAACGTAAATTTATATCAGCAACAAGATATATGGACGATATTTCATGTGTCGTGGGAAATATCATCTCCTTTCCCCAGTCACTCGATGAGAGAAACATGATATTTCAAGAGACAAATGGAACAGGCTATTTATTATACACTTTTTGTGTAATTGTCTTCCTGAAAATTGAATTATTTCATTACAAATGTAAACCTTGAAGCGTAAATTCTCCCTACTACCGTAAAAAGGAAGACAACAGTCATCTTCGGGGTAGACATTTGCGATAAAGGGAGACAATTTGCGGGGAGGTATCTCTTGTGTGACAAAAGTTCCGTCCAAGTGTTATGTTCACTGCAATGAAATTATCACTTTTCACAACTTCGGAAAACTCGCACTGACGTCTTTCACACTGAAGTATCCCCATGTTATGTGTTTTCGAAAGCTTAAGAAACATTCGTAGTTTTCTCTCTCATCACATAAAAAAACCCTTTAAAACATCTCATTCACTTATTAAAGACAACCTTCTCCCTAAAAAACCCAACAATCAATCACCCGAGTATTTACAATGCCTGTGGGGTGCTACATACCCCGTTATTTCGCGAGTAATCGCGATAACCATGGCCGTCCGAAAACGAATGACACCCGAAAACCCATGATCCGACGGTATATAATAAAGTATAATCTTTTTATATTGTAATGTAACAATGTTACGGTATAGTGACCATATTTCTTGTTGCTATTGTTTTGCGTTACAAGGCCCTGTGGGTCGAATGCCAATCGTGGCAAACTTCCAGAACAAGCCGAATCTCCAAGGTAACGAAAAGATGCGAATGGTGACGAATGAGCTTGAAAGGGCTGAACTCCTTTGCTCCCTCAATCACAGTTTGACCCTGCAAAGAAACTAACCTAATACATTTCTACGCGGATGGAAATGTCAACAGATGTAAAAGGATTTGATTAGTGATATTAATCTGCTGGTTTAGATTGCTTTCAGATATATAGCACCCATGCATACCTATGTGTTGCAGACATATAATTGATATCTGTATACGTAACCATGAATATATGACGCACTATATCAGGGGACAATGCACTTCCGGAAAGGAGGCGGAAGTGCTCTTCGGCTCGGCTGTCAACACGTGTGTTTTGTGTATGTGTTGATTTCGATGTGCTGATAGCGTACCATGGATGCCTCCTCGTCTGATGAACTTACATCAGATAGCGAATTGGACGAAATATTTGAATCGGCTTGGAAAAAGACGAGCGTGTCACTGACTCGAGACAAAATAACAATTAAAGCAGACTTGGATCCAACTGTTGTAAGTAATTCTGACCCAGAATCCGATTCGGAAGACCAATTGCCTTTCGTTATTGACAAGACCCCAGCACGGAAAAACGCGAGTACATCAAAAGAAGAGGAATGCATTGTTTTGAATACTGAATCACATAATCGAAGTGATAGTGAATCAGGTGGAGAGAGCGATGACGGGTCGTCCTTGTTCGTTATAGATAAGACACCTTCAGCTGAGGGTGCCAGTACGTCTAAGGCGACAACATTCATAGACGATTGCGATGAAGGTGGAAAACGGCTCACCAAAGAGAAACGGAATCGTGGAGAACATAGAAATAAAAATGACAGAGGAAAATCCGACAAAAGCCACAGGTCAGATAGCTAGAAATATTATCCATTATCAACTTATCATGATAATGATATTGTTTAAGGAGATATTTATAAAAGACATAGCTCCAGATAAGCTGCGTATCTGCATAAAATACGCATAAAAAATGCAGAAATATGCAGTAAAATAAAATCCAAGCGTATCAAATACGCAACGAACATTACAGATTCGCTACAAAAGTAAAACTTGTGCGCAACATCAAAATATTGTGAAGTAACCCTGCGTATTCGATTAGCAAATCAGCAACTTATTTTGAAATTATAAACGGACATTCTGTCAACCTTGCCAAACTCCACGATGACAGTTACATCATAATCATTTGCCATCCCACTTTCTTGTGGAAGTATCGTGGTATTTTTGAGTCCTATAATGCTCTCGAACCCACACGACACCAGTTTGCAGGGACTAGATGAATGTCGTTTTTAAATATTTAACCTAAATACCCACGTGTAAAAACTAGTGGGTAACAGAAATTTGAATACCCAGACAGAATTACTGATAACCAATGATTTTAAAATGCATGGGTAAAATACCCACAACTCCAAAAGCTTATCTGGAGCTCTGAAAGAGGTGGGGCAGCATGTAAAAATGACACAGTACTAATTTTTTCAAATAAGAGAAATGATAGTGTTAAACGCTATTTAGGGTCTGGTTTTTATTGGGAGGGGGGCTGGTGGGCATGGAAATATGTTGCATACTGTCATAATAAGGAAGAGAATTTATGGATGTCAACTTCTTTATCATGTTTATTATGAGGAACACAACGTTAAGAGTATATGCATACTCCTTCATCAAGTGAATGAAGGAGTAAGTAAGTACTCCGAAATGTTGTGTTCCTCATAATATAGAAGTTGACATGCCTAAATTCTCTTCCTTATGTGTATCACTTCTAAATGCCATTCAAAGACTTGTCATAATAAGGCTGGTTATTGTTGACTACAGATTAAACCATCATTCACTAAGTCACCTTTTAACCCACCAAGCTGATGATTCTTACAGTTAACAAAAGTAACGATGATACAGTTGAATGATAATATGCCTAAATGCTATCTTCACACCACATTTTACTCATTGTAGTATTATCACTGTACAAATAATACATTCTTTTCTATACCACTTACACCCACATTTTTTCTTTCTATTGCAGCATGGAACTGTCATCTTCTTTGCAAGTTAAATCAGACCCTTCGGATATATATATAAATTTTCACTCTATTCATGCTCCTCAGCCGAAATACAAGACTCACATTGAACGTCTTAGCAAAGAACATCAAGAGGTTGGTATCATTATGAACATGCAGATCATATTCTGCCACTGAAAAGGACTGCCTCCGTGGTCTAGCATCCACCCAGAGTGCGGAATGTCGTGGTTTCGATCCCCAGCCGCATTATACCAAAAGACGTCGAAAGATGATATTTGTTGTTATCCTGTCTGGATATTAAGGGGCTAAAACATTACAGGTCAGCTGGGAGATAGTTTAGTTTGACTGTGTGGGGTGTTCATATTATACTGTGTAATTCATTGGGTTAGCACTAGTATAAAATCGGCATCAGTCCGGACTAGTACAAGCAGCCACACACATGCATGCATATTGCTATATAAGTGCATTAATCTTGGACACAATGTTAAACCCCATTTCACCTCACCTCTGCCAGTGAACAGAGGCCTCTTCTTCAGTATCATACTTTGTTTCGAATACTGTTGATGCAGTGCAGAACTAGGCCACACTTTCTTAGAAAATATTTGGCTTACATTTAATTATTTTGAATACAAATTCGCTTGGGAACACAAAACTAAACATGCTAAACACAGATCAGTATTATTTTTTTATTTGGTTCTGTTAAATTTGCTGGAGAAAATGTAATCTGATTGTGTTCAACAATAATAATGATCAAGATCATGATGGTGAGGCATTTATTGGTTTCAGATAATGGCTAAGAGCGTGATCACCCCAGACTTTGAAAAGAAAGATGCCATTCCTACTAATGAGGAAGGATTTCGAAGAAAGCAGAAAGAACGGAAGGTTGGAACATAAGGGAATTTCAAAACTATAAGTATATCAACTATACTAGGCACCAAAAGGACCCGTGAAGATCCAGGGTAGAATAGGTCTTCAGCAACCCATGTTTGCCGTAATAGGCGACTATGCATGTCGTAATAGGCGACTAACGGATCGGGTGGTCAGGCTCGCTATGGATTGCTGCTCATTATATCAATCATTTGATTTATGATTGTCATTAGGTCTGGGATGAGTCCACATTTACAACCCGGGTACCCACTGTAGGTCACAAGAGTTGAGTAAAAAAATATCCAATTGGGAATTGTTTTAGCACAGTTGTGGAAAAAACTATTCAAACACATCAAACGATCAGATCATGCATATACTGAAGATGGCGGAAGCTTTATCTTTACTCAAACATATACAAGTCAAAAGAAATGTGTGCATCGTCAGAAAGAAATGCGAACATTAGCGACTTGTAGTGTAACCACTGAGCAATAGTGATTTTTGTTGTCGTCAATAAACAACGTATCACATGACTAACCACGGGTCCGAATAGTTATGTGGGTGTGACCCACCCCCTGAACCGAGTTTTTCGTCCCAGTCTTAATTGTCATACAATTGTCAAACTGGTGAGTGTTTTAAACAAAAATACTCAAACATACAAACATGAACTTTTTTTTCAGAAAGCACGAGAACAGACCAAGGGGCGGGGCTGGTATAACATGCCGATAGGTGAGCTGACAGAAGAGAAGAAGAATGATCTCATTGCACTGAAAATGAGACGAGCCCTTGACCCCAAGAGGTTTTACAAAGGGGACGACATCAAGGGATTGCCCAAGTATTTCCAGGTGCTGTCTTGAAGGAGTTATCTCATTATAATGCTTAGCTTTTCATGATGTTTCTTACAATTAACATATATTGCTTAATATGTACTTCACGAAAGAAGGTAAAAAAAACCCCAATTCTTTTTATACGACAGATTAACAATAGTTTTATGAAAAACTCTGGTGTTCTTTAATACCTTTTGAGTGGTACATACTGAACAAGAAAGTTTGGGATCATGATTCTTTTTGGGGATATTTGTTTTGTAGTGAAACTGAGCACAAAATGTCATTTCAAAACCTTTTTTTATTCCGGACATGTCAGTTAACTGAGGAAGTTGTTATGATCCAGATTTTAAAGTAAACAATGGTAGATCAGTTGTATTAGGTTTTAGGAATAGCTGTCACGGTGGCCATATTGAAAATAAGATATGAATCTTTTGGAAGAAATTCAGATGTCATCATCATTGATGGGGAGATGCATGTTCATGACGTCATTACTGAAGAGGTTTCTGGGAGATGCTTACAGTGCAAAAAAATGCACTTGATAACTGTCCAAAGTGCATAGGTCAAATTAATGTCCAAATGTAAAATGTCGTCCCCCAAAAGGGATGGCTGTCATCGTGGCCATATTGAAAATATGATGACAACCAAATGAATAAATTCAGGTGTTATTATTGGTGAAGATTCTGCTTCATTGCTGCGAGGAGAAGATGCTAAATGCCCGACAAGCAGGCAATGATTATGATAAGTTCACCATGTTCACTTGACTTTCTGTCAGTTTAGCTGAACACTTGACCATGTTGAGTTCTGCCCTGGCTGTTTCTCCATATAATGAGGATATTTCCTGTATCGGGTGAAATATGATGTTTCTCTCATCGAGTAAGATGTATCCGTGTCAAACCTATTTTCATTTTCCCTGTACTCGTGCGTTAATGAATTAATACTCAATTGACGTTAACTTGTCAAGTTCCCCGCAGGCAAACTTGTTGAAGAGTCCTAGACTGGCAGAGGACAGACACACCCTCTCATATTTTCAAATTAGTGAGCACCATTTTGACAGCTTTACGGCATGTCGTAAACATGCAATGGTCGTTTGACCGCTGATGTTGTTACAGTGCTCTAAACATTTCACATGGGCAAATATAAAAAAATGTGTGGGTGTGTTTGTTCAGTCCCGAGTCGGGCAGGGATGATAATGTCGCGATCGATTTATTATGGCCTTACTGAGAGATGTGTACAAGGCAACACTATTGCTTAAATTCCAGAAAAAAACACTGCCCATCTCATTATTTTGCCGTCTTAAATTCCAGTTTGGCACCGTGGTTGAGGATGCAAGCGAGTTCTACAGTGCTCGAATTCCCAAGAAGCAGCAGAAGACGTCCATTGTTGAGGAGCTGATGGCGGATGCAGAGTTCAGAAAGTAAGACCAACTGACTTGTCTGTCTTTAGGACTCTTGACGGGTGCACAAGAGTGGGCCGGTTTTAGACGGGCTCAGGTCTCAGACTTGTGTACCCCACCAAGAGCGACAAGACAGTCATACAATAGTTTGATATGCAGCAGAGAAGTATTTGTCTCTAACTAAGTCCATCCTCCGATACACACATTCACGCATACCGCTACACCCAGGATATTTAATGGTTGGTCCTTCATCATGATTTGTAGCAAGCAAGATATGTAGCATGATGTCTTGAGTCTTGATGTGTGTTGTGTAAGAGATTGTAAATTATACTTGCAATAATATCCGTAACGTTATTACAAAAATGATGTTTTGACTCTTTCTGTCATTGTTTGTGATATGTTGCCTTTTCCAGATATAATAAACGGAAATATGCTGAGGTTCAAGACCTCAAGTCGAAAGGGCTTGGGCCTTATAAGGGCATCCGAACTACGAAAATAAAGAGGAAGAAGAGGAAGTGAACACTACAGTAACATTTTCGGTGCAGATATTCTACTTGTGAAATAAATGTATTTACAAACAGAACTGGTTGTTGTGACATACTGGTTTAGGGTAAAGTACATACACCCTGTGCACTCAAAAGAACCCACTCGTCTGATGGTAGATGGCCAGATGGTGGAAATATGAATATGTGCATACACTCGAAATACAAGTATAAACACGTGTGGTGTCACCCTGGGCAACTGACTTAGTTCAAATGGGTCTCTGTTCACACAGCACGGAATGGGTACCTGATATGTGAGGTGGGTGTAAAAGTGTCAACACGTGTGGTGTCACACAGTAAAAACACTCCAGCTGCTTGGTGAACAAATAAACCGCATTTGAGCAGATACTAAAGTACTCACGGAAATGAAAAAAACCTGTTTTTCTCAATTTAAAAATCGACACAAAGTGTTACGTAGCTGTAAATACGAAATAACAAAACAACTCGAAAAGTTCTAGTCTGGATTTGCTAGTTTGATCTCAGTGAACAATACAAAATGTACTTTACAGGAGGTAATTTGTCGGCACTTTCAACATTCAAAAATAAAACTAAGTCCAAATTGACATAGCAGAAACAGACTATAGGCATTATGCCCCTGTTCTCACCTGTCGTCGAGGTGTCATAGGTCACCTTGATCTACTTACACCTGGTTATGCCCTGTTTCACAATAGTCTGTTTTACTCACATTTTTACACACTTTTACGTGTAAAAAGGCATAAAAACATTTGATACGCTGTGTTTGTGCCACGGCCCAATTAGTACTAATTTAGTTGTTTGAATATTTACATATTTTGTATATTAACTGCATTTATTTAAGATCTGAGGTCGAAAAAACAGGTTTTTTTCCTTTCCGTGAGTACTTTAGTACCTGGATACCTTGATTTATTTAACTGCTGGCCTGTGGCCAGTTAAAATTACGAAAGGCTTGCTGAAATGTAAAGTAGACGGAACGTCTTGCTAGTCAAAATTTTACCCCTTCTCCATGTGTGTTTAATTTTTTAAATTGGACACTGCTTGTGAATCATGTAATTTTAATGAGAAAATATTTGGGGCTGAGGAGGTCGTGTGAATGGGTAACTCAAAGAAAGATATATCCCGATCTTCTGGTTAGAATGACACAACCGGCAGTCATTCCTTAATGTTGTGTACAACAACATCCATATTTGCTCATGTTGTTGCCATAGAAAAAGGCAAATGGAAGACGAGAACTAACCTCAGTGCAGGAAAAGATGTTTTCGGGTGAGGAGTCGCGTCCTTCCATCATTAGTTGTGGCCCAGTTAGTTTGGAAAAGGGCTTTTAACTTTTGAAATGAGCACGCCTGCTGGCTGAATACAAATTTGTTGTTAAATCTACCCCTGTGCATAAGACATTGATCTCATTTTCATAAAGGTTCCATTATGCAAGGTGAGGTGAAATGGGGTTTAACATCGCGTTCAAGGTTATTGTACTTTATATAGTGACAATCATTCACATATGTGTGTGCGTGCATGTGTGGCTTTTCCATGCCACAGTTTAACATGAATACCTCACTCAGACACAGTATACTGACTCCAAGCCTTAACGCTGACCTCCAGGCAGGGTAACAACAAGTACCACTTTTAACATCTTTCAGTATGATGTGGCCGGGGGTCGAATCCCCTAACTTCCGCTCTTCCGGACAGGTGCTCTACCACCAGACCACGGAGGCGGTCTATACCTGCTGAAACATGTACAAGAACAGTTTCGCCAGATGGTCATAAGTCATACGTCATATGTGATGCAAAGAGGCAGGGAGAGCGTATAAAAGGGTAGTCCAGTAACTATGACGATGGAACAGTTCCTGAACATGTTATTAGATATCAATTCTGGTTTCTGTATTTCAATAGGAGTGGGTCACAAATGCATTTCATCAGAAAAATAATACCCGATAAAAATTTTAAAATGCTTATTTTATCTGGAAATAAGTATTAATTGCTGCTTTATCCTTTTTCGAGGTGTATGATTAACATCCTCGCTGACTCGGGTGGCCAAGGGGTCAACATGGTCAAAGGTGCCACGATTCGATGTGCAGAGTTGCGTCCCTTGGGCATGCCAGAAACCTATCATCGTGGGTTCGAATGCCCAATTCTGTTTCAAAGTCTGACAGTATCATACCTGCACCTGTTGGTTTACTTAAGTGGTAAACGTCTAAAGCCTGTATCACTTGGGCCTTTCCTCCCACATGAAGCGGACACGGCGTGACATAACTCGAATACTGTACTAAACAACGTTAAACCAAACTCACTTGACATCTTCAACTACTATTCAATACAAACAATAATTATATCAACAGTTTATTATCAGTAAGTCCAGTACAAAAAGAAAATATTTGAATAATCCAACATATTTACATACATATTTGAATACTTCAGCCTGCTAAAATTGCACACATTTCATAAATTAGTGAGCTGTATTATTAACATTCTTGCTAGGTCATGGCTAAGCATTGCTCAGTTTTCGTTGTAGGCCATCAATACATCCAATGTGCCAACCAGTGACGACTGTTCTAAAAAATGCTGGATAAAAATAATTTCTCAGATTTTTCATAAGGAAACACACATGCTGGATGTTCCTTTCCGAAAAAATATGGTATGTCTTAGATGCTAACTGAAAAAGTAGTTTGTATAGAAAAAAAATTCCAGGCCCTGAAAATATAACATTGTCAGACCCTAAAAGAAATTGTCTTAATAGGGCAAAAATGTAATTGCTTTGAGGCTTTTAACACTTATCTAATTCCTCAAAATTTCAACAATTCAAATTTATGAAATATCCTCATTTCGCAATAAAAAATAAAATGGTCACAGTGGAGGTTACAAGCATATCAGAAATATGATTACTGATATTTAATAAGGTCTTATTCTTGATTATTCTTCAATATAGAAAAGTATCAATTTTTCAGTTACAAATGAATCGGGGCTGCATGTTTTTAAGCCCTGGAATAATTACAGATTTTTCCTATTTTAGTAATACTTCATCCAAATTCAAGCCCAGGGCTTGAAAACGAAAAGAACGAAACTATGATAGGAAGAATGAACATCCCCTGTGCAATGGAACATTACCGTATTCGACATAAGCGCTCAGGGCGCCCTAGAATAAAATATTGGTGAAAAAAGACAGAGTTGAAAGATCATAAATTTTGTGGTTTATGCTAACAGCCTGAAATGATACAAAAGAAAAGTTTGTGTGTATTATACAAGACAGATATATTGTTCCAGAATTATCGCCATGGGCGCTTATTACGTCAAACACGGTACTCACAAATCGATGGAGAGTGACACTCACAAGAGACATGATTCAACTTTTTGCTACTAGAAAATTATGAGTCAAGAACACATTCAAAACTGAAACTGAAACTGTCAAAAATGTCAGTACAAACCAATATCACAGTTATGCGTGTTTGTCGCGTGTCTGTAATGTCCCACATTGAGTATCCGGAATACCACCTAGAGGAAGGGTCAGAAGCCTGCTACAACACATGTTGAAGAATATCCAGTACGGGAGATCAATAATTTTTCCAATTAAATTTAAGCCAATGGGCTAAAAAGCAGTTTATTTTTTCCCGTTTATAAGCCCATGTGCTAAATAACGAGGGGGCTAAAGATGTGCAGTCCTGATAGAGAGCAAAACGATGAAAATATGAAATTGATCCTTACTCAATATTTAATAACACAAAATAGATAAATGTTAACATGTAATTTTCTTGATCCTCTATCCTTACCAAAGGTTGAGCAGCTTTAGACAAGCGAGGAATAGAAAGCATAGATGCCAATATATTGTCTCTAACAAGGATAACGTCTCACCTTGCTCTACAGTTCAAAACAGTAAAAGCAGTACCAACATCGCCAAATTGACATCTTTTACATGGGTGTCTGATTATTTTGAAAGCTAAATAGATTTCAGAAGAGAATCTACATTGACCACACTTTAGAAAGACTTATGTCTGTGTTGAAAGGTTTGAATTACCCACAGCCCAACACTGAAAGCAATCCTTGGGCATTTGCTGATGCAAGTATATAACACAAACTTGCATCCTTGCATCAGCCATATGAACATTGCTTGAGACAACTTCAAAAGGTTCATGATTGTAACCATGGTTACAATATTAAATGGCTGCCGTTTACATAATGTGATTTTCTTCAGTGGGCCTGTTACTGCTGTTGTGTGTTTATTCTATCCACCAGTGCTGGCTCTTCCTCTAACCTATCCACCAGTACTGACTCTTCCTCTAACCTATCCGCCAGTAATGGCTCTTCCTCTAACCTATCCACCAGTACTGGCTCTTCCTCTAACCTATCCACCAGTACTGGCTCTTCCTCTAACCTATCCACCAGTACTAGCTCTTCCTCTAACCTATCCACCAGTACTGGCTCTTCCTCTAACCTATCCACCAGTACTGGCTCTTCCTCTAACCTATCCACCAGTACTGGCTCTTCCTCTAATGTATCTGTCTCCTTTTATAGCCATTTGCCAAGTAAACATGGTTCATATCTAAAAGTACACATGCTTTGCAAATCCTGCAGTCGATGGAAATCTGCATGTTAAAATCCATGTTGTTAACGAACCAGATGTCTAGTTCATGCAGGATTTTGATTGGACTATGCATAGACTTGTTAGTCCAGCCAAAATGTAGCTCCGGAATTCCAGCCTAGTTCGTCAAGGGTGGAAACTGGACTTTTACAGTCAGTTAACTCCCTTGCCTCAGGAAGATGGTCAGTAACATGCTCATAGTGAATGTGAAAAGTTTCAAATCTTTCACATCAGAAAGATGTGATATATCACAATGTTATTCCTGTCAGGCTGGATAAATTAAACAATGAATAGTATCTACCCAGTAAATTCAAACTGAAAACATCTTAAGTGAATGGATAAATGTTGTCAAAGCCAGGCTCAGCAATGTCACAGAGGAATCAGAACCTGTAGAAAACTTAGCCTGGACCAGACAAGCCAGCGGTCGATATTATGAACAAAGTCCAACTCACTGTCGCTGTATGATGACACACAATCAACTCACCAATGACAACTAGACAATCCTGAATAGTAATTACTAATGGTAGCTTCAAGAAATTTGAACACTTCTCTGCTGTTGTGAGCAATTTTGTTAGTCACACATCCATCCCACTTATTAATTAATTCATAAATAATATACATTGTTCAATGTAAAACATTTGACAATAATATACCAGTAAATGGTAACAACGATTATAGGTCGCAGTTCCAAAATGCAATCTTAGTGCCACTATTTCCTGAGCTATGTGTTTGTGACTTGTATGTATTAATTCATGTGACGACCAACCAGAACAATTCCATATCAATAAAGTAAACAAGTGACTGATAAAATTCAGTGGAAAAAATATTAATAAAATACAATTTGACATCATAACAGGTGAATAAATTTAAACAGGAATTTTATTCTTCTATTGCCACTGACTATCTTTGTTTAGACACTTGTCAAGCAGTGATGTATCACATGGTAAATGAATATCATGATCTGTGTTATAATTATGGTTTCAAGTTTGCTTTGTGCATTGTTGTGGCATCAAGAATGCTTTGTGGCATCAAGATTGCTTTGTGGCATCAAGTATGCTTTGTGTCATCAAGATTGCTTTGTGGCATGAAGTTTGCTTTGTGGCATCAAGTATGCTTTGTGGCATGAAATTTGCTTTGAAGCATCAAGATTGCTTTGTGGCATCAAGATTGCTTTGTGGCATGAAGTTTGCTTTGTGGCATCAAGATTGCTTTGTGGCATCAAGTATGCTTTATGATGTCAAGTTTGCTTTGTGGCATCAAGATTGCTTTGTGGCATCAAGATTGCTTTGTGGCATGAAGTTTGCTTTGTGGCATCAAGTTTGCTTTGTGGCATCAAGTTTGCTTTATGATGTCAAGTTTGCTTTGTGGCATCAAGTTTGCTTTGTGATGTCACAATTGCTTTGAGGCATAAAGTTTGCTTTGTGATGTCAAGATTGATTTGTAGGATAAAGTTTTCTTTGTGGTATCAAGATTGCCTTGTGGAATAAAGTTTGCTTTGTGGTATCAAGATTGCTTGGTGGGATAAAGTTTGCTTTGTGGTATCAAGATTGCTTTGTGGGATAGAGTTTGCTTTGTGGCATCAAGTTTGCTTTGTAGCATCAAGATTGCTTTGTGACATCAAGTTTGCTTTGTGGTATCAAGATTGCTTTGTGGCACAGCGACACAGGCGACAGCCATCAGTCACACACATAGCCCAATGAGACATATACATGTACACATAAATATAAAAAGTAGGAGACATCCAAGTCCAATACAAAAAAGATAATGGTGGGTCTTGAATATTGAGCCAATCCAAAGAACTGTATTCACAAAGCATCAGCCTCCGAAAACAGATCTGTATGAAAGCAACCGTCTATTTCCCCCACATAAAAATAATTTGTGTTGAAACTCTGTATAACCTATTTATCCTATATTTTATAACAGTCTTCTTTCAGATAGAGTTGAACATCCCCTATTTTTACTGTACATTGATCACAAATGGAACCTGTCTGTGAAATCAGCTCAGGCATACTGAACGGTTGGCATCGTAGAAAAGCTTTTATTTAGTCAATCAAAACAATGTACTGCAGCTAGGGAAGGAACTATCCGTATCACAGAATAGGACATGGTCCTTGCTATGATGCTGGCTCCCTCATCTGTTATATGCCGAGGCCACCTGGAACAGTGAATGAGTGTTTGACATGCTTTGGACATTTTGTTTTTTTTAGTTGTTGTTTAATGCTGCACTCAGCAATATTCCAGCCATGTGACAGCAATCTGTAAATAATTGAGTCTGGACCAGACAATCCTGCAATTGACATCATGAGCATCCATCTATACAATTGGGATCAATGAAATACAGCAACAAGTCAGTGAATCTGACCACTTGATCCCGTTAGTAACCTCTTACGACAAGCATGGGTTGCTGAAGACCTATTCTACCCCGGTCATGGTGTGCCACTTTGATGTGGGAGGAAAGCCTGAAGTGATGCAGGTCTTGGATGTTTACCAATCTCGTGAAATCAAATCATAGGTTTGGTGCTGACAAACCTTGAAACATAATAAGGACAAATTTGGGATTCAAACCCATGACTAAATGTTTTTTGCATGCCAAAGGAATGAACCTCTGCATGGTGGAATGTGGCGCCTTAGACAACAATAAATGGATATTGGTAAGGCGCTATAGTCCATCCTGAAGCATGCTCAAAGCACTAACCCCGCACCCCCAGTCATTAGTGTGCACTCGATTTTCTTTCTCAGCTCCTTGGGGAGTACACAACCCAAGTTACCTGTGAGGCTCTAGAAAGCTAAGTCACATTACCATCTCATTCTACCGGGTACCCATTCGCTGCTGGGTGAAGCGGGGCATATTTCAAACAAAGTCACTTGCCGAAGGAGACACCACATGTGGTACATGTGCTTTTACCTGGGTAAAACATTTTAAATAATTTAACTGAAATTATGAATGTGCAAATAATACAGATCTGCAAAAAGTTAATGGTTCCTAATCAGTTCAGCTGAAATGCCCCTTATGGACAACGTACCTGCAACCTCGAGACTGGTACCAGTGATGTACTTGCTTCTGTCACTGGCCAGGAACACGCACGCATCAGCTACGTCTGTAACCACGGTAACAATGCAAAATGTAAACAAATCTCTTCACTGCACGAAAAAACCTTCAGCAATACTAGTCATAGAATCTAGCTATCCTCTGCTTGATTTGTGAATACAAACTCTGAAGTACTGATGAGAATACTGTGGTGGACTTTCTTCTCTGATCAGTCCTAGAAGGAATCTCGGGCAGGATAGACAATTCCCAGTACGGAACAGCAGTTGTCATTGGAAGGGAAATAATAATGCTGATCATGATGATAAGTGAGTGAGTGAGTACGGTTTTACCCTGCTTTTAGCAATATTCCTGCAATATCACGGCGGGGGACACCAGAAATGGGCTTCACACATTGGACCCATGTGGGGAATCGATTCTAGGGCAGAATAGACAATTCCCAGTACGGAACAGCAGTTGTCATTGGAAGGGAAATAATAGTGAAGATGATGATGAGGAGGAGGAGGATTTTTATAATGCGCTAAATCCACACCCTAAAGCATGCTCAAAGTGCTCCATTATTAACCCAGTCTCTGGATCAGTGTGCACTCGGTTGTCATTCTCAGCTCCCTGAGGATCATACAACCAAAGCTGCTTGTGAGATGGAGATTGCTAAGGTAAATTCAAGGCCTTGTCAAAACACGATATCCATATACCTAGCTAAATCTAATTTAAAGGAATTTTCAAGACAGACAACAAACTTCACCCTGGTCATCAGAGGCAACTGTCATGGAGACTGGGCTCGTACAGCGTGTGACCTGGCGGATTGTATGTCATCGTGGCATGAATCGGTGATCATACTATCGACCATTTGTTGGTCGCACTGGTTTTTTTCCAAGGTTGTGTGATGTGTCTGGAACACTGCTGATTGACACATAAAATACAATGCTATCTCACCCTCTGACTTCCCTATCTTCATCATGGGAACGAGGAACATCGCCCTCTGTAGCAGGTGTTCTGGGACCGCTGCTGTCATGGGAGTATCGATGAAGCCAGGGAGGACGGCATTCACTCGAATGTTGAACCTGTGACAGCCATGATTACATTTATGTGTAACCTATTCAAACATAACAGCATTATTTGTTCGATAATTCAATATTAGTAATTTTTTACCCAAATATGATGATCCCCTATTTGTATACATAATTTGGTGACACGACTCAATTTGAACTTCCTGAAGCAGCTACATGGCAATGGCTGGTAAATAATGGATTCTGGACCTGACAAACCAGTGATTGATATTGTGAGCAATGTCCAACACCTTCAGGATCTATTCTAACCCGGAATCCCCATGGACATCTTTTCTACCACCTTCCCGAAATAAAAGTCCAGTTTCCAACCTTGCCGAACTAGGCTGGAATTCCTGGGCTCAATCGTAGCACCACCAGTGGCTATTACGAGTTCCTTCTATGTCCCTCTTATTCACCAATCAGATTCCACCTCTCATTTCACTTGCATTTGCTTCAAAGAAAACGGTGGCGCCCAGTCAAGACGATCAGATAATCAAATTATTTTTTTTCGTCTTATTTCACGAATGCATCAGTTCACAAGAGCACCTGGATTAAAAACATGAAAAGATTTGGAAAATATGTGTTGAAACCGATTAGGCGGAACACATACTTTGCAAATCCTGCAATCGACCGAAATCTGCACAACAGTTTATGTTCCAGACGTCGATTTCATGACCCAATTTTGATTGGACTTATGCATGGACTCGTTAGTCAAGTCAATTCTCCACAATTCCAGCCTTGTTCGGCAAGGGTGCAAACTGTACTTTTAAAGTCAGTTAACTCCCTTGCCTCAGGATGATGTTTTCTGCAAGCATGCCAAGTATCAGTTTCATTTGTCCTAGGAGATATTTGCACTCTGCTGCTCCTAGGGATATCTGAGGAGATATTGGCACTCTTCTGGTCCTAGGGGTATCTGAAGAGATATTTGCACTCTGATGGTCCTAGGGGTGTCTGAGGAGATATTTGCACTCTGCTGTTCCTAGGGGTATCTGAGGAGATATTTGCACTCGGCTGTTCCTAGGGATATCTGAGGACATATTTGCACTCGGCTGGTCCTAGGGGTGTCTGAGGAGATATTTGCACTCTGATGGTACTAGGGGTATCTGAGGAGATATTTGCATTCCGCTGGTCCTAGGCATATCTAAGGACTTATTAGCACTCTGCTGGTCCTAGGGGTATCTGAGGAGATATTTGCACTCGGCTAGGCCAAGGGGTATCTGAAGAGATATTTGCACTCTGCTGGTCCTAGGGGTATCTGAGGAGATATTTGCACTCGGCTGGTCCCAGGGATATCTGAGGACTTATTTGCACTCTGCTGGTCCTAGGGGTATCTGAGGAGATATTTGCACTCTGCTGGTCCTAGGGGTATCTGAAGAGATATTTGCACTCGGCTGGTCCAAGGGGTATCTGAGGAGATATTTGCACTCTGATGGTCCTAGGGGTATCCGAGGAGATATTTGCACTCTTCTGTACGCTGGACAAGCAAGCCATGGCACAAACTCCCCTCACTCACTGTTCTGAATGAGTTACTTCCCCTGACGACCTACTTCCAAGTTTCCTGACTCAAATTAACCAGTAAACAGGTGAAAGCAGGAAGAGAGAATTATCCTCTTATTCCTCATTCATGACTTCCGCGAAACTTGCCTAAGGAAGGAAATATCTATCTGAGAGCAAAATCAACAAACGTCTCTTCTTTAACATCTTACAGTTTCATGTCACGCCATTCTAGGTTCTACACACAGACAGAGAAGTCCTCCACACCTCCTGAAGCTGACTGGACACTGACATTACATTAGAGAGAGTGAGCACGTGAGTAAGTTGGGTTTAACACCGCTTTGAACAGTATTCCAGTTATATTGCGGCGTGTAGGCTTGATGTGGGAGGAAAGCAGAAGTGATGTAGGTTTCAGACGTTTACCACTTCGGTGAAACCCACGGGTGTAGTTTTGACAAACTTAGAAACCATGATCATAGGTTTCTGGCGTGTCCAAGGGAGACAACTGCACATCAAATTGTGGCACCTTTGACCCCTAGGCCACCCAAAGACATTAATCATACTCCTGGAAAAAGGAAAAAGCGCCAATTACTGTTAACTTCCAGATAAAATAAGCATGAGCCCAGGTATAGTGCTGACAGACCTAGAAACATAAATGGGATGAACCTGGATTCGAACCCATGGTCATAGGTTTAGGGGATGCCCATAGCAACCCTTGGCCCAAAATAACGTAAGATCTTTGTGACTTTCAGGAACATAGGCGGCATCGACACAAGATCCGAGCATTATGCGGGTATGATTCATGAGGTTCTACACTGTGGGGAGTCCGGGTAAGACCCGAGTAACATGCTGGTATGATTCATGGGGGTCTACACTGTTGGGAGTCTGGGTTAGAGCCAAGTAACATGTTGGTATGATTCATGAGGGTCTACACTGTTGGGAGGTCCGGGTTAGACCCAAGTAACATGCTGGTATGATTCATGAGGGTCTACACTGTGGGAGGTCCGGGTTAGACCCAAGTAACATGCTGGTATGATTCATGAGGGTCTACACTGTGGGAGGTCCGGGTTAGACCCAAGTAACATGCTGGTATGATTCATGAGGGTCTACACTGTTGGGAGTCCGGGTTAGACCCAAGTAACATGCTGGTATGATTCATGAGGGTCTACACTGTGGGAGGTCCGGGTTAGACACAAGTAACATGATGGTATGATTCATGGGGGTCTACACTGTTGGGAGTAAGGGTTAGACCCAAGTAACATGCTGGTATGATTCATGAGGGTCTACACAATGGCATATTTGAGTTAGACTAGGTCCCAAGTAACATGCCAAAAATATAACTCTAGATTTCCAGCCTAGTTCGGCAAGGGTGAAAACTGGAATTTTACAGTCAGTTAACACCCTTGCGTCAGGAAGATGGGTTGAGTGAGGCATTGCTCATTATATCAATCACTGAAGATTATTTACTGGCCCCAGTTATACAGGTATGTGAATCATAACTTGTGGGTTCTTCATGAGCTGTGTGTGATTCATGATCTCATGTTTGATTTATGAGGAGTGATTAATGATTCAGAAGTTGGACTGAATCAAGATGAATGACTACGGTGCTCAATGGTTAGAAAATGTTACACCAGCTATAGATAGTTTCAGTTCAGTTAAGACCAAACCTTGCAAATTCTCTTGCCGCTGTTTTCGTCAGTCCAATAACACCTGCCTTGGATGCTGCATAGTTGCCCTGCCCAATATTACCCATCTGAAACAGAAACATTGTATAAATATCACGGCTTCATACAATATTACCCTTCTGAACACACAGGCATAGGGTATACATCTAAGCTTCACCCAATATTACCCATCTAAAACACAGGCATAAGATATACATCTAGGCTTCACACAATATTACCCATCTAAAACACAAGCATAGGATATACATCTAGGCTTCACACAATATTACCCATCTAAAACACAAGCATAGGATATACATCTAGGCTTCACACAATATTACCCATCTAAAACACAAGCATAAGATATACATCTAAGCTTCACACATTATTACCCATCTAAAACACAAGCATAGGATATACATCTAGGCTTCACACAAAATTTACCCATCTAAAACACAGGCATAGGATATACATCTAAGCTTCACACATTATTACCCATCTAAAACACAAGCATAAGATATAGATCTAGGCTTCACACAATATTACCCATCTAAAACACAAGCATAGGATATAGATCTAGGCTTCATACATTATTACCCATCTAAAACACAAGCATAGGATATAGATCTAGGCTTCATACATTATTACCCATCTAAAACACAAGCATAGGATATAGATCTTGACTTCACACAATATTACCCATCTAAAACACAAGCATAGGATATAGATCTAGGCTTCATACATTATTACCCATCTAAAACACAAGCATAGGGTATACATCTAAGCTTCATACATTATTACCCATCTAAAACACAAGCATAGGATATACATCTAGACTTCACACAATATTACCCATCTAAAGCACAAGCATAGGGTATAGATCTAGGGTTCACACATTATTACCCATCTAAAACACAAGCATAGGATATACATCTAGACTTCACACAATATTACACATCTAAAACACAAGCATAGGATATACATCTAAGCTTCACACATTATTACCCATCTAAAACACAAGCATAGGATATACATCTAGACTTCACACAATATTACACCTCTAAAACACAAGCATAGGGTATAGATCTAGGCTTCACACAATATTACCCATCTAAAACACAAGCATAAGATATACATCTAAGCTTCATACATTATTACCCATCTAAAACACAAGCATAGGATATAGATCTAGGCTTCACACAATATTACACCTCTAAAACACAAGCATAGGATATACATCTAGGCTTCACACATTATTACCCATCTAAAACACAAGCATAGGATATACATCTAGGCTTCATACAATATTACCCATCTAAAACACAAGCATAGGATATACATCTAGGCATGTATTCTGCATACTCGACTTGTGTTTCTTTTGCGTGTGAGTATACATCTTGGCTTAACCCAATATTACCCAACTGAAATACAAGCATGCCATGGTTACCTTGCCGACGATACTGGATATATTGATGATAGATCCATTCTCCACCTTGCCGTCCATCATACATTTGCCGACTGCCTGGTTCACAAGGAACGTGCCCTGGCGAGGGGAGAAATACTGCATCACAACCTGTTCCCAGGGACAATCCAGGGAGGCTACAGGGAGAGGGGTGGCAAAACATGACAGCTACAGGGGGAGGGGTGGGTGGGTGCGTTTAACCTGACAGTTACAGGGGGAGGGGTGGGTGGGTGTGTTTAACCTGACAGCTACAGGGGGAGGGGTGGGTGGGTTTTAACCTGACAGCTACAGGGGGAGGGGTGGGTGGGTGTGTTTAACCTGACAGCTACAGGGGGAGGGGTGGGTGGGTTTTAACCTGACAGCTACAGGGGGAGGGGTGGGTGGGTGAGTTTAACCTGACAGCTAGAGGGGGGGGGGGGGGGGGGGGGGGTGTGTGTGGGTGGGTGGGTGTGTTTAGCCTGACAGCTACAGGGGGAGGGGTGGCTGGGTGTGTTTAACATGACAGCTACGGGGGGAGGGGTGGGTGGGTGTGTTTAACCTGACAGCTACAGGGAGAAGTGGGTGGGTGGGTTTTAACCTGACAGCTACAGGGAGGAGTGGGTGGGTGGGTTTTAACCTGACAGCTACAGGGAGGAGTGGGTGGGTGGGTGTGTTTAACATGACAGCTACAGAGGGAGGGGTGGGTGTGTTTAACCTGACAGCTACAGGGGGAGGGGTGGGTGTGTTTAACCTGACAGCTACAGGGGGAGGGGTGGGTGGGTGGGTTTTAACATGACAGCTTCAGGGGGAGGGGTGGGTGGGTGTGTTTAACCTGACAGCTACAGGGGGAGGAGTGGGTGGGTGGGTGGGTTTTAACCTGACAGCTACAGGGAGGAGTGGGTGGGTGGGTTTTAACCTGACAGCTACAGGGAGGAGTGGGTGGGTGGGTGTGTTTAACATGACAGCTACAGAGGGAGGGGTGGGTGTGTTTAACCTGACAGCTACAGGGGGAGGGGTGGGTGTGTTTAACCTGACAGCTACAGGGGGAGGGGTGGGTGGGTGGGTTTTAACATGACAGCTTCAGGGGGAGGGGTGGGTGGGTGTGTTTAACCTGACAGCTACAGGGGGAGGGGTGGTTGGGTGTGTTTAACCTGACAGCTACAGGGGGAGGGGTGGGTGGGTTTTAACATGACAGCTACAAGGGGAGGGGTGGGTGGGTGTGTTTAACCTGACAGCTACAGGGAGGAGTGGGTGGGTGGGTTTTAACCTGACAGCTACAGGGAGGAGTGGGTGGGTGGGTGTGTTTAACATGACAGCTACAGAGGGAGGGGTGGGTGTGTTTAACCTGACAGCTACAGGGGGAGGGGTGGGTGGGTGGGTGTGTTTAACATGACAGCTACAGAGGGAGGGGTGGGTGTGTTTAACCTGACAGCTACAGGGGGAGGGGTGGGTGGGTGGGTGTGTTTAACATGACAGCTACAGGGAGGAGTAGGTGGGTGTGTTTAACCTGACAGCTACAGTGGGAGGGGTGGGTGGGTGGGTGTGTTTAACATGACAGCTACAGGGGGAGGGGTGGGAAACATGACAGCTACAGGGGGAGGGGTGGGTGGGCGTTAACACAACCTGACCACCTGATCCAAGCGGGTGACAATAATTGTAATTGTTTAACACATGGCATACCTAACACATCAATGACTAAGTATTTCATTCGTACTTCTATCCACAAACACAAATTTGTCAGTTTTAGCATTGTGTCATTTAAATCACTACTCAAAATGAAAGATTTCTTAATTTTTCACTCATCATATTTCAGAATCATTTTGAGCTTTTTATATGAATATAATAATATTTCGAATAAAATCACATCCACAAACCTTCAAATTGACATCAATGACCTTGTCGAAATTTTTCTCATCCATTTTCATGAGGAAGTTGTCTCGTGTTATTCCTGCAGAGTTTACAGCCACAGATGGCAGCACCGAAAATTGGCTTTTAATTTGTGCCATCATGGCGTTAATATCGGTGGAGGAGGCGATGTCGGCCGTGTATGCCTGGTGCTTCTGGCCTGGCAGAGACAAGGAACTTGTAAAAGGCCAGACCAATTTTAATAAAGAACTGACATCAATATATTTTTGCGTTTATGGAGGTTTAAAAGTGAAAAAAGGTGTGCACACACTAAATCTGCATATACATCAACAATAATAATTTCACAGACTCCTTATTTAATCATTAACACTCAAACAACTGTACAAAACAATACAGAATCAGTGACATCGTCCAGTCTAATAATCAGTCTAAACACTAATCCCACCCATTCCATTATCAGCCAATCAGGAATCAGTGGTCTGTTAGTGGGTGTGGCCATTTTTTGGGGTTTTGAAACATTACAGAATTATGAATTGGTTTTGTATCAAATGTCACAGAATCACTTGCAGATTGGGGTGTTTTACAGATGGGTATTTGTTGCTGATAGAATGTTTTACTGATAAGGTGTCATTCTGACAAAATGTTTTAATGATAAGGTGTCATTCTGACAAAATGTTTTACTGATAAGGTGTCATTCTGACAAAATGTTTTACTGATAAGGTGTCATTCTGACAAAATGTTTTACTGATGAGCGTTTATTACCAATGGCTGAAAACCAAACTTCAAATTTCAACTACTTTGACCATCAGGCTAGAATACTTACTGCCTTGTGGGAGTCCTGACACTGTTGCCTCAGCATTGGACTTGTCGATGTCCACCACAGCGAGTATAGCGCCCTCTCGAGCAAACACCTGACATATTGTTTTACCTATGCCACTGCCTCCTCCTGTAACCATGGTAACAAAGAAACATCTGACTAAATATGATGTAAACAACCCTATATTGATTTAGTAAACTGAAACAGTTGAATTTTTTGACAGACGGAAATTGATGTAACCCATAGCAACTAGAGAACATTATAGCGCAAAAGGGGAAACTGCGAAATAACAAAACAAACAATTCTATTATAAGAGTAATTTCTGTTGCATGCTCCTAGGGTTGTTCTCGACCACGGTGCTTTCAGTTAGGAGATTAACATGCTGTTTTTTAAATGTAGAGCTATTTTACCCGTAGATTTAACCGCGCTAAATTGAATTTGGAACCGAACACCCAGCATGAGGTTTCAAATGTTTAATTTAGCATAGTTAAATATACAGGTAACCTAGCTCTACATTGAAAACACAGTATGTTTTTCTGCATTCTACCATGACTAAACATAACGCGAACTCTTTGGTGTTAGCAAATATATGGAGTGAAACGGCATGGGATGAGTCCAGTGTTTTGAGTGAGTTGTCAATCTAAATTACGGAATCAAAAACAACAGCCTGTAAACAAAATATAGGGCTGTATATGCTCAAGTTTGTCTACACCGTAATACTTCTCCCGAACATATCACAGGCACTGAAAGCATATAAGCACGGTTTTCGTTCTACACCGAACGTCACCATTATGACATCATATCACTCATTGTGACGCAAAAGATTGACAAGTTTGTTTTTTGCAAGACAGACGAAAACTATCATAAAACATGTCCTTCACTCAGATCCTGTGAAAAACTAGAGCGGTAAAATGCAAAACTTACACCGTAGTACATTTAACATTGCCTGATGTAAATTTATGTAAGGTCGAAAGATATAATGAGTGTACCCTGGTCAAGAACTACCCATCACTATCACTTCCTGTTTTTTGTAGGTTTTTTTACACTGAAATAAGTTTTCAAAGTGCACAGTGACATTTAACTGTTTTCGGTTTCAGGTTTGCAACACAGTTTGATAACATTATCTTGACGGAAAGACCTGAGATCCGACGCTACTTGACAATGAGTATCATTCCCAATTCGATCGAATCAGGTTGAGGTCAATGACAGCCAATGTCATTTGACACGACATACAGGTGACACCCATTGCCGACAACACAGCACAAGTTTTCACCGACAAATAGACAATAATGTTGGAAGTTTACATCGCTTATAATGCATAATCTTTAATAGGTATGAGGTAAACAAGTTTAGAATAAATATATAACTGAAATGTCCTAAAATTTCACAATACCCGTCACGATAGCTAATCTTCCTGCAAGTACTCCCGACGCCATGCTGCTTGTTATTTATAGCCACAGGAAGTTCACGTACGCAACTTATTTTTAGATTTGGGGATTTCGATCTTTTCTATTTCTATAATAATATTGACCAATCAGGAAACGTGTTACAGATAAAGAATCCCGTGCGGTCCTATAAGAATTTCTGTTGCATTAGTGTTTGGTCATGAATTGCACATGGTGATCGTTTCATTATGAATTTTACAGTTGTTCTGAGTTCTTGTGTTGCTGGTGTTCTCAAATCCTTCACAGTTGATGCCCGTATTTTAACGAAGAGATCGTGCATCCGAAAAAGTCTGAACAAGGTTGTAACCGCTAGATTCTGCACCAGTAGCGGTTATCCGCAGTTGACATCCAAAGATGACGATTCCGAATCCGACTCGGAGAATGAAGTTGGAGAGACAAGATCGCTCACAAATAAATTTTTGGTAACTCTTTCTTTTGAAGTATTCTCAATTACAACAATGTATAGATGTATAAACCACGGAAAGTGTGTCTGGAGCGGTTCACTTTGGGCACGACTGAGCAGACACGCATGCACCGGTACTCTCAGGCTAGCCAGACGATCTCATGAATGACATTGACAAACATGCACCAATGTCGGTATAATGTCGTATTTTTATGCTTGTATTTCTATCTTCACGTCAGTTCTTGTTTAGTGAAATACAAAATATCTACACTGTAACACACAATATTCTGTAGATGATCTGAACAGTTGGCTTTGCTACAAAAGGCCAGGAAACTGAAGGTCAAAGTTCAAAATTCTGATTTCATTTATAAGAAATAAATGTAGATCGAATCACAGATTTTGTAAAACTTGTGTTTATAGAACCTGCATCTGTTTAATCAGAAATTGGCCCTGTTTGCATTCAAAGTTAGAATAAGTACCCTGAACATGTGCTTGTAAACTGTAAGTTTTATAAGCTAAATGGATCATGTGGCCATATGCTTGGTGACAATGGCAACGGGATGATTGCATGTTATTTTACGCTGATGGTATTGGAGGTCACTCGTTTGTCTGGTCCAAAATTTGGCCCGTCATGATTGCTTGAATAACCTGTTATGGTCTGATTAGAACTGCTAACAGTTGTCATGGTTGTTGTGCAAACTTATAGCTGTTATCAAAATATTATATTTGTATTAATAATCATGTGCCATTATGTTTGGGTACAGTTTATTTTAATATTTTCACAATGTTATGTATTCACTATTAAATATGTAAAAAATACACTGTTTACATTGTTTATGTTTGCACACATTTTTCATCATGTTCATATGTGTCAATCTCATAAAAATATATCCATGAAAGACAGGAAATAATGCAATGAATGTCTTCAGGAAATGCTGTGGCATGACATTCCAATTCAGTGTGGACAGTTGTACCTTGCTCTGTAGATGTATAAAATATTTTGATATCATGAAAATCGTTAATTGACACGAAACAGTTTCAGCATGTTCAGTGAGGCAAGTAAACAGTTTAAGATTGTTCAAATTGTGACATCCCTAACCAGAATGATTATTTACCGGCTGCCGTCCCAGTACTGGACCCAGATTATGTTTCTAGGTTTGTCAGCACCATACCCGTGCTCGTGGGTTTCACCGAAGTGGTAAACGTCTAAGACCTGCATAACTTTGGGCTTTCCTCCCACATTAAGCTGACATAACGTAATACAACTGGAATACTGTTAAAAGCGGTGTTAAATGCAACTCACTCACTCACAGGACTGGAATATTGCTGAATGTGGCAACAAACAAATTGTTGTTTGGAAATCTGCTCATTGAATCAATCTTGAAGGTCTTGCGATTAAGTCTTGATCCATCTTCCCGGTTCAAGGGTCCAGGGTGGAAACTGGACTTTTATAGTCAGTTAATGTCCTTGGATCGGGAAGATGGTCATGATCAAAAGACCACTTGCCACTGTATCATTTCTTTGATAGGCATTTAGAAGTTGGGGTACTAAGTAAGGAGAAGAATTTATGGATGGACAACTTCTTTATTACAATTAAGAGCGACGTTTTGGTGTAGGTTCTAACACTTGCTTGATAACGGTGTTAGAACCTACACCGAAACGTCGCTCTTAATTGTAATAAAGAAGTTGTCCATCCATAAATTCTTATCCTCACTGTATCATTGTTTTCAGATTGTAGGTCTCGGCAACCCAGAGATGCAGTCAAGTCGCTACAGTGTGGGGATGCAGTTTGTGGACCTTCTGGCCAAAAAGATGCGACTGAGATGGACCGCACACATGTTCAACAAGACGGGTGGATTCACTGCGTCGGCGCACATCGGCAACTACACCGAGTTACACCTTCTCAAACCACGGTTACCTGTGAATATCAATGGGGCAAGCGTCATCAAATCAAGTGAGTTCACGACTACAGAAGACTCAAGTTACCATGGTTACTAGTGAATAGGTTGCTATGTTTTTAATATGCATTCTTTCCAGCTGGGTGGTTTGGTTGTTATGCAAGTTTTTGCCGCCGTTCATTATTTGTGGTCCTGTCACACATCGGAAACTTAGTTTTGTTGAAAGTCATTTTTAATTCTGTAACCATGTTAATAGCCATTAAAAAATTAAAATTTGAGACCTCAGGGTAATCATGTTGTTGGTTTCAAATGGAGTTTTGGGTCATTGAAGACTCCATTTTCTACTCGACCCATATGAGATGGAGTCAGGTAGCGTTTATAATGAAGTAATCAGTGTCAAGACTCTAAATTCTCAGAACAAATGAGCAACGTGTTTGGATTAGCATATTTGATTTCTGTGCCTTGAAAAAATCTAAAACAACCATTTCCTAATGTAGATAATTAAGGCCCTGCCATTATTTGTTGTGGATATATTTACTCCCTGTCATTTCTGAGCGCCATGGCCCCTCCATCCAAACAGGAGAATCATCAAGGAATGTTTGTGGTATGTTTGATCTCTGGCACATGAATGTGAGGACTTCTGTGCTAGGTTAGTGATAACGAGGATGGATACGTCGACATCACTCCCAAATGAACCTATGGTCCAGGGAATATTTGGCATCAGAGATTGGAAATTAGTGCCATTCTCCTGAAGCAAGGAGTTAACTGACCATAAAAGTCCTGTTCCCACTCTTGCCGAACTAGGCTGGAATTATGGAGTTATGCTTTATCTGGACGCATAGTCTACTCATAGTCCAATCAAAATCTTGTAGCGAAATCGACATTCAGTTCGTAAACTGCCGTGCAGATTGTGGTCAATTCAGGATTTGCAAAGCATGTGTACCGACAGATATTTTCCAAATCTTGTCATGATTTTAATCAAGGTGATCACATGTTTTGATGCACTTCGTGAATTAGAACCCATTTTATTAGAATATAGATCTTTATTATCGATCAGATCCTCTTCACTGGGCGATGAACATTTTATATTAAGAAAATGCAAGTGATATGAGAGGTGGAATCTGATTGATCAAAAGGAATGACTTAGGAGTTTCTTAACTTGGAATAGACACTGGTCGGGCAACGATCAAGTCCAGGAATTCCAGCCTAGTTCGTCAAGGGTGGAAACTGGACTTTTACAGTCAGTTAACTCCCTTGCCTCAGGAAGATGTTAAACACTTGCTGATGTGTGTATGATCAACTTTCACAGTGTAGGAACTATTTGTTCTTCCAGCTCGTTTCTTTGATGTGAAAGCGGAGAATGTGTATTTGGTACACGCACTGCCCGATTTAGCCCAAGGGGAGTTCGAAATCTCCAAAGTGGACAGCACCAGGTAAGAGAGCGGTCAGTTGGAGGGAGATGGTCAACACAATCATATAACACAAGGGTCAGGAGACACATTACACAATTTGATGACTAGTATTATTTGTCAGTAATTTTGAAGAGCCATTATAGTATTAGTGGTGTGTGTGTGTATGCATGTGTGTGTGCATGTGTTTGCACTCACTCACTCACTCACTCACTCACTCACTCACTCACTCACTCACTCACTCACTCACTCACTCACTCGCTCGCTCATATCCAAAACATTACTTCCTCAACGTGCTCAACAAGTCTGAGTGTTTACAGACCCGTGAAGACCTGGGGTAAAATAGGTTTTCAGCAACCCATGCTTGCCATAAAGGGTGACTATGCTTGTCGTAAGAGGTGACTAACGAGATCGGGTGGTCAGGCTCGCTGACTTGGTTGATGCATGTCATTGTATCCCAATTGCGTGGATTGATGTTCATCATGTCAATCACTGGGTTGTCTGGCCCAGACTCATTTATTTACAGACAGCTGTCATATAGCTGGAATATTGCTGAGTGCATCATTAAACAACAAACAAACAAACAAAACATCTGGAAGACAGCATGTCGCAATTCAAGCACAACCTTGTGAGGTTCCACAGTTGATTGTTTAGATGGCAGACTGGGATATAACTGAAATACTGTACACAGGGGAGCTAACTCACTCATACCTTGGTCCCACGGTTCGTCAGGAGAACCGGTTGAGTCAGTCAGTTGTTGGTATAGTGGAATGTGTTGATGTTTCAGCTACAGTGGTGTGGCGTCCACGGTGGAGACCCTCAATTCAGATGTAAGTATTGTATTGAAGTTTTTTTAATCAGGAATTATTTTGATCATGTAACACATGTGTCAGGATGTTAAAAAAGTAATAAATAGTGATAATCATTCGGGTAGGCTATCGATATAGATTATGGAGATCGATAATCGCTTACTAAATATCAATCAGTTATCGACAAATATCGGAGAAGTAACTTTAAGCAAATATGCAGATATAACAAAAACAGTTGTTTTGTGTCTTTGACAATTGACATTATCGAAATTAACATGACTGTTTCGGTAAATCTCAAATTGATTTCATCACAATAGTTTATGTAAGTTATTATCGATGACTAAGGTAAATATTATGATGTCAGCATGGTCAGTTGCTGCTATTTTGTAGTACAAGGGAGATAACTACACCAGAGAAAAATCCCTTCTATGTTTCGGCTGTTTTGTCAATCAATTTTGAAGGGAAGCGTAATTAAGGAATTTCTGTGTAGATTTTAGTTCAAATGATACAAATAATAACGAACCTAGTTATACTTATTATTAAGGAACACAGAAAAGAAATGACAATACATATCGTTTGAAAAGCCGGTATACATTGTAGTCCTAGAGGAGGTGCAGCATGAAATTACCTCACTCACTCTGTCCTTTATTTACCATATCCGTGGTCTAAAGGTAGAGCATCTGCCTGGAGAGCGGAAGGTCCGGGATTCAATCCCCGATTGCGTCATACCAAAAGACGTTTAAAGATGGTACTTGTTGTTACCCTGGCTGGCGCTCGGTATTAAGGGGCTAAAACAAGGACTGGTCGGCTCGGATTCAGTATACTGTGTCTGAGTGGGGTATTCATTTTAAACTGCGGCATGGTATCTCAGTGGGCTAGCACTATAAATCCGCATCAGTCCGGACTAGTACAAGCAGACACACACACACACGTACATGCACGTCGCTATATAAGTGCAATAATCTTTCAGGAAATGACGAGTCTTGCGATCGGAATAGATGGTCCAGCAGAAGATGAGGAACCGGCTGACTATGTGTGGGATGATTTCACAAATGATGAATATGGCAACATTGACGACGCCATCAAGGATGCCATGGAAAAGCTGATAACACACATTGAAGACAAACATGACATTGAGCTTGACATTAGGATATCTCGGCCCCTGCATGTCAAAGACGAAGGCCTTTCCAAATACATGACAAAAATGAAGAAACTGTCAAAGACGAAATATTCCAAGGATTACCGGAGAGGTCATCGGAATGAGAGAGATTCTCGGTATGAGAGAGATTCCCGGAATGAGAGATATTCTTGGAATGAGAGAGATCCTCGGAATGAGAGAGATTCTTGGAATGAGAAAGATTCTTGGAATGAGAAAGATTCTCGACGATACTATTAATCATGTAAATAATGGCTGTGATTGTGATGGATTGTGCTTCAGACAAGCCTCTGTATGCAGCACATTTGTTCTGGATACAATTGTTAACTTAGTGGTTATTCTGTTACCATGGTTACTCAGACCTTTATTGCCAGTGCCACAAAATTGAATTTGTTCTCAGTTGTATCATTATTGGCTGTGCAACCATTACAGTCTGCACTTTTCCTCTGATCTGCCTTTGACAACACTATTCGGAAATTTCTATCTAACTAAAAATCCACACGGAGCACAAATATTCCTTTTCGATACTACACCCTTTTCAGGTTAAATGTCATGGCGCTTAGAAACGACAGGGTGTATGAAATAACCTCATCATATGTAGTACTGTCTTTATTATTTTCCATTCAGAATTGGCTGTTCATGTTCATTTTCGATATCAGAAATGCTGTTCTGAATGATTTGTTCGCTCGTACAGAGAAATTAGACTTCTTGACACTGATCAGCTGATTAGAAAGTTGACCTGGGACAACCTCTAATGGAAACTTCGTCTGATCATCACTCAGAGAGGTATTGTGTTGGATTAATTTGGAGTAAAAGATGTGACTTTAATGAGATTGGTGTGGTGCATCTGTTGTCAGCTTTTCTCATTAGCTATCGCTGCATCCCATTACAGGTCATGTCAGAACTACCAAAGGCCTTTCATCTGGCCAATCAGTGCATCCCTAATGGCATTGCAAGAGAGAAAATCTGATTGTGGATTCTAATCATGCGGCCATGAAAAGGTTAATACAGGGTATTCCGAATGACAGTTATTGGATGTACGACTCATTCCGTCAAAATAATCGTCAATCTCCCAATAAACATCCATAGCCCATGGCAAGTACTGCCATACAATCTCGGTCTTCTATTAGACTTTCCAGAATTTTCTTATATTCAGTTTTCAAATTTTGAATCGAGAACTTTGAGAATATGTTTCACAAAGCCTAGTCTGGAAAGAAAGTCACCATTTTAGAACTAGTGTTGTAAAACCCAAGAAAGCTGCTTTCTGATTGGCTAATGTTGACTTCCTGTTAGTCATGTGACTGGTTGATCAAAGTTTGTGAAAGGTCTTTCTGACGTGACCTGTAAGTGGATGTTCTCAGATCTTTGGTGCTGCGGTAGCAAACTATAATACAAACAAACTAAGCTTTCTCATCAGAAGTTTGTGTTTTCCTTTCATTTTCTGATGGGAAGAAAATACATCGGCATCCATGATGACAGAATTAGACACAAAGAGAACTCTTCCATAAAAAAGAAAATTATTATTATAAAAACTACTACAAAAACCATATTTCTTATTTAACAAAACCAAAATGTTTTGATTGCTCTGAAAACAATTCTTCAACCGAAATGACCTAAGACTTGTTTCCAGTTTTTTGTAGCCAAATAATAGCATTCTTGTTACATTTGAAGAAATTTTAAACTGGAAGGGTACCGGTATGTTGAGATAAGTCATTCTTGATAAGTTGGCTGCCGTAAAATTTGATGCCAGTTTATTAAGATATTGTATCTTGATATGATGTGTAAAAATGTCTTCGATAAATATTTTGCTTTTATCAATCTATTAACTGAGAAAACTTCATGTAGGATTGTGAGTGAGTTATATTATCACATTATTTTCCATAACAATAATAATCTTTGAACACTTAATGCTGTGATAGGTATTGTGTGCGTATATTGGAGAGAAGGGAGGAGGCTTTGGGGATGCCAGATTTTTGCTTACAGTTGACAAAATGTGTTCATTATCTGTAAGATTACAAAGGGGCATAGGTGGCCCAGAGTTACTTCCCTTTGGTATGCCAGGAACCTATCATCGTTGGTTTAAATCCCAGATTTGCATTGTTTATGTTCCTAGGTTTGTCAGCGCCGTACCCATGAGAGGTAAGCGTCTAAAATCTGCATTGCTTGGGTTTTCACCACAGCAAGCTTACACTCATCTTCCCAAGGCAAGGACGTTCAGTGGCTATGAAAGTCCACTTTCCCCCTTGCCAGTAATTCCAGACCAGTTCAGCAAGGGTGGAAACTGGACTTTTATAATCACTTTAACCTTGCCTTGGGAAGATGGCTGACACGCTGTTTGAAAGATTGTTAAGAGCAGTGTCTTGTATGTACTTCCTATTCTTTTATATGTTGAAACGGGTATTAAATATTATGACAAAATTAGTTAGTATATGAATCTAGTTATATTTTATCATGTTCAGTTTTAGACAACCTAGTCAAAACTTGAAATATGCCCCGCATCAAAAGTTAAGCAACATCCAATTTTGATTAAACAGACATTACAGTGTATTAGTATTATAGATTCAGGTCTGGGTGTTTTTGCAAATACAAATTTGTGTTTTGTGTCTGTCCTAAATAACCTAAACCTGATTATTGCAGAATGCTCCAACAGGTGTAATCATGAACATAATTTGAGGCACTCGTTATGGGGTTCTCTGGTCACTAATCAAGCGGGGACACGGTTGGCCCAGTCGTCTAAGGTGCCGCGATTCGCTGTGCAGAGTTGCGTCCCTTGGGCACGCCAGAAACCTATGATTGTGGGTTTCAATCCCGGTTCGCCCTGATTATGTTTCTAGGTTTGTCAGCACCATACCCGTGCTCATGGGTTTCACCGAAGTGGTAAACGTCTAAGACCTGCATAACTTGGGGCTTTCCTCCCACAATCAGCAGACACGCCATAATATAACTGGAATACTGTTATAAGCGGCGTTAAACCCAACTCACTCACTCACACTTTATCAATGGCTGCCAAAGTGTCAGGACAGATCCTGGTACATTTTGTTTAGTTGTCTTGAGACAATGCCTTGTACATAGGAAGTGTGTAGTTTGATAGTGTTATTGATGAAGGGTATATTTGACATGCTCAGCTCTTTCTTAGAAACAAACCATCTTCTGGGACAAGCGGAACAGAAATGATTTATTGTGATATCAATATGTAGAACATTTTTTCATCAATAAATTACAAACCAAACTTGATCTTCAGACTTTTATTTCTGTGTTTATTACATCGTATGTGATTCCATAGTTTACACTAGAAATACATCTGTGTAATATAAATAAATACTTCTGGTTTATTGACTAGACAACATGGACGATGGTCAAACACATGTCAAACACATGCTTCTCAAATAAGGGAGGATTTAAGAAGAATCTACTGGCCATCAGTGCTCAGCTGATGAGGATTCTGGTTCAGACTTGGTCCCCAGCAACCTATGCTGGTCATAGAGGTGACCAGATGAATTAGGTGGTAAGGCCTGGTGACTTGGTTGATTTTGTGTCATTGTACCGGGGCAGTGTGAATCATTCTGTCACATACCTAGAATATTGCTGAGTGTCGTGTTAACAAACAAGAAACCAAAACACACATGGAATTGGGCGGTGAAGTTACTTCAGTGTAAACTGTTAGCAGAACTCACCATGGTCACAGCACTGTAATGAGTGAGTGAGTGAGTTGGGTTTAATGCCGCTTTTAACAGTATTCCAGTTATATCACAGCGTGTCAGCTCAATGTGAGAGGAAAGCCTAAAGTGATGCAGGTCTCAGATGTTTACCACTTTGGTGCAACCCACAAGCACAGGTATGGTGCTGACAAACCTAGAAACATAATTGGGGAGAACCGGGATTTGAACCCACAATCATAGGTTTCTGGCGTGTCCAAGGGGCGCAACTCTGCACAGCGATTTGCGGCGCCTTTGACGACTGGGCAACCTGTGCCCCCTTGCACTGTAATGATATCATCAATAGAAAATCACTGTATGTTAAAGATTGAGGGAACTATTAATCCATTTGTTAATATGTTTTTTCACTAATATACAGGAATTGTGCAAATTATTTTCTTAAAGAATAAGATGTTATCAATATGTGGTAAACATATTTAAAAACATTAATTACTATTTGTGGTATTTTTATGAAAAATAATGATTTCCTACATGCATCTACAGTTAAGTATTAATCTGGTGGATTAGTGTTATAAATGCACAATGCCCAGCTTTTCTTTTTATTCTAATAATTAAATTAGATTTTTAAATACCTATCATAGAAAGACTTCAATACCTTACATAGACCAGCAGAGGTGTGAATCTATTGGTGAGCTTGTGAAATACTCCGAGCTATCCCCAGTATGGGTCTGGTTAACAAACTTTGATTTTGTTTTGTTTGTTTGTTGTTTGCACTCAACAATATTCCAGCTATATGACGGCGGTCTGTAAATAATCGAGTCTGGACCAGACAATCCAGTGATTGACACTGGAATCGATGACATACATCAACCAAGTCAGCGAGCCTGACCACCCGATCCCGTTCGTCGCCTCTTACGACAAGCATAGTCACCTTTTACTGCAAGCATGGGTTGCTGAACACCTATTCTACCCCGGATCTTCACGGGTAACAAACTTTGAATGATGACAGATGTTGCATCACCAATGGCTTTGTTTTAAGTGGAAAACCAGGGTTTTGAATTCTTTGTATTAGAGTGCCAATGTCATGATTAAAATAAAATCCTGTCGCCTTAAGGGGACACTTAAAATTTGTTTCTAGTTTTTTCAAAATGCCTTCAGATAATGTACATTTTCGAAGCCAGTGACAGATGTTCTTTTATGTAACATGTACCTAATGCAACATATAATATCAATTAAATTAATGAAGTGATTCAGGACATGAATTCCAATGTCATCAGTTACCAATCTCAATGAAAAGGAAGAAGACCCGTGAAGATCGGGGCAGAATGGATCTTCAGCAACCAATGCTTGCTTAAGAGAAGACTTTGCTTGTCACAAGAGGCGAATAACGGGATCAAGTGGTCAGACTCGCTGACTTGATTGATGCATATCATCGAATCTCAATTGCATGATATCAATCATTGGATTGTCTGGTCCAGACTCGATTATTTACAGACTGCTGTCATATAGTTGGAATTATGCTGAGTGCGTCATTAAACAACAAACAAACGAAAAGGAAGGAGGCTTTAATTGAAATTTTATTAATATCTAGTTCATGAGTTGATGGTGAAGATGGATCAAAGTATTCAAAAGACACACTTAGTTCCAAATGGCTCACCTAAACATCTTTGTAAGCGCCCTGGGGCACACTCGAAATGGAATACATGTCTTTCCCTGAAGAGTAACAAAGTGATTATTTTCACTCAAGTTTTTGTTCACCTATTGTAAAACCTGCTAAACTATCATTGGATGTGTACTTCTTGTCAATATCAGCTTCCTTTGAAAGGTGTTGACTGACTATTTCAAGTTTCACATTCAGTTACTTTTTTTGGGAAGAAATATTTGTGAAAATGAGAAGAGAAACATGGACAACTGGATCTTAAGCATGGCTTACATTGGGAGGATTACCTAGGATTATTTATTAACACTTACATTATGGTGAAAATGGCTACATTGAAAAATGAAATATACCAACTGAGCACAGTCCCCTGACTGGTACCCTTTTACAATGACATCTATTTCGGCTATTTGTATCTGTAGTAAAGGATTCCTGGTGTTCAGGTGGGATGATCTTCAGTGCTTCATAAATAGCTGCTACCTGTAACAAAATAGATTTTATTCTAAATTATCTGTCTTATACAATTACATTGTATAAAAAAATGTGCTGTTTTCATTTATCATAATTTTCTCAGCTCAGTATTTAGTGAAAAAAGGAATGATGTTCACCAATTTTGTCATAAAAGTTCAAGGCCTGATATAATAACCAAATTCTGGAAGAGTAGAATTTCAAGTAGTAAGGTCGTAACAGTTCATCTATACATCATCATATGAGGAGAGATTGATAGGTTCCAAGCCTGACATAGGAAGACTTGACTTTAAGACATTAAAATGATATATTTTTCAACATTATACTCTTCTACATTGAGACACTTTGGGACAGTGTTGGAGGGATTTCTCTTGGCTTGTCCTCTTGGCTATCCAAAACGTTTTCCACAGCTGCTATGTCATGTTTGGGAACAGGTGGAAGTCTGACAGAGCCAGATAGGAGAATAAGGTTGGCGCTGAAGGAGTTCAAAGCCACTCGTGAATAGTAGCCATGGGAATGACTAATTTGTGCACTGGCATATTGTCCTGGCGGAAGAGTACACCTCTTAGTTTCCTGCAGTTGCCTCAAAGGTGCAACATTATGTGCTCCGTTTATTGTGTGGCCTTTTAGAAGATAGTACACCATGATGACACTCTCGAACCATGACACCATGATGACAACACAAAGGCCATAACTTTCCATCTGATGCAACAGCCTTCGTCCTCTTTGGTAGTGGTGATGCCAAATGCTTCCGAACGTTTGAAATTGTTGTTTGGACTCAGGTTTCATCCATCGTTAAAAATCATTGCAAAAACCTTTCTGGATCAGCTTCAAACAGAGCTAGATTATCAGGAGACATGCTTGGTGGGTTTTGGATCAGAGGTCGAAGGTTATAGCATTCAACAAGGTGATACTATCACCTCCAGTTTCTGTAATAATGGAATGTACTATCTTCTGGGAAATGCCTTTGAACTGGCAATATGACACTAAGTCATTCGCTGGTCAGTTGTCACTGTATCGTGGACTCTGTGGATCATTTCCGGTGGTGCTGACATGACAGGCCTTCCAGGACAGGGGTCACTGGACACTTCCATGCTTAAACTCTGCTGCCCACTCTGATGCTGTACACATGTCTTCACATGGCTTTTTTCTGTAAGTTATTGATCACTACAAGTTCCTTAAGTTTTCCTTGATATACCTCTAGGACATCATGTAATGTCCACAACAAAAGCTTTCACTATTTTGCAAATCATTCTGTGTGAGGCTGAGATCATATCGATCACCCCTGGAACAGGTTTGATGCAACTACTGACATGTGGATTCATGTGGATACAAGGTTTTTGGTGAGGTGAGGTGAGGTGAGGTGAGGTGAGGTGTACTCTTTGAAATATACCATTACACCAGAAATATGTGGGAAATATGGGGGGCATATCTCTCTGACATAAGTGTAAAACTGACAGTGGGCCTCTTTTGAACACTAGAATGGACAGAAACTCGCAGACAGAAACCGCCTGAACACAACTGGAGAAACCTGAAGTTAAAAGACATCCCACTCTGTAGACATTCATATGCATCATGAGATGTTTTCTCCATGTGCATCGGCTGCTGGGGATGGGCTATACAAATGACAGGATCTCCATCCCAACACTCAAAATATCCTACAGCGGACAGGTATTTATTTATTGCAGAGACTGACACAAGATCCACTTCACAAAGTTATCCGATGGCTGGAGACAGTAACCCAGCAGCATGTTGCTAGTCGCATGAATGTGTCCAGGGCGACCCACAGCTTCTGGGTGGAATACACCACCACCAGTGTCTGTTGACCAGTATCGCTTCATTTTTTGTACCATGTGATCACTTCACAACAGCAACTACCATCGATGGATGTCTTGTGAGACTATACATAACCAACAGATGGATCATTGTTTCACTGCATCAAGGGTTAATATTGAAGAGGGAATTGTCCTAAAATACATTTGGGTGGAGCAAGGGGAGATGGTGGAGGAAGGGCAGATGGTGGAGCAAGGGGAGATGGTGGAGCAAGGGGAGATGGTGGAGTAAGGGGAGATGGTGGAGCAAGGACAGATGGTGGAGTAAGGGGAGATGGTGGAGTAAGGGCAGATGGTGGAGCAAGGGGACAACGACAGATGGTGGAGCAAGGGGAGATGGTGGAGCAGGGTCAGATGGTGGAGCAAGGGGAGATGGTGGAGCAAGGGGAGATGGTGGAGTAAGGGGAGATGGTGGAGTAAGGGGAGATGGTGGAGCAAGGGCAGTTGGTGGAGCAAGGGGAGATGGTGGAGCAAGGGGAGATGGTGGAGCAAGGGCAGATGGTGGAGCAAGGGGAGATGATGGTGGAGCAAGGGGAGATGATGGTGGAGCAAGGGGAGATGGTGGAGCAAGGGTAGATGATGGTGGAGCAAGGGGAGATGATGGTGGAGCAAGGGGAGATGATGGTGGAGCAAGGGCAGATGGTGGAGCAAGGGGAGATGGTGGAGCAAGGGCAGATGGTGGAGCAAGGGCAGATGGTGGAGCAAGGGGAGATGATGGTGGAGTAAGGGCAGATGGTGGAGCAAGGGGACAACGACAGATGGTGGAGTAAGGGAAGATGGTGGAGCAAGGGGAGATGGTGGAGTAAGGGGAGATGGTGGAGTAAGGGCAGATGGTGGAGCAAGGGGAGATGGTGGAGCAAGGGCAGATGGTGGAGCAAGGGCAGATGGTGGAGCAAGGGCAGATGGTGGAGCAAGGGGAGATGGTGGAGCAAGGGCAGATGGTGGAGCAAGGGGAGATGGTGGAGCAAGGGGAGATGGTGGAGCAAGGGGAGATGGTGGAGCAAGGGGAGATGGTGGAGCAAGGGAGATGGTGGAGTAAGGGCAGATGGTGGAGTAAGGGCAGATGGTGGAGCAAGGGCAGATGGTGGAGCAAGGGGAGATGATGGTGGAGCAAGGGCAGATGGTGGAGCAAGGGCAGATGGTGGAGCAAGGGGAGATGGTGGAGCAAGGGGAGATGGTGGAGCAAGGGGAGATGGTGGAGCAAGGGGAGATGGTGGAGTAAGGGCAGATGGTGGAGCAAGGGCAGATGGTGGAGCAAGGGCAGATGGTGGAGCAAGGGCAGATGGTGGAGCAAGGGCAGATGGTGGAGCAAGGGGAGATGGTGGAGCAAGGGCAGATGGTGGAGCAAGGGGAGATGGTGGAGCAAGGGGAGATGGTGGAGCAAGGGCAGATGGTGGAGCAAGGGCAGATGGTGGAGCAAGGGCAGATGGTGGAGCAAGGGGAGATGGTGGAGCAAGGGCAGATGGTGGAGCAAGGGCAGATGGTGGAGTAAGGGCAGATGGTGGAGTAAGGGCAGATGGTGGAGCAAGGGCAGATGGTGGAGCAAGGGCAGATGGTGGAGCAAGGGCAGATGGTGGAGCAAGGGGAGATGGTGGAGCAAGGGGAGATGGTGGAGTAAGGGCAGATGGTGGAGCAAGGGCAGATGGTGGAGTAAGGGCAGATGGTGGAGCAAGGGCAGATGGTGGAGCAAGGGGAGATGATGGTGGAGCAAGGGCAGATGGTGGAGTAAGGGCAGATGGTGGAGCAAGGGGAGATGGTGGAGTAAGGGGAGATGATGGTGGAGCAAGGGGAGATGATGGTGGAGCAAGGGGAGATGATGGAGCAAGGGCAGATGTGGAGCAAGGGGAGATGGTGGAGCAAGGGGAGATGGTGGAGCAAGGGCAGATGTGGAGCAAGGGGAGATGATGGTGGAGCAAGGGGAGATGATGGTGGAGCAAGGGCAGATGGTGGAGCAAGGGCAGATGGTGGAGCAAGGGGAGATGGTGGAGCAAGGGGAGATGGTGGAGCAAGGGGAGATGGTGGAGTAAGGGCAGATGGTGGAGTAAGGGCAGATGGTGGAGCAAGGGGATATGGTGGAGTAAGGGGAGATGATGGTGGAGCAAGGGGAGATGATGGTGGAGCAAGGGGAGATGATGGAGCAAGGGCAGATGTGGAGCAAGGGGAGATGGTGGAGCAAGGGGAGATGGTGGAGCAAGGGCAGATGTGGAGCAAGGGGAGATGATGGTGGAGCAAGGGGAGATGGTGGAGCAAGGGGAGATGATGGTGGAGCAAGGGCAGATGATGGTGGAGCAAGGGCAGATGGTGGAGCAAGGGCAGATGGTGGAGCAAGGGGAGATGGTGGAGCAAGGGGAGATGGTGGAGCAAGGGGAGATGGTGGAGTAAGGGCAGATGGTGGAGTAAGGGCAGATGGTGGAGCAAGGGGAGATGGTGGAGCAAGGGGAGATGGTGGAGTAAGGGCAGATGGTGGAGCAAGGGGAGATGGTGGAGCAAGGGGAGATGGTGGAGCAAGGGGAGATGATGGTGGAGCAAGGGGAGATGATGGTGGAGCAAGGGCAGATGGTGGAGCAAGGGCAGATGGTGGAGCAAGGGGAGATGGTGGAGCAAGGGGAGATGGTGGAGCAAGGGGAGATGGTGGAGTAAGGGCAGATGGTGGAGTAAGGGCAGATGGTGGAGCAAGGGGAGATGGTGGAGTAAGGGCAGATGGTGGAGCAAGGGGAGATGGTGGAGCAAGGGGAGATGGTGGAGTAAGGGCAGATGGTGGAGCAAGGGGAGATGGTGGAGCAAGGGGAGATGGTGGAGTAAGGGCAAATGGTGGAGCAAGGGGAGATGGTGGAGTAAGGGCAGATGGTGGAGCAAGGGGAGATGGTGGAGCAAGGGGTGATGGTGGAGCAAGGGGTGATGGTGGAGCAAGGGGAGATGGTGGAGTAAGGGAAGATGGTGGAGCAAGGGGAGATGGTGGAGTAGATGGTGGAGCAAGGGCAGATGGTGGAGTAAGGGGAGATGGTGGAGCAAGGGGAGATGGTGGAGCAAGGGGAGATGGTGGAGCAAGGGGAGATGGTGGAGTAAGGGGAGATGGTGGAGCAAGGGGAGATGGTGGAGCAAGGGGAGATGGTGGAGTAAGGGGAGATGGTGGAGCAAGGGGAGATGGTGGAGCAAGGGGAGATGGTGGAGCAAGGGGAGATGGTGGAGCAAGGGGAGATGGTGGAGTAAGGGCAAATGGTGGAGCAAGGGGAGATGGTGGAGTAAGGGCAGATGGTGGAGCAAGGGGAGATGGTGGAGCAAGGGGAGATGGTGGAGTAAGGGCAAATGGTGGAGCAAGGGGAGATGGTGGAGTAAGGGCAGATGGTGGAGCAAGGGGAGATGGTGGAGCAAGGGGAGATGGTGGAGTAAGGGCAGATGGTGGAGCAAGGGGAGATGGTGGAGTAAGGGCAGATGGTGGAGCAAGGGGAGATGGTGGAGCAAGGGGAGATGGTGGAGTAAGGGCAGATGGTGGAGCAAGGGGAGATGGTGGAGCAAGGGGAGATGGTGGAGTAAGGGCAAATGGTGGAGCAAGGGGAGATGGTGGAGTAAGGGCAGATGGTGGAGCAAGGGGAGATGGTGGAGTAGATGGTGGAGCAAGGGGTGATGGTGGAGCAAGGGGAGATGTTGGAGTAAGGGCAGATGGTGGAGCAAGGGCAGATGGTGGAGCAAGGGGAGATGGTGGAGCAAGGGGAGATGGTGGAGCATGGGGAGATGGTGGACTAAGGGGAGATGAAAAGTGATCCGACTAATGAGCTCAAACGCTCAGATTACATTGCACGAAAACGTACATAGATAAGTCTTTACATTGCAGAAACAGTAATATATCTTCTGCAACACATCACAGATTTGCAGACATCGACTCCACATACTGCTTCAATATCAGGTAACAAAAGATTCCTGCACAGGATTAGGTTCACTTGACTTCCTTCAGTTATATACGGCCTCATGTCATTTCTTGTAGGCTGTATCAATGGTGATGGCATAACGCATTGTATACAAACCCTTGACACATTGATGATGCATCACATTCAGATGAGTGACAAGATATGTGACATATTCAAGACAGTGAAAAGATAAGAAAGATGCTGTGACTAAGATGCAGGTTTTTTATTTCTCAAAAAAAGAAAGAAAAACACCTGTGCATTAATAAAATATACTTTCAATATCACACGATAAATAGAATTTACATATACACACAACAATAATACTAAAGAGGAATTTACTATTAACAAAATCTATCCAAGTTTAAAATCACTTTGATCCTAAATTTGGACAATGATCAATATTTCTTTTTACACTGCTTAAATCAAATCAACAAATGTACAGATATGTTAAATCTGTAAACAAATAAGATACTTAATTGTTATGTACATAAATATATTTGCCAATTAACTGGACGGAATTATATTTAGTTGCGCAAAATGTAAATGTTAAATTTCAAAGGTTTTAAGTTCATGATTTTGACTTCAGATTTAATTGTCATACTGACAGATACAAAAACCTATATCACAAATTTACATGGCTAATAACATAAAACTAATTCAATTTTTGATTCAATAAATGTAAAAAACATATCACATAGAAACCCTTAAGATAATCAACAAAATCATGTGACAATTCATTGAATTCACTTAATTTCAGGCTATATTGTTATTGGAATTATTTGATAATTGGACATCAACATAGGAAGTGAATGTGAAATGTGATTGACACAATGTTGTTAATAGCATGTCAATATCAGAAGTGAAGACTGTGTTTACAGTGAGCTGCATGATCAGAATGATGTATATTTCATCACACATGTCACTGATTGGCAAGGCATGCAATGTGCTCAGTGTCATATACACAGCTTTAGTATACTTTACTGGAAAGTCTCTTGGATGTTGCGATTGGTCCAAGAGCGATTGGTGTCTTGGGTTTATCCAATGAATGAAGCTCTTGCATGACTACATGTTGTGTGGACACTGGTACCCGAGTGAGCAGCTGGTCAGCATAAAACATGGCCTGAAAAATAGAGTTTCAACTGTAACTTACACCTTTATACAGTGAGTGAGTCTTGGGTTTAACGCCACTTTGAACAGTATTCCAGTTATATCACGGTGTCAGCTTAATGTGGGAGGAAAGCTGAAAGTGACATAGGTCTCAGATGTTTACCACTTGGACAAAACCCATGAGCACAGGTATGGTGCTGACAAACCTAGAAACAAAATCGGGGCGAACTGAGAATCAAACCCACGATCCTAGGTTCCTGGTCTGCCCAAGGGATGCAACTCTGCACAACGAATTGCAACACCTTAGACGAATGGATCACCTGTGCCCTCTTTTATACAGTCCTGGAAGAGGGTCAGTTCACCCACAAGTGGGCCAACATAAAAAGAAAATGACCCCCAATGACTTTGATTAAATTCACACAATTTTCTGTTTGATGCAGCGTACAAACGAGTCTAATTTCCCAATTGAGATAGAGTTGACATGGTCTTCATCTTCATCTTCCCTCAATTTGACATTATGGTACAGATGCTGGTACTATTACCAAGCGAGTGTTTAGATGTCCTATCCAGTTTTTGATCACTTGCTTCATAAAGGTAAATATGAAAACATACAAGTTTATTGATAACAACTTCTGGTTTATTGAATCTAAAACATTTCGATGTAGATTCTTACACTCCAGGTTGATCTACATCTTTACTCACCAACTTCTAGAATACCAGTCAAACAGTTTGATAAGTGAGAGAATGAGTATGGTTTTACTCTGCTTTTTGCAATATTCCAGCAATATCGCAGCGGGGGACACCGGAAATGAGCTTCACACATCTATATGATTACCAAATTTGAAAAAATATCTCTAGGACAATTTGGATGACAATCAGTCAATGTCCTAGAAAATGAACAGATGACTCTGTGGTAAAATTGTTAACCACTTGTCAGTCAAACAACATGATTGACCAATCAGAAAGTCTGAAGTGAACATTTAATGAGACATTATCTGCAAGATTACCAAATTTGATAAATATCTTTAGGACAATTTGGATGACAATCAGTCAATGTCCTAGAAAATGAACAGATGACTCTGTGGTAAAATTGTTTACCACCTGTCAATCAAACAACATGATTGACCAATCAGAAAGTCTGAAGCAATACAGAAAACGCCATTTTGTCTGACAATTTTAAACCTGTACGACTTATATCAAAGTGACAGATTCTTTTAAAATATATTTGACAATGTCACTCAGATCAGTATCTTCAGAAATGTAACATGATTCATTGGTAGAAGTATGAAGACTTCTACATGTTGATGACTAATTTGTGTTTCCTATTGTTTGGGTAGAGGTTAACTCCACTCTGGCGATAGGTTAATTAAGTCAAAGGGGGTATGTGGGATGTCTCAAAATAGATTTATTTTTCTATCCAACATGATATTTTCATTATTTCAATACTGTCATGATTCCTGTTCTCACCTTGGGGGCGCTGACCGTCTGGATGCCCACAGAGCGAGTGAGGACCTTCCTGAGGGTGCCGAGTCTGGTGGTGGCTGACAACACCCTCATCTTGTCCAGGTTGGTAGGGATGAGCTGCTTGGGGCGGGGGATGAGCCCGAGGTCACCCAGGCTGTAGTGTGGCAGTGTACCTCCGGTGTTTGAGATCGGGGACAGTGGTAACTGACTGTAAGGGAATACAAACATTCTCTGTAGATGCCACAAAGCTGTAGAGGGACTGGATCACTGTGGATGACTGGGATTTGACATGTTTATGCTCTTGTTTGAATACGGGGACAAACGAGGAAAAAAACCAACCAACAATACAAGGAAATAGTCACTGGGGGCTAAGTCTGGGCTGCACAGTTAAATCACCCACCGTACAGCCCAGACTTAGCCCCCAGTGACTATTTCCTGTTCCGGCAAATGAAATCTGCCCTACTTGGAAGATGCTTCAAGGATGATGAGGACATACACTACTGCCTAAAAGTTCATTCCCCTAACACGCGTTGAGAACGCGTGTAACACGCATGTGACACGGGTGCTCAACGGGTTGCACACGGGGTGAGCACCCGTTGCACACGGGTGTGCCACGCGTGTAACACGGGACCGGGTTCCAGTTGAAGTTGACAAAATTATCAAATGAATAGTGAGATAAAACAAAACAGTGTGATGTGAAATTTGAGTTAATGAGCGGCCATTGAGCTGTGTTCACCAGACCGTAATTACAAGGTCGGCCCGCCTCAATTAGTGTTCGGTTGTTAGACTTTTATGGCAGGAAATCATTCCACTAGGGTCCCGTCATTATGGCTAGCCGACAGTAGAACAGTAGTGAATTTAGATGCGAGTTTATTGCTAGGGGAACCACCGTGTTGACACGATTGTCGCGGGTTGGTAAATGTTCGCCATTAATAAAATGATTGTTTGTGGATTGCAAACATATTCATTTGCCCACACGAGTCATTCCATTTGATTGCAAATATAACGTTTTTCGTTCGCCAAATTTATGCTTTAGACAGTACAATTATGATATAGCCGTCACCACTAATAATATCTCATTATTTCACGTATGAATATGTCCCATTTCCCCACACCCCACTTTCTGTTTTGTATTATGAAAGAATAAATAAAAGAAGGTTTTGTGTGGGACACTTTTATACTAATTATAAGAGGATGTTGTAAATGAATATGAACAACCATGCTGTCTGACTGTTGATAGAATTTGAGATCTTCACAATCACCGGGTGTGACCATGTAGACAGAATCTCGTTAGGGTTTGTGATTTTTATATTTGCCCAATGACCATAGTGAATATTGCTGGGGATACCAAACGTAACAGTTTATTATTAGAGGTTGTGAGTGAGTACCTATACCACGTAGATAGGATATATTTAGGATTTTAATCCTTCTTTGAGAGGCATTTAGAAGTTGGAGTACTACGTTAGGATAAGATTTATGGGTGACTTTAACCCTTTCTTTCTCTGTGGGTAATCCTTTCACGTTGATTGGAGGAAGTCACTCAACCAGGTCATGATAGGTCGTGAGTTTACTCACTAACTACTGTGAGCGTTTTTGGCATAACATCTTTTCTTGTATAAACAAAGAAACGATGCTCACTCACTCACTGTTAATCTTCTGCAGTTTGCTGGCAAAGTGGGGATAAACCTCAGTGTCAAAGACGACCAAACTTAGTTCGAATCCTTGTTTATATGTGACATCTCCCAAATGGGGACATGTTCATAAACTTGGCAAGTGATGATGAATTTTAATATTAATATTATTATAGTTTATGAAATTGTTAATAAAACTTTAATAAAATTGTGCTTCACTCTCACGAAAAATATATTGTCTTGGAGTAAATTTATATGTCACGTTTCATCGGCATATTTCAGTGATATTGGGACTACATGAAACATGGCTAGTTTTACATTTCCGATACAGGTGCTTGACTGACTGAGTAGTTCATGATCAATCAGATATGTTTAAATCAGTCAAGTATGCAACAATAGATGAATAAGTTGATACATTTGGACCGCAGTTACCGATTAACAACTTAAGACACAGAGACAGGGAGGAGATATATAACCAAACCTATGGTCCTGTTGAGACAGTTGACAGTTAGAACGTTGGATTAAATGACAGTAACTAATTTGAACATTCCCCAGTAATATCATAAAATACATCATAACTCATAACAGTCCGAGAAACAGCTTCGAGACATATACTAGTATTGAAGGGACAATCGCTTTTGACAGTTTAAAAATAAACTCTTAATAATAATTTCTTCTTGATATGATCAACCTGCGGGACCCTCTATCCGATGAAGAAACTAATGCTCGCTCATTAAAAGAAATCAAATCATTAATTAATCGTTCTGATGCAATTACTAATAAAAATTTTGACTTCAAATATTTTCATAGATCATGCCAAATTGTCCACTGTCGCCTTAGGCTCGGATGCAGTGACTTAAACGCTGATAAGTGTAGACGACATGTATCAGACATAACAGACTGCACTCGTTGATATCACCTTGAAGATGCAATTCATTTTTTCTATAACTGTCAAAAAATACGATAATATCAGAAACACTGTGTATTTCTACACACATGAGTATGGTCTAAAAATGATATTACGTGGCAGTAGTTAATCAGTTCTACAAACATGACTCTTCTTAAATCAGTTCACGAAAAGCAAAAGGTTTGAGTAGCTTAATTTTATGCATGTGGAAAAGGAAAACTGCATTACCTTATTTCACAGACACCACTTGCTTCTGTGTATTGGCTTCGTGTATTTCATTTGTGCATTTTGTATGTTTATGTTCATCACTCTCTTATATATATCCAGCTGTTGTTAAGTTGTTACCTGGAGAGGTATTACATAAGCAAGTTTTGCCAGATTTCTTTTGAAATATAAATACGTTTAAGGCAGCACAGCTAACCCTAAAACACATGATTGTAAACTATTCAAAAAGGGGCACTAATCTCTGGCTTCTTCTCGGGTGTCGGACTCAAACTCAAACTCATTTATTCTTAGAATAACATGACATACAATTATCGACAATTTTTATTATGTACAATTTAACAAAAATAATAAAAATAGGATACGTGGATACTAATACAATTTACCAATTGTACACATTGTTAAGGAATTTAGATAGGCCTTTTAGATTTCTTACACTGTTAGTGTTCATAATTTTCTTAAATGTTTGGAAACTTAAGATATTGCTTATTTAAGAGTTCATATTGCCATTGGTGAAAAGCTTCACATTGAAATAAATAATGCAATTCATCTCCCACAGCGATAGATTCACAGAGTGGACACTGGCTGTCTTCCCTGGGAATGTTCAGCCACCGACCTGTTTCAACTGGTAATCCTTGGTTAGAAAGTTATGACTTTAATTTTGAGAGCAGTAGATATTTCGCAAATGAAGGTTGATTCTTCAGGTAATACGACCTTTGGATTTCCGCTTGGGCTTTCTAGCTGCCGTGAGTCAATTTGCTCGTTAACGCAACCGAGCGTGACAAGAGACTGGGCTACCAGTCTGCAAGGACAGCTAAATAAGCTTACGCATTTTTGAAAACTGATTGGTTACCCGTGATCTATGAAGATTTCAACAAAGGGCGCATGGTAATTAATTTCTTCAGCCTAAACAAACAGACAAATAACGGCGAAAGCTCATCGGATGTCGTTATTTTGAAATACCCCTGATGGTTACAGTTTAATAATAAAAAAGTATCCATGAGTGAAAGCATTTGCGGATTTCAGATTGCGTGGATGATACAATTACTACTCCCTTGTTGTCATCCACATTTTCTGGTACAACCCTACACTTGTGTATTTGTCGTAATTCACTTGCTGCTCAGTTAATGAATTTATAACATGTATACTTAGTTGTAGCACCACTCAGATTATAAAGGTTCAAATTTGGTCTTTCTTGTACCTGGGGTAATTATTCAATCTAAATCCAGGTTTGAAGTGAGGTGGAATGTGAGTTATGTGATATGCACTCGGCAGCCTAGCAAGAGATGTATGGTCAGTTGCTTTACTTTTTTTGTAAATCAACTGATCATTCCCAGACATCAAAGGATCAACAGGAAATACGTTGATTGATTAATTACTGTTATCTTACAGAGTGGATATGTCAAAAGTAAGTGTTTACATGTGAAGGTAGGTTTACTAAACCTAGGCAATACACTCATATCATGGCGTGAAGTACAGATGTAAAAACAACATACTTTGTTCAAAGGGTAACCGATAATACTCTGACTGGTTGTTCATTGTTATCTAACTCAATGTATGTTTTAAAGAACCGTGGACATTATAAAAATAGCTGTCACGTGGGCTTTCTCAGCTAACGTGGCACCTATGTGAAACAATTGAAACAAACTAAGTGATCAGTTAAGAAAAAAACACGGGTTATAATATTCGATACATTTAAATAACGTTTAAAAAGGATACCCGGTATATTTAAATATTTTAATATATTTCATATATATTCCAAATATTGTTTCCAAATGATTATTATTAAAGTATTTGATTCTTACATAGACATTTGACATCGAATAAGTATTTTTGTACAGCTGCAGACGCAATGGATATTGTTCCTTTATGTTGATATTCCCGGATACATTATAACTTTGGTAGGTTGTAATAATGATATTTGCATTTTGTTTTCATTCATTCGCTGCAGCTTTGAACAGAATCATTCTTGTTCCTTTCCGTTTGGTTGGGAAGCTTTTCGATGCGCGACAGACGTTGTTTTCACAAGTATTTTCTTTTGTAAGCGTGTATATGTTACAGTCAATGTGTAAAATAAGATTCACTCAGGCAATTTATTAAATATCTAAATATTTCAGTCATTTTACAAATTGACTGAATAGTCCATTCATTTATTTAACCGACTGACGAAAAATGATAAAGACGAGCAAAAAGATCTTATACATATCACAATATATTAATTATGCTAAGAAAAGAAGCCAAACAATACAAAACTGTACTTGGTGATGATATTAAACATAAACAAATATTTGGAATTCGTTATCATATTAATAAAGATGGACATATTTTTCAGTTAATTTGTAAAATAAACTGAATATTTAGGCGTTTAATAAATTTCCTTAGTGAAATCTGTTTACATTTTGAATGTAAACATATACACACGGTAAAATAAGCAATGTTCAGATGAAATATTTACTTTGTGTTGCAAGTCAAAATAGTGTACACAAAGATCGCACAATTACCATGCAAGTGACTTACCAAAACTGCATCACCATTACCGATGCTCCCCACAAATATACCTACATTTCCAAAACTGTATTTCATTTTTGTTGATCAATGTGACCATACGTCCTTCTACTTTCAATAAAAATGCGCTTACGAAAGGCGAGCACAGGTCGCGAACAAGTCTAGATTTCTGCTATATCATCCGGGTACTCTCTGGGAAAATACAGTAATGCACAGGTAACAACTACTCCCGCGGAATTGCTTTAGAACAGTGCTCTTTTGTACGTTGAAATACTATATATTGTGAATGCCAAAATGATGTATCAAGGATCAAGTAGAAGATACATTGACCGCAGAGCTGGGAGTTTATTCAACAGACCCGTGAAAATAACACTGCTGTATCTTATTATTTATTTTAGATGACGCAGTCAAAGCTCACTTCTCCTGGCGGCCATTATCGAATGGCCAGCTAAAACACAACCCTGCGCTTACGTCTACAGGTCTCTTCCTGTAGTACGGTAATTAGTATTCTCTCCCTCAAGTGTATCCTCAATTATATAACCCACCATCATTAATTACATGCTGCTCTTTTCCAGCTTCACGGCTATGGAGCTGAGATAAAGAGTCCAAGTCATCATAAAGTAATTAGGGTCCAATAAAAACAATGCGCCGCCAAACCTCATACATATTATCACTGAAAGTCGTACTACAGACGGTTAATGTCAAATCACAATAAAAGCATTTCAATTGCAATAACATGTTCCAGGACCATGTATTCTCTTAACACCATCGGATTTAGAAGCAATGGTCGTATAAAACAAGACAGATCTATTCAAACACAACAGTATTCATGTTATTCCCACAAAATCACATAAAGAAAGGAGACATTAGCAAATACATGTGTATTATCATTTTTCGTCAGGATAACAAAATTTTCTCTCCTTGTTACCGCCTCCAGGTTAAGCTAAGACGGGTCCTCCTTTGGTCAAAAGTTTGTTCCCCCTCTAATGAGTGTGTCACGCGTTGCACACGAGTGGCGGACGGGGTGCACACACTGGTTGCGTAACGCGTTGCCCATGCGTGTAAGGGGAATGAACTTCTAGGCAGTAGTGTATAGGCTGCCACAGAGGCATGGTTAGAGGGCCAATCTGTGGATGTCTATAAAAGTGGTATCAAAAGCTTGAAGGACAAATGGAATAAGTGTATTGAGGTAAATGGACATTATATTGAAAAATAAAAGTGCAAAAGATATTCTGCGACTTGGTCTTATATCGAAGTTGCAAAACTTATTGAACGCCCCTCATATGACAAATTATTATTATATACCAGAACTCACCCTCTCCTAATGCCCTTGCCACTGCCAGGAATTTTACTTGCACTCCTCTCCATCTCCTCGTACTGCTTGCCCAGTTCCCCGGGGGGTGGGCCGACGCCCACAGCTGCAGCACTGTTGAGGAGGATGAGCAGCTGCTCCAGCATCCGGTCCCGGCTCTCCATCTCATTCAGAGCATCTTCTTCATCTAGGTCCTCTTCTGCATCAGTTTTCTAGGACATCAGGGAGGGAAATCAGATTTAATGTAATAATTTTGATACAACTGGCAAATTGAAACGTATCGTATTAACAAGGGAAGCAAACCAATTTAATGATATCAATCACTGGATTGTCTGGTCCAGACTTGATTATTTACAGACTGCCCTCATATAGCTAGAATATTGCCGAGTGATGCGTTAAACAGCAAACAAACAAACACAACAATACAAAGATATCCTTGTACCATGTCCCACATTTCAAACTACAATCATAGCTAAAACAATTTGATGTGACCATGGTAAGGGAGGGATTTTGAATCAAGAGAAAAAAATGTAGATTGTCAGATTTATGGGTGTTTATGAGTATTAGACAATGACTTTTGAAAATATAGCACAGGTGGCCATTTTTTTTTGCTTGTTCAAACTAGTATGTAACCAAATAAACAGTTGTGTATCTGGGAAACGGCCCCTCTACATTAACAAGCATACAAACTCCTAATTGCTGCCATGACAATAAAAAAAGTTTGCCGTGAATCAGAGCACATGTAAAGGGAAGTAACTGTGCGCAATATTGGGTCGCATTGTTCTTAAGTATTAGGATTTTTTAATTTTTTTAAAAATGGAAATCAAAACGAAACGTGTGGCAGACTTTATGATGATGCAGGCAGTGCCTTAGAACCAAGACTATTTTTTTTTAGCCTTACATTTGAAATTTTATTTAGAACTGAAAGAATTGTAGATGCAGAGGTTTACTCAGTAGCACCTTCAAATCTGTAAACACATATCTATACCAGGACATTGTATAAACAAAAAAGCCATTTTGAGGGCTGAACACAATATTACAACATACCCTGACAACCATCTTGAGAGCTGAACACAATACTACAACATACCATGACAGCCATCTTGAGAGCTGAACACAATATTAAAACATACCCTGAGAGCCATCTTGAGAGCTGAACACAATATTACAACATACCATGACAGCCATCTTGAGATCTGAACACAATATTACAACATACCCTGAGAGCCATTTTGAGAGCTGAACACAATATTACAACATACTATGACAGCCATTTTGAGAGCTGAACACAATATTACAACATACCCTGAGAGCCATCTTGAGAGCTGAACACAATATTACAACATACCCTGAGAGCCATCTTGAGAGCTGAACACAATATTACAACATACCCTGAGAGCCATCTTGAGAGCTCAACACAATATCACAACATACCCTGACAACCATCTTGAGAGCTGAACACAATATTACAACATACCCTGACAGCCATTTTGAGAGCTGAACACAATATTACAACATACCCTGAGAGCCATTTTGAGAGCTGAACACAATATTACAACATACCCTGAGAGCCATTTTGAGAGCTGAACACAATATTACAACATACCCTGAGAGCCATTTTGAGAGCTGAACACAATATTACAACATACCCTGAGAGCCATTTTGAGAGCTGAACACAATATTACAACATACCCTGAGAGCCATTTTGAGAGCTGAACACAATATTACAACATACCCTGAGAGCCATCTTGAGAGCTGAACACAATATTACAACATACCCTGAGAGCCATCTTGAGGGCTGAACACAATATTACAACATACCCTGAGAACCATCTTGAGAGCATAGGCAGTGTCTGCCAGAACTCGGTCAATCTTGGCCTTTTCTTTCCTCTCCTTTTCCAGATGGTATGTGACATCTCGAAGCTGCTCTTCCTGTTGATCCTTCTCCCCATACAGCTGCTGGTTCTCCTCGCGAGTTGACTCCACCTGTTGACGGAGGAGATCTGCCTCGGCATCACGCTCTCTATACTCCTCCTCTCTTAGCTCGTACTCTGCTATCATAGCTTCCTGGTTCCGACACTTCTCCGTGAACATCTTGATCATCTGAACACAAACAAAGTTATGACTTGAATATTTCACACATCTATTTACATGATTTATTCTTCTAAAAATAACATTGTTTAATATACCAAGAACAAATTTAATATTAATTTAAAAAAATAAAATAATATGCAACATCACTCACATTAATTTGTGTTGAAAAGAATATTCATTGTGACATGCAAAATACTAATGCAATAGTGAAGTGTTTAATGCAAACTTTAAAGCTATGTAATCTTTCAACATGACATATCTGGTTGCGCAGTCATTAAGGTGGGAAAATGGCCACCTTATGTGCCTCACGAGCGCAGTTGAGATCTTATTATTTCTTAACACCAACACTGCAAGAAAAAAAATAAAAATTGTGTAAATCAACTAAACAAAAATTTATTGCTGAACCTGTCCCACAAAAGATTCAAACCATGTACCTTTTGACCGCTATGATTTTTCTTCAGTAATTCCTTCTCATTTGTCTCCAGCATCTCAATCTGCTGTTTCTGTTTCTTCTCCCGCTGACGGAGTTCATCGTTCTCCTGAATCAGTTCCATGGTTTTGTCTGACATTTTCGCTAACTGTGCGTTGATTGACACATTTTCCCGTATTGTCCTTTTAGTTGTCTCTGCCATTTGCTTGTTGGAAACTTTTCTAAACTCGGCAGCAACTTGGTTCACTCTCAAAATCATCTCTTTCTTCAACCTGTCAAAGTTCATCATAAAATAAAAGAAACACTTATTTCAACGACATCAACTTATCAATGTAAAATCCATGTTTACCCATTACAATGATTTTTTTCAGCTTTCTCTCAAATATATTTTTGCAAACCTCCAAATCCATAATATGCAAAATTTGAAAAAATACAATGTGGCTCTCACTCAAAGAAAGGGGTGTGGGATGGCAGCTTATATTTTTTGTGTTAAAAGAGTACGCTATAGAAAGGGCTTGTATCTAGGTATTTTCATATTTCAGGGTTCACTCTAGGAATTTTCTATATGTGAAAATTTCAAATATTCCAGAGGTACGCCCATACAGCACAATGTTAAAATGCACCATTGTATTTGAAAATGTGGGCCTTTTTTCAAATTTAGGGGCTAAAAGCACAAGGCCCCACCCCAGAATTATCCCTGATATTCCCTTTCTTAAAACTGACCTAAATGCTCCCATACATGTTCTTTTGTTGATGATAATATTACCCAAAATGCAATTTTAAAGGCCTTAAGTCAGCATAAGTAAGTGTGTGAGTATGGTGTTACATAGAGAATCTCACCCGAGTGTCTTTTCTTATCAAATATATCAACACAAGTTGATAAAAGTGGAAAAATTCCGAGGCCTGCCGAGGATTTTTGCCACTTTTATCAACGAGTGTTGATATATTTGATATCAAAAGACACGAGGGTGAGATTTTATTTATCATCCAGCATCATTCTTTCAACTTTCTCAATTTGTAGACAGTAATTAGCAGTGTCTTCAGTGTAAAAAGTACTGAAAACAGCTTCAGTAGCAGAGCCATTAGTGATGTCATTTGATTGTGATGTCATGGTAACCAGTCTGCAAAGCATTGTGATGTAATTTCATTGCAGCGATATCCCTGTGGGAGCCAGTTTTGGATGATAAATTGCTTTTGGCAATATACCAGCAATATCAAGGACGGGGACACCAGAAATGGGTTTCACACACTGTACCCATGTGGGTAATTGAACCCATGTCTTTGGTGTGACCGCTTTAACTAGACCGCTTTGTGCTAGTCCGGACTGATGCCGATTTATAGTGCCAGCAAAATGAGATACCATGGCGCAGTTTAACGTGAATACCCCACTCAGCCACAGTATACAACTCCCAGCCGACCTGTCCTTGTTTTAGTCCCTTAATGTCGAGCGCCAGACAGGGTAACAACAAGTACCATCTTTTAACGTCTTTTTGTATGACACAGTCAGGGATCGAACGCCGGACCTTCTGCTCTCCAGGTGGACACTCTACCACAAGACCACAGAGGCGGTCTTTGAACTGAGAAACCTAGAAACATATCAAGGCCCAAATCTGGGATTCAAACCCACGATCAACAGTTCTTTGCACCCCAAAGTGATGAAATCTGCAGAGCAAATTGACAGGGCCACCCATTTCCAGGTACAACCATCTACCAACCTCCCCTAGCTACTGATCACTGACCTGTCTTTATCAATGACAGCCTTCTTCTCCAGGGCATAGATGGCCTCCTTGTGATCCTGATCCTTCTTGGCCAGCTCTTCTTCCATCATGGCAAACTTGGCCATCAAGTCCTCCTTCTGTACCTTGAACTCCTCCAGAGAAGCTAGCTTGCCACCTACAACAGGGGGAGTGAGTGAGTTGGGTTTAATGCCGCTTTGAACAGTATTCCAGATATATCAGCGTGTCAGTTTGATGGCAAGGAAAGCCTAACTGATGCAGGTCTCAGACGTTTACCACTTTGGTGAAACCACAAGCATGGGTATTGTGCTGTAAACCTAGAAACATAATCAGGGCAAACCGGGATTCGAACTCACGATCATCAATTCTGGTGCGTCCAAATGATACAACTCAGAACAGCGAAATGAGGCACCTTACATGATTGTGGCTACCCATGACCCCGACAAGGGTGTGAGTGAGTATGCATTTATAGAATTACAAAAGTAATACAGATGACGACATCCCTTGATGAAAATGCATCAACATGACATCATACAAGAAATGACATTGTCTTTAAGTAATGACAAAAAAAGTCATGACATTACTTTGGGCATAATGGATTTTAACAATGGGATCGACATTAATGCCACAGATTACAGCCCTTGGCCCCGTTCCACAAAGCAATCTTAGCGCTAAGACAATCCTAACTCCGATATTATAACATAGACTTATGATAATCTTAGCGTTAAGATCACTTTGTGCAACAGGGCCCTGAAATAGATCTGATTCCTACATGCTTTCACTATCGCCAGCATCACTTATCCCTTACCTAAGATCATGTTCTCTGATGTCAGCTGATCCTTCATCTCCTGGTACTCATTCCTTAAGGACTGCAGCTGATTTTCGTAGGTTTCCTTCTCTGCATCTTTGGCTTGTTGCAAACCAATGAAACGATCGTTCAAGTCTGCCAGTTCATCAGCTGAAAAACAATGGTTCAGGTGACAATAACGCCCTTGAAAATAGTTTAAAAAAATGAATATAAAAAATAAATTGCCTCCAACTTCACATTTAGATTGAGTTAAAATTTTACATCACAATACATGGCAATACTGCAGCCATATTGCGATGAGAATAAGTTATTTATCATTAAATATGTCGACAAAGGATAGTAAAACAGTAAGGTAAGTATCACAGTTAAAGTATAAAACAAACCAGATCAATATTAAAACACATAATTTTACTCTAGATTATTTAGTATCAATCAAGACTAGGCTATAGACTACTAGCAACCACCTAACTGGGGATCATGGCGACTTACAGTGCTTTTGCTTCCTGCATGATCCCCAGCAGGATTTATGCCATCACTCTGGTTACCAGTGGCTGTATGCAATGCTAACCAATATTAAAAAACAAACTACAATCAAGGAATTAAAACACTAGTCAATGCTATATACTTCAATGTACCATTGAATGAAATTGTGATAATTAATTTCTTGGGGTGTATGCATCATTGCTACTGTTTATTGTTGTACAGCTTGTTATAAGATGCAGAAGCTTACACTTTTTCTCCACTTGTTGTTTCCAGAAGGACACGATCTCCCTCTTATCCGTGTCCATCTGGTCAAACTTGGCATGGAACTGGGCATTTCCAACTTCAAGCTCATCACACTTTTTCTGATACCTGCAGGGATTAAAAAGACAGATTAGTCATTGTTTGTTTGTTGTTTAATGCCACACTCATCAATATTCAAGCTACATGATGGCGGTGTGTAAATAATCAAGTCTGGGCCAGACAATCCAGTGATTGACATCATGAGCATCAATCCACGCAATTGGGATACGATGACATGCACCGACCAAGTCAGCAAACCTGATCTCGATCCCGTTAGTCGCTTTTATGACAAGCATAGTTGCCTTTGATGGCAAGCATGTGTTGCTGAAGACTAATTCTACCCTGGATCTTCACTCGTAATAGAGATTGGTAGAAGTATTAGGATGATTTATTACCCACGTGGTGAAGATACAGGTGGTAAGATACTAAATCTGTACGTTACACGTGTATCGTACGAGGTTGACCTTGTTTTATTCGTTTTGATTGGATAACCGTGACCTCTGTCACACCGGGACTACTTTTTTCATTCATTAAAAATCACGAGACGTCATTCATTTTGCAACTACAAGGCAGAACTGAAAGAATTAATGAGAACGAGAGATATTTACAAACACTTTATTAAACCAAAAAGAACGCATCAATTTCGGTTTGCATTCAATATAAGTTATGCACAGAGCCTCTACAGACATATATCATCGAGCTAGATCTATAAATCGATTCACAATGTGACTTTTCAAATTTTCATATAGGTGTCCATGGTACTAACATGGCGCTTGAATTACCATAAGTTAAAGAATTTCTTTCGAAAGGATCTTGAGCGTCGGTGCTGCATTGTTTGCAAACACAACTGCAGGCGTATGTTGTTAATGCGTATGCATAGAAATGTCAACAATGCCCATATTTGGGCATATATCAATATTCATGCTCAACCAGATTTTGCAACCAGTTTCAGTTTGGTCTGTCAACGAACGAAAATTGTTATGTTTTTACACTTAAATATATATTTAACGTGGGTAATAAATAAAATACCACACTCATTCTCGTGAGATAACATTTTTACGAAACTCGTGAACTTTCTATGGTATCTGACCGAGCGAAAGCTAATGTGGCAAAATAAACCCTCAACAACTGTAAGAAAACATGGCCTTTCAAAGCATTATTCAATGTTCTTTAAAATATTTCTTTCAACATGTGTTCAACATGTTACAATTTAATTATTTGCATAATAACGGTGTTCAGTCAATCAATATTCATAAATATGACTGTACACTTCTACTGCTAGTCAACTGATGCATGACACTGTTCATGTATTTGGACCTTTAGTTGGGAATATATATTAATGTGTCTTGGTAAAAGCTGTTATTTTGTATTCAAAATATTTGTCAAATAAATCAATACTATAACATAAATGTCAAATTCAGGCAATGCTCTGAAACTCTCTATGCATTTTGTCAAATCATTTACAGAATTCTACAATGACATCATTACTATTACATGAAAACTATAGCAAACCTGACGAGTCTGTTCTCAAGATCTCTGATTTGTATCAGGAAAAATTCTTTGGACAATTCGCTGAGCTGTTCGGTGGAAACTTTGGTTGGAGATCCACGTCCGGACTTCTTTCCACTCTTTTTCCCCTTCTTCTTTCCGCTCTTCTTCTTCTTGGGCGGCATGACTGTTTACTTATGCGTGACAATGGAAATATTAAATTGTCAAACCATCAACGAAAACTATCAGTATATAATTGCTGACATCTACCACTTAGGATGGACGTTTCAATGTTTACACATCCACATAAATTCTTCAGCCGTCCGCCATATTTGTTGTCATAACCCGTGACGTCACGTCCATAGAAACGAGTAAATTGTTATATACTTTTTAACAGACATATATTCATACAGTGTATTCAGATAATATCTAACATGAAATACTCCTTAATAATAAAACTATACTTAAATACTAAACGCATCGAGAACTTTTGTACACCACATCACGTGATCGTCAAAATGGCTGCCAAACCAAAGTGGCGAAAGATCCTCTACGAGGACCAAGGTGTTCCTGATAACTACGTCGACGCCAGTTTCTTGGATGAATTAAAGAAGAATTGTATGCTTGTATATTTCATCTAACGTAAATCTTCCTGGTCTAATTCGAAAGACCTTTGTTGGAAGCGTTTGGTCCTGATTTGATTCTGAGGATAAGTTATGAATAAGAAACACGAAATGAGAAATAAATGTCATGTCTCATGGACTGTGTCGCGATAGTATCATACGATACGTAACTGGATTGTATGATGCGGATTGCCATATGTTCCAGACGGTGTTCATTCTCGCCTCATGTTCCCATGTTTGGTTGACTGTGGTGATAAGTCTAGTAGTTTCAATGATCTCCAAAGGCGCCTATGATTGCAGTGGCTCTGTTTATAAATGGATTTTAGTTCGAATTTAATCTAAATTACGTAACTGATCATTATTGTCATTATGGCCCCAAATAATTTCAATTTAGTAATAACTCAAAAACTGAAAAATACTCAAGCACAACTGTGCATATGGTTGATGTGTGTGTAATACGATATAGATTGTCACCTGTCATGGTAGATCGTTTGGCCTGTCATTGATTGTGAATTTGTGTACATAAGTAGCCAATTCAAATGGGATATAAAACACTACGACAATGTCAAATATGTCAGTGAAACATGTATGCATGAATTTTTATTGGTTTACGAATCCACCAGCACTCAACAATGGTTAAAAATCTAGTTGAGAGTCTGAAAAGCACCATTTGTACTGTTTGTTCTATTCTTACAAATGGAAATTTACATAAATCAATAAATAGATATATTCCTGTATTAGTTGAAATGTTTACATCTTTTTATTTGCCAGTGTACACCCGGAAATATGAATATCTGCCGCTGGTTTACGAGTCAGGAGTGATTACTCAGCATCTTAGCAGGTACCAGTAGCATAAACTGCCAGCTCTCTTATTACAGAGGTATTAATTATTGCAATTAGTTTGCAGAGCAGCAGCATTTTTTATCATGGGTTTAAATTCTATAATTGTCCTAATTATTGTTCTTGGTGTTCCTTGGTTCCTCACACATTAAGCTGACATGCTGTGATAGAACTGAAATACTTACAAAAGCAACACCAAGTCTCACTGAGCATAAGTCAAAATGCTTGGATCGATGCTCATGACATCAGTCACTGGATTGTCTGGTCCAGACCAGATTATTTACAGACTGCCGTCATATAGCTGGACTATTGCTGAGTGCGGCATTAAACAACGAACAAACAAACAAACAAACACTAAGATACCTTGTGATGATGTATATTATGTGAAGCCAGAGTGATAAATAGACTGAACAATCACACCTATTTATCTTTTTTTAGAGAAAGCTTTTCTTCTTGTTAGCACACTTTAATCCCAAAAGCACACCAGAATGTTTTTAGGAGAGTCCTGTGGCTGATGTAGTCCAAGGTTTTCCTCAGTCATGATTGAATGTGTATCGTGTAATATTTACATGTTATAGGGCTATTTTACATGGTTTCATCTCCTGTTGTTCCAGCGTCTGCTTGTTTGTGATAGTGTTTGTGTACATGGATGAGAAATGGTTGTCGGCGGAGAGTCTGTGTGCCGTGTCCACTGGGGTAACTGTCGTGGCGTACCTCCTCAATGAAGTCATCGATGGTGGACAGAGTCGGTCCCAGTCCAAGAGGACAAGTAAGTTTGCCGTCTTTGTAGTCGTGTGTCAGATATACAAACCCTGTAAACACCATCTTCTCAGAAACTACTGGACCAATAAAGCTGAAACTTTACATCTGTGGCAGCCATATTGAAAAAGCTATTTATGTCTTGATCGTTGTATGATTAAAAGTGAGTGTTTGAATATTTGAATATCAATACTAAAAACAACTGACCCGTGAAGATGGGGGTTAGAATAGGTCTTCAGCAACCCAAGCTTGCTGTAAAAGGCAACTATACTTGTTGTCGGAGGTGACTATCGAGATTGGATGGTCAGACTCGCTGACTTGGTTGATCCGTAGATTGATGCTCATGATATCAATCACTGGATTGTCGGGTCCAGACTCGATTATTTACACACCGCTGTATATAGCTGGAATATTGCTGAGTGCGGCGTTAAACAAGAAACAAACTGGCAGCAGCATTTTCTTTGTTGACATTTTAGACTGTTGACTACAGCTGGGGTGCCGTGGCACTAGACTAGTTTTATGCTGATGCACTAATTTGCACCCAGTAAAACTCTGCATGCATGTTATATTCATAATATATTCAATTTGATAAATACTTGACAGAGAAGGTTTGCTTAGTTGATTTAAAGGCATTCACTTAATGAGTATTCCGTGCAGAATAAGTCTGTGATACCCGTTGCTTGTTGTAAGAGTTGACTGAAAAATGTTGATCGAGGGATAGTGTGCAATCATACAACAAAGTTTAACCACTTGTTTACTCCAAATTTTTGCAATCGTGATACAGCTGGAATATTAATAGGATGTAGCAATAACGTGTTAAAACAACATTTGTTCGTGTCATGCTTCTGTGAAATCATATTTGTTTGTAGCATGGCCCAAAAAAGGAATACATTTTTAACAGATATTTTCGAAATTGAAAAAGTAAATGCTTTGCTTCATTTCTTTTCCAGTGATGGACGATCTGAAGACGGCGGTTCTGTTTTCCGGCTTCAGTTTCGGTCTGTCACCGATCTTAGTGTCCCTGACGGAGACGGTCAGCACTGACACAATCTATGCCATGACAACTATCATGCTGCTGGCCAACGTGCTGTTCCATGACTACGGTGCAAGTGCTGCGATGTAAGTGTTAATATATTCACTGAAATACTGTGCATGTTGAGTGATGGATTATATCAGCGTGTCAGACTGATACAGGAGGCGAATGATGCAGATTGTAGAGTTTACCATGTTTACCACTGGTGACGCAGTGTTGGAAATTAAACTTCTATTCCAGACAATGATCATTAGGTTCCTTAAGGTTGAAAATTGAAAACTGAAAAAATGGCTTTCTGGAATGTCTTACAGTTGGCCCGTTATTGTATGGTAGTACTTCCCATGGGCTATGGAAATTATCTTCTGTTTCAAATGTTCATCCTATTTGACAGGACCCAGGAAGATCCGGGGTAGAACAGGTCTTCAGCAACCCTTGCTTGCTGTAAAAGGCGACTATGCTTGTTGTAAGAGTCGACTGATGGGATCGGGTGGTCAGGCTCGCTGACTTTGTTGATGCATGTCATCGTATCCCAAGTTCATCGATAGTTGCTCATGATGCCAATCACTGGATTGGCTGGTCCAGACTCGATTATTTACAGACTGCCATCATATAGCTGGAATATTGCTGAGTGCGGCGTTAAACAATAAACATCACATTACAACAATTCTCAGAATCTGTTTAATTGCCACATTTCAAGGAACATCAAAATACATGCTTCATTCTCATGCTCTTCGTGAGATTAATTCAGTCCTATATGATTGGATCGGATGGTCAGGCTCGCTGACTTGGTTGATTCATATCCCAATTGCGTATATCGATTATTTACAGACTGACATCATATAGCTGGAATATTGCTGAGTGCGATGTTAAACAACAAACCATTCTATTGGACAGAGAGATAGATAGATGATGATATGACAGTATCAGTTGTACAGCCCATAATCGTCGTTCGGAAAGCCTTGTATTAAATTTTTCGAGATTGTATGAATAGAAAACACATTTGGACTTTCACTTTCATCAGCTGCTGTTTCCCTGTGAGGATTCTAGGTTAGAATACTCTGGAAAAGGACCCCAGTATCCCATGTTTGTCGTAGCAGACGTCCACTTGAATCAGTATTCATGTTCGGTGACTGGGTGGATTGTACCCAGGTGGCATTGGACATTGTTCATTATCATGATTATCATTAATCATGATTATATCAATCATGGGTTTGTCTGGTCCAGACTACGTTCTTTCTGTGTGAGGTGTTATAGAAAAACAAAATCCATGTAATCAATCCCTGAATTATTCAATGATTGTGGAAACTTGGAGAAATTCCTTCTTGAAAGTGTAATTAAAGCTGCATATAACTGTTTATCCAGCTTGTTCTACATGAAGGTGACTGGATTAGATGCATGGCATCACATCTTGTCCCAGCCTCCAGTCATGAACTCTGTTGATGTTCCAGTGTGTGTGGCACCCTGTCTCTAAGCGCGGCAACCTTCGCGTCAGTGTGCCTGGCGTCCCGTCTGAACACCACCTGGCATGCCTTCACAACCATTGTGTTTTCCTTTGAGCTGTTCGCTCTGTGGCCTGTCCTGAGGCGGAAACTGAAGGTATGTGTTTGATGGTCATTCCCCGTTCTAGTTTGCAGAACTAGATTATCATCATGATTATCCTCCACCAAAAAAGTGTTTTGCGGCGGATATCGAAATGGGTTCCATCTGTCCGTCCGTCATGTTTTGTTTCCAGAGCATAACTCAGAAACCATTTAATATATCTCCATGAAACGTTATATACATTTCATGCATGCATTGAACTGTTGTGTTTTGCTATTCGGGATTTTTTAACAGGCTTAAACTTTTTGTGCATGTGATGACCGTAGAACATCCAGGTTTATTCATGGCGTCACTATTTGCACTCATTGGTGTCAGTTTTTTTCCATTTCCCAAGAATCCTTTTTACCAATCTTCCTTTAACTGACTATAAATATTTGTACCAAAATAAAGTAAAAGTGTCATCAAGTTATTACTTCAAAAGAGCGGAGCATCACAGCCTTGTGGCGCTATTTTGTTTTCTTTTGGAGGACAGCTGTTTGCAAAACGCACAAGATAATTCAAGTGGCCTCCAAGTCTCCCACATATTTGTTTAAAGTTGTCTCCACTATAGTGGCTGAATTGTCTTCAAACAATTTTAAGGTGTCGTGCTTGTCGAAGAGGCGACTAACAGGATCGGGTGGTCAGGCTCGCTGACTTGGTTGATGCATGTCATTGTATCCCAATTTCGTGGATCGATGCTCATGATGTCAGTCACTGGATTGTCTGGTCCCGACTCGATCATTTACAGACCGCCGTCATATAGCTGGAATATTTCTGAGTGCGGTGTTAAACAACAAGCAAACTAACAAACAAAATCAAACAATTTTTAAGTATTCCTTACTAAAACAAATTGTGTTAAAGTTTTAGTTTGAATTAAGGAAAACATCCTTTATGTTTATGGCATGAATGAGAAAATAACAAGTTCCATATAATTCTTCCAGACTCATGCACCCAGCAGCCAGCTTCCACTGACTGTCCTCCTGGGGGGCGGGGCACTCATGCTGCTGTTGTCCGTCACAACAGCAGGCGCTGTGTTGTTTGCTGTCTTCCATCTGTTCATCACATTCATCTGCCCCTACTGGCTCACCAGACTACAGCTTTATAAAAAGTGAGTATGCATTAATAAGCTTTTTAATTGAACCATAATAAACTTTTGAGAGACAAATGTTTTCTGACAATATAAAATCCTATTTCTTTTGAACATGGAAATGAAGGTATTTCTTTTTTTCAGTAACATCTACGGTCCATGGGATGAAGCTGTGATTAAACCTGATCCATCATAACACGACTGTGACGATGACAGTGGTGTTATATAGACATGCGAGTGAGAGAAAGGTTGAATGGTGGTCAGTGTGTGATTGTTGTTATTTATTAGTATTGAATTATGGATGTCTGTTCCTGTCAATCTTCCCGAGGCAAGAGAGTTAACTGACGTTAAAAGTCCAGGGCCCGGTTCCTCAAAGCGATCTTAGCGCTAGGATCATTGTAAGCCTATGTTAAAGTATGGGAGTTATGATCATCTTAGCGCTAATATCACTTTGTGGAACTGGGCCCAGTTTCCACCCTTGCCGAACTTGGCTGGAATTCCTGGGCTCCGTCATAGCGCCACCAGTGGCAATTACGAGTTATGTCCCTTCTATGCCTCTCCTATGGACCAATCTGATTCCACCTCTCATATCACTTGCATTTGCTTCAAACAAAATGGCGGCGCCCAGTCAAGACAATCTGATCGATAATCAACATCTATTTTGTGATAAAACGGGTCTTACATCGCCAAGTGCATCAAATCACGTGAGCACCTTGATTAAAAACATGAAAAGATTTGGAAAATATCTGTTGACAACGAGTTGGCGGTGCACATGATTTGCAAATCCTGCAATTGATCGAAATCTGCATGACAGTTTACGAACCAGATTTCAATTTTGATGCGCGATTGTGATTGGACTATGCATAGACTCGTTAGTCCAGCCAAAATCTAACTCCATAATACCAGCCTAGTTTGGCAAGGGTGGAAACTAGACTTTTATAGTCAGTTAACTCTCTTGCCTCGGGAAGATGGCTCCTGTCAAGAATAAGTACCATGTGTTACTCAGACTTTGGCCTGCAACAGTTGGGGTAAAACAGTGTTGCAGAAAGAATGAATCTCTAGAGATGTTGTGTGGAGGGTGTTTTTTATCAAGAGGGTGAAACTGTTTACATTGTTTGTGCATCTCCCCGAGGCAAGGGAGTAAACTGACTATTAAAGTCCAGTTTCCACCCTTGCAGAACTAGGCTGCAATTATTGAGATATATTTCGTCTCGACTAATGAGTCTATACATAGTCCAATCAAAATCGCGTAACAAAATCAACATCCGGTTTGTAAACAACATGGATTTCAATGTACATATTTCGGTTGACTGCAGGATTTGCAAAACAAGTGTACCGTCAACTTGGCGTCCACAGATATTTTCCAAATCTTTTCATGTTTTTTATCAATGTTCTCAATTTGATGCACTTCGTGAAGTAAGACCCGTTTTATTACAATCTATATTTTGATCATTGATCAGATCGTCTTGACTCGGCGCCACCATTTTGTTTGAAGGAAATGCAAGTGACATTAGAGGTGGAATTTAATTGGTCAGTAGGAGGGGAAGAGAGGGGACAAAACTCGTAATAGCCACTGGTGGTGCTATGGTCGAGTACAGAAATTCCAGCCCAGTTTGGCAAGGGTTGAAACTGGACTTTTAGTCAGTTAACGCCATTGCATCAGGAAGATGGGTTTGTGTGGACAAAAGGTACTTGGAACCAGATCTGATATGACCTGGATATTTCAGGCAATAAAATATTTATTTTTTCATCATTTTTCTGTGCATCTGTTTGAGTGAGTGAGTGAGTGAGTGAGTGAGTATGGTTTTATTCCGCTTTTAGCAATATTCCAGCAATATCATGGCAGGGGACACCACTGCCCATGTGGGGAATCGAACCTGGGTAATCGGCATGAGGAGTGAATGCTGCAACCACTAGGCTACCCCACTGCCATGCTTCTGTTATAAGTGAGGAGGGAGGTCAAATGATATCATTCTTCAACACATTGATGTTGAATTATCTTTACAAATTGGCTGAAACAAAAAACATTGCACCATGTTGGGATTCCCTAGCAACCTATGCTGGTTGTATGAGGCGACCAAATAGATCAGATGCTCCTTGACTTGATTGATGCCATGTCATTGTATCCAACCGTGGATCCGTGTTCACAATATCGATCACTGGATTGTCTGGTCCAGAGTCATATTGTTTGAATATTACTGTGTGCAGCATTAAGCAACAAACAACCACACAAGAACATTATGAGCAGTAAAATTGTCCTGATTACACATAAACTCCAAAGTAATGGTGACATACAGATAACAAAGATACCAACTCATGCTTGCTGTAAAAAACGACTATGCTTGTAAGAGGCGACTAATGGATCGGGTGGTCAGGCTCACTGACTTGGTTGATGCATGTCATTGTAACCCAACTGCGTAGATTGATGCTCATGATGTCAATCACTGGATTATTTCGTCCAGGTTAAACAACAAACAAACAGAAAACAAGGAGGATCGGTCCAAATAATTTACTATCTTGGAAGGAATTATATATTTTCATATCCCATGGAAAGAACACTGAAAGCACAGTACGGAACAAGTATGAAGAGTGTTCCCGCCAAAACAAAGTATCCGCATCGGAGGGAAGTACATTTCTGAGCGGTAGAATAAATGATTGGTTCCCTGCCATGAAGAAAACAGGCTGACTGTGGATTTCTGAGCGCGAGAATAAATCTCATTAATATTCCACACCACAAAGAATACAGGCTGCATGAGGATTTCTGAGAGGGAGAATAACTCATACTCCGCCACGAAGAAAACAGGCTGCACGTGGATTACTGAGCTGGAAAATAAATCTCATACCCCACCACGAAGAAAACAGGCTGCACGCTGTTTTGTGAGTAGGAGAATAAATCTCTAATACCACACCGCGAATACCGGCTGCACTTAGATTTCTGAGCGGGACAATAAATCCCTTATACCCCGCTTCTAAGCTCAGTCGAGCACGTGTTTTTTGTGTGTTTTATTCCATTTAATCAATTTTCAATTCGATTACATTCTTGTTGTTGAAGTATCACTCGGGGTATATGTGATTTTATGCGTCACTTTACGATTTATACTGCTCAGCTCCACACATAGCTCGTGGTATAAAACTTAAAACAGATAAATCACATATACTCCGAGTAATACTTTTACAATAAGTATAGAATAAGGTCAGTATGTCGCAGACGTTTCATTTCATCCCTGTCATGTTAGATTGTTTGATATGATATTTATGTAAATAAGTTATTGATGCTCAACTCTAGCAAGGTGGTCTGGCGTTATTGTGTTAGAGTGTCACTCAAGGGCTGTTCTGTTGAAAAAAAGGGTAAAACTGCCGTTTGTAAAATCTCATCCCAGTATCTCACAGCATTCAAATTTCTGTCAATCACAATCGTTTGAGTCCTTCCTGTAGCCGTTATTCCAGCCCATACCATAACACCACCATCCCCAAACACATGGCGTAACGTAACGTTCACGCCAACCCTTGTAGGCAAGGGGACCCGTGAAGATGTAAGAGGCGACTAACGGAATCGTGTGGTCAGGCCAACTGACTTGGCATGTCATCGTATCCCAATTGCATAAATAGATGCTCATGTTGTCAATCACTGGCTTGTCTGGTCCAGACTCCATTATTTACAGACCGCCGTCAATATAGCTGGAATAGTGGTTGGGGGGTCAGGTGTTCTCAATGACTGAGAGGATCAGGATCAGATGTTTCCAATGACTGAGAGGATCAGATGTTGTCAATGACTGAGAGGATCAGATGTTTCCAATGACTGAGAGGATCAGGTGTTTTCAATGACTGAGAGGATCAGGTGTTTTCAATGACTGAAAAGGATCAGATGGGCTCCATGTATTTGCAGCTTTGCTGTAGTAATTAAATAAGGCGCCTGAACATCCATCTGACGTATAGCTCCGTATGTTGATTATTGATCCCACTCGTTTTGACCTCAGACCGACATTTACTCCCAGAAAGAAAGTTATACTATTTTAAAATATATATCTACAAAGTACAAACTAAAAATGATCCAGCTGGAGCCCAAAACAATGCTTACTTTCAGAGACCCTAGAGCTGAGGCATTCTAGACTTGAGTTGGAGTTTAATATATTCCCAAGGGTCAAGGAGAGGGTATTTTGGCCTTTGAATTCCGACTTACCCTTAAACCCAGTGATAACCAACGATTTGAAAGTTTATAATCATGTTGTGTTGTTCCCCGTGTAATCACATGAACAATGAAACGAAAAGCATAAACATTTTATTCGCATAAATATATTACAAAAACTAAAAAAAAGCTGTAATACTGGCCGGTGACAATATATAATTATGAATGTGAAAACTAAAAGTACATATGCACAATGTGGCCTTTGTACTTCATGTAAAACACCAATGTCTTTCTCTGTAACGCCAGGGCAGAAAGGCTTTGTACATAATGAAGATGGACCCCGCCAATCGTTCAAATCATAAAAGAAACAGCTGTGATCAAATCTCAGGTATATTTCCAATTCCATTTTGCAGGAACCTGCGCAATAAACACGTTTCTGTGACTGCGATGAAGGACCTCACACAAAACATCCTGCAGCAATTAATGGAATCTGTTGTTTCGACAATAATACCACACACGCTACAGACTTGGTTGGATGTCGGATGATTGATGGGATGATTGTCAGGTTCAACTGTAATTTAGTTTTGATTTTGAAGCATTCCTGTAATTTGATAATGTATTTTATATAATCATCCACCCAAAGGTGGATCTGTGTCTCAGATGTGTATTAACGCTCGCCATTCACACATCTGACAGTTAACTTTCCATGGTCAGAACCCAATGAAACTGATGTCTGGGTTCTCAAAGCAAAGGTGGAAGTTTACCCTCCCCTCACAAACACCTTCAGTTATATCCATCCAATTTATAAGATATACCAAGCTTCTGTCTCTTTCAATAGTGAGACTCCCATATTACTGATATCTTGCCTCCGCTTGGATGGCCGTGCAATCCTTAACACGATCCTTAAGTAGCACAAAAATTTTGGTACTTCAATGATCCTCATGTTGAAAGTTGGACGATCCTTGGTTATCCGTCATGAACTTCGTCAACACTTCACGGGATTGTACATACTTCGTTCCCCCCCATGAATAAATGAGGCTGTATATACCATATTTCCTTTATTAGAATCCAATTTTCGCGAACCTCTAATTAACGCAGGGCCATATATGCTCTGCCCAACAATAGAAGCCACAAGGCTATGACATGTCATTCATACGTCATCATACATCACGCCCACGTCATCCTCTCATTGGATGTATCCATGGGTGACGGAACTAATTGTACACAAGCCTGTGAAGTCCTGACGACGTAGCCCAGCCCATCACCAGCTCAGTCACAGCGCCTTGTGGAGGACGTCCACGTTTTGTCGGACCCAGTCCTCGAACGAGAGCAGGTTAGGGTTCATCTGCCTGGTGGACGCCACGTTGTATCTCTGGTCAACTCGGCAGAAAAAGTAAAACATGTTGGCCCAGTCGCGGACCCCAGGGAAGTCAAGCATCTTGTAGTCGTTCACGCTAATCTGAAACACAGGGAATAAGGTTGTCAAATAAAAGCGACAGAAACATTTCCATGATACATAATTTCATCCTCTTGAGGCAAGGGTGAAAACTGGACTTTTATTGTCAGTTAACTCCCTTGCCTTGGGAAGATGACAAAAGTTATACTTAAAGTTCACCGTACAATGTCATAACACGTGTTAAAGAATCACTATCAATTAGTTATGATACCAGGTGTTTGCGAAAAGGTGAGCGTATTCTGCCCCACCGTTGGCATCCGCCTCAAACACATGCAAATGCAAGTCAATTGTTCACCTGAAAAAAACAACGTAACATATAGTAGACGTATAGAAAATACGGAATTAAATCGAATATAATGCGTCAAATTTGGAAGTTCCCTACACTGAGGTCTTGAGAGTTGTAACCCTGATCACACAACTTTTGACCAACTGCTGCAACGTTTAATGCATCAAAAATAGCGAGCCTGACCACCCGATCCCGTTATTCGCCTCATACGACAAGCATACTCGCTATTTACGGCAAGCATAGGTTGCTGAAGATCCAATATACCCTGGATCTTCATGGGTTACAGACAAGCATGAGTGACTGGGAACCTTTAGTACCGTGGATTACTGGGTTGTGAGATAATGAATAAATACCAACATGAATACCAACCCAACTTCAAAACCTAATGTAGTTATGTTGTAGGCAGCAAAATTGAGTGAGAGGATTTTGATATTTTGGCCCCCTTCCTTTTTGAAATGCTTGATTCAACCATGTGTGAAGCCCATTTCTAATGTCCCCAGTCGTGATATTGCTGGAATATTGCTATACTCACTCACCCACTTACTGCAATTGCAAGACTGTCGTAACATGAAACACTGTCATGGTTACCTGTTTCTCTTTAAACGTTTTGGGTTTGAGGTGTGTGGTGAGGATCTGGGCAATCTCCCTGATCGTGAGCTTGTCGCCGCACACGCTGACCGTCTTGTTGAGGTACATGTCGCGGCAGAGGAAGATCTTCCGCACGACGTCCCCGATGTTGTCGATGCAGATCATGTCTAGCGGGGCTTGGCCTATGGGCAATGCTGTAAACAGACATGTCAGATTTCCTTAGGAGCGGGCGAGGTCAAAGAAAGGTGAGGTGAGGTGAAATTGGGTTTAACGTCGCGTCCAAGATTATTGCACTTATATAGCGACGTGCATGCACGTGTGTCTGCTTGTACTAGTCCGGACTGATGCCGATTTATAGTGCTAGCCCACTGAGATACCATGCCGCAGTTTAACATGAATACCCCACTCAGACACAGTATACTGACTCCGAGCCGACCAGTCCTTGTTTTAGCCCCTTAATGCCGAGCGCCAGCCAGGGTAACAACAAGTACCATCTTTCAACGTCTTTTGGTATGACGCGGTCAGGCCAAAGAAAGAACCTTCTAACTGTTACCAATTTGGAGGAATCTATGGATTCATGGTACTTGCAGATCGTTAAAAAGATGTTTACTCATCGGTGATAATTTGCAATATCTTGTTCAATGTGTGCTGAAGGTTTAATTAAAAATTGAAATGGTTTGCACTGTAACAATAGTATCAGATGGCGACAGCTTGTATTTCCACACCCGTGAAGAACCGGGTTAGAAGAGGTCTTCAGCAACCCATGCTTGCCGTGAACTGTGCTTGTCGTAAGAGGCGACTAACGGGATCAGGTGGTCAGACTCGCTGACTTGGTTGATGCATGTTATCTTATCCCTATCGCGTGGATCGATGCTCATGATGTCAGTCACTGGATTGTCTGGTCCAGATTCGATTATTTACAGACCGCCGTCATATAGCTGGAATATTGCTGAGTGCGGCTTTAAACAACAAACAAACATTTTCTATTTTCACAAACGTGGACCTGGTGAGTGAATGAATGTTGTTTAACGCCATCGTCAGCAATATTCCTGGAACAGCTGTATTAGGGCAACCTGCAAACAACCGTGTCTTGACCAGACAAACCAGTGGTTGACAGCATGAGTAACGGTTTATTGATGACACACAGCCATCCCGGTATCGAGGCCCCACACTGCGCTCCCCTTCAGTCGGCTATACGACTAGCGTGGGCTACATGACAAATATCCTGCTGCGGAATCCCTGAGGGGTATACGTGTTTTTCCACAACCACCTGTCATTTGACTGGAGAAAACATTCCAGACCTTTTAGTGTCATAGTATGACAGGCAATAGAAACAGATGTCAATTATGTCCACAGTCAAAACGGAGAACACTCATCTTCCCGAGACAATTGAGTTAACTGACTATAAAAGTCCTGATTCACCCTTGCACTACTAGATTGGAATTATGGAGTTATATTTTGCAAAGCATGTGTACGGCAACCTCGGCGTCGACAGGTATTTTGCAAATCTTTTCATGTTTTTTAATCAAGATGCTCATGTGATTGGATGCACTTCGCGAAATAAGACCCTTAATATTTTGATTGTCAATCAGATTGTCTTGACAGGTGGAATTTGATTGGTCAATAGGAGGGACATAGAAGGGATATAACTTGTAAAAGCCACTGGCGGCGCTACGATCGATCCAAGAAATTCCAGCCCAGTTGGGCAAGGATGGAAACTAGACTTTTACAGTCATTTAACTCCCTTGCCTCGGGAAGATGGCAAGTATCTGGGAATCATTCAGTAAAGATTTATTGAGCCACCATTTTATTTTTTAATCCCTAATCTATTAAATCAATAATTCATGTATCGATATCACAAATTATTTTTTTAGATACGAATAATACGAATGTATCTGTAGATGTCAATAAATGAATGAATTGCAATTGGCTAAGAAATATTCCATAAACCGAAAACAATATCAGGCCACGCCCACTAACGGATTTCTCTACCTGGTTGGATGATAACAGAAAAGGCGGGGCTTCTGCTGCATTATTGAGCTGAACGATGTCACTGACTTCATACTGTCCACAGTAAATAAAAAAATTCTGTTTGTGCTTATCATTAAATAAGCCATCTTCCCGAGGCAAGTCCAGTTTCCACCCTTGCCGAACTAGGCTGGTATTATGGAGTTATATTTTGGCTGGACTAATGAGTCTATGCATAGTCCAATCAAAATCGCGCACTGAAATCGAAATCCGGTTCGTAAACTGTCGTGCATATTTCGGTCGATTGCAGGATTTGCAAAGCATGTGCAAAAAGCCAACTCGTTGTCAGTAGATATTTTTCAAATCTTTCCATGTTTTTCATCAAGGTGCTCACCTGATTTGATGTATTTCGCGATGTAAGACCCGTTTTATCACAATATAGATCTTGATTATCGATCGGACGCCCTGACTCGGCGCCACCATTTTTGTGTGAAACAAACGCAAATGATGCGAGAGGTGGAATGTGATTGGTCCGTAGGAGAGGTTTAGAAGGGACATAACTGGTAATCGCCACTGGTGGCGCTACGATCGAGCCCAGTAATTCCAGCCTAGTTCGGCAAGGGTGGAAACTGGACTTTTAAAGTCAGTTAACTCTCTTGCCTCGGGAAGATGCTGATGTCGCTACGATAGAGCCCAGTAATTCCAGCCTAGTTCGGCAAGGGTGGAAACTGGACTTTTAAAGTCAGTTAACTCTCTTGCCTCGGGAAGATGCTGATGTCGCTACGATAGAGCCCAGTAATTCCAGCCTAGTTCGGCAAGGGTGGAAATTGGACTTTTAAAGTCAGTTAACTCTCTTGCCTCGGGAAGATGTAAATAAGCAGGCTGTGTAGTTATTAGTGTTATATCATAAACTACATTTTAGAATATCACAAATACAGTTTAAAATATCATAACTTCATTGATTGGTATATAAGTATCGAATCTGTGACATCAATAAATGATATATATATATATCAATAATTATTTTATACCTTAAAATCTTTTTAAAACTTACATAGTCTATATTCGTGTTGGTCAACCTGATCTGGTCTGAAAAGGCCCATGAACTCTTCATAATAGCACGGCACCATGATACACGTTAGAGGGAGTTTCTTCTCATATAAGTAATCCTCGATCTCCGCCTTGGCGTCGAGGTGACGCACTTCAATTCCCAGCATGCGTTTCGCGTGCAACTGTGTACTGAAAACTACATGTTTCACACCAGCCATTGCGCATGCGTCTGCTATAAGACGACCTTGGCGAATTTCATTTTCTTTGCACGATGGGTCTTTAAAGTCGGTGTAGGTGACAAGGAAACATGCGTCGGTGCCGTCAAGAGCCATTTTGATGCTGTAAACATCATCCAAATTACACTGGCGAACGTCAACTCCCTCATTCTGAACTAATTGTTGAGGCCTGTTCGAGTCATGCGTACTGGTCACCGCTCGTACCCGGATTTTGGGATCACGTGCAAGGGTACGTGCAACAGCGCCACCTTGCGATCCGGTTGCTCCAAATACCGTGATGATAAGTGGCTGCGCCATCGTTTATCTGGAGAATGCAAAACACGAATTATACAAATGTACACACTTTTATTCCTTAGTGTATAAATGCTTTTCATAGTGGGATGCTAGTGTTGAACATTATTCAAATCAGATTACGGCATTTTTAAAACCAAATTTCCCTTAATTAGTTTTGACTTGATTATATCGCACCGTCGGTACGCATCGTTGCACATGCTATCAACCCCTGGTATGTCAGGCCAAGACCGTCGTCAGTCTAATTAAAATCAGATCTTTTACTCCGATTGGATACCTCTCTGTGTGAAGATTTCAGGACACCTACATAGAAGGTCGCGTCAGCTGAACTTTCTAATCAGCCAAAAGGCGTCGAGGCCTTAAAATTCTCGGTAAGATTGAGCGAAGCTTTCAAACCAGCACATATGAGACCTGTATCTCGAAAACGAAACTAATCGGTCGGTTCTGAATGAAATTGATAATGCCGGGATTATATTATCTGTTCTGTTGCATTTAACACAGTTTACATAGTTCACTGGTGTACAAAGAGATGACAGCTTGACAAGAATTTGGTGACGTGATCCTTATACCCTTGCATTATTTACTTCGTGAGTATGGTATCGAATCCAAGAGTTTTGTTTTTTTGCTGAATGTTAAAGTGTTTTGTGCAAAAACGTGTTAACAGGTTCAGAATTGGTATTGTGAAAAAATTAAAAACTTTGTACATAAAAAATAAAGAATAAGTCTCCATCATACCTAAATCATTTGTTACTGCAAAATATGTTTACATAACATACAAAATATTACTTTTCCTTTTGCCAAAAACAACCACGTTTTTAAAAGTCAATTATAACAATTGGAAATCACAAAATAAAAATATTGTTTTTATAATTGAATTAAATACAAGAATGTATCAAAAATGTTTCAGTTATGGAAAACATGTTAATAAAATATTACATACAAGACTTCGACATAGATGTAGCAATCTGAATGATGATTTGTTTAGAGTTAATGTGCCTCCTCACAATGTGGTTGAAATAATAGAGTCAGCTGGTAATATACATTACACTTACCACCTCGTCAATACACGTTAGCTGTTATATACGGACTGTAATCAATATTCGCGACCCGTCTGTCGCACGGGACAATCTATACACCGGGATAATCCCTGTCTGAGCGCCCCTTTTATGTCGTACTTGAAACAGCATTCGACCCGCAATTGAAAACCATTGATTGAAATCAACTTGTGCCGTAAGCTGATAAAGGAGCTATATAGCAAGGAGTTGTTGCTGTAAAACACGCTGTGTGTCGAGATTGACAGCTATACCAACCTGTCACTATAACAGTCAATACTGATATTAACACATATTGCGGTGTCTGACATCTACTTGGTGTTAAGTTCTGTTGTACAGGATTTCGGGGCGGGTAACTCTGTCGTCATTATGCCGTAATTTGCTGTGTAGTGTAGCCTCCCTAAGCGTGTCAGAAACCTATGGTCGCGGGTCGGAATCTTAGATTCGCCCTGGTTATGTTTCTAGGTTTGTCAGTAGCTACGGAGCCCGGCTCGAGGGTTTGACCAAAGTGGTAAACGCCTAAGACCTGCATCACGTAGGTCTTTCCTTCCACAGTAAGCTAACACGCCATGAAATACTGTTCACAGCCGCGTTTTACCAAACTCACTAGACCCGTGAAGATCCGGGGTAGAATAGATCTTCTCCAACCCATGCTTGCCATAAAACGCGACTATGCTTGTCGTAAAAGACGACTATGCTTGTCGTAAAAGGCGACTCACTGGATCGGGTAGTCAGACTTAGCTGATGAATGCCTTCGTATCCCAGTTGCGTGGATCGATGTTGATGATGTCAGTGTCTGGATTGTCTGGTCCAGATTCGATTATTTACAGACGGCCGTCATCTAGGTCGAATATTGCTAAGTGCGACGTTAAACAACAAACAAACAAAAATGCTCACTCACTCACTCGCCTCACTCACCTCACTCAATCGTGCTACTATAATTTTTCAATGTTGGATTTTCCGTAACTGACTGGTTTGTTAAACTCGGTCTCTTGTTCATAAAAGCGAGGTTGGGTGTGACGTCACTTTGAGCATAATTCAACTGTGTTGATTTGTTTAGTGTATTGGGCTGTCGGTATTAATTCTGACATGAAGTAAAACATTCTTTTTATTATCTCAATTTCCCCCGCCGATATTTCATCTTCCCGAGGCAAGGAAGTTGACTGACAAGTCCAGTTTCCACCCTTGCCGAACTAGGCTGGTATTATGGATTAACCAGTCTATGCATTGTCCAATCAAAATCGCGCAACGAAAACGAAATCCGGTTCGTTAACGGTCGTTTGCAAGATTTGGCGCGACGATTGAGCCCAGGAATTCCAGCCTAGTTCATCAAGGGTGGAAACTGGACTTTTAAAGTCAGTTATCTCTCTAGCCTCGTGAAGATGTGAATATTTATGCCCCGATGTGTTACAAACAATACCCCTAAAATTGCACTACAAAGGCAGTCCAGCTTGATCTTTCTTCAGCTATATTTATGAAACATTCGCTTCTTTCTGTTTGAAGTTGAAGATGTGAATAACAGAAAATCAATGGATGGCCTTAGGGAGAGAAGCATGTTGTAAACGTTTATAACATAGTTATAATGGGGTTCGAACCCGCAGTCAGCGGATCCTGATTTAGATTATCAATAAAGTTTTGCTGGAGTTGCGGCACCTTAGATTACGTGTCCTCCCGTGCCCTTAGCACTTCACACAATCTTAATTTTAGGGTCAGTCGTACACTAGTACTAGTATAGTATAGGGAGACATGGATCACCAAGTCGGCTAAGATGCATGGATTTGATTTGCAGGGTTGCGTCCCTTAGGCTTGACAGTATCCGATTATCTATGTGGGTTCGAATCCACGATTCGCCCTGATAATGACCTGCACCATACACGTGGGTTTCCCTAAAGTGGTAAAAATCTAACTTCTGCATCATCCTTTCTTCTAACATTAATTTGGCATCAAAGGCGCCGAGATGTAACTGAAATACTATAGATATCGACGTTAAACCCAACTCTCTCTCTCTCACGCGCGCACTCACATGTCTAGTTGGACCGCCTCCGCGGTCTAGAGGGCAGCGTAGGCCCAGAGGGTGGAAGGTTTGGGGGTTCGATTCCCGGCCGCGTCATTCCGAAATGACGTTAAACGATGATACTTGTTGTTACCCTGCTTGCTCGGCAGTAAGGGATAACACAAGGACTGATTGATTCGGAGTCATATTATGTCTGAGTGGGGTATTCATGGTAAACTGCGGCATGGTATCTCAGTGGGCTAGCTCCATAAAACCGACACTAGTCCGGACTGATACAAGCAGACCCCGCCGACCCCTCTACACACAAACACACACATATACACACGCACGCACATACGAACGCACGCACACGCGCGCGCGCACACGCACACACACACACACTATCAGGTACATCAATGTCCGATTGATTGAGGATGTAGTACTGTAACAGCTTACCCCGTGGTTCAAGGTCAACAGGGAATATGGATTTATCCACATGAGACTATATCAAACATAAACATTGTCGATATTGTTATCAATGTAATAAGATCCACCGCGGGGGACAATTCACAATATTGAGCGAGCGGGCGAATTAAATTATACTGATTGAGTTAAGATAACACAACGCACGTAGCTGCTTGGACCTCATGCATATTGGGACGGCTGAGTTGTAATTTTATAAAGAAAGATATATATAATTAAATCTTTTCAGTATTGCCTATTTTCATTGAGATATTTGAATAACAGTGAGTTTCGGAATGCATTTTCGCCGTAATCAGCAGTATTCAAACTGTAACTTATATATATTTAGGCACCAGCTTGAGGTCGGGCATGTAGATGCATTTCAAACAAGCAATGAAACAGCACTCGAAATATACGAACTTTTGATATCCTATTCTCTCTAGTTATAAAAACAACACTCTTAAATTACTTTGTTATTTCGACTATTCAATCCAGCGTCCAGGAATGCTTCCATTCAAAAGGTCATTATTCTTTCAGTCAACGTCGTACAATGACATACATCAAATTAAAATATTAACTTTTTTTTTTAAAAATGTTGTGAAACTGACCGCAAAATATCTCCTATCAACGGAATGACATTTCATGTGTGCCACCAACAAGAGACCATATGCCGATATCTTGTATCTGCGCGAACTGTCGTGTGACAAAATAAAAATAAATAAACAGTTGGAACGCGTGATTCTGATTCGCTATAAATACACAAATATTGACGATAAAAAGTTGAGATAAGCTCTAACGCTCTATAGCTCTCTAAGTTACTCGGAAACTCTTGAGATGGCAGTTTAAATCAAATGTGTCATTCTTTTCTCGGTACTTAAACGACAATTCCGTGTCGTATGAAAGTGTAGCGTTTCTCCCCGAAACAAAGACTAAAGACTAACCTCGTCTGTCCCTCGTGGCTGTCACAACTGCCAGTGTTTGGCTCAAGGAGTTAGCAACGGTAGTGACCGTCTGCGCATGACGAGAAGGCTTGTTTACATTGAGCTGTTGACACTTGACGCGACACTCGTGTTTGAACCTGTCAGTGGGTAAATAGCTTTTAACATGTCGTCAGAGGGTGACAGAGTTGTGTCCCTTAACCCAAAAAGAAACGGGCGTAAAATTCCAAATTCGTTTATCAGTTTGTACCCTTTTTTTCTATTGAGTGTTTATTGTATCTGTGTTTGTGTAAGAATCGACCGCCTGTGGTCTAGTGGCATCGGAATGTCTTGGTTCGATCCCCAGCTGCGTCATACTAAAACACATTTTGGACCCTCCGGACTGGTGAATAGCAATGACTCCTATCAGTTCGAACTAAATCAAATGGAACTAGAAGACCTTGTTTCAACAACTGTTCCCGATTCCTATTCTTACCTTTTTCTAAAGTCATTAGAACTATAAAAACTGACATTTTCCTGCCTTCAAAAGAAAGACCAAAAGCTGTTTCGTTACACTGGACTAATAATGCCCGTGAGAGCATGAACAACATCATCAAATTAAGTACCAATTGGAAATCATTGAAAATCCCGGATTTAACTGACAAACTTCACACAATTTTAAAATCCAGTATGCTGACATGCGCCGTGCCCTCTACGGCCAAGGCAACTACCAACTGACACCGTGGATGGCAGGCTTTAAATTGTCTAATGCCTGCTGGACATAAAAAAGCCAACAGGAGAAAGACAGACATTTTCGGAAGTTCCCGCGTGGCCCCAGATGTCAACAAGGCAATACTGTTTCGTCGGATGGTCGCCTCAACATCCCCAAGACACCACAGACAGCCCGAAAACCAGAACAACGACAGAGGATTAAAACAGCAAAGACGTTCATTCTCTAAGAAAGTAGTATTTTCAACAAAATAATTCATGGACTGTAGGAAGTAAGTCAGATAGATATGATGAACATTGATTATTATTTATAAAACATCTTATGTATTGTAAATAAGTACGCGGGTTAGAATTGGTCTTTAGCAACCCATGTTTGCCGTAAGAGGCGACTATGCTTGTGGTAAGAGGCGACTAACAGGATCGGGTGGTCAGGCTCGCTGACTTGGTTGATGCATGTCATCGTATCCCAATTGCGTGGATCGATGCTCATTATGACAATCACAGGATTGTCTGGTCCAGACTCGATTATTTACAGACCGCCGTCATAAAGCTTGAATATTACTGACTGTGGCGTTAAACAACAAACAAACAAACATTTTTTACATTGTCTGTAATTACTTTCACTCCCGCCTTGTTGGATAAAGAACGAAACCTTTACGGCATATTAAATATTTTTTACCCTGTTTATTTTGTACTCATTTTTGTTTTTATTTGCTGTGTGTTCTATTTATTTGTACGCCAGTTGATATTCTCACGATCTTACCAAACTGAGAAAGACATGTTTTATTGACTGCACTGTATTTTTAACCCCCCGGACGTCTGATGAAACCTCCCGGACGTTTCCGGACGTCTGATGAAACCTCCCGGACGTTTCCGGACGCCCCCGGATATTCTCACGATCTTACCAAACTGAGAAAGACATGTTTTATTGACTGCATTGTATTTTCAAACTCCCGGACGTCTGATGAAACCTCCCGGACGTTTCCGGACGTCTGATGAAACCTCCCGGACGTTTCCGAACGCCCCCGGATGTTCTCGGGCGTCCCCGGACGCGACGTGAAAACCCATTTAAACTCGCCTCACTGTATTTTCATATTTCTTGGAATTAAATCATTCCTGATTGTCAGTTTTTCACACATTTTGATCTCTATATTAATATGTAAATAAATTGTCAGGTGAAAACTTTGATTCTTATATATCGCACGGATGTAAATGCACATAGATCACTCACACGGAAACAATTTAAATTGTCGTAGATGACAGAACGACGACTGTGTTGCATATGTTACACACAATACCCTGGTGCAAGATTACATCGCAAAGATTTACGACAAAAAGTCATGCATTCCACTGCCGAGGTGGTCTATTTGTAATAGTTTCCTGAAAAGTCTTTGGGACTAGTGGGCAATTGAATATGGGTGATTGTTGTAAACAATTGATGTAACATGCCATATTTGGTCTGCTAGTTCTTAACATTGCCAGTATTTTGTTAGTTGTCCAGTTTTATTTCATTTACGCCCTGACACTGCATGACAGTTGTGGGAAAGTTTACCGCAATAGTGATTGGGAGACAATGCCAACAAGCCTATTAATTACAAGCTGGACCGAGTTCTGTCCTGAATAGGCTACTGTGTTTATTTACCTTGAAGAGACATTGCTTATAAAAATTCAGCATGTAAGGGAGGTAATCGCATTGTAGTAAAACAGATGTAAAACAAGGAATGAATTGAAACCAATATTTTTCGTATTATTGAAAACACATATTTGCTGTTTAAACAGTTTGGGAAAATTTAAATGTTGTAAGTTTATTTTAACGATAAAAGAGTTTGCCGTCGTGTTGATTCCTCGCTTCAAAGCTAGTGTTCTTGTTTTCTACTGTGGCAAAAATTTTCCCTTCCGTGTCCAGAACCAGAATAATCTCCCTTGTTAACACAAGCTCCCCACAGCGATAGTCCATTTGCGCAGCTCTCTACACCATCGCGCTGTTACCGAGAGTGTAACGAAGGTGTCACGCGCTGGGAAGGAGCTTGCACAAATCTGGACGCACTCAGTCGATTGAATGAAGGAAACACTGGACGTTTATGAAATATCATGACGGAATTGGTTCGGTTTATCCCGGCTTTTAAACATTAATCCGGAATGCATTTGATTAGTATTAGAATTCAATACAGATACAACACAAATAAGGTCACAACTATTAACTATTATTATATTTGTTTGTTGTTTAACGCCGAACTCAGCAATATTCCATATGGCGGCGGTCTGTAAATAATCGAGTCAATCCAGTGATTGACATCATGAGCATCGATCTACGCAATTGGTATACGATGAGTGAGTGAGTGAGTTTGGTTTTACGCCGCTTTTAGCAATATTCCAGAAACATCACCAGGGGGCTTCACATGTCTGGGAATCGAACCCGGGTCTTTAGCGTGACGGACGAACGCATTAACCACAAGGCTACCCGACCGTCCCGGATACGATGACATGCATCTATCACGTCAGCGAGCATGACCACCCGATACCGTTAGTCGCATATTCCGACAAGCATGGGTTGCCGGAGACCAGTTCTTCACGGCTTAATAATTATTATGCGTCCCAAGGTTATCTTTTAGGATATGGAGGACGATGTAATTTTGAAATACTTTAACGATGGGTGAAAAGTGAAAAAAAATCTTTAAATATTTATAAACTATGCAACAATAGATCGAGTATTTCAGACTGCACTGGTCAAACCTGTGTCTGATACAATGAGCACCGTTTCACGCAATCGGGTACGCCGAAATATTGTATAACTTCAATATACGTTAACATCAACACGCGTTGTCCAGAGGTGATTCCGGGGTAGAATAGATCCAAGGTAACGTATGTTTATCAGGTTCGGTGACTTGGTTGAATTTGTGTCATCGTACCCGAACAGCGTGGAGCGTTGCTCATAATATCAACCACTGGTTTGGCATACCCAGTCTCGACTATTTATGCCTGGCATATTGCTAACTATGGTGTTAAATAACAGTCACCGACACACTAAGGTCGCATTGTGTGAACACAACCTGTGCATATACAACCCTAGTTTCCCAACAGGGAGAAATACCTTTCTCATAAGTCATAGTCGTCTCTTAAGTCAAACATATAGACAAAGGATGCAGTAGTCTTTATCATCCGTCAGTAAATGGACGTTATTTTCACGGTAACGTTGACTATATTCTCGCTGTGTCATTGAGGTATACTTGACAAAAGAAGTGTCTGCCAGACTCCCTGGACAGGTGGCGCTGCAGTTTAAAGGGATGGAGGTAAACATCATCAGTGGTATAAAAAGATCTATACTGACCCCGGAGACCATATAAGTTACCTTTTTTCACGAAATGTATATTTTCCCACATTTGAAGCCCAAAAGCTACATTGACAAACCCGATTTCTACCATAACGTTATATTTTAACAACACATTGGCCATAATTGTGTAGTTATGCTCGAACGACATTGGGATATACATAAAGTCAGCACTCTGAATAAAGAAATATGTAAAATTTTGTGAATTATTTTGATAATTCAACAGAAACTGTGATTCAAATGATGTTTTTGGCTTCAATTGCGATATGTTCCTAATTTCGTCTATGACAGCCAGCATATTTGGTTTGTATTTCCAAAAAACCCACCTCGGCACTAGTTCTTCAAGAGAAGCATTCGCCATATTGAAACCAGTGTGCAGCCAGATCTTATCACGTGGCAGTGTGTCAATGTTCCAAGGGTTAATCAGAGTGTCATCTCCAATCTGTAAGAATCCTTTCACATCGACATTGAGCTTCATGGCCTCAACGGTGCATTCATACATAAAGTACCAACCTCTTTTGAAGCGCTCTATGAAAATGAAGTATGGAAGTGCAAGAACCCTCATATACTTCTTGAACTTCGTCAAGTTTGGTCCGCAGTAGATTATGACAGAAAAGTACGGGCGATACATTGCTTCGAGGATGTTGATATTGGAATACAGTTTACCCACATTGAAAGTTATTATCAGGGCTATGTCATCTATTACCTTATTTGGAAACCTTCTAACAGACGTGGGACACAATAGCTTCAGCTGTTCATGGGATTCGCTGTTCACTGATGTCCTTTTAAGTACAGTACCGGCGACGCCGAGTGTTGGGTTCTCCCGTGGTTGTATTGGTTGTCCGTCTCTCTGTGGTGTCTGGTATTTAATTGACGTCAGTTCTGAAACCCATTTGTTGATCATATGGAGATCCCGCATTGTGACTAGTAGCTCTCCTGCCATTATAGTCATGGCATTTTCCAAACATTTTAAGATATCCAAACCATGTACGCATTTCCATGACAACAATGCAGATGGAACATTCACATCGCGCTTGTTGTTAGACGTGCCTGTCCGTCCTGACGTGCAAGCTGGATATATTCCAATATGACCTGGGATTTCCCACAGTAAGCGTTGTATTATCATGTCTCCATTTCCGATGTCTCTCAAAAGGAGTGCCCAGAATGCATCATACCGGAAGACGTCGATGTGGGTACTTAGGGAAGTGTACGTGTTGATCGGAAGAAACACTGGGGGATACGAATCACAGTTTGACGACAGTTTTTCCTGAGTTGTCTCCCCCTGTGTTGGACTGACCGAAGACATAATTAATGCCCTTACATTTTTCTCTATGTAGAAATCGTTATAGGATTTCGTTAGTTTTCCTATCTCGTTGTTAAATACTTCATGCGGGCCAATAAAAGTTTTATTTGACATCAGCATTATTCCCGATTCAGGCATATTGTCGGCCATTCTCTTTATCAGCTTCATGGTACCTGCATCTAGATGACGGGCCACACATATCACCTTTGCCCCGCGAGATATGGCGTGAAGATAAGCGTCTATTCTCTTGGACAGCCACTTGTCATTTTCATATTGTGTGGTTGTTTCATCTTCGGTTGAATTCAAAACGGCGCAACCAGAAAGTCTGTTCGAAGAAAAGGGAGTGAGTGAGTTGGTGGAGTGTTAGTGAGTGCGTGAGTGATTGATTGATTGATTGATTGAGTGAGTGAGTGAGTGAGTGAGTGAGTGAGTGAGTGAGTGAGTGAGTGAGTGAGTGAGTGAGTGAGTGAGTGAGTGAGTGAGTGAGTGCGTGAGTGAGTGAGTGAGTGAGTGCATGGGTTTTGAGTGCATGAGTGAAATGGTTTGTTGGTTGGTTTGTTGTTTTACGCCGCACTCAGCAATATTCCAGCTATATGACGGCGGTCTGTAAATAATCGCGTCTGGACCAGACAGTCCAGTGATTGGTATCATGAGCATCGATCCACGCAATTGGGATCGATGACCTGCATCAACCAAGTCAGCGAGCCTGACCACCCGATCCCGTTAGTCGTCTTTTACGACAAGCATGAGTGAAGTGAACAGATGCTTAACTTTATGAAAAATCTATAAGAAAAAACAAAATGCATGGTGAAATAGGGAAGTTTAAAAGGTGACAAACACACTTCCAGTCATTCCTTAATGTACCCAAAATGTTTAAAATAAAACCCACGAAACATTTCTTTACGGAACAAATTACCTGCAGAATATCCTTGTGTCGGTATGACCAAGAGACAATACCGTCCATCCAGCGATGCCAATGACGTCATTTCCTGTGTAGGATGACGTAATTATCCATTTATCACTTGATTGTCTAAAAAAGAGACATAAGTAAAATGATCTTCTTTAGCAATGTAAATGCACAGTAAGCGATTTAAAGAATAACTAAATGTATACGGAACGACAACTCGGAATATAACGGTACCCTTTTATCCGTTTATTATTGAGTATAGTATGCAGTTAGATTTTATTTCAAACTGATTTTGGTATCTGAAACCACATAATAATAAACCCGATCAAGAATAATGTTCCGAATAGTTAGTTACTAAGTAACAGGTGTTTACAGTATTGTTTGATGGCGTTTTGGGATCTATTGTGTTAATTCGTCGGGAACCTGATCAATACGTACGCTTGTGAGACAGCGCCTAGTCGACGGTGCGCCAACATGACGTCGTACCATTTCCAAAACATGTACATTACAAACACCTGGCACAACACAAATGACACAAACAGTGTTTTCCTGGCTGAAAAAAGGAAAAAGAAATAAGTAGTAACTTCGCATAGGGGACCCCACTCGCCCCTTTCCGTAACCCATTCCTGACCAACTCTTGTTATTCCGGGATAAGCTTAATAGCGACACTCCCATGGTCATTTTTTGCAACTGGGTTCCGTCTACGCGCAAACGAGCATAGCTAAAAGAATTGTCAACTCGTTGCGTAAGGATTCGCGAATATTTTCCCCATGTATATATTTTCCAGATGCTATTTAAGACACATCTTGACTTAAAGTATTATACACCATGTTTGAACACATATAACTGTTTGTTGGGTATATTTTTAGATGCAAGACATATGCAAATTTAAAAATTATTCCTGAGGGATTCTTTGACTGAAGTACTTGAAATCATACGCGCAGTCTGATTGGTTTGTCGTATTTTCGAACATAACATTCGTCGATAGGGGGACGAGTCTTCTTGTGGGTTACAGAAAGGGGCGAGTGGTGACGAATGCCTCAAGAACAATCGGCTTGTCCCGGAATGACGCAAGTCCAGTGACATAAGGCGCTTCATCTCGCGTAGTCAGTTTGGGCGATAAAGGGCAACAATGCAGTTTACCGGGCGCAGACCGAGCTCTACCATTCGCTCAATTACCGCGCTATAGTGCCACCGCTGTCTCGTTAAACGGTTACCGTGCCTCACGCTCTGGTGACTCTCGCTTCACGATCCAACACCAGTTTTCGGTCTTAGGGAAACTTACACATCTTTACAATCAAACACCCGTTCTCGGTCTTAGGCAAACTTACACATCTTTACAATCAAACACCCATTCTCGGTCTTAGGGAAACTTACACATCTTTACGATCCAACACCCCTTTTCGGTCATTAGGGTCAGCTGGCTTTGGGCAAGGGTTAGCCATAAATTCTTACCTTTTCAAGCGTTAATCCAGTTAATCCCATTGGTCGGTCATGTTGACATAAACAATTGCGGGTGTGGTTTCAAGAAAAGATGAATGGGAGAGTGGGCAGTGACGTCACCCGCATGCGCAATTCATTGTTTACTGAATTACGCATGCATGTCAATGGGGATTCTAATGACCTGTTAAACGAGCACTGACATGTGACAGCGCCTGTGGTCCAGTGGTAGAGCGTCGGCTAATTAACACATCAATTAGCAGAGCCGGTGTGCCGGCGAAGCGCGTTCGAGCCCCCATAGCGCTAATTGGATCTGAAAAAGTGCGCCCGGTGAAGTGCACAACTCCCCGATAAAGCGATACCCTGTCGGCCGTCAGAGATCTCTGTGAACATTTACAATATTTCTGTTGAGATTCAGTAGAAGTTCATTGGATTGTATTTTGACAATATATTGTCAGGAACGTAGTACTATTTAATGTTAGCAGCGGGGAGGAAGTTATATTTAGATGCTCGAATTATCTGTGCACTTCCGGAATAGCATGGAAGGATGACAGGCGTTATAGAAACATATGGAATATTCTGTGATGTTCGAGTGATTCTATACTGGTCAAACACTCTGTGGAAAGTGCTGGAAGCTAGTATACTAGTTAGACTATTATAGTGGAGCGATCGCGTGCCTGTCGTCTCACATTTCATCTGACATTACATCAATCCCCACTTTCGTGTGAAGATCACTTATCACTATCTCGGAAGCTTGACCACTGTTGCGGCGAGGGGATTAAAATTCTTGTCATTGTCATTTCCACTGCTCTCATCTTTTATACTGCCATTGAATATTGTACTACCATTCTATTGTGTACGAATACTGCCACTGTAATTGCCGTGTAGTAATTTGTATTGATTAATTTAATTGATTATAGTTAATTTTGTGATACAATTGTTGTTTGTTTGTTGGTTTCACGCTAAATTCTTTTACGTACAGATTTCTGGGATAACATATTGTTTCAATTTGGGAATCAACACGTAACAGTATGCCCCTACCAAATTTGCGTTATCAGGGCGTGTCAGCTTTATGTGGGAGGAAAACCCGAAGTAATGCAGGTAATACCACTTAGGTGAAACCAACGAGGAAGGACATGGTGCTGACAAATCCAGAAACATAACCATGGCAAACCTGGATTCGAACCCACGATTCGTAGGTTTCTGACACGCCTAAGAGACGCAACTCTGCACAGGGAAAGGCGACTTTGTTATTGTACATCGACCAGCGGCCACGGTCGCCCTGATAGGGACAATGGACCTATTGACCATATAAACTGTAACATATTGGTCTACCACTGTGTATGCTGGCGCATGACTCTTCGTGAAAGGTACATACACAGTCAAAACGGATACAACTTCTGAATTCTGAACAAACTAAATTTCGAAATCAAAATGTTAAAAACAAGAAATGTCTTAAAAATAAACAACAGTTGCAATACGTAGTGATTGCAAACTTAAAAATAAAATTTAAACCCCCCTCCAAAAAAGACATACACTCTTTAAAAAAAGACCGCACAGGTAGTATGTGACCTGACAACACAAAAAGTTCGGTATTATAAATTGGATATATGTTATTGGAAAATGTTGGTGGCCTGATATTCGACAAACAGTGCGTCAAAACGCATCCATTGTCGATTTGCAATGTCTTGAACGGCATTGTTTTCACACTTGCTCAAAAATTGCATGGAGGAAAACAGTAAAGCAAAATGCAAGTACAAGTTATGGCATTCGTAACTCGTGGTAGTGGCTATAAAAAGGCCACCATAAGCCAATAATTTGTCATTCAATTGTCAACATTTTTCAAGATCGAAAATGCCGAGACTCAGCGCTGCCGATCGGAACATCGCAATAGGACGTATCCAAAGAGGGGAATCGCAGTCTTCTGTTGCACGCCACTTCAACGCCAACAACAGAGCCTTTTGCCGCCTTTGGGACCGATACACACAGTTCAATTCCACTGCAGACCGACCGAGAACCGACCGACCAAGAGTTACTACTCCTTCACAGGATCGCTACATTCGACTGTTCCACCTACGTCATCGCAATGCCACAGCTATGGAGACTACAGGACGCCACCCTGGTTTGAGGAGGATATCGGACCAGACTGTCAGGAACCATCTTCGCGAGCCTGGAACCCGACCCAGAAGACCAGTTATCGTCCCTGTTTTGCAACAGATCCATCGACAGCGACGCTTGCGTTGGTGCCATATCTTACAGCCTTGGAATTAGTGAAACTGGAGAAGCGTACGATGAACCACGATTTTTTCTTCACCGGCGAGATGGAAGACAACGTGTTTATCGTCGTCAAAATAAGCGTTTTACCCCACATTGTGTACGTGAATTCGACAAATTCGGTGGCGGTAGTGTCATGGTGTGGGGGCCAAATCCTTCACCACGAGATCTGACATGGTCGTGGTTCAGGGACATTTGACTGCAAATCGCTACATGAATCAAATTATTTAACCTCACCTTCTTCCAATCATTGACCGCGGTAGACATCGTGTCACGGTAGACTACCTTCATAATGCCAACATCAACGATTTGCCCTGGCCGTCGGGATCTCCAGGTCTCAACCCAATCGAACACCTCTTGGATGAACTCGATCGACGTGTACGTCAACGTCAGAAGACGCCGCAGACACTCCCACAAATGGCCAACGCCTATCTATTTATCTATCTATCTATCTATCTATCTATGATATTAAATTAAATATATCGACTTTATTATTTACAATAGATTTACTAAAATTCTACCTGTGCGTTTCTTTTTTTGAAGAGTGTACATTTAAAAACCCATGGGTGCACGGCTAGAAAAATGAATTCATTTGTGAAATTAAGTAGCACGTTCGAAATAGCGCGCTTAACATTGGTTACATTGAGTCAAAAATGAAAATAGATCGACTCCAACTGATACGACACGTAGTATGCTCGTAACGATTCTTAGTATGCTCGGTACGAATCCTGGTATGCGCGGTACGAATCTTGGTCTGGTCGGTACGAATCCCGGTATGCTCGGTTCGAATCCTGGTATGCTCGTTTCGAATCCTGGTATGTTTGGTACGAATTCCGGTGTGCCCCGGTATGATTGTCATGAATCCTGTTATACTTGGTACGTATCCTGGTATGCTCGACGCGAAGCTCAGCATGAAATCATGGTATTCTCGGTACGAAACCCGGTAGGCTCGGTACGGATCCCACTATGCTCGGTATGAAACCCGGTAGGCTCGGTACGAAACCCACTATGCTCGGTATGAAACCCATTATGCTTGGTATGAAACCCGGTAGGCTCGGTACGAAACCCACTATGCTCGGTACGAAACCCACTTTGCTCGGTATGAAACCCTGTAGGCTCGGTACGAAACAAACTAAGCTAGGTATGAAACCCGGTAGGCTCGGTACGAAACCCACTATGCTCAGTATGAAACCCGGTAGGCTCGGTTCGAAACCCACTAAGCTCAGTATGAAATCACGGTATTCTCGGTAAAAAACCATCTATGCTCAGTATGAAACCCGGTATGCTCGGTACGAAACCGGCTATGCTCGGTACGAAACCCACTATGCTCAGTATGAAACCCGGTAGGCTCGGTACGAAACCCACTATGCTCAGTATGAAATCATGGTATTCTCGGTACGAAACCAACTATGCTCAGAATGAAATCATGGTATTCTCGGTACGAAATCACTATGCTCGGTATGAAACCCATTATGCTCGGTATGAAACCCGGTAGGCTCGGTACGAAACCCACTATGCTCGGTATGAAACCCGGTAGGCTCGGTACGAAATAAACTATGCTCGGTACGAAACCCGGTAGGCTCGGTACGAAACCCACTATGCTCAGTATGAAACCCGGTAGGCTCGGTACGAAACCCGGTATGGTTGGTAGAGTATTGACATATTTTATACACACCCAGGTATTGGTAGGCTTGGTATAAATCTCAACATGTTTATTTCGAATCCTGGTTCAAATGCAGGAAATCCTGTTTTCGCCACAAATCGCCAGAAGGGTTGGATGGTCAGTCCCCGTGACCCATGCAGACGGCGCTGATCATTGCTCATGATGTCAATCACTGGATTGCCTGGTTCAGAGACGGTTATTTACAGACCGAAGTCATATAGCTGGAATATTGCTGAGTGCGGCGTTACACTCATGCACATCCTGGTATCTTGGGAAGGCGAATCCAGATAATGTTTTTCATTAAATCCCGGTTTACACTGCCAGTAGATATTCCAACTCCCAATGCATGTCGGAGTTTAGTGCCAGTAAGAACAAGATTACTATGCAACGACTGTACATCTATTCCAGAGTATTCGTCAATCAGACAATCCATCTTTTGGGGTGAAAAATGCTTCTTTGCATTTCGACGACGACAACAACAACAACATTATTAATAATAATCTGAAGACTTACCCCGCGTAACCCGAAGTAGGCAACGATAGCGACGTTGTAGCGTCATGCTTACAGCCTCACCCAAAACAACCTGGATTGTACGACAATAGAACTGTACATTGATTGGGTTGCATTGATCAAATCCGTAGACGCGTGAAACAACTTGTGGGTTGTATTGTAGTTATATAAAACAGCTGGCATTTAACCATACATCATCGAACCGAAGCCCGCATGGCGTGTGAGGTTCACTCGGCTTTAAAGAGTGTTTCAGTTATATCACGGCGTTATGTTTGTTTGTTTGTTGTTTAACGGCGCACTCAGCAATATGCCAGCTATATGATGGCGGTCTGTAAAATAATCGAATCTGGACCAGACAATCCAGTGATTGACATCATGAGTATCGATCCACGCAATTGGGATATCGAGATATCTTATAGTGAACCGCTGCCGGATGTCGCGGTATAAAAGGAATGCGATCAAAGTGAAGAGAGAAAAAAACACGTGCAGCATATATTTGTATATAAGATAGCTACGGGATATATCGCAAAGAAAATGGAGAACGATGTTTAGTTTATTTCTTATATGAGATATCAACATTATTTACAGCCACTTCAAGGATAATGATAAAATGTACAAGCTTTAAACATATTTACCCGTATTTTTAATAACAATGACGGACAAGTCTATTTCATGCACCGGTGGATAATAACCTCATATTCTCACAATCCTCACGCCGATTATCTGTACCTTTTCTCCCAATACCGATTGTCATATCTCTCCCGATTTTGGAGACAAAAAACGTGCGCATGAATACTAGTACATCGATAGCCTACCTATCGATTCATAAAAAATGGCTGCCGATCGATAACCCATAGGAACTGTAAAACATATCGATATTTCTTCCAATAGACGATTGGTCTCTGATACATGCTGGGTCAACAGCTCTTGCGAAATTCATAGACGCCCTGGCGTCTAATAGAGGAAATACGGTAGTTTGATATCGGATGTTTTTGACTATTAACTATTTGATATATGATGATAACCCAAAAGATATATTATAAGTGACTTTAAGGTAATGACAGAAGTAGGATCTCACCATATGCCGCTTTGTTTTTCATTATTTACATCAGATAACCATCCCGCTGATGGACCCGAAAATGTATTACCAAGAGTTACATATACCTGGCCACAGAACTTTAATGAAAAATGCTGGAATGCTGGAAACAACTAAACTGAACTTTCTGGTGATGTAGACAGTGTATATGAAGAATTTCAAAATAAGTTATTAACTTGTGCAAATGACTGTAAGAAAACATCGAAAACATCAAATTCTGCAAAGGGAAGCAACTGTTATGACGACAAATGCCGAGACGCTTGGTCACATGCAAGATACAAGCTGTGTGCATTTCATGCTGCCAACAACGCTCGTGCACGGCATGAATACATCGAGTCATGGAACTATTGTAAACACCTCTGCAACCAGAAGTCAAAACACGATTTTAATACATATTGTGACAGTTTAAAAACAGCATTAAAAACTAAAAATGCGGACTTTAGGAAATTATTGAAACGACGAAAAACCCTTTGTTTTGATAACATAAAACCATCTGACTTTGTGAATCATTTTAAGACTGTGTTTCATAACAACTTCCTATACGAAGAACAGCAAGAATTTTATAATTACATGAACCGTTTTGTGTTATCCTTGTCTGATTCTATTATTGAAGATAATATCGATACAAACAGTGAACTTGATATGGATATAACTCACAGTGAAATAGTTGATGCTATAACAATCTCATCAAAATCAGATCTTAGTTCTCGCTGCCGCTACATAAAGATCTGAGGACATCCCATTACGGGTCACGTCAGGACGACCTTTCGCGAACTTTGACCGACCAATCAAATGACTGACAACAATGTCTAACAAGAAGTCGACATCAGCCAATTAGAAAGCAGCTTTCTCGAGCTTTACGGCACTCGTTTCAAGCTGGCGACTTCCATTTTAGACAGCGCTTGAAACTTATGTTGATACAGTTCTCGATTAAAATTTGGAAAACTGAACAAACGAACATTCCGGAATGTCTAATTTATGGTTGAGAAGGTATGTCAGTGCTTCCCACGTACTGTTCAACGCCTCCTCCGTTCAAATGTTTATCCTACGGAAGTGAGAGATAGACGATAATGTTGACGGAATCAGCCGAACGGGCCGTAACTGTCGTTAGGAATACCCCGTGTTAACGTTTTCGAGGTTGCATTATTAAAAAACTCATTCCGACTGTCACTTTCATGATCTGGTAAGCGACGCTTTGATTGGTCGGATGAAAGGTCGTTCTGACATGACCCGTAATGGGATGTCCTCAGATCTTTGTTTAGCGATAGCGAGAACTAAGATCTGATTTTAATGAGATTGATGTTATAAATGATAAGAAAAATGGTTAATCACCTGGTTATAGTAGATTACCGATAGAATTTTTCATAAACGCCCCTACCATATGTATTGAAATGTTACTTTCACTATTTAATCTCATTTTAAATACTGGTGTTTACCCTAAAGCCTGGTCACAAGGTGTAATTATGCCTCTAATCAAACAAGGCAGTAGAAACAACACTTCTGATTATAGACCCTTCTCTTTACAAAATATTTGCTAAGATAATGTGTAAACATTTAAACGATTGGGCAGATCAAGATAGTTTTTTCGTACCTGAGCAGGCTGGGTTTAGAAAAGGATTTAGAGCATCTGTGTATGTTATCAATGCTTTGATTGAAAAATACTTGTTGATAATAAAAGTAGATTCTATTGTTCATTCATAGATCTTAAGTCAGCGTTCGATTCAGCGCGTAGGACAAGTTTAGTTTACAAACTCTGGATAGGTAATGTTAATGGTAAAATATTTAGAATACTTAAAGATATGTATGAATATGTTAAATCTTGTATATTTGTTAACGGTGGCTATACAGACTTTTTCCATTGCCAGTCAGGTGTACGACAGGGATGAGGCTTATCTCACTTTCTGTTTTCATTCTTTGTAAATGATATTGTTGATTTTCTTAATTCAGACGGGCAACGTAATATCCAATTAGGAATGATTGAACTTTTTATTTTAATGTTTGCAGATGATATGGTCTATTTTGACAGTACAGTAGTGGGGTTGCATAGACGCCTTGACAAAATAAAGATTTACTGTCATTAATGGAAATTGTCTATTAATATAAGCAAAAGTAAAGTTATTGTATTTAGACGTAGTGCTCGTCTTCGAAGATATGAAAAGTTTTGGTTTGGCACAGACATTAGATAAATTGTTCCTAAATATTTAGGTGCTTATCTTTCATCATCCGGTAGTTGGTACTCAACACAAAAGACACTAGCACTACAAGTTCTGCCACAGCCAAGTTCGGGGTGGAGAGCCATTTATTTTGATGTTATTATTGTTTACTGGGGGTAATTGCTAACTAACTAAAAACACTTACACATATTAAATGTATAGTAGAACGTTATTAAAAATGTTTGTCGTAGAAATATATTCGTTTAGCATTTCAAAACCTTTTTCTACAACCTGTCACCCCTACAATAGGAATGATGGCTTGTTCGATTTCCAAGAAATAACCTTTCTCGCAACTTCCAAAAATTGACAGTCAGTCCACAGTGTACAACAAGTTGGTAGAAATTAAAACATCCGTCTTTGGACTAAGTTTGGAGTGTTTTTTGTCAACTCCTTTTGCAATACTATGTGTTTTGAACACTTATTTTGAACTACTCACGACTATGGTGTTTTTAATCTTGAACTTTAGTAATAATTGTTACATTTATAACTACCTGTGATCACTTTTAGGAATGTTCCAAGATTGCGGACCTGTGTGCCTGTGACGTACGCGTTGCAAGAGAGCGCCGTTTTCAAAGCGTTGTTGACGTCATGGTAGAATTGATTTATCTCCTAAATAAATTTCTGGGCACCAAAAGTAAACCAACTCCTTTATTCATATGGTTTTGGCCATGTTTGGGATAGTCAAGGAGTAAATCATATTGGTTTTATTGATAATCAGATGTATTGATAAAGATAACAAACAGTGGTCTAGTAGTTTAAGAACTTACTCAAAACTTTCTTTTTATTCTTGTATTTAACAATATAATGTATTTTGTAAATTATCGTAAATTAATGTATTTAAAATTATCTAGATTGTATTTCAAGTAGTGCCTATCATATGGCTTTGAGTAAATTAAGATATTCTGGTCATACTTTGCTAAATTAAAAATGGAAGGAAGTACAATATACCTAGAGCTAAGAGACTATGTCCATTTTGTGTAAGACCTGAAGTGGAATCTGAATATCATTTTTGTTTACAATGTCCATATTATGACAGTTTGAGACGTAATGTTCTACCTTATTATTTTTACACAAACTTTCGCTAAATGTGTAACACTCTGTACATCTAAAACCCAATGCATAATTAATGTTTTAGCTAAATTTTTATTTCTTGCTTTTAAAAAGCATAATAATTTTCTTATTGGCACTGAAATTGTCTAATTCTGATATCATATATTGTATAATGGGCCGGTGGCCCCTTTACTGAAATAGAGCTCTCTCTCTCTCTATCGGATGTTTTTGGCGATGATATGAAGTTCTAGGCTGTAACCCTGACTGCTTCCATGATGAGATTACATGTTTTTACGAAGGCATATTTCCTGCATAAAAATGAAATGTTTATCATGGTTATGAAACTGATAGGGACATTTCGAAGCAAATGGACTCGGAACAGGCAATGTCGTCATTAAAAAACAACCGACAATGAAAGTAAAACATTATAAAATGTGTTTGAAGAAACTTTATTCATGACAACATGTTGTTTACAAACATTTTTGTATTCGATATTCATTGCCATCGGCGACCACCACCGTCATGATTTGGCAGGAGGGGGTTTGAAAAACCATCAGAAAACACTCGTTCTTTCGAAAGGCCACGAAAACAATGTCCGGACATCACTGAAATAACAGCTTATCAAACTTGATGAAATTCGTTTCAGAACACACACAATCAAGAAAATCATACACGAACCTCTATTTCTAGGCTACAACTGTCACATTGCTTTCACACCTCCTATACCTCTTATTTATACATTTGAAACCTCGCATTAACTTAACAGTGGGACTACAACAAATTTACAAACACAATCTCATAAATATTTTATCGTGACATAAACCACACTTCGTTCTTTGTTGTTCTTTGCATTTTATCGCGTAGCTATCTTATATTTCATGACAAAACATTGTTCTATCAAACTCTTTTTTTCACATTAACGTTTATTGGACAATCATTCCGTGATATATATTTTTAAATCAATGGCTAACACATCACCATTTGTGACAGTTTTTAGATAAAAAAGATGTGCATAAAGTACGTGATGGTGGATATTAGCCTGTTTTATAGTAGTTTTAAAATGAAAACTCAATTAATTTTACGGCTTACAGATATTATGCATACAGAAGATTCTCAACTTCTTGTGAAAAATCTTTGTCTACCAAAGACGTCCTAAAATGTAGAAGGGTTCATCCTGCATGTTTTGAGAGTGAGTGAGTGGGTGAGTGAGTTGGGTTTAACGCCGCTTTTAAAAGTAGGCCAGTTACATCACGGCGTGTCAGCTTAATGTGGGAGGAAAGCCAAAAGAGATGCAGGTCTCAGACGTTTACCACTTCGGTGAAACCCCAGAGCGCGGGTATGGTGCTGACAAATCTAGAAACATAATAGGGGCAAACCGGGATTCGAAACCACAATCAGAGGTTTCTGGCGCGCCCAAGGGACCCACCTCTGCACAGCAAATTGCGGCACCTTAGACAACTGCCCCCCCCCCCCGTGCTCCCGCATGTTTGGTGAATAGAATAAGAGAGGCCTCTCGCAGAATAAGAGTCTCATGTATGCAAGACCATGAACTGAATATGTGCATAAAAATAAAATCATATATGACTTTTTGTATGTGTAAATATATACTTTGTAAGACTTTTAAACATGTTAAAAATGTTTTGATTCAATAGATCTCCTTTTATGCGTTACGTTGTAAAATAATTAATTTTTTTCCAGTTTGAAGATAATATTCGATACAAGCATGATTAAAACAGAGATATGAAGACGCTACCTGCTGATGCCAATTTTGGCAATACATGTCATTAAGAATATAAACGTTTCATTACCAGTCTCTCAAATTAACACGTAAGAATATCCACACATTAAATGAAAATTCCTAACTGCAGACACCCAGTGCTCCTACCGATTATATCGAGTTGCTTTACCATTATATAACATCATTTAACAGTGAAACCATTATATGACATTATATAACAGTGAATTTGACATCTATGACAGAGCTTTACACCTTCTTCTAAAGAAACTAAACATTCTTCAAACACCTGCTGGCATGAAATGACACAAATATATATTTGGTAAGTCTGTTCAGGAGGAAGTCTGAGACAGTGGTAATTGAGTCAGGAACATCTAAACATCTAGATTGCTGGTTTATACTTCGTCAATATATGTCGTATTCTTCATATAACATATAAAACAAGCATTATAATGCATCCTCCCTTGATTGCGTTGCAGCATACTCTACATTATTTGTTCCGATAGTAAGAACACATTTAAACATCATTGGTAAAGCGCAGAGCCCTCCAGTCAAAATAGGACCCCTCTTTCCCACTCACATTTGGGAACGTTTCCGACCCACAAAAAAAGGGGCTTCAAAATGCTTTTCTGTTTGAACTATTTGGCGATACTGCCTAGGAGTTTCGTGATGGCCACGCAAACCTTTCAACCACAATTCCAGTATGTTCCCAGTCACCTGGAGTGACCGTTCAAACCGTTTGTCAACGAACACCGGAGCAGCCACTTTGCCAACATACATAGGAGCTGATTTCTTTCCTACAAATAAAGGCGCGGATAATGTGCGACGAATCAAAGGGGCATGAGATTCCCTGTTCCCAGATTGTCCTTCCTGTTCCCGTCGAACCAGTTCTTGAATTCTCTGCAGTAGATTTACAACTGTATTCTGTGTATCAGGCTGGCTGGAGTCTGCACTGGAGGAGTCACTGCCGAACAGTCGCTTGAGACGGTGGTCATCTGACAACATGTAATCACCTCGCACTTGCCCGTCGGTTTGAGAGGCGGATGCGTCCCCTTGTTGCAGCACAGCATATTGAGACAACAGCGGCCACGGGGATAAATCATTCAAAGTCGGCGAGTCAGCACCTGCAAGGTAAAAGTCAGAAGAGTCAGAACACTTAATGGAACAACAAAACATGAAACGTGCGTTTGAGAGTTAAAGGTGTCGGTATCCAAATGGAACATGTGTTGTTTTTTCTTTCTTCAGTGAAAATGTATTTTTAGTCATGAACACAAACCAGAATTCTAGCTTAAGGAGACATATTTAGTGAGATGTGTAGTGTGTTTTAGAATCCAAGTACTTTTTTAAAACCGATATCACGTGGAAATGCATGTGTTGTAAGAGTATTTTCCATGTTCAAGACCTGTGAAGATCCGGGGTAGAATAGGTCTTCAGCAACCCTTGCTTGCCGTTAAAGGCGACTATGCTTGTCGTAAGACGCGACTTACTGGATCGGGCGGTCAGGCTCGCTGACTTGCTTGAAACATGTCATCGATCCCAATTGCGTGGATCCATGCTCATGATATCAATCACTGGATTGTCTGGTCCAGACTCGATTATTTACAGACCGTCGTCATATAGCTGGAATGTTGCTGAGTGCGGGGTAAAACAACAAACAAACAAACAAACAACCTATGATCAAAAGGGTTGTGAAATACACAGCATATAGAATAATACCTATATCATTGGCGGAAGTCAGAAGAGATCCAAGTAGAAGAATGAGAGTGGATAAAATCACGGCACACATTTCTTGGATGTCAACTGATGGAGACCCTGGGAAAAAAATGATAATGGTTATTGGAAATAATAATGACAATAGCAATAACATTAATTATAAAAATAATCAATAAACTGGAATGCATTCAAGCGCTTTGTTTCTTCCTCGGTGTCGGCACGTTGTATTGGGATAATGTTATTACATTAAGACTGTCTGTGACATGCTGGATGCACTCTTCATATATACAAGTACGCAACCATTTAGTCAGCAAGAGGTAGTTAGCCATCACAAGCAATTAACATAAACATGACTTTGACTTGAAGGATTATATCCGGTTTTTTTTGTATCGGATGGCCAGATTGCAGTTACATAATATAGTGCAGATGTTACACAAATGACCAACTCAAGCAAGGGATGATTTGATAAGCCATCGATCTCCATTGTTCTATTGCTTTGATAATTCTTTTCTGACCTTGACAAAAGTATTTGTCAGATTCGTCCAAAATTATATTCAAACACGTATACAACAGCTTCGAAACAACCGCCTCAACCGACACACATTAAAGGTTTAACATAACTTAAGTAATGAAGAGTATACCTTTGTGATGAATATCTCCGTTTCCCAAGAAAGGAATCTTCTTTTCTGCTGTGTGTTTCCAAGAGTCACCGATAGAAATGAGTTGATAGTATTATTCATCTGACTCTTTATCTGTCTTTTACTGTCGTCACCTATGACGTGTGTCGATGCCTATCAACGTGCCTGCCGTCTGCCGTCTGCCATGAGCACAACATGTGTTATATATGTCTTGTATGTGTCATAAACAGTGTGCTGTTTGACGCACTTCTTCTTTGTATCTTAATTCCTTTCTTTTGGAGAAAAACATCATGTATTGATGGACGTTTTAGGCCTGTAACTTTCATTTCCGACGGCATATCTGAAAACAAATAAATATTTACTGGCATTGTAAAATAAAAAGCTATCAGTTATTTTCCGTAGGACAACGTAGATCTATGTGTATTCTCACAGCTTAGAAACACAAACTTTCAAGTTGTTCCCCTTCCAAAAACAACCATATGACTGAGGTGATCGTAAGTCCTAAGATCTTAACTATAACTTTTTGGTTGAATTATCCAGGGCCTGTCTCGACTGTTGGTATCAAAGTCAGGCACATTAAATGTCCTCAAAAATTGATTTCACCTAAATATGGCTCCAATCTATTGATGACAAATCGAGGGGTTAGTGCCAAAACCACTTATCTCCATTTTCCCTAGATGTGAGAAATTCTTAGTAAGGGCAAATGTAAATAAGTACATGTGGATTTTGATGATGGCATCGCCGTCTTTCCTGGTAAACCGTTTGACAGATGATACACCTAGGTGCTGTATTTCTGCTACAATCTTCAGACATATCAGAGACGCACTTTGTACAATCTCATACAATGCCTCTACATGAATTTAGTTTTTTGTGCACTGGGAGAATCTCAGTATTTGCAAAATGATGTGCTTTGAGAAGATTTTGGGATTGTTGTCTCTTAGCACATTCCACAAGCAGGGAAGCGGATTGGAGAGGAGTAACATTTTTAACCGCTCCACATATACCTTAAATTGACTTTGAAACAATGAAAGGGTTGATTTTGAGAGGCTCTCCATCAACTCCTCCACCGAGACACGGGTACAACCCACGACAAAAGGGTTGCCCAATTTGGTCACCTTTTACGACCGGCAATGGGGTGGTGACGACACATTCTTATCTACCCCGAGTCCCCACTGAAGAATATTTATACGAAGGATGTCAAACTACCATTTTCTAGCTGGACAGTGGAAATGTGATTTCACCCGAGATCCTGGAGCATAATTAAGGTAAGATATTTTAGCCCTTTAAATTAATATTTTGAATTAAATCAAACATGTAGCAAAGGGCTCTCAGGTTATTATTATTAAAGTGAGTGATTTGGGTTTAACGCTGCTTTTAACCACATTCCGGTTATATCACGGTGTGCCCCAGGGACGAATCTCTGCAGAGGAAATTGCGGCGCCTATGACAACAAAACCACCTGTGTCGACCATAATCGTAATACTCAATAAAAAGTTACTATATTATTATATGTCATTGGCTAAAAGAGATTATTATTTCAATCCATTGCAGGGTTGTAAGGGCGAGTGTGTCATTCGGGTTGACAATAGGATAGGGTGGCGAGCTTGTGTCAGCTTAAGAGGATAGGATGACAATGTGTATGTTTGAGAACATATGGGATTAAGAAATTGATCTCTACACTCTGATCTTTGACGTGACAGAAACTGTTCATCTAATCTGTTGATGATTGGAATTGGTACTTGAGGTCAAATAAACAATACAGGAAGAGCGCTCTCAGAAAGTAGTAATTCAACCCCTGTATAATGGGTATCATAATGGAAGCTCGTAAAATGTAAATGCTTTAAACAAAGAAATGTCAGATTTACAAAAAAGACTAAATCCAATCTAATTAAAATCAGATCTTACTTTTCGCTACCGCTAAACAAAAATCTGAGGATATTCCTTTACAGGTCACGTCGGAAAGACCTTTCGCGAACTTTGACCGATCAATGAAATGACTGACAAGAAATCAACATAAGTCAATCAGAAGGCAGCTTTCTCGTGCTTTACGACACTAGTTAAAAAACTGGCCACTATGCTTTGAAACATATTTTGACGTAACCTCGATTATTTCTTTTTAAATTTATCGAAAGATCATTCTGGAATGGCTTATAGATGGTCTAGATTGTATGGATATAATCATAAAACCCGTAATTGTCGTTCGGAATACCCTCTGTTGATAATAGTCTCGTTCTGACGTGACCCGTAATGGGATGTCCTCACATCATTGTTAAGCGGTGGTGAGAACTAAGATATGATTTTAATGAGATTTAACTAAATCGTCCACAAAAGATACTGGCTGTTTTGAAATAATGCATACTTTAAAGAGGTGACTGCACAACATATTTTGTCGCAAGTGACAGGTCCTCTTGTTCTTTTATTCCTTTAAAGTTGGAAGTCTCTGTCATCAGTTGTCTGTTCTTGCACTTGATATCATAACTGATTTTCAGTCATCGATTCATTTTATTTCCATCATTATTTTGCCTTTTAAGCCCTATGGTTTCTGTTTCAGGAGATAATTGAGATTATGTTCTGGCTTGAACGTTTCAAATTAACGTAGGACAATGGGTTTGATTCCTGTGCCCCATTTCAAAAATTGTTTGGTTCTATGTTAAAGTATGTCACAGCGCTAAAACTGCTTTCTGGAAATAGAGGTTCTGGTTTTCACTCATTGACCGAGCACCAGAGATGGTGCGTTGCCCTGTTGTATTAATAAATTTAGTGCTGAAGAAAACTGATAATGAATTACTGAAACAATTGATCTTTACACTTGTATTACAAATTCGAAATAAAATTTCTGGACATCAAGTGCTAAAAAATCTCTCGCAAATCTCGCTGAATCCTGTTATCTAGGAATTGTTTTATTCAATTTAGGCATTTTTAAATACTTAAAAAAGATGAATATCTATGTACACATTTTCGAAAATGAAAAGCTGTTACCTGAATACAATGCATGAGCTGCATACACAAGTTGGGTTTTCACCTATTTGTTTCCCATGCAGGATTGACTCGATGGGCGCCTTGTCAGTTTCTCTTGACAACACCTGTCACCTAGTGACTTCAATCCCTTAGGCACGCCAGAAATTGTATTTGTTAGAATCATGGAGATGATATTGCTCATATCCATTTTTGATAATTTACAACACAAACAGACTTATTTCATCACACACACTGTCAATTATAATTTATAGCACCCAAGTATATTTCCTCATTGTTATTAAGGTCCCAGCGGCCAAAGTTGTCCCGTGTTGAGAATCATTATGTCATGCATGAGGGTCATCAGCTGCAGTTAATGAGAAGAGACGAAATACGAACAACTAAATTGGTTTTTTTGTCTTTATTTATTTCACAAAGGTATCTATAAATACAAAATAAAAATGTTTTGTCTTATTTGACTATTATTGACAAATCATATAAAACAGGCTTTCTATTGACCTCGTTACCTTTTCCCATACACTCATTGGTAATATAGGAAGTAACACTTTGATAAGACCAGTTGTGTACATCCAATGAACTCAAGGAAGACAGATGGATGAGAGCATGACCCAATTCCAATATACTGGGGAAATGACGAGGTATGATAATGGCCATTTTCCAAACGAATGTTTACCAACTTTTGTTAGAAAAAGAAAATATCTTTTGCTCACTGCTTCATGATCAAAGTCATAAAAAAATCTCCAAAAGCATACACGAAGGAGCTTGGTAATGGTGAAATACGCCATGCAAACCTTTCAACAACCATTCCAGTATGTTCCCAGTCACCTGGAGTGACCGTTCAAACCGTTTGTTTGCGAACATTGCTGTTTTATACTACGTTACTATATATCTTATTCTTCATATAACATATAAAACAAGCATTATAGTGCATCCTCCCTTGATTGCGTTGCAGCATACTCTATGTTATTTGTTTCGATAGTAAGAACACATTAAAACATCACTGGTAAAGCGCAGAGCCCCCCAGTCAAAATAGGACCCCTCTTTCCCACTCACATTTGGGAACGTTTCCGACCCACAAAAAAAGGGGCTTCAAAATGCTTTTCTGTCTGAACTATTCGGCGATACTGTCTAGGAGCTTCGTGATGGTGAAATGCGACACGCAAACCTATCAACCACAATTCCAGTATGTTCCAAGTCACCTGGAGTGACCGTTCAAACAGTTTGTTTTCGAACACCGGAGCAGCCACTTTGCCAACATACATAGGAGCTGATTTCTTTCCTACAAATAAAGGCGCGGATAATGTGTGACCAATCAAAGGGGCACGAGATTCTCTGTTCCACGTTAGTCCTTTCTGTTCCCGTCGAACCAGTTGTTGAATTCTCTGCAGTAGATTTACAACTGTATTCTGTGTATCGGGCCGGCTGGAGTCTGCACTGGAGGAGTCACTGCCGAACAGTCGCTTGAGACGGTGGTCATCTGACAACATGTAATCACCTCGCACTTGCCCGTTGGTTTGAGAGACGGATGCGTCCCCTTGTTGCAGCACAGCATATTGAGACAACAGCGGCCGCGGGGATAAATCATTCACAGTCGGCGAGTCAGCACCTGCAAGGTAAAAAGTCAGAAAAGTCAGAACACTTAATGGAACAAAAAAACATGAAATGTGCGTTTGAGAGTTAAAGGTGTCGGTATTCAAATAGAACATGTGTTTTTTCTTTACTCTGTGAAAATGTATTTTAAGTCATGAACACAAACCAGTATTCGAGCTTAAGGAGACATATTTAGTGTGATTTGTAGTGTGTTTTAGAATCCAAGTACACCTTTAAAATCGATATCACGTGGAAATGCATGTGTTGTAAGAGTGCTTTACATGCTGAAAAGGGTTGTGAAAAACAAAGCATGTAGAATAATACCTATATCATTGGCGAAAGTCCGAAGAGATCCAAGCAAAAGAATGAGATGGAATGATATCATGGCAAAGATGCGTTTCAAGGCAGGTGATGGAGACCCTGGAAAAAAATGATGATGATGAAAATGATGATAATAATATCATGCAAAAACCATACGTCTATTTCTCAGTGTGGCCACATCGTATTGTATTAAAATAACTTGAGAGACATTTTAAACCATTTTGAGCAGAGTTAATTATCCACTTCTAATTTTGCACGTGAACATGACTTTGTCTTGATTTTTAAAATATTCGGTATTTTACTTTTATTCCACCATGAAACCACAGCTTCAAAACAATCACAGTACACTAACGGGTATAGAACATAGGTCTCCAGCAGCCCATGCGTGTCTCCACATTGGGATTCCATGATAGAATATAGATCCCCAGCAATTCATGTGTGTTTCTCGACTGGGATTACGTGATAGAATATAGGTCCCCAGCAACCCATTCTTGCCGTAAGATGCGACTTTATGGATCGGGTGGATGATGCAGGTAACCGTAGCCCATTGTATAGATCGATGTTCATGATGTCAATCCCTGGATTGTCTGGTCCAGACTCGATCATTTTCAGACTGTCTTCATACAGCTGGGATATTGCCGAGTGCGGCATTAAACAACAAACAAACAAAGAAACAGAGCAACTTTGCTAAGTAACATGATGAATACGGATCACTGAAAATGAAAGGAGTAATGCTTGCATGAAGCAATAATTTTTATAGGTTTAACCCTGGAATCTTCTTGACTTACCTTGACTGGTATGAAAACATTTCTTGATAAGTGTCTTCATTGTCTATATCCCAAATTTTAGAAAATGTGACATTCGCAAATATGTTCACATTTGAAATTGTTGGGCATCAAATACGTATGTACACATGCAAATCTGTAAGCACATGACGTTTATTGCCTAATTACAAAACCTCTACATGTAGCAGTTGATGAAGAGAATAAAGAGCATACCTTTGTGAGTATCGCTTCTCCCTGATAGAAAAGAAATGTATAATGAAGCTAGGGATCGGAGCTGGGGTTGCATTTAGTCACTTTTTCCATAAGGGATGAGTCAATTATGTTGCTAAGAGACCTTTTTATAAATATAAAGAGTATTTTCTGTGTGACATATTTCAGTTATAACTGACGATGGTGTTGACGCACATTGTTGTACAAATGGACCCATGTCCAATCTGGGATAGAATACCTCATCAAGGGTACCTGATTACTTCTATTACAAAGATGGTGTTTGGGTGAGGAAATGGATTGTTGAAAATTATGTGTGCTTCCCAAAAGCCATTCGATTGAGAATAATTACTGTGTCAGTTATCGTTCTTACTCTATCTCATTAAAATCAGATCTTGGTTCTCGCTATCGCTGAACAAAGATCTGAGGACATGCCATTACAGGTCATGTCAGAAAACCTTTCATCCGACCAATCAAAGCGTCGCTTACCAGATCATGAAAGTGACAGTCGGAATGTATTTTCGAAACATTCAACCTCGAAAACGTTAACATGGGGTATCCCGAACGACAGTTACGGCCCGTACGACTGATTCCGTCAAAATTATCGTCTATCTCTCGGTTCCGTGGGATAAAGTTTTGAACGGAGGACGCGTTGCACAGTTTGTAGGGAGCCCTGCCATACACTCTCAGCCATATATTAGACATTCCGGAATGTTCGTTTGTTTAGTTTTCAAACTATTGATCGAGAACTGTGTCAATATACTTTTTAAGCCTAGACAGAAATGGAATTTGCTAGGTTGAAACTAGTGCTGCTTTCTAATTGGCTGATGCCAACTTGGCTGGTGTCATTTCAGTCGTCGGTAAAAGTTGGCGAACGGTCATCCTGACTTGACCCAAAATGGGATGTCCTCAGATCTTTGTTTAGCGGCAGCGAGAACATAGATCTGATTTTAATGAGATTGCGTTCTTACTTCGATCAAGTTAATCACCATGGTTGGCTTACATGATGTAGTTCAGTCAATCAAGGGTCAAACTTCATGCCATGGTTGTTTCAGCAGGTCCTGTTTGAGGAGGCAATTAGAGCCACAAGGGGCGACAAAACTTATATCTGTCACATTTTACACTTGAAACGTGTTGGTTGGTTTCTGGCAAATGGAGCTGTGGGGTAGCCTTGTGGTTAAAACTTTTGCTGAACATTGTGAAGCCAAGTTCTATTACCCACATGCGTACAATGTGAAAAACCCATTTCTGTTGTTCCTCGCCCTGATATTTCTGGAATATTGCTAAAAGCAGCATTAAACCACACTAACGCACTCACTCGATGATGTCAATATATTTATATGAGTTAGTGAGTGACTGAGTAAGTTAAGGTTTAAAGTCACATTGGCAATATTTCAGCCATATCGTTATTAATTATAAATCAAGTCATATAATAATGATACACACAACTGTACTACCAAACATGTCGTCGGACAGGATAAGAACTAGATTATCACAGACGTAGAATTAAAACTACCATGTCGCCATAAAAATTGAACTACATGTATTGATAACAATACTAGAGATTACAAGCAACCAAAGTTAGCCCACCATACTAGGGACCATGGGGACTTCTGCTACCTACATGGTACCCCCCGCAAGATTAACACCATGCTTCTGGCTACTGGCGATTGCTGGAAAGTTAAGCCAACAATTTAAATGTACAAGTATTCTTAAATCAAAACTATGGTAGAAATAAACGTACTTTGAAGGGTGAGGTCTTACATACTCCCACAGGGGGACAATAACTTCATGCTACTTCAACCCCCTTGAGAGTACAGCCACTTACAATCGCAGATATCAAATTTACTCATACCAATTTTAAAATAAGACGTAATTAATTACAAAACATGATCTTCAAAAATGTTGTAACAAAGATATTTCATTTAAAAAGCAAAATATTAAATGAGAACTTCCACTATTAAAATGGTCCTTCATACTTGATGCTTTGAAATATTTATCCCTTGCGATGGAAAAATCAATACAGTCAAGTGGGACATGCTTGACTGTGATTTTTTCATCACAAGGAATACACATCGGGGGGTCGTCACCGTCCAATAAATATTCATGACGCATTGTGTGTACCTGCTGTGGCGAATACACGTATTATTATGAACTCTTCAAATCTTGACTAACAACCAAAGTAGGTGTAACCGATATTTTGTTTAATTTCATGTTTATTAACATACCCTACTTGGGTGTCCGACGTCTTTTGCATCAGATTTCGGATATATGATACAATCATTGTTTATAATCGGTGTATGGAATCCGAAGTGGTGTCAAAGATTTGTTGAGTGCTGTTTTAGTAGCAGCATCAGCCATTGTATTCCATTGTGATTCCACCAGGGCTGGGTAACCGACAGAAAACGGTGTCGTATTGACCAGTAGCAAGTTCATTATATATTTCAAGAATTTTGATTAAAAGTGGATGTTGGGTGGACTGATTTATAATTGCCCGAAGACAGGAAAGATAGTCGGAAAAGATAATAAATTGTTTTTGCTTTGATTGTTTACTAATGTATTCTAGTGCTGTTAATATGGCCTTTGCTGTAAAAATGGAACAGTTATCTGGTATTCTGGATGATGTAGTCCTGGATCCAGTGATGGCGGCACTTGCATCACCATCCTTGGATCCATCTTTAAATGTAGATTTGTAAGTATCAAATTTGTTTCGTAATTGATTATAATCCTATTGATAAATAAGTTTATTGGTTTCAGAATTCTTTAATTTCGTTAAGATTAGATCCACCTAAGATTCACCTGTACTAACAGTCAAGGGAAGTCAAAAGTTGGGTGGGGGCTATATTTTCAAGATTAATGTTAGCTTCAGAAATAGAAGATTGTAGTCTTATGCCAAGCGGCGGACTAAGTGATGATTTTTTGTTGTAGAGGTCTTCAAAAAGAGGACTAAAAAAACACTATCTTAGACTGTATTAGATTTAAAAGAACGAAATTTAAAAATATATTGCAAAGATAATTTAATGAGACGTTGTTTAAGGGACGGCTTATCAGCCTCCACACACAGACTTGGTATCGGAGAAGTTCGGAAGGTTCCAAGGCAAAGCATCAGTCGTCCTTGACGATGAATAGAATCTAGTATTTTAACATTGCTTTCACAAGCTCCACCATAAATGATGGATTCGTAATCAAGTTTAGAACGGACAGGAGATCTGTATAGTTGGAGGAGGGTTTACTGATCCCCTCCCCATTTAGAATAAGAGACAACTTTTAATAAATCTAGGGCCTTTATTCTTAAAGTATTTAATGTGGGGTAAAGAGGTTAAATGATGGTCGAAAATTATATCTACCAATTTGGCTTCCTTTACAACGTCAATAGGGGTGTTATCTAATATTAGTTCTGGGTCATTGTGAGGTTTGTATTTTCTAAAAAATTAATTCAGTTTGTTTTCGATTTTGAAAATTTAAAGCCATTTTCAAGACACCATTTATGGATTTTATTTAAACACAATCGCAGTTGCCACTCAATCGTGTGCATGTTTTTACCACGACAAAAGACATTAAAGTCATCCACAAACAACGACCCATCAACTGAATCATTTGAAAACCTTTGATAAACTATCAATGGTGATGCTAAACAAAGTGACAGACAAAATACTGCCTTTTCAGGTCAAACCAAAAGTAAAAGATCAGTTTCCATATAGTGTCACATGCTTTTTCTTAATCGAAAAATATAGACACTGCGTATTGTTTGTTTATAATGGCATTCTTTACGAATGACTCCAATCGAATTAAATGGTCAATGGTACTGCGATTTGTAAGAAAAAAACATTGTATATTGGTTATTAAATAATCTGATTCGAAGTACTACGTTAATCTATTTTTGACCATGCGTTCCATGGTTTGGCAAACACAGCTGGTCAATGAAATCGGTAGATAATTGAAAGGATCAGAATGATCACGTCCAGGTTTAGGTATGGGAACAATAATAGCTAACGTCCAGATTTTATCACATATTATCAAAAGGGTTTCTGAATAGGATTGCAGTAAATGTTTTATAGCAGTATCACGAGCTTGCCCAAGAGCAGTATCACGAGCTTGCCCAAGAGCAGCATTCACCAAGTTTATTAGCAATATCAGAAGTATCGGTAAATAACTCATTCCCATTCTTAAGTTGGTGGATACTAGAGATTTAGAACCCTTATCTTTAATTTTCTGTATCATGTCCCATACCTTAGACAAAGGCTATCTTAGAGACATAGGAGACATAATTTTGCCAAGAATGACGTTTATTTTGTTTAAATGTATGCCATGCTTTAGCGTTTAATATTCTAAATTTATTCAAATCGTTGACCATTGTTGAATGGCGACGGAAATGGTGTTCAGCAATTCCCTTTGTAATTGGACCCGTGAAGATTCCGGGGTAGAATAGGTCTTCAGCGACCCATGCTTGCCGTAAAAGGTGACTATGCTTGTCGTAAAAGGCGACAAACGGGATCGGGTGGTCAGGCTCGCTGACTTAGTTGATGCGTGTCATCGATCCTAAATGCGTGGAAGGGGGCACGGGTGGCCCAGTCGTCTAAGGCGCCGCGATTCGCTGTGCAAAGTTGCGTCCCTTGGGCACGCCAGAAACCTATGATTGTGGGTTCGAATCCCGGTTCGCCCCGATTATGTTTCTAGGTTTGTCAGCGCCATACCCGCGATACTCGTGGGTTTCACCGAAGTTGTAAACGTCTGAGACCTGCATCACTTCGGGCTTTCCTCCAACATTAAGCTGACACGCCGCGATATAATTGGAATACTGTTTAAAGCGGCGTTAAACCCAACTCACTCATTCACTAATTGCGTGGATCGATGCTCATGATATTAATCACTGGATTATCTGGTCCAGACTCGACTATTTACAGACCGCCGTCATATAGCTTGAATATTGCTGAGTGCGGGGTTAAACAACGAAACAAACAAAACCAAACCCTTTGTAATTGGTGACACTACAACTCAACAGTAGGTTGTGGCCATTCAAATATCCCCTGATAACTCAGAGTTTAGGGCTTTGGTCATATAGTGCCTTAAGATCAGATTGTTGGAGAGAGTACGATGGTGGTACATGCAAAGAACATAAAGTAGAAACAATATTTAATGTTACATGTACTGCAACAGCCTGAAGAGGGGTATTGAGAGGAACAGGACTGTGAATGACACCCTGCCCCACCATAACAGAAGATCCTCGAGTTGCTTTATCCCCTGGAGGGGAAAAGCAATGGTAAGAATTGTACTGTCTCAAATACAATTTGTCAGTAGTTTTAAGGAAAATTTCTTGTAAACAAAATGTCGATGGTTTGAAATCTTGAAATAATAGCTGAAGATCATTGAAATTGTTCCAAAGTCCTCTACAATTATATTGGATTAAAGTGGGAGAGCAACTCATGGGGCTTCAATTGGAAATCGTGAGCTAGGGAAAGACACCTTAATATGTTTCATGGCTTTCGATTCCTTTTTTCTTTTGTTGTTTTCATTTCGGAGACAGGTTCACAATGAATTTCAGGTTCAGGAATAGATTCTGGCAGAGGTTCATTGAACAGTTCAGTTTGTGAAGCTGCTGATGAAGTGTTGGATTTGTTAGTATGAATTTCATAAAATATGGTCTGCTCATTAGAGATAGCCGTTTTGCATCAACTTTGAGTGGAGAAGAGGAGACTGCAGAATTGATCAACCAATTTTTGGGCATCAGAAAAGGAGATGTCATTTGTGTACTTAAGTTTCAGAAGTTTGCATTGATCGAGCACCAGAGATGGCGCATAGCCCCGTTATATTTAGTGTTGAAGAAATCTGAAGAAATCCCATGCAGGATTGACTCAATGCTCGCCTTGTCAGTTTCTCTTGACAACACCTGTCACCTAGTGACTTCAATCCCTTAGGCACGCCAGAAATTGTATTTGTTAGAATCATGGAAATGATATTGCTCATATCCATTTTTGATAATTTACAAAACAAACCGACTTATTCCATCACACACACTGTCAATTATAATTTATAGCACCCAAGTATATTTCCTCATCGTTATTAAGGTCCCAGCGGCCAAAGTGGTTCCGTGTTGAGAATCATTATGTCATGCACGAGGGTCATCAGCTGCAGTTAATGAGAAGAGACGAAATACAAACAACTAAATTGTTTTTTTGTCTTTATTTATTTCACAATGGTATCTATAAATACACAATAAAAATGTTTTGTCTTATTTGACTATCACTGACAAATCATATAAAAGAGGCTTTCTATTGACCTCGTTACCTTTTCCCATACACTCATTGGTAATATAGGAAGTAACACTTTGATAAGACCAGTTGTGCACTTCCAATGAACTCAAGGAAGATGGATGAGAGCATGACCCAATTCCAATATACTGGGGGAATGACGAGGTATGATAATGGCCATTTTCCAAACAAATGTTTACCAACTTTTGTTAGAAAAAGAAAATATCTTTTGCTCACTGCTTTATGATCAAAGTCATAAAAAAATCTCCCAAAGGATTACACGAAGGAGCTTGGTAATGGTGAAATGCCCCATGCAAACCTTTCAACAACCAATCCAGTATGTTCCCAGTCACCTGGAGTGACCGTTCAAACCGTTTGTTTGCGAACATTGCTGTTTTATACTACGTTACTATATATCGTATTCTTCATATAACATATAAAACATTATAGTGCATCCTCCCTTGATTGCATTGCAGCATACTCTGTTATTTGTTTTGTTTCGATAGTAAGAACAGATTAAAACATCATTGGTAAAGCGGAGAGCCTCCCAATCAAAATAGGACCACTCACATTTGGGAACGTTTCCGACCCACAAAAGAAGGGGCTTCAAAATGCTTTTCTCTTTGAACTATTCGGCGATACTGCCTAGGAGCTTCGTGGTGGTGAAATACGCCACGCAAACTTTTCAACCACAATTCCAGTATGTTCCAAGTCACCTGGAGTGACCGTTCAACCCGATTGTCAACGAACACCGGAGCAGCCACTTTGCCAACATACGTAGGAGCTGATTTCTTTCCTACAAATAAAGGCGCGGATAATGTGTGACCAATCAAAGGGGCATGTGATTCCCTGTTCCACGATAGTCCTTTCTGTTCCCGTCGAACCAGTTGTTGAATTTTCTGCAGTAGATTTACAACTGTATTCTGTGTATCAGGCTGGCTGGAGTCTGCACTGAGGGAGTCACTGCCGAACAGTCGCTTGAGACGGTGGTCATCTGACAACATGTAATCACCTCGCACTTGCCCGTTGGTGTGAGAGGAGGATGCGTCTCCTTGTTGCAGCACAGCATATTGAGACAACAGCGGCCACGGGGATAAATCATTCAAAGTCGGCGAGTCAGCACCTGCAAGGTAAAAGTCAGAAGAGTCAGAACACTTAATGGAACAACAAAACATGAAACGTGCGTTTGAGAGTTAAAGGTGTCGGTATTCAAATAGAACATGTGTTGTTTTTTCTTTCTTCTGTGAAAATGTATGTTTTAGTCATGAACACGAACCAGAATTCGAGCTTAAGGAGACATATTTAGTGAGTGAGTGAGTGAGTTTTAGAATCCAACTACACTTCCGATATCACGTGGAAATGCATGTGTTGTAAGAGTATTTTCCATGCTCAAGACCTGTGAAGATCCGGGGTAGAATAGGTTTTCAGCAACCTTGCTTGCCGTTAAAGGCGACTATGCTTGCAAGAGGCGACTAACGGGATCGGGTGGTCAGGCTCACTGACTTGCTTGAAACATGTCATCGATCCCAGTCGCATGAATCCATGCTCATGATATCAATCACTGGATTGTCTGGTCCAGACTCGATTATTTACAGACCGCCGTCATATAGCTGGTATATTGCTGAGTGCGGCGTAAAAAACCCAACCAACCAACCAATTATGCTAAAAGGGGTTGTGAAACACAAAGCATATAGAATAATACCTATATCATTGGCGGAAGTCAGAAGAGATCCAAGTAGAAGAATGAGAGTGGATGAAGTCACGGCACACATTTCTTGGATGTCAACTGATGGAGACCCTGGTGAAAAAAATGATAATGGTGATTGGAAATAATAATGACAATAATAGCAATAACATTAATAATAAAAATAATCAATGAATTGGAATGCATTCAAGCGCTTTGTTTCTTCCTCGGTGTCGGCACGTTGTATTGGGATAATGTTATTCCATTAAGACTGTCTGTGACATGCTGGATGCACTCTTCATATATACAAGTACGCAACCATTTAGTCAGCAAGAGGTAGTTAGCCATCACAAGCAATTAACATAAACATGACTTTGACTTGAAGGATTATATCCGGTATTTTTTGTATCGGATTGCCAGATTGCAGTTACATAATATAGTGCAGATGTTACACAACTAACCAACTCAAGTAAGGGATGATTTGATAAGCTATCGATCCCCATTTTTCTATTGCTTTGATAATCCTTTTCTGACCTTGACAAAAGTAGTTCTACCATTCGTCCAAAATAATATTCAAACATGTATACAACAGCTTCGAAACATCCTCCTCAACCGACACACAGTAACGGTTTAACATAACTTAAGTAATGAAGGGTATACCTTTGTGATGAATATCTCCGTTTCCCAAGAAACGAATCTTCTTTTCTACTGTGAGTCACCGATAGAAATGAGTTGATAGTATTATTTATCTGACTTTTTATCTGTCTTTTACTTTCGTCATCTATGACGTGTGTCGATGACGTGCATGCCGTCTGCCGTGAGCACAACATGTGTCATATATGTCTTGTATGTGTCATAAACAGTGTGCTGTTTGACGCACTTCTTCTTTGTATCTTAATTCCTTCCTTTTGGAGAAAAACATTATGTATTGATGGACGTTTGAGGCCTGTAACTTTCATTTCCAACGGCAAATCTGAAAACAAATAATATTTACTGGCATCGTAAAATATAAAGCTATCAGTTATTTTCAGTAGGACAACGTAGTTCTATGTGGATTCTCACAGCTAAGAAACAAAAACTTTGAAGTTGTTCCTGTTTCATCAAACAACCATATGATCGTAAGTCCTAAGATCTTAACCATAACTTTTTGCAAGTAGCGTCTTTCAGGAAATAACCTCAAGCTGAGGTGATGAAACTCACGGGTTAGCTCTACCAAGAATTAACCTGCTCAGATGAATACCCGGGCCTGTCTCGCCTTTTGTTATCAAATCAAGCACATTAACTGTCCTTAAAAATTGATTTCACCAAAATATGGCTCCATCTACTGATGACAAATCGAGGGGTTAGTGTCAGAACCACTTATCTCCATTTTCCCTAGATGTGAGAAATTCCACTTCAAAAGTTTGAAATGGTGATAAAAAGCACCACTTGAAGTTTTAATAGCAATATTGTTTCCATCCATTGTCATTAAGTATGTGGATTGGTTTTCAACATAACATAGATATTAACATGTAATAAAGACAACCTGAAATATATGCAATGTTCTGGCACATCTGTTCCCAAAAGAAATTCAGCTAGACTTTCAGCCAAAGCGAAGTAAATAAAGGCAACTCCATCTGGCAGCATAAACATTATACAGGAAAGCGGAAATGTGAGGCCCAGATCCTTGTAAATAGAAGTTATACATTGTGGCCCTGATAAATGATAACATTTCTGCCTGCGTCAAATAACCCCAAACACAGGGACATACTGTAAAACCTGGGGTTGGGTCTGGGGTCTGGGGTCTGGGGTCTGGGGTCTTGGGTCTTGGGTTGGGGTCTTGGGCTGGGGTGATGGGCTGGGGTCTTGAACTTGTTTGGGTTCACATCATATGTTTACTGTCTGAAGCTGAGAATGAAGACGTGACTTAGTGACGCACATATAAACATAGCTGTGTAGGATACAGCTGGATATACTTAACAATAAAAGTTCCAGTGACATTGAATAAGATTTAATGCAAAGTTATGTTTTTTACCAAATCTGAAACAATTTCGGTTTGCAACAGATAAAAGACTCCTGTAAGTGTTCAAATGGTTTAAGTTGACATACTGTCATCAGAAAATGCGTGATTTCATAAAAAACATGAACATGCCAAAATGCCAATTTACAAATCAATAGCGTGTGTGTCCACCTCTTGTTGCGATGCAAGCAACACATCTTCGTCTCATGGAATGGACCAGGCGTCGCACAAAGTCCCATGGGATATCTGTCCATATCTGCTGGAGCATGTTTCGAAGTTCCCGGAGTGTCTGTGGAACACGTGGTTGACGTCGAAGGCGCCGATCAATCTCATCCCAGATGTGCTCGATTGGTGAGAGATTAGGGGAGTGAGCCGGCCAGGGGATGACAGGGCCGATGATCTCGTCGCGGTAGCGCTGTCCATTGAGATTTCCCTCTACCACTATCAAACGGGTCCTCTGTCTTGATGTAATCCCACCCCATACCATAACACTGCCGACCCCGAACCGATCTTCCTCCATGACACAATGATTGACGTCACGATCACCTCGACGTCGGTACACTCGAATCCGTCCATCACTGTAGCTGAGGTAAAAACGAGACTCGTCAGTGAATAGAACTTGTCCCCACTGCATGGACGTTCAGCGAAGACGCTGTCTGCACCACTGTAGACGTGCTTGACGGTGGTTTCCTGTCAAAATGGGACATCTGGCGGGTCTTCTGGCGACAATCCCTGCACATCTGAGGCGACGACGTACGGTTTTTGAAGATATTCGTCGAAGGCCAGGGATGCTACTTGCAGTCACTGTTGCTGGCTGTAATCGATTTCGTAGGTGTGTTGTTCGAATCCAGTTGTCTTGTCGATTATTGGTTAAGCGTGGCCTGCCACACCGAGGATGATCTCTGACTGCATTCGTCTGTTGCCAACGTTGCCATAAACACCAAATGGTGTTTCTGTGGACGTTAAATTGTCTTGCAACATCACGTTCACTCGATCCTGCTTCAAGCATACCAATGGCTCGTAGACGCTCATTTTCGGACAAGCGTGGCATTTCGTAATGTTGAATAATTGCGTAATTTTGTTGTATTGATACCATGAGCATCGGTCCACGCTGTTGTGATAAGATGACATGTATCAACCAAGTCATACTCACTTCTAAAAGAAATGCGCACACTAAAATGTCAAACGTTCGAAATCGAAAAGGTATAATATTACCCTTTCCTTTTTCGGACATTTCGGACTTTAGGGTGTGCGTTTCTTTTGGAAGTGAGTAAGCATGTTTACTTATTACTTTATAACATTATGATTTAATAGAATAATATGTCTTAAAACATGTTGAAAATTAACAAAAAATATTCTAAAAATGACTTTTTACATTGTCTAAAGGATCAATATACTTTTCATTCATTAATATACTACAATAAAATGTCTGTTTGTTTGTTTAACGCCACACTCAGCAGTATTCAAGCTATATGACGGCGGTCTGTAAAACAATCTACTCTGGACCACACCATCCAGTGATTGATACCATGAGCATCGGTCCACGCAATTGTTATTAGATGGTATGTATCAACCAAGTCAGGAAGCCTGACAACCTGATCACTTTAATCGCCTATTACGACAAGCATGCGTTGTACCCATCACACACACATGCAAAGGCAAGTCAATAGTTCACCTGACAAAATGAGTGAGTGAGTTAAATATTTCAGCCATATAGCGATGGGAACTAGGTATTAGATTTAAAATATCTGTCGACAAAGGACAGTAAAATAGTAAGGTATATCACATTTTTTAATAAAACAAACCAGATCATATTTTTTTGAAAAACCATATAGCTAAAATAGATTAAGTCTTATCAATTAAAACAAGGCTATAGACCACTAATAACCAAAGTTAGACCACCTTACTGGAGATCATGGGGACTTACAGTACCTATGCTTCCTGCATGACTCCCTAGCAGGATTTATGCCATCACTTTGGCTACCAGTGGCTGTACCGTATGCTAGCCAATATTAAAAAAGACAACACAATCTAAGTTCTCAAACATAAGTCAATATTACTTACCTTGATCGAGAATGGATTTACGCGTCGATAGCGGGAGGACAATATTTTTACGCTACTTTAACCACCCGAGTGGCACCACCATCAATAATCTCAGTTGATGTTAGTATTTAACTTATTTAAAATGAATATCATCTATTCATAATTTATCTATTAGGTCTACTTCTCTTAAAAAACAAGAATTAAAGGAGTACTGACATTATTAAAAAGATCCTTTAAAGAAGATGAATGATAATATTTATCCCCTGTGAGACCCCAGCAAAAGACCCCAGGCTCCAGACCCTAGACCCCAAACCAAGACCCAAGACCCAAGACCCAAGACCCCACCCCAAAACCCCAGACCACACCCAACCCAGGTTTTACAGTAAGCCAAGGAGTCTGAAGCCTATATTAGAGCGCTAGAATGTGTCAATTCTCGATACATTTTTCTGGCTTAATAGAATTGAGTGAAAACTTTAATGTTGTGTATACCAGCATGTAGTATTTTAGAACAGAACATCCTTGCGCAACACGAGAACAGAGTTAGGTGTTAAGATGTTTATGTCTTGTTGAATATCTTTTAAAATATACAATGTATTACACTGACATTTTGGTGAAGGAATATTATGGTCATACAATGTTTTGAAAGTCAATTTTAGTATTTTACAAGATAATGTGTTCTGGCACTAACCCCTCGAAATATGAGCTTAAATTTGTTTCGACTATAAACCTACTGCAAGTTAACATCGTTTGTAATTTGGGGGCACGGGTGGCCCAGTCGTCTAAGGCGCCACGATTCGCTGTGCAGAGTTGCGTCTCTTGGACACGCCAGAAACCTATGATTGTGGGTTCGAATCCCGGTTCGCCCCGATTTTGTTTCTAGGTTTGTCAGCACCATACCCGTACTCGTGGGTTTCACCGAAGTGGTAAACGTCTAAGACCTGCATCACTTCGGGCTTTCCTCCCACATTAAGCTGACACTCCGTGATATGACTGGAATACTGTTAAAAGCGACTTTAAACCCAACTCACTCACGTTTGTAATTTATGGTATGGATACCTTGCGTATGCTGCTTAGTAATCTTCATCAACTGGTGGGCTTTTCAATCCAGTTCAATCACCCGAACCAATCGCCCACAGAGAACCAGGTGACTAAGGGTCATATTTCGTCTGTTATGGAAACGCAAAAGTAGCTAATCACAACCATGGCAACAGTATGTCAACGACAGCGAGAAGAGTGCGTGGTATGGCAAGCGGGAGATCATGTTGTATGATGTTTTGTTGTTTAACGACGCACTATTCAAGCTGTTTGAAGGCGGCCTGTGAATGATAAAGGCTAAACCAGACTGCATTTTGATTGCATTTTGAACAGCGATCCGATGATACACAACCAACCAAATCACCGAGCCTGACCAGCCGATCAAGTTGAGCATAAAGTTAATGATGTTTTTTTTGTACCTACTTGGGTATCCCATCTTTTCCGCATCAAACTACGAACGTATTCCTTGATGCATTGTTTAAAATCACTTTTTAAAATTTGTAAGTGAGGGGTCTACTTTTGGTTTGACTAATTGCCGAGTAGGCGTAGACATTAATCGGTGTGGGGCAATACCATCAAGATCACAATTTGCTGCTGTAATATGTGGTATTATTCTGATCCCCAAAGGTGGAACCATCTTCGATTTAGTTTGGAATAATTCCTCATTTGGGGGTTTAAAAATGCACTCATGTGCTGGATTTGACAAGTTTGATTTTCATTTTGTGATATATTGTAATGCAAATTTTAAAAGACGTTGATTTGAAGAGGGCGCATCAACCCCTACACACGGACTATCAACAGGAGAGGCCCTGAAAGCTCCAAGATTATCCTCAAGCACTGATGATGTATTGATCAAAGATCTGTACAAATGGAGAAGGGTTGTCTGATCCCCGCCCCACTTAGAGTTTGATACAACGTTCAGCAAGTCTAATTCTTTCGGGCACTCGGCTTCGAGATGATTTACATGTGGCAAGAGTGTCAGGTGGCGATCGAAAATAAACCCCAAGAACTTCTTCTCAACAACTTTGATGGCTGTGCCAGATAGAAATAGCTGTGGGTCTTTGTGCTGTCTATCTTTTTCTGCAAAAGTGTATACAATTAGTTTTAGTTTTCGAAAATTTGAAGCCGTTAACAAGCGATTATTTAAGACACCATTGCAGTGTCAGTCAATAGTGTGCATGTATTTACCACGACAAGAAATGTTGAAATCGTTCACAACTGAATCATGAGAAACTTTTGACAGACTGTTTATCTTGATACTAAATAAGGTAACAGACAAACTATTACCTTGTGGGACACCCTCATCCTGATCATAAACCCTCTTGGACTTGAATTTGCCTGTCTGTGATAAAACATGAGGCACACGGCCTTTCACTCAAAAATAATGTAAATCCTTTAGAATGCCATGCTTCCAGGTAGTATCATAGGCTTTCTCAAGATAGAAAAAGACTGATTCTACATGTTGTTTGTACAATAGCATTTTTAAACAAGAGTCATCAGAAAGATGACATATTCCCCCAGCAGCTATTTGTAAAGTAACCACAAGTAAATGTGCAATTCTGTATGTAATGAGTCAAGAGTTGAATGTTCCTTAAGAAGCATACCTTGTTTACCAACAAAAGATCCACCATGGTCGCATCCATATGAAATGGAAAGAAAAACGTGTGTTTCTGTGGGTTTTTTTTATGCAAACAAATGACAAATTACAAGAAACAAGCGTATAGTCAACGAAGTCATCTGTATCCCCCCACCCATTTTAACACGTTATTGTCCCAAACCCGGTAACTGACTCAACATTTCTCTAAGGCCATGTCAAAATAGCTGCAATGGAAATTCTAAAATAAACATTTCTAAAACTCCTTAATATCAAATGGCACCTGTTCAGTATGTACTTTATATATGGACATGCAATGTTAGCAAGGAAACATTTAACAGTTTATTTGTTCTACTCCATAAGTGAACCCACCCGATATGAAAACTTAAATCCAACTTGTTACCATGGAAACATAAAAGAATAAAAATGTATAATATTCCCTAAATAGCAAAAGGCACTAGTTCAGTATGTGCCTGGTAGACATGCAAAGTGTTGTAAGAAAGTATTTAACGGTTTTTGAGTTACGCTCCGGAAACGAACACCACCCTGAAAGAACCTAAGTCCAACTTGTTACCATGGAAACGTATAAAATATAAATTTCTAAAATTCCTAAGTAGCAAAAGGCACAACTTCAGTATGTGCCTGATAGATATGCCAAGTTTCGATCAAATACACTGAATTATTTTCGAGTTTTGCCCCGGAAAAGGAAATGATTACGGACGGACAGACGGACAGACGGACATACGGACGGACAGACAGACTGGCTGATCGCTATATCCCCCCGCATTATATGCCGGGGGTATAAAAATGATTCTAATCGTACTAAATGGTTGATAGTACTTCGATTTTTGCGGAAACCACACTGAATATTTGTAATTAGATTATTAGTTTCCAAATACCAAACTAATGTATTATTTTACAGTACGTTCCATGGTGGGTGGCCCAGTCGTCTGAGGCTACGCGATTCGCTGCGCAGAGTTGGGTCCCTTGGGCACGCAAGAAACTGGGTTCGAATCCCGGTTCGCCCCAGTTATGTTTCTAGGTTTGTCTGCACCATACCCGTGCTCTTGGGTTTCACTATGGGCTTCACTATGGGCATCACTATGGGCATCACTATGGGCTTTCCTCCCACATTAACCTCACAGGCAGCAATATAACTGGAATACTGTTAAAAGCAGCGTTAAACCCAACAGATTTAATCACCACTCCCATACCTTGGACATTGGAGAGCATGAATTTTTACGCTTCCCCAACGGTCATCATGGACCCACCATTTGAATTATGTAAATAGGTGAATCGATCAAAATCATGTGCACAGCACTATAGTGGCAAAAGTGGTTTTTCACGTGCAACTGGTCACGTGGCCATAATACCGCACGTGTTTTCAGCCATACTTGTTATCAGTCATTAACAAAAAAAGAAAAACACAAGAAAACAAAAGTCTTTACGGCCATTTGTCATGCTACGCCTTTCAAATGTGCAACTTGAACGTGCCATCGGCATGTTGCAGACGGAAACGTCCGTAGCTGAAGTCGCAAGGACGATGGGTTGTAGTCGACGGACTGTTTATTATTTACAGACGCGTCTACAACAAACGGGTACCACCGCTGATCGCCCTCGGCCAGGTCGACCACATGTGACGTCACATGCAGAGGGTCTTCAGATTGTCTTACGTCACCCCCGTATCCGATTTTTGACGGCTACATCAATCAGAAATGAACTGTTTAGGGGAAGACTGAGTGCGCAAACTGTTCGAAACCGTCTGAGAACTGCTCACCTTCAAGCACGACGGCCATACTGCGGGCCCATTCTGACTCAATTACACAGACGTCAACGTCAATTGTGGGCACAGCGACACTTACGATGGACTCAGAGGAATTGGAATCAAGTCGTCTTCAGTGATGAATCCCGATTTAATCTTCGATTTGCTGATGGTAGGGCGAGGATGTGGAGGCGCTGTCATGAACGTTACGCCTAGTGTTGTGTACAGGAAGTTGACAGATTCCGAGGCGGAAGTGTCATGGTGTGGGATGCTTTCTGTGGCAATGCACGTTCCAGGCTTCTTGTCATCCGTAGCAACCTCAACGCTGCTGCTTACGGAGACCAGGTACTGGCACCAGCTTTTGCCTTTTATAGCGGCACATGGACCTGCTTTGATCTTCCAAAACGACAATGCCAGACCCCACACATCAATTTTGACAAGGAATCTTCTTCAGAATGCGGGAGTCAACGCCATGGACTGGCCGTCAAGGTCTCCCGACCTCAATCCCATCGAACACGTCTGCACCATTTTGCAGCAACAATGGCGTCTTCTTCCTAATCATGTGTTCACAAGGCATCACAAGGTCCATGCGGAGGCGTTGTGTGGCAGTTGTCAACGCACATAGTGGCCTAGACGCTACTGAACTTGTGTGCCATCAGATTCTCGTGCTTGGGACTTATGATTTAAACTGTTGATGTTATTACCAAATACCGTAGGTGCTTGGAACAAATAATGGTTACCACTGTTAATTAAAATCCTTCTTTGGACATTAATGATTAAAAATTACCTTCTCTGATACATATGTCCGTTTTATATCACATATGGGATTACTTTTAAAAATGTGAAGTTTTTAATTTGACTCAGTATACATGACTTTGGGAGCTGATCACATAGACCTTGAAGATCAGATTGTCGAAATGTAGTGGACGGAGGAATATACAATGATCAGAGAGTAAAAACAAAGTGCAATTTTAGACAACAGCTTGAAGATTTGTAGTCGGAGAAACGGGGCTGTAAATGATGCCCTGCCTAAAAAGAATAGAAGATCATCCAGAAGCTTTTTTTTCCCTGGTGGAGAAAAGGAATGATGATTGTTGTACTGCCTTAAATCAGATTTATCGGTTATCAAGACTTTTTTCGGGGGATTTTGTAAGCGTATGCAACTGTGGTGACAAAGAACAGTACCTTCTTCAAAATATATTTAAATAAAAACAAGGATTGATCCCAGACTGATAAATGAAGCAAATGTCACATTTCACTTACACAACAGGAACTTTTACCCATAAGTCGTCATCGAGCGAATTTAGCTTTTATCATTTGAATGAATCGATGTAATAAACGTTTTAATATTTCTGTATAAGACCCGTGATGAAGTAGAAAGTGGGAAAACGAAAATGTATTCAGGGTATACAAGGGTAACAAGTCATTTTCCATACATTTATAACAGGAAAGATGTGATCCTCATGACATGTGCATGGATATAGTATTTTTTTGCAGTTTCTGTGTGATATATTTTGTAGATTGAAGTATCATGGCCATCGACCATATGGGTTTCATTAATATCCGGTCTTGATTCCAATTCGAGACGTCTCTTTGGTAAAATCTGACAAAAAGAAGAGTAACTTTAAATCGATCTGGGCGGTAACTGTGTTTTTGTGCAACTTGTGTGTAAACAACCCGTGAAGATCCGGGGTAGAATAAGTCTTCAGCAACCCTTGCTTGCTCTAAAAGGCGAATATGCTTGCCGTAGGAGGAGACTTACGGGATCGGTGGTCAGGCTCGCTGACTTGGTTGATGCATGTTATGTATCCCAATTGCGTAGATCTATGCTCATGATATCAATCACTGGCTTGTCTGGTTCAGACTCGATTATTCACAGACCGCCGGAATTTCGCTGGAATATTGCCGAGTGCGGCGTTAAACAGCAAACAAAAATCTGAAACGAATGTTTAGGGCCAAAGGTAGGATGAAATAAGGAGGATCTGATTGATCACAACACTCAGCATTTTGTCCGACACAATCTAAAAGGGAGTCATGAGCATGTGCATATCATAATGTGTTTTGTCGTCAAGAAATAAGCAACTGCTCTCCGTTTTGCAACCTCCAGTCTCCAGCTTCACACGTTTCTACCTGTGGTCAATTTGTCCCCTCCCAAATGCCTGGGCCACGGGTTGCACACCAAACATTTCTTCATCACGTTGTACACGTGTCTCAATAAACAATTTATCTGACTCAACCAAAGAACAACATGATATAGACAGCCTATGACATATTCACAGATACAGTTCGAGCGGAGATGGAGCACAAACTACCTACAAGAACGTTCACCAAAACGTCACGTACACGATCAGAGACGAAAAGACATAGAGTGAAGAAAGAGCGGTGGAGTGATAAAATTTCTAGGTTTTGGAATGACGTGTGTGAAGCTGAAGACGTGTGTTGTACGAGTAGGGCCCACGTAGAAACGGGTTGAAACATGTGTATGTATCAAAACCAAAATTGTTTGATAGACAGGCGCAGGGGGCAAAGCTGGAAGATAAGTAAGATACAAACAATCCTCATTTTTTTCATGAAAATAGGACGAGCAGGTATGTTACGACAGAATGAAAGCTATCCCTGTGGAAGTTAAAATTGCTGACGGCAGTGTGAGTCGTGACGTAACAGAAATGTTGTAAACACCTGGCGAACAGCTGATAGTGATGTTCTAACTTGTGCTAGTGCTGACTCAGACGCAGACACGAAGGGGACAGTCATGCTGTGAGTCAAGCAAAATTGGGAAAATCACCGGGTTGGGATAAATTACCAGTAGATGTTTTAAGGGGACACCAGCGACTCCTTGTCTTCCCGGGGAATCATTCTGGCCAATGCTTCATACATGAATGTGCAGAAGCTGTGATTCATACTCTTTTAATCAACACTTGTCCAAGGTGCAAAAACTTTTGCAGTCGAGGTGCGATAAACTACAAAAATACTCATGAACTGTGGAGATAAATGACGTCAAGTGAGTGTGGGTAGCCAATCCCGGTTCGCCCCAATTATGTTTCTAGGTTTTTCTGCACCAGACCCGTGCTCTTTGGTTTCACCGAAGTGGTAAACGTCTGAGACTTGCATCGCTATGGGCTTTCCTCCCACATTAAGCTGACAGGCAGCGATATAACTGGAATACTGTTAAAAGCAGGGTTAAACCCAACAGACTCACTCACCACTCCCCTTGGACCTTGGACATTTGAGTGCATGATTTGTTTCGCATCCAGAAAGGTCATCATGGACCCACCATTTGAATTCTGTAAATAGGTTTGAATCTGTGATGGATAAATCAAGTGCTGAGTAGGTTCCAGGTTCCAGGATGTAAAGGGGTGTTTAAATCATCTTTACAAATACATAAATTATTGTTAGAAATGAATTCCTCAAGTACCATCCCTTTATTGCTGTGGATCACACTTCCCCATGGAGGGTTGTGCCAATTCAAATCACCCATGATTATACATGACTTTGGGAGCTGATCACATAGACCTTGAAGATCAGATTATCGAAATGTAGTGGACGGAGGAATATACAATGATCACAGAGTAAAAACAAAGTGCAATTTTAGACAACAGCTTGAAGATTTGTAGTCGGAGAAACGGGGCTGTAAATGATGCCCTGCTTAAAAAAAATAGAAGATCATCCAGAAGCTTTTTTTTCCCTGGTGGAGAAAAGGAATGATGATTGTTGTACTGCCTTAAATCAGATTTATCGGTTATCAAGACTTTTTTCGGGGGATTTTGTAAGCGTATGCAACTGTGGTGACAAAGAACAGTACCTTCTTCAAAATATATTTAAATAAAAACAAGGATTGATCCCAGACTGATAAAGGAAGCAAATGTCACATTTCACTTACACCACAGGAACTTTTACCCATAAGTCGTCATCGAGCGAATTTAGCTTTTATCATTTGAATGAATCGATGTAATAAACGTTTTAATATTTCTGTATAAGACCCGTGATGATGTAGAAAGTGGGAAAACGAAACTGTATTCAGGGTATATACATCATATATAGGTATTATTCAAAGATACATGTTACATGCTGCCCCTATTGAACAATTGAAATAGGCCTGGTGACTTTGCCTGTCTTGACCTAAAAATATAGAATGTAGTGAACTGTCAATGAGTGAGGCTGTGAGTCATGTTCTTTTAATCAACACTTGTCCAAGGTGCAAAAACGTTTGCAGTCGAGGTGCGATAAACTAAAAAATTACTCATGAACTGTGAAGATAAATGACGTCAAGGGACTGTGGGTAGCCAGGTGGTAAAAGCGTTCGATTGTCAGGTCGATTGGATTCTCCACATAGGTACAATGTGTGAAGCCCAATTCTGGCGCCCAACACCGTGATATTGCTGAAATATTTCTTAAAGAGGCATTAAATCATACCAGGTCATGCACTCACTAATATATTCATAAGGCACAAGTTTATGTTTGGCAATATTAACGGAATTAACAAGTAATTTTTCATACATTTATAACAGGAAAGATGTGATCCTCATGACATGTGCATGGATATAGTAATTTTTTGCAGTTTCTGTGTGATATATTTTGTAGATTGAAGTATCATGGCCATCGACCATATCAGTTTCATTAATATCCGGTCTTGATTCCAATTCGAGACGTCTCTTTGGTAAAATCTGACAAAAAGAAGAGTAACTTTAAATCGATCTGGGCGGTAACTGTGTTTTTGTGCAACTTGTGTGTTAACAACCCGTGAAGATCCGGGGTAGAATAGGTCTTCAGCAACCCTTGCCTGCTCTAAAAGGCGACTATGCTTGCCGTAGGAGGAGACTAACGAGATCGGTGGTCAGGCTCGCTGACTTGGTTGATGCATGTTATGAATCCCAATTGCGTAGATCTATGCTCATGATCACTAGATTGTGTGGTCCAGACTCGATTATTCACAGACCGCCGGCATTTCGCTGGAATATTGCCGAGTGCGGCGTTAAACAGCAAACAAAAATCTGAAACGATTGTTTAGGGCCAAAGCTACGATGAAATAAGGAGGATCTAATTTATCACAACACTCAGCATTTTGTCCGACATAATCTAAAAGGGAGGCATGAGCATGTGCATATCATAACGTGTTTTGTCGTCAAGTAATTAGCAACTGCTCTCCGTTTTGCAACCTCCAGTCTCCAGCTTTACACGGGTCTACCTGTGGTCAATTTGTCCCCTCTGATACGCCTGGGTCACGGGTTGCACACCAAACATTTCTTCATCACGTTGTACACGTGTCTCAATAAACAATTTATCTGACTCAACCAAAGAACAACATGATATAGACAGCCTATGACGTATTCACAGATACAGTTCGAGCGGAGATGGAGCACAAACTACCCACAAGAACTTTCACCAAAACGTCACGTTCACGATCAGAGACGAAAAGACATAGAGTGAAGAAAGAGCGGTGGAGTGATAAAGTTTCTAGGTTTTTGAATGACGTGTGTGAAGCTGAAGATGTGTGGTGTACGAGTAGGGCCCACATAGAAACAGGTTGAAACATGTGTATGTATCAAAACCAAAATTGTTTGATAGACAGGCGCAGGGGGCAAAGCTGGAAGAAAAGTGCGATACAAACAATCCTCATTTTTTTATCATGAAAATAGGACGAGCAGGTTGGTTACGACAGAATGAAAGCTATCCCTGTGGAAGTTAAAATTGCTGACGGCAGTGTGAGTCGTGACGTCACGGAGATGTTGTAAACCCCTGGCGAACAGCTGATAGTGATGTTCTTACTTGTGCTAGTGCTGACTCAGACGCAGACACGAAACGGACAGTGATGCTTTGAGTCAAGCAAAATTGGGAAAATCACCGGGTTGGGATAAAGTACCAGTAGATGTTTTAAGGGGACACCAGCGACTCCTTGTCTTCCCGGGGAATCATTCTGTCCAGTGCTTCATACAAGCTCTTCTGTGGCACCCTGAGCAATAGACTAACTAAATGTGCAGAAGCTGTGATTCATACTCTTTTAATCAACACTTGTCCAAGGGGCAAAAACTTTGCAGTCGAGATGCGATAAACTAAAAAATTACTCATGAACTGTGGAGATAAATGACGTCAAGGGAGTGTGGGTAGCCAATCCCGGTTCGCCCAAATTAGGTTTATAGGTTTGTCTGCACCATACCCGTGCTCTTGGGTTTTACCGAAGTGGTAAACGTCTGAGACTTGCATCGCTATGAGGTTTTCTCCCACATTAAGCTGACAGGCAGCGATATAACTGGAATACTGTTAAAAGCAGCGTTAAACCCAACAGACTCACTCACCACTCCCATACCTTGAACATTGGAGAGCATGACTTTTTACGCTTCCACAACGGTCATCATGGACCCACCATTTGAATTCTGTAAAAAGGTTTGAATCTGTGATGGATAAATCGAGTGCTGAGTAGGTTTCAGTGGCAGGATGTAAAGGGGTGTTTATATCATCATTACAAATACATAAATTATTGTTAGAAATTAATTCCTGAAGTACCATCCCTTTATTGCTGGTGATCACACTTCCCCATGGAGGGTTGTGCCAATTCAAATCACCCATGATTATATACTGAACCAAATAAAAAACTTCACAATCCTAACATTTTGACCAGTTATCATTGTGGGCCCTTATTGTGTATTCAAACAGTAATGGCCACGTATTGTCTTCAGATAACACCCGTTTTTGTGCAGGTGAATCGATCAAAATCATGTGCACAGCACTATAGTGGCAAAAGTGGTTTTTCACGTGCAACTGGTCACGTGGCCATAATACCGCACGTGTTTTCAGCCATACTTCTTATCAGTCATTATCAAAAAAAGAAAAACACAAGAAAACAAAAGTCTTTGCGGCCATTTGTCATGCCACACCTTTCAAATGTGCAACGTGAACGTGCCATGGGCATGTTGCAGACGGGAACGTCCGTAGCTGAAGTCGCAAGGACGATGGGTTGTAGTCGACAGACTGTTTATGATTTACAGCATCGCGTCTACAGCAAACGGGTACCACCGCTGATCGCCCTCGGCCAGGTCGACCACGTGTGACGTCACATGCAGAGGGTCGTCAGATTGTCTTACGTCACCTCCGTATCCGATTTTTGACGGCCTCATCAACTAGAAATTAAATGTTTGGGGGAAGACTGAGTGCGCAAACTGTTCGAAACCGTCTGAGAACTGCTCACCTTCAAGCACGACGGCCATACTGCGGGCCCATTCTGACTCAATTACACAGATGTCAACGTCAATTGTGGGCACAGCGACACTTACGATGGACTCAGAGGAATTGGAATCAAGTCGTCTTCAGTGATGAATCCCGATTTAATCTTCGATTTGCTGATGGTAGGGCGAGGGTGTGGAGGCGCTGTCATGAACGTTACGCCTAGTGTTGTGTACAGGAAGTTGACAGATTCCGAGACGGAAGTGTCATGGTGTGGGGTGCTTTCTGTGGCAATGCACGTTCCAGGCTTCTTGTCATCCGTGGCAACCTCAACGCTGCTGCTTACGGAGACCAGGTACTGGCACCAGCTTTTGCCTTTTATAGCAGCACATGGATCTGCTTTGATCTTCCAAAACGACAATGCCAGACCCCACACATCAATTTTGACAAGGAATCTTCTTCAGAATGCGGGAGTCAACGTCATGGACTGGCCGTCAAGGTCTCCCGACCTCAATCCCATCGAACACGTCTGCACCATTTTGCAGCAACAATGGCGTCTTCTTCCTAATCATGTGTTCACAAGGCATCACAAGGTCCATGCGGAGGCGTTGTGTGGCAGTTGTCAACGCACATAGTGGCCTAGACGCTACTGAACTTGTGTGCCATCAGATTCTCGTGCTTGGGACTTATGATTTAAACTGTTGATGTTATTACCAAATACCGTAGGTGCTTGGAACAAATAATGGTTACCACTGTTAATTAAAATCCTTCTTTGGACATTAATGATTAAAAATTACCTTCTCTGATACATATGTCCGTTTTATATCACATATGGGATTACTTTTAAAAATGTGAAGTTTTTAATTTGACTCAGTATACATGACTTTGGGAGCTGATCACATAGACCTTGAAGATCAGATTGTCGAAATGTAGTGGACGGAGGAATATACAATGATCAGAGAGTAAAAACAAAGTGCAATTTTAGACAACAGCTTGAAGATTTGTAGTCGGAGAAACGGGGCTGTAAATGATGCCCTGCCTAAAAAGAATAGAAGATCATCCAGAAGCTTTTTTTTCCCTGGTGGAGAAAAGGAATGATGATTGTTGTACTGCCTTAAATCAGATTTATCGGTTATCAAGACTTTTTTCGGGGGATTTTGTAAGCGTATGCAACTGTGGTGACAAAGAACAGTACCTTCTTCAAAATATATTTAAATAAAAACAAGGATTGATCCCAGACTGATAAATGAAGCAAATGTCACATTTCACTTACACAACAGGAACTTTTACCCATAAGTCGTCATCGAGCGAATTTAGCTTTTATCATTTGAATGAATCGATGTAATAAACGTTTTAATATTTCTGTATAAGACCCGTGATGAAGTAGAAAGTGGGAAAACGAAAATGTATTCAGGGTATACAAGGGTAACAAGTCATTTTCCATACATTTATAACAGGAAAGATGTGATCCTCATGACATGTGCATGGATATAGTATTTGTTTGCAGTTTCTGTGTGATATATTTTGTAGATTGAAGTATCATGGCCATCGACCATATCAGTTTCATTAATATCCGGTCTTGATTCCAATTCGAGACGTCTCTTTGGTAAAATCTGACAAAAAGAAGAGTAACTTTAAATCGATCTGGGCGGTAACTGTGTTTTTGTGCAACTTGTGTGTTAACAACCCGTGAAGATCCGGGGTAGAATAGGTCTTCAGCAACCCTTGCCTGCTCTAAAAGGCGACTATGCTTGCCGTAGGAGGAGACTAACGAGATCGGTGGTCAGGCTCGCTGACTTGGTTGATGCATGTTATGAATCCCAATTGCGTAGATCTATGCTCATGATCACTAGATTGTGTGGTCCAGACTCGATTATTCACAGACCGCCGGCATTTCGCTGGAATATTGCCGAGTGCGGCGTTAAACAGCAAACAAAAATCTGAAACGATTGTTTAGGGCCAAAGCTACGATGAAATAAGGAGGATCTAATTTATCACAACACTCAGCATTTTGTCCGACATAATCTAAAAGGGAGGCATGAGCATGTGCATATCATAACGTGTTTTGTCGTCAAGTAATTAGCAACTGCTCTCCGTTTTGCAACCTCCAGTCTCCAGCTTTACACGGGTCTACCTGTGGTCAATTTGTCCCCTCTGATACGCCTGGGTCACGGGTTGCACACCAAACATTTCTTCATCACGTTGTACACGTGTCTCAATAAACAATTTATCTGACTCAACCAAAGAACAACATGATATAGACAGCCTATGACGTATTCACAGATACAGTTCGAGCGGAGATGGAGCACAAACTACCCACAAGAACTTTCACCAAAACGTCACGTTCACGATCAGAGACGAAAAGACATAGAGTGAAGAAAGAGCGGTGGAGTGATAAAGTTTCTAGGTTTTTGAATGACGTGTGTGAAGCTGAAGATGTGTGGTGTACGAGTAGGGCCCACATAGAAACAGGTTGAAACATGTGTATGTATCAAAACCAAAATTGTTTGATAGACAGGCGCAGGGGGCAAAGCTGGAAGAAAAGTGCGATACAAACAATCCTCATTTTTTTATCATGAAAATAGGACGAGCAGGTTGGTTACGACAGAATGAAAGCTATCCCTGTGGAAGTTAAAATTGCTGACGGCAGTGTGAGTCGTGACGTCACGGAGATGTTGTAAACACCTGGCGAACAGCTGATAGTGATGTTCTTACTTGTGCTAGTGCTGACTCAGACGCAGACACGAAACGGACAGTGATGCTTTGAGTCAAGCAAAATTGGGAAAATCACCGGGTTGGGATAAATTACCAGTAGATGTTTTAAGGGGACACCAGCGACTCCTTGTCTTCCCGGGGAATCATTCTGTCCAGTGCTTCATACAAGCTCTTCTGTGGCACCCTGAGCAATAGACTAACTAAATGTGCAGAAGCTGTGATTCATACTCTTTTAATCAACACTTGTCCAAGGGGCAAAAACTTTGCAGTCGAGATGCGATAAACTAAAAAATTACTCATGAACTGTGGAGATAAATGACGTCAAGGGAGTGTGGGTAGCCAATCCCGGTTCGCCCAAATTAGGTTTATAGGTTTGTCTGCACCATACCCGTGCTCTTGGGTTTTACCGAAGTGGTAAACGTCTGAGACTTGCATCGCTATGAGGTTTTCTCCCACATTAAGCTGACAGGCAGCGATATAACTGGAATACTGTTAAAAGCAGCGTTAAACCCAACAGACTCACTCACCACTCCCATACCTTGAACATTGGAGAGCATGACTTTTTACGCTTCCACAACGGTCATCATGGACCCACCATTTGAATTCTGTAAAAAGGTTTGAATCTGTGATGGATAAATCGAGTGCTGAGTAGGTTTCAGTGGCAGGATGTAAAGGGGTGTTTATATCATCATTACAAATACATAAATTATTGTTAGAAATTAATTCCTGAAGTACCATCCCTTTATTGCTGGTGATCACACTTCCCCATGGAGGGTTGTGCCAATTCAAATCACCCATGATTATATACTGAACCAAATAAAAAACTTCACAATCCTAACATTTTGACCAGTTATCATTGTGGGCCCTTATTGTGTATTCAAACAGTAATGGCCACGTATTGTCTTCAGATAACACCCGTTTTTGTGCAGGTGAATCGATCAAAATCATGTGCACAGCACTATAGTGGCAAAAGTGGTTTTTCACGTGCAACTGGTCACGTGGCCATAATACCGCACGTGTTTTCAGCCATACTTCTTATCAGTCATTATCAAAAAAAGAAAAACACAAGAAAACAAAAGTCTTTGCGGCCATTTGTCATGCCACACCTTTCAAATGTGCAACGTGAACGTGCCATGGGCATGTTGCAGACGGGAACGTCCGTAGCTGAAGTCGCAAGGACGATGGGTTGTAGTCGACAGACTGTTTATGATTTACAGCATCGCGTCTACAGCAAACGGGTACCACCGCTGATCGCCCTCGGCCAGGTCGACCACGTGTGACGTCACATGCAGAGGGTCGTCAGATTGTCTTACGTCACCTCCGTATCCGATTTTTGACGGCCTCATCAACTAGAAATTAAATGTTTGGGGGAAGACTGAGTGCGCAAACTGTTCGAAACCGTCTGAGAACTGCTCACCTTCAAGCACGACGGCCATACTGCGGGCCCATTCTGACTCAATTACACAGATGTCAACGTCAATTGTGGGCACAGCGACACTTACGATGGACTCAGAGGAATTGGAATCAAGTCGTCTTCAGTGATGAATCCCGATTTAATCTTCGATTTGCTGATGGTAGGGCGAGGGTGTGGAGGCGCTGTCATGAACGTTACGCCTAGTGTTGTGTACAGGAAGTTGACAGATTCCGAGACGGAAGTGTCATGGTGTGGGGTGCTTTCTGTGGCAATGCACGTTCCAGGCTTCTTGTCATCCGTGGCAACCTCAACGCTGCTGCTTACGGAGACCAGGTACTGGCACCAGCTTTTGCCTTTTATAGCGGCACATGGATCTGCTTTGATCTTCCAAAACGACAATGCCAGACCCCACACATCAATTTTGACAAGGAATCTTCTTCAGAATGCGGGAGTCAACGTCATGGACTGGCCGTCAAGGTCTCCCGACCTCAATCCCATCGAACACGTCTGCACCATTTTGCAGCAACAATGGCGTCTTCTTCCTAATCATGTGTTCACAAGGCATCACAAGGTCCATGCGGAGGCGTTGTGTGGCAGTTGTCAACGCACATAGTGGCCTAGACGCTACTGAACTTGTGTGCCATCAGATTCTCGTGCTTGGGACTTATGATTTAAACTGTTGATGTTATTACCAAATACCGTAGGTGCTTGGAACAAATAATGGTTACCACTGTTAATTAAAATCCTTCTTTGGACATTAATGATTAAAAATTACCTTCTCTGATACATATGTCCGTTTTATATCACATATGGGATTACTTTTAAAAATGTGAAGTTTTTAATTTGACTCAGTATACATGACTTTGGGAGCTGATCACATAGACCTTGAAGATCAGATTGTCGAAATGTAGTGGACGGAGGAATATACAATGATCAGAGAGTAAAAACAAAGTGCAATTTTAGACAACAGCTTGAAGATTTGTAGTCGGAGAAACGGGGCTGTAAATGATGCCCTGCCTAAAAAGAATAGAAGATCATCCAGAAGCTTTTTTTTCCCTGGTGGAGAAAAGGAATGATGATTGTTGTACTGCCTTAAATCAGATTTATCGGTTATCAAGACTTTTTTCGGGGGATTTTGTAAGCGTATGCAACTGTGGTGACAAAGAACAGTACCTTCTTCAAAATATATTTAAATAAAAACAAGGATTGATCCCAGACTGATAAATGAAGCAAATGTCACATTTCACTTACACAACAGGAACTTTTACCCATAAGTCGTCATCGAGCGAATTTAGCTTTTATCATTTGAATGAATCGATGTAATAAACGTTTTAATATTTCTGTATAAGACCCGTGATGAAGTAGAAAGTGGGAAAACGAAAATGTATTCAGGGTATACAAGGGTAACAAGTCATTTTCCATACATTTATAACAGGAAAGATGTGATCCTCATGACATGTGCATGGATATAGTATTTGTTTGCAGTTTCTGTGTGATATATTTTGTAGATTGAAGTATCATGGCCATCGACCATATCAGTTTCATTAATATCCGGTCTTGATTCCAATTCGAGACGTCTCTTTGGTAAAATCTGACAAAAAGAAGAGTAACTTTAAATCGATCTGGGCGGTAACTGTGTTTTTGTGCAACTTGTGTGTAAACAACCCGTGAAGATCCGGGGTAGAATAAGTCTTCAGCAACCCTTGCTTGCTCTAAAAGGCGAATATGCTTGCCGTAGGAGGAGACTTACGGGATCGGTGGTCAGGCTCGCTGACTTGGTTGATGCATGTTATGTATCCCAATTGCGTAGATCTATGCTCATGATATCAATCACTGGCTTGTCTGGTTCAGACTCGATTATTCACAGACCGCCGGAATTTCGCTGGAATATTGCCGAGTGCGGCGTTAAACAGCAAACAAAAATCTGAAACGAATGTTTAGGGCCAAAGGTAGGATGAAATAAGGAGGATCTGATTGATCACAACACTCAGCATTTTGTCCGACACAATCTAAAAGGGAGTCATGAGCATGTGCATATCATAATGTGTTTTGTCGTCAAGAAATAAGCAACTGCTCTCCGTTTTGCAACCTCCAGTCTCCAGCTTCACACGTTTCTACCTGTGGTCAATTTGTCCCCTCCCAAATGCCTGGGCCACGGGTTGCACACCAAACATTTCTTCATCACGTTGTACACGTGTCTCAATAAACAATTTATCTGACTCAACCAAAGAACAACATGATATAGACAGCCTATGACATATTCACAGATACAGTTCGAGCGGAGATGGAGCACAAACTACCTACAAGAACGTTCACCAAAACGTCACGTACACGATCAGAGACGAAAAGACATAGAGTGAAGAAAGAGCGGTGGAGTGATAAAATTTCTAGGTTTTGGAATGACGTGTGTGAAGCTGAAGACGTGTGTTGTACGAGTAGGGCCCACGTAGAAACGGGTTGAAACATGTGTATGTATCAAAACCAAAATTGTTTGATAGACAGGCGCAGGGGGCAAAGCTGGAAGATAAGTAAGATACAAACAATCCTCATTTTTTTCATGAAAATAGGACGAGCAGGTATGTTACGACAGAATGAAAGCTATCCCTGTGGAAGTTAAAATTGCTGACGGCAGTGTGAGTCGTGACGTAACAGAAATGTTGTAAACACCTGGCGAACAGCTGATAGTGATGTTCTAACTTGTGCTAGTGCTGACTCAGACGCAGACACGAAGGGGACAGTCATGCTGTGAGTCAAGCAAAATTGGGAAAATCACCGGGTTGGGATAAATTACCAGTAGATGTTTTAAGGGGACACCAGCGACTCCTTGTCTTCCCGGGGAATCATTCTGGCCAATGCTTCATACATGAATGTGCAGAAGCTGTGATTCATACTCTTTTAATCAACACTTGTCCAAGGTGCAAAAACTTTTGCAGTCGAGGTGCGATAAACTACAAAAATACTCATGAACTGTGGAGATAAATGACGTCAAGTGAGTGTGGGTAGCCAATCCCGGTTCGCCCCAATTATGTTTCTAGGTTTTTCTGCACCAGACCCGTGCTCTTTGGTTTCACCGAAGTGGTAAACGTCTGAGACTTGCATCGCTATGGGCTTTCCTCCCACATTAAGCTGACAGGCAGCGATATAACTGGAATACTGTTAAAAGCAGGGTTAAACCCAACAGACTCACTCACCACTCCCCTTGGACCTTGGACATTTGAGTGCATGATTTGTTTCGCATCCAGAAAGGTCATCATGGACCCACCATTTGAATTCTGTAAATAGGTTTGAATCTGTGATGGATAAATCAAGTGCTGAGTAGGTTCCAGGTTCCAGGATGTAAAGGGGTGTTTAAATCATCTTTACAAATACATAAATTATTGTTAGAAATGAATTCCTCAAGTACCATCCCTTTATTGCTGTAGATCACACTTCCCCATGGAGGGTTGTGCCAATTCAAATCACCCATGATTATACATGACTTTGGGAGCTGATCACATAGACCTTGAAGATCAGATTATCGAAATGTAGTGGACGGAGGAATATACAATGATCACAGAGTAAAAACAAAGTGCAATTTTAGACAACAGCTTGAAGATTTGTAGTCGGAGAAACGGGGCTGTAAATGATGCCCTGCTTAAAAAAAATAGAAGATCATCCAGAAGCTTTTTTTTCCCTGGTGGAGAAAAGGAATGATGATTGTTGTACTGCCTTAAATCAGATTTATCGGTTATCAAGACTTTTTTCGGGGGATTTTGTAAGCGTATGCAACTGTGGTGACAAAGAACAGTACCTTCTTCAAAATATATTTAAATAAAAACAAGGATTGATCCCAGACTGATAAATGAAGCAAATGTCACATTTCACTTACACCACAGGAACTTTTACCCATAAGTCGTCATCGAGCGATTTAGCTTTTATCATTTGAATGAATCGATGTAATAAACGTTTTAATATTTCTGTATAAGACCCGTGATGATGTAGAAAGTGGGAAAACGAAACTGTATTCAGGGTATATACATCATATATAGGTATTATTCAAAGATACATGTTACATGCTGCCCCTATTGAACAATTGAAATAGGCCTGGTGACTTTGCCTGTCTTATCCTCAAATATAGAATGTAGTGAACTGTCAATGAGTGATGCTGTGATTCATGTTCTTTTAATCAACACTTGTCCAAGGTGCAAAAACTTTTGCAGTCGAGGTACGATAAACTTAAAAAATACTCATGAACTGTGAAGATAAATGACGTCAAGGGACTGTGGGTAGCCAGGTGGTAAAAGCGTTCGCTCGTCAGGTCGATTGGATTCTCCACATAGGTACAATGTGTGAAGACCAATTCTGGCGCCCCCACCGTGATATTGCTGAAATATTTCTTAAAAAGGCATTAAATCATACCAGGTCATGCACTCAGTGATGTCAATATATTCATATTGCACATGTCAATAGCTGTTCTTTTCAACAAAATGCAAGTTTATGTTTGGCAATATTAACGGAATTAACAAATTATTTTCCATACATTTATAACAGGAAAGATGTGATCCTCATGACATGTGCATGGATATAGTAATTTTTTGCAGTTTCTGTATGAGATATTATGTAGATTGAAGTATCATGGCCATCGACCATATGGGTTTCATTAATATCCGGTCTTGATTCCAATTCGAGACGTCTCTTTGGTAAAATCTGACAAAAAGAAGAGTAACTTTAAATCGATCTGGGCTGTAACTGTTTTTTTTGTGCAACTTGTGTGTAAACAACTCGTGAAGATCCGGGGTAGAATAGGTCTTCAGCAACCCTTGCTTGCTCTAAAAGGCGAATATGCTTGCCGTAGGAGGAGACTTACGGGATCCATGGTCAGGCTCGCTGACTTGGTTGATCCATGTTATGTATGCCAATTGCGTAGATCTATGCTCATGATATCAATCACTAGATTGTGTGGTCCAGACTCTATTATTCACAGACCGCCGGCATTTCGCTGGAATATTGCCGAGTGCGGCGTTAATCAGCAAACAAAAATCTGAAACGATTGTTCAGGGCCAAAGGTAGGATGAAATATGGAGGATCTGATTGATCACAACACTCAGCATTTTGTCCGACATAATCTAAAAGGGAGGCATGAGCATGTGCACATCATAACGTGTTATGTCGTCAAGTAATTAGCAACTGCTCTCCGTTTTGCAACCTCCAGTCTCCAGCTTTACACGGGTCTACCTGTGGTCAATTTGTCCCCTCTGATACGCCTGGGCCACGGGTTGCACACCAAACATTTCTTCATCACGTTGTACACGTGTCTCAATAAACAATTTATCTGACTCAACCAAAGAACAACATGATATAGACAGCCTATGACGTATTCACAGATACAGTTCGAGCGGAGATGGAGCACAAACTACCTACAAGAACGTTCACCAAAACGTCACGTTCACGATCAGAGACGAAAAGACATAGAGTGAAGAAAGAGCGGTGGAGTGATAAAATTTCTAGGTTTTGGAATGACGTGTGTGAAGCTGAAGATGTGTGGTGTACGAGTAGGGCCCACGTAGAAACGGGTTGAAACATGTGTATGTATCAAAACCAAAATTGTTTGATAGACAGGCGCAGGGGGCAAAGCTGGAAGATAAGTAAGATACAAACAATCCTTATCTTTTTTTATGAAAATAGGACGAGTAGGTTGGTGACGACAGAATGAAAGCTATCCCTGTGGAAGTTAAAATTGCTGACGGCAGTGTGAGTCGTGACCTCACGGAGATGTTGTAAACACCTGGCGAACAGCTGATAGTGATGTTCTAACTTGTGCTAGTGCTGACTCAGACGCAGACACGAAGGGGACAGTCATGCTGTGAGTCAAGCAAAATTGGGAAAATCACCGGGTTGGGATAAAGTACCAGTAGATGTTTTAAGGGGACACCAGCGACTCCTTGTCTTCCCGGGGAATCATTCTGGCCAATGCTTCATACATGAATGTGCAGAAGCTGTGATTCACACTCTTTTAATCACTTGTCCAAGGTGCAAAAACTTTTGCAGTCGAGGTGCGATAAACTACAAAAATACTCATGAACTGTGAAGATAAATGACGTCAAGTGAGTGTGGGTAGCCAATCCCGGTTGGCCCCAATTATGTTTCTAGGTTTGTCAGCACCATACCCGTGCTCTTTGGTTTCACCGAAGTGGTAAACGTCTGAGACTTGCATCACTATGGGCTTTTCTCCCACAAATAAGCTGACAGGCAGCGATATAACTGGAATACTGTTAAAAGCAGCGTTGAACCCAACAGACTCACTCACCACTCCCATACCTTGGACATTGGAGTCCATGATTTTTTTCGCTTCCACAACGGTCATCATGGACCGACCATTTTAATTACGTAAACAGGTTTGAATCTGTGATGGATAAATCAAGTGCTGAGTAGGTTCCTATGGCAGGATGTAAAGGGGTGTTTAAATCATCATTACAAATACATAAATTATTGTTAGAAATGAATTCCTGAAGTACCATCCCTTTATTGCTGGTGATCACACTTCCCAAAGGGGGCGGGGGGCGGGGGCGGGGGGGGTGGGGGGGGGTGGGGTGGGGGGGGGGGGGGGTGGTTGAGGGTTGTGCCAATTCAAAACACCCATGATTATATACTGAACCAAATTAAAAACAATCCTATTATTTTGACCAGTTATCCTTGTGGCTTGTGGGCCCTTATTGTGTATTCAAACAGTAATGGCCAAGTATTGTCTTCAGATAACACCCGTTTTTGTGCAGGTGAATCGATCAATATCATGTGCACAGCACTATAGTGGCAAAAGTGGTTTTTCACGTGCAACTGGTCACGTGGCCATAATACCGCACGTGTTTTCAGCCATACTTGTTATCAGTCATTAACAAAAAAAGAAAAGGGACTGTGACTAGCCAGGTGGTAAAAGCGTTCGCTCGTCAGGTCGATTGGATTCTCCATATAGGTACAATGTGTGAAGCCCAATCTGGCGCCCCCACGTGATCTTCTAACTTGTGCTAGTGCTGACTCAGACGCAGACAGGCTGTGAGTCAAGCAAATTTGGGAAAATCACTGCGTTGGTATAAAGTAGATGTTTTAAAAAATGACATTTGTATTAACTTACTTCACAGACTGTTGTCTACGTGTTTTGTGACTTGTTACATACCCTGCAGCTGGGCTGAGGGAATTATAACTCGTATCCCTCAATCTGGTTCAGGGTTCACCAGCGACTCCTTGTCTTCCCGGGGAATCATTCTGGTCAATGCTTCATACAAGCTCTTCTGTGGCACCCTGAGCAATAGACTAACTAAATGTGCTGAAGAAAATGAACGTATCCATGACTACCAAAACGGTTTCAGGAAAGGACGTTCAACAACTGAACATACATCTAGTTTGACTTCGATTGTAGAAAGTCGCAAGTCTCAACTCAAGTCTACATTTTCAGCCTTCATAAATATAAAAAATGCTTGTGACAGTATCGACAGAAATTGTAATGGAGTAAATTAAAGGACATGGGTATCATTGGAAAAATGTTCTGTACCGGGTAAATGGTTTATATACTCCATGATTTGATGTGAAGTGTGGTCTGAAACAGGGATGTTTGTTATCGCCCTTGCCTTTTAATTTGTGTATTAATGATGTTATTATAACAATTACCAACTTAAATATAGGCGTAAATATAGATGGTATAAGGTTTATATTTTAGCATATGCCGATGATATTGTTTTAATCGCTGAAAGCGAGTGTGAACTTAATAGCATGCTCGATTGTCTGCATAACTGGTGTGTATCAAACAAAATGATTATAAACAATGTCAAATCTTAAGTTGTACAATCCAGGGCCGGTTCGGTGGCGAGAACCATTGTTCTATTTACATGTTGAGATTTTGCATTGGCAATCGCAGATTGTTATGATTATTTAGACTAACTTTTAACGGAACACTCATATTATGGCTGTATGGCAAAAGCAGTAACATGTTTGGCAAACAGAGCGCTGGACCTACTTATAACTCAATATAAAGTACTGGGTGTAATGCAATATCTAACCTACTCTAAGTTGTATCATTCTGTGGTATGGGCTACTGTTGAATATGGTGTTGCAATTTTGGACACGTATAATATTTCTTGTATTTACGCTGTGCATAATCGCGTCATGCGTTTCTTTTAGCATTTTAGATGGGGTGTAGATCCCCTAAGAGTTGAAACTGGAAGATATGATGGATGTCCTTTATCTGAAAGAATTTGTTTCTATTGTAAATATGTCATTAAAGATGAATGTCACATTTTACTGCAATGTCCATTATAGAATGTTAAACGTTTTAACCTTTTTAACAAGTGTACATACTTTGTAAGTTTTATGTCCTTTAAGGATAGAGATAAGGTTAGTTTTATACTGTCATACACAAACCTGTCCTTTTAACTGCCCAAAGCTGCCATGATATCAGAAGAAAAACGTGCTGCCAATTTGTATATTCCTAGTTGTATACACTTAATTGTAATTGTTTATGGTTTTATCTAATACCCTTAATTCATTGTTTGTTTTGTTGTATGCGTAATAGTCTCTCGTAATTCCGCATGGAATGGCTCAACATATTTTCAAGAATGTTTGTGTATAATTTTATGTATAAAATGTTGAGATGAGATTTTAATAAAATATCTGTCTGTCAGTCTGTCTCACACGCAAGGCGGACGCCTTCCACGCCAGTGACACTAGGGCTGCGTTACGCCGCGTCACCCATGCGTGTAAGAGGATTTAACTTCTTGGCAGTAGTGTATTTCAATGTAGCAGTTAATTATTACCTTGGTTACTTACAGACACCGTTTCACAGAAAGCACTTTTCTCGACCTAAACTGGAAATGCTCACAAGATCAAGGCGCATATGTTTTCTTTAAAGTGCTTAAAAAGACTGAAATGGATAGTGATTATGTCGTATCACATGAAAGTGACTCATGTACGGAATTAAAAATACGAACATGTTCATGCAGTGACAGAATATCTCCACTTGTGGATGTAGCACACAGCAGTCATGACATAAACCGTTATCTGAACACTTAGGAGATGAGGGTAATTCACCAGGAAACCTCTCTTGTTCAGCAGCATGATCTATGATATCGGACGTTTCTTTATATGACAGTGGCATCTCGTGTAAGAGTGCACCAATAGAGTCACGATTTGGCCCGTAAGGAAATGGAACAGTTGCAGCATTTTATCTCCACATCATGACAAGAAGGACGACTTAGACTTTCAAATAGTGAATTTTCTCTTCCTTTATGTCTGGTAATATCCTTACAGCTTCTGCCTTTGGTGGGTATATTTCACAACTTCAGAGATACAGTCGATCATGCTTTTACAGAGAAGATTTCAACGACCGTCATACGACACTTGCTAAAAAGATTTTTATTAAGTATTCGGAAAACTTTCGGATGATCTATGGTAGATATATGGAGGATATTCCCAAACTTGTCGCATCAGTGACACAAATGATAGGCAATTCCCTATTTTGACTTGTACCATATGTTCCAATGTTTTTCCAAGTGAACAAATGACCTACCTTTTGTGACGGGTGCCACCTTTCACCTGGTATTATAACAATTTGATAATGATTCAAAAACACATGCCCATAATATATTTGGTATCGTTCAATGGACTCTGATTTAACATATATTTCTTATGCTTAAGGCTCTTGATTAGAGGAATAGGACCATTAACCCCATTCTTGTCACAAGAGCTGACTTCGATAAGGATCAGATAGTTACCTGCCTGATTGCTTGTCGAGACCTGTCGGCATTGACCGAGGCTCGTTTTTTCAATCACTGGTTTGTCCGGTCCACGTTTGATTATTCACAGGGTGGAGTGTAAAACAGGACTATTGATGATTGTAGTATAACACAACGTAGAATGTCTTTCTCCTGCTGCCTACAGGTTTGTTTTGGTGTTTCTCGCAAATCACAATCTATATTAACTCATCAAATGCCTATGATTACGGATGAAATCCTCGAGAAAATGCTTAATTCGACAATAAATCCCATCAAACATCAAAACACTAAATAGTGAGTGAGTGAGTTTGCTTTAACGGCGCTTTTAACAGTATTCCAGTTATATCGCGGCGTGTCAGCTTAATGTGGGAGGGGAGTCCAGAGTGATGCAGGTCTCAGACGTTTACCACTTCGGTGAAACCCACGAGCACGGGTATGGTGCTTACAAACCTAGAAACATAATCGGGTCAAACAGGGATTCGAACCCCCAATCATAGGATTCTGGCGTGCCAAGGGACGCAACTCTGCACAGCGAATCGCGGCGCCTTAGACGACTGGGCCAACCGTGCCCCCTAACTATTGGAAGTGAACCAAGATCTTGAATGTGACGAGGAAACACACGCTCCTCTTGACTGTCCCAACACTTGACATGAAATCCCACGACATGAGAATGCGATCAAACATAATTAATGTGCACCGTTGTACAAAAACGAGGGCCTTGTACTTGGTTCAACATTTGTTTGCAGTTTCACAGGGAGCCCAATGCATTCTTGCATAATCGAAGACGATATGAGTGGCTGGAAATATGAATCCCGGTGTGATAAGACACTGTTCAGCCTGTGTTTAAATAGTACATTGAGTGTACTTCACCCGATCGGTAGAAGCGTCACGGGTAAAAATAGGTTATCTCTTGTGAAGACGTGATTGTGGATCACGTTTTGAGTGTTATGGTTAACATAATAAGTTGTATCAGTATCACGAGGGGTGTAAGTGGTATTATGCGTCCCTCGTTAGACTTTATACCACTCGCCGACCCTCGTGGTACTGATACAACGGTTGTATCTTTCCGACATGTTTTACTCTGCCATTGTGACAGAATTTAAACAAACTAACTTGTGCTGTGTCAAGTGACTTTCACTGATTCGTTTAAAACGTGCAGCTATTTGCTGCATATCAGGGAAAGAGATTTATTGCCCCCCTCTTGTCGGGGTATACAGGGTTTGTTGTCTGCTTAGATATTGATTTCCCTCCCAGGCGGGATACATAGTATTTTAACAAGATCACGTGAACCAATCAGATCTTATCAGTATGACATGCAGGTAAGATAAATGACCCTGCACCGACATAGAATATGGTCTGCAGTACGTGCTTCCTTCACAATGGAACATGGCTGACAATATATGCTCGTGTAACGTGGCAGGAGAAGACGCATTCTGAGCTAGTGGGTAAATAATGTCATGTTTTTACGTCAATGCCATTCTTGTTATGATAATGTAGCGGGTATTCGATTACCGCGTCCTATGCAGGGTTAAGAACCAGGGACCTACTGAAATGAAGTCGGACGCCTTGTCCATGTAACACAATGGGTGAACAAGGTAAGGATTGGAAAGGATTTTGATTTGGTTGGTTGGTTTGTTGTTTAACGCCGCTCTCAGCAATATTCCAGCTATATGACGGCGGTCTGTAAATAATCGAGTCTGGACCAGACAATCCAGTGATTAATATCATGAGCATCGATCCACGCAATTGGGATTGATGACTTGCATCAACCAAGTAAGCGAGCTTGACAACCTGATCCCGTTACAAGCATAGTCGCCTTTCACAGCAAACATGGGTTAATGAAGTCCTATTCTACCCTGGATCTTCACGGGCCTAGCCTTTTGTATATTTATCAGTAGACAGTGAGATTAATCACATTGTACATGTTGTATGCAACACTGCAGACAACCGTAAACGTATACGATATTGCTATATAAATTAACGTATATCACCACTGATCTTACTGACTGTTTAATGTGCAAAAACAAAATGTGAATACGTTCCAAATCATCTGTTTCGGTTTGGCAAGGTGATAGTTCGTGTGACGAACCTTTATTCGTGAGTCTGTTCCACGAGACTACTTCTTGTGGCCTAATGGCTTAAATCTTCCTAGTATGGCTACAAAATTTGAATCTAGTATAACCCAATGCGTTGTATATTCCCACATAGCCCTGGCACGACGTTAAATAACCTCTGTCACTGGTGGAATGCAATTTTCAATGTTCCCCCGACCCTTTCCGCGAGCCGAGCTACTAATGCCGGTATGACAACACTATATTGACAGGTGAGATGAAATGGGGTTTAACGCCGCGTCCAAGATTATTGCACTTATATAGCAACGTGCACGGTCCTTGTTTTTGCCCCTTAATGCCGAGCGCCATACAGGGTAACAACAAGTACTATCTTTTAACGTCTTTTTGTATGACGCGGCCAGGGATCGAACCCCGGACCTTCCGTTCTCCGGGCGGACGCTCTACCACTTGACCACGGAGGCGGTCCTGTATTGACAGATCGGTTGTGGTAAATCGAGAAGCTTGAAAGAAAGCATTGCCGGTTCCAGACCGAGAAATGTGAGTTCCGATCCACGAATTATGTATTCTTGTCTTGGGTGTCATATATCCACGACCAAGTGGCCGGATTGATTCCGAGATCAAAACGTCCATTAGATTGGTAAATGGAAGGGAACGTAAAATAATCCTTGCGAACACATCATTAACTGTATGTTATACTGTTAAATAACTATGTTCTTTAAAATGTAATAAATATATTTTGTCGTTGTGAATTTTTTCTTGATAATTTAAATAATTACAACAGTGTGGTTGGTGGTATTGGGAGTGATCCACAATTCGCTATCCAAAGCTCTACCCAATACTTACCCCCAGAACCGGTACTGGTGATATCTACAGGATGACTCCACACCCTTTGAGTTATGTCATTCAGGGAGACACATATACGATGATTACAACCTGATTTTTCATAACTGTTTACGTGTATTTCATATAATCTGACTTTATCATAGTTGAAATCACTCTAGTTGAAAAAGCACCAAAAATATAGTAAAATGTAGCAAGATCAAAATCTCAACTACAGTATCGGATATTGGAATGACAGATGGGATAGCAAAAACAAGAATTCAACGTAATGCACACACATCTAAAATCGCTCAATTTCAATGACATTTCACATCAATAGCTTGTATGACCACCCCCTGCTACGAGACACCCCAAAACTCGCCGGCGCACAGAAACAGTCAGTCGTCTGATGACATCACGTGAGATACGTCGCCGTTCTGGGGTCTGGTTAAGTTCTTGTCGGTTGGCTGGGGGATGTGGTCGCTGTCGAACATGACGATCCATGACATCCCAGAGATGTTCTATGGGGGACATATCTGGGGAGCTTGTAGGCCAAGGCAACACGTTGACGTTGTTGGCTGCAAGGAAGTTCTGTACTATTTTGGCTGGGGTCATGCTGATACAGGACACCCCATGGCAGCTGTTGTAGAAATGGTAGGGCAATCGGACAAAGAATGTCATCCATGAGCTGTGAAATTTCCGTTAACGATGACCAGTGGTCCTCCCCACACCATAACACCCCTTCCATCATATGGCACGACCTCCTGAAAGGATCAAGTCGCCGTTTGTTCTCGCTTTCTTCGGTAAACACGCTGTCGTCTTAACAGACAGAACCGGCTTTCAAGAGTGAAGACGACCCTCTGGCAGTCACTTCGCTGCCAACGACGTACAGTCCGGGCCCATCTCTATCTCTGACAACGATGTTACGCTGTCAATAATTGTTCTCTGTCAGGTCTGTAAGCCCTAATTCCTTGAGCACGGAGTCGCCTGGCCACTGTCTGTCGACTAACCATATGCCCTAAAGCATTCGTCACTGATGACGCCACTATGAGGGATCAATTTTGGAGATGCAAAGTACGCGATTACCGGTCTTCATTGGGTGTAGTTACCCAGGGTCTGCCTGTTTTTGGCCTGTCTTTTAGCAACGTCGGCATTGGTGGCTTCCATCTGTATCATACAAAAGGCATGCTCGCGTTGTTCGGGTGTCAGTCGTGGCGATTCTCTTGTGTTTTGTTTTTTATCAATATGAGTGCCGTCCGTATCATTTATATACCCTTATTGCACGTGTAGTTTCGGCTGCCCAAGCGGAACGTATTTTCAGCATTGAAAAGATCATTGTTGTGTTTGGACGATTTGTTTTGCATTGTTTTAGTTTTAACATGTGTTTTAAACTTTTGCAGTTTCACTTTTTAAAGTGTAAATGTAAATTTTGGCCGCAGTTTAGTTGAATAGTTGTGTCATATGTTCAGATATTGAGAGCAATTGCCGTGTCTCGACCCTGGTATTCAAGCATTTGGTCGTCAGGGCCAGTAAATGACACTACAGCTGGCGCGTTGACGCGTTTCGGAGAATGTGACCTCTGATTGAACGATTTCCGAGGAGGGGGCTGGTAGACATGTTGTAGGAAGTTCATATCACGAGTTGTACTTGTTTGAACTTTATTATGTGTACTTCATATATGTAACACCGCTAACATGTCCGAACCTTCATATTGCATATTTACTAGTTTACCTTTTAATTCCCTGCAAAACTTTTATTATATTTAATAACGCACATCCCACCCAGCAAATCATTCACATTCAAGTTTCTCCCCACCTGGAACATTAAAAGGACTACATATTTAGCAAACAAGCAATTCCACCTTTATAAAATAAACCCAATACCTTCCGACTTAATGTTTAAAGTCCAATGAAACAAGATAAGCTAAAATAGGGTTTAACATCTGTTTAAGATTATTGCACTTATATATAGACGTGCGGGCTAATGCCAATTTTAAAGTGCGAGATACCCTGCCGCACTTTAACAATGTCTCAGGCTAACTACACTTATTCACACAAATGTACTTGTTTATTTCGATGCGGCCCCTGTTCTTCCTCCCTATCTTTCAGGGAATATTGTTATTTCTGAGTAGAATATTTTTCATTACGAACTGTCCCCTGTTAACACAAGACACGCTCAGAAACGTTTAACGAAAGGAGACTAAATAGATTATCAGCATAGTTTTATAATTTCAGATTCTGAAAGTCGGGAAATGATGGTTATGAACGATTTTTAGAGGTAGGTCTCCCGACAATTTGTGCAGAATGTGATCGACTTTATATCTATAAAAGGTGTGCTGAACTTAAACAATATACAGTTTATGAATTCAGTACAGGATCTTGGTTAAAACAAAGCATACATGTACCAACGGTTGTAGAACTGTACGGTTGAACTTCCATTTATCATATTATTTACCTGTACCGTTTAAGGAGATCAGTGGAATCTTTGAAGAAACAACATGATGGACATTATCCTTGTTGCTGTGCTTCTGTTCATTGCATTGCTGCTGCACTGGATAAAAACAGGTAATATATAGTTTTAATGCGAAATGAATCAGCACCGTCAGGTTAAATCCACATTAAACACTTCCATGTTATTGGTACATTGTGTTTTTTACAGAAGAGATGAATAACTTTACTTTGGGTTTGTAAGGAACTGAATGCCAAGTCCACCAAGCTAGATATTACATGTATGGCATCCTTGAATATTTGATGTTCCTGGTTGCAGGTCCAACTCCGGAAACAGATCGACCAATACCACAAACTCAAAATACAGGATTTGGAGAAGCTCAACCTGTACCAGAAGGTGCCCCCGAGTGGCCTTCCACGCCCGTTAGGAGACGCCATGCATCTGGTCAAAGCACGTGCAAGAAAGTTGTCGAGGTGACACAATTCTTTTCTGTATCAACTGTATGATTGAAAGAGATTTTAAAATGACAAAAAACAAACTGTTCAGCGTGAAGATGGCAAAACAAAAGTGACGCATCTGTTTCACTTATCTTAGATATTTAAGTTTCTTTGAATTGAAATGTTTTTTTCAGAATGAGTCTCCTGGAAGTTCTGGGAAAACTCACCATCAAGATCGTGATTTCACCGATTCCAAAAACTGTCGAACAGGTCATGGAGAAGATGGCAATCATAAATCGTCTGCTGTAACAGTTTGTACACCAGCATTATTTCCTGAACAGAGGAATCAATCTGAAGACAGAATTGACGAGTCTGATGTTGGAAAGATACCAGCAGTCCCTGATAAAGTCACTGGCAAGTGTTCCATTTAGTAAAACAGATAATAAGTTGTTTCTGCTATGGCATTCATTAAACACAAACATTATTTGGTCCAAAATGAACCAGAACTAGAACGATGTTCGTATGTCATGCCCGAATGGAAGCAGTACATTGATTACTTTTCACCGATTGTCCCAAACATTACAATAGATTTAGGTCATGACGATTATTTTATCAATATTAAACTAATTGATCACTCATACGCTTCTTGAGACCATGAGCAACGGAAATGAACTAGGGTCTAACACATGGTGAACACACTGTTGAGATCAAGTAAAAAAGTGTAGCTTTAATTTCACAACCCTTGCACAATCCTACTTCCAGACTATCCAAAAAATAACAGAACTTGTCTGCCACAAAAATCACATAGTTCCTCGGTCTTTTTAAAAAAACAACCCCGTTCATGCTCATAGTTTGAATTTCATTCTCAACTTGGGACCAAACATTGAAGAAGATCTCAGTGGATGACCCTGTCAGTGACCTTGATAAGCCAAAGCATATTCATGACTTGCATGCAGAAAGCATGCTTAACCCTCACAAATGCCATGCCAACGGTCACAAAATTACATAACAATGCAGAACATATTTTTATTTGGATATGCACTGTTACAAACTAGGTATTTTTAGTTAAGTCAGTGATTGTTATTCATAGTAAACAACTTTTGCCGTGTGATTTTGTGTTTAATGGAAGAAAATCGTCAAATAGCGGGTGCAAAATAACTGACATAAGCTAAAGCCTATATAATAAAAGCTTTCTTCGTTGATTAATGATCATCATATTTCATGATTCTATTTCAAGTGGCGAGGACAATAGTTGGTTGTATATCAAATATTTAGGTCATATGTGGTACTTGCTTTTATCATGTAAACTCATTTCAGTGTAAATATTTTTAATTACAGGACATATGTCAACCCACAACGTTGTAACCAACTCTACTCATGTCACAATAGTAGGAGAAGCCCATGCTAGGGGAGATATAAATATCAACACACATGAAAGACAAGGTAATGAATGCATAATGTTAGTATTACTAACCATTGATTAGGACATGGTTTGTATACTATACACAAAATAACTCTCAAAGAGGTCAATATGCAAAAACAAGGACCCGATGACCTTACATCTGAGGTTGTCTAACTCGTCAAAGGTAATCATTATTTTTGTGATTCCGAAGCTCACTTTAATGTTTAGGAAGCCCTTAAACCGTCATCTGTTTCATTACAGTAAAACAATATTTGTTTTAGATGACTTCGGCCAAGAGATAGACTTCCACACACAAAATGCTGTGCCAACTCCTGTCCTTGATCATACATTGGAGCTCCTGAAGAAGCATTCAACTGCCATCCTCACTGGCTGCCCTGGATCAGGAAAGACAGTCATGGCCTATATGGTTTTGAAAGCCATGATGAAAGACTATTGTCCTTGTGTAATGAAGTCAGCTAGTGACTTCAAAACAAGTATATATGGAAAAGAAAATGTTGTTATCTTCATTGATGATCTTTTTGGTTCAGTTACTTTTGAACAGTCACTTCTTACTGATTTGAGACCCTTTTTGAAGAACGTGCAACAACTAATACGAACAGAAAAGGTGAAGGTAATATTCACCACACGTATTAGTGTGCTTGAAGAGGCAATCCCTTTTCTAGACAGATCGCAATCTTTATTTAATCACAAATTAAGGGTAAACCTGTCAGCAAAAGGGTTCTTACCTGATGATATCATGATGGCAATGCTGAACAGCCATTTAAGAAGATCGGACAAACTGCACTTTGAGAAATCTCGTATGAAATCTATGATTGATAGCTTTGACAAGGATACAGCATTTCATGGGTTTCCACATTGTTGTGAATTTCTTTTGACAAGTAAACATGCTCAAAACAACCCAGAATACTTTTTTGCACATCCACTCCAGGTGATGAAAAGCACGGTAACATCCCTTTTGAAGGAAAATAATAAAGTAGAGAAGTTGTTCAAGTTCCTGATTTTCAGCGATTGCATAGATTTAAGAAAACTTGAAAGTGACAAACTTCAGTTGGAGAGGGCGGATGCTCGTGAGGTTATTGCTGCAATGACTGGGACGTTTCTGCGTTCTGAGGGACACCTGGTAAAATTCAAACATCCTTCTCTGTATGAATGTACAGCAGCTGTGATTGGCAAGAATGACCCAGAATTTATTTTGAAGAGTGCAAAAATTGCCTACATTTGTAGATATGTACTGATATCTGATCCAAAGACTGCTGCTGCTGCTGATGATGATGATGATGACAGTATTATGCTTACTTTGAAAAACTACATGACTGAAGAACTTGTGGAGAGATTCGCGTCAGAGCTTACACACAGGTCATTCACGGTGTTATTCACTCACCCCCTCTGGAAGAATCTCGAGTTCAGCATCAGAGTAATTTCAGCAGCAGTTTCAAAGGATGGTAAAGATTGCATCATTTCATGGGATGGCAGCAGCAGAAGTTCTATGCTACACTGGGCAGCACACATTCATTCCAAAGGCATATTTGAATATGTTTTCAATGAATATGAACATGACATATCAAAGGAAGTGAAAGTAGATACAATCTATGGTTGCCTCATTTGGAGCAACATTGAGGGCCTAGAATACATTTTGAAGAAATATCCTGATTGTACAGTTTCGGGGAATTTCGATGGGGCATCAGCTCTTAGTCTTGTTGCAAGAAGAGGAAGTGATAAAATGGTCAGGTTGCTGATAGAAAAAGGCATCGATATCAATGATAGAGATGACAGAGAAGCAACAGCCTTACATTGGGCAGCTGCAGCTGGAAACACAGAGGTGTTGGGTACACTTATACAGGCTGGTTGTGACATTAATGCTGAGAATGTGGATAGTGCCACACCCCTACACTTTGCTGTGCTACATGGACACAGGGAATGTGTTGAAAGTTTAGTTACAAAGAAATGTTCTCTAGACGTTGACATCACAATGTTTACAGATGGTATGAATTCACAGGAACTCGAATTTTACGCTTGTCATGAATACAGAATTCCGGGGTTTTCAGGCACTCCTCTTCATATTGCATGTTTGAATGAGGATCCATATCTAACAAAAATACTCCTAGCTGCCGGTGCTGATACCAATGCAGTGAATGGATTTGGACTAACACCTCTTCATGCCACATTTCATCATGGAAGTTCGAAATGTCTATCAATGCTTCTGAACAAGGGGGCCGACGTTAACATAAGGACTGACATTGGATCTATATTTGATAGAGCAGTGTCTTGGGGGAAGATCAATAGTTTCTTGAAACTCCTCAGGTGTCTGCCAAATTCCCAAAGATGGGTAACACCACTTACAAAAAGTTCTGAAAGTTCTGAAAGTTTGATCATTGACAATATACATCTTCATCACAACATTGCCGATGGTTACACGATTTTTCACCTTGCTGCACTCTCACAGAATGTAAGACTAATGCAATCCTTGCTGAACTATTCTACTGTGAATGTCCATGTTCGATCAGTCAGTGGATTCACGCCTTTCCTTGCTGCAGTTTCAACAGGCAATGTGGACATGATGAATATTCTCATTGCAGCTGGATCTGATGTCAATCATCAAACATTTACAGACAAACTGTCAGCCCTTTTCTTAGCTTCGTCAAAGAATGATATTGCTACGGTTAAATACCTTTTGAATCATGGGGCTAATGTAGATCAGAAAGGAATGTATGACTCCACTGTATTACACTTAGCAATCCTCGCCAATCATCAAAACATGGTGAAACTGCTGATACAACATGGAGCAAAAATAGATACAAGAAACGACATGGGAACCACGCCAATGCATATGGCATGTAGAACAGGTAACACTGAAGTTCTTGACATGTTGTTGGAAAACGAAGCAGACATTAATGTTCCAAATGCTCTTGGGGAGCAAGCTCTTTCAATTGCAGCATATTTTGATAGGAGGGAAGTGGTAAATGTACTGATTTCAGCTGGTGCAGAAATTGATCATCTGGATAAAGAGAAATGCGCGAATGCCCTCTTCATGTCAGCTGAATCAGGATACTTTGAGATCGCTACATCACTTCTAAAAGCTGGAGCAAATCCCAACATCCGATGTGTAAATGACCAAACACCACTCACCAAAGCAGCAGAATCTGGACATGAAAGACTTGTCAAGGCTTTAATACAGAATAATGGGGATGTGAACCACAAGGCAAAAGATGGAATGACCCCGTTAATGCTGTCCATCTTGAATGGGCACACCTCTGTCGCCAGACATCTTTTGAAACATAAACAGATCAACCTACAATTAGAGGATATTGATGGCGATACAGCTTTACATTTTGCCTGCAGTCGTAACATGATTGAAGTTGTAAGAATGTTAACTGAAGTTGGTGTTGATGTCAATACTATCAACAACCAGGGCGAAACACCACTGATAGCAGCAGTTCAGGGTCTTATTCAAGCTGGGGCAGATGTATCCGTGACAAAGAGTGAAGGACAACAAGTTTTCACTGGAGCTGTATCAAGTAGAAGAACTGTTGTATTGGAAAAACTGATACAGGCAGGAGCCGATTTAAATATGAAAGGGAAAAATGGAAAGACAGCCCTACTAGCAGCTGCGGAAGAAGGTTCATGTGAACTGGTTGGAGCACTTTTGGGTGCATCTGCTGATGTAAATATCACCAACATCTTCGGAGTTACACCTTTGTATGAGGCAGCAAGGAGGGGGGGCATTTGGATATTGTGAAGATGTTAGTGGATGCTGGAGCCGACATCCATGTAATCTTCTTTATGGGAAAAACTCCTCTTACTGTCGCTGCTCAGCATGGACGCTTAGATGTTGTGCAGTATTTGTTGGGCTGACGTTAATGGTGTTGATGATGAGGAACGCACGGCTCTGTCCAGGGCGGTGTATGCAGGTCACATAGATGTCATGATGGAACTGATTGGAAGTGGAATTAGTCCTCAATGTTTGGAGGGCGCCATCAACAGTTGTCGCTCTCAAGTCATGATGGACATACTCCTGTCCCAGCTGACTTAATACATGTAGCACTTGCAAAACCACTGTGAACACAAATTTGACAGGATACTGTTGTTGAGGATGTTTGGTGATCAACAAGCACACCTCGACTTACATTTCAAATACATATCTGTACATGCCTGAATTCTGTCTTATGAAGTAATGTCAGTTTGATATTATGCTTAAATGATGAATCTGCTCAGTATATGTCATTCTGTCGATATCATTGGTGGCATAGACATAATGCAGCCTACTCGACTTTTGATAGGGATATTTTCATAATTCTCAAACGTTTTGCACACATTACAGTAATCGTCTTCTGATGTTAGCACACCAACTGTGCTGAAGAGTCACGATGTAGCGTAGGTTTGTTTATAGTGTTTTACAGTGATAGTTTTCATGACCATTATGGGGTTGTAACACATATAGTAGAACCCCCCTTCTTCAAAGACATAATCATGAATGGTTTCGTTATCAAGTGCGTTTTATGGAAATGATATACAATTTTTTAAAATATTATCTCCTTGATTTTGTGTTCCATATTAAGCTTCAAGACAGTTGGTTAAGTTTCAATGGTGTGTCAGTTGAGGTTTCAAAGTGGCATGGTTATTTGTGGGACGCTTCAATCTCTTTACACACCCGTCAAGGCTATTTGGTGGTACAAAACTTGACTAATGTCATTGTCAACCATATCATACCCAAAACAAAAAACCGATCATTCACATTACAACACCAAGACTCCTAGATATGCTCGAGGACGAAGGTCGAGTTTTGGTCTTTGGTTGATTTGAGGTGTAATATGGAAAGAATTAAATACACTAATCCATTTATCCCACACCTATTAAATGTCCACTGGACCACGCATTCAACAAACAATATTATGTAATTTTGAAGTATTATCACACTACCTTGTGTTGTGGAACAATGTTCTTATCTCATTTTGTTTTCATATCCATCGGTGTAGGTTTCCATGAAACCGCCCTTTCCCGATCGCCTCCTTCAAATTTCTTCACAAACATAATCCAGCTTCAATTTTCTATCTCCATGTGAATTCAACTCAACACCTTCTATTGTGTATTGTGACCCAGTTGTCTGAGGCGCCGTGATTATCTGTGCAGAGTTGCGCGACTTGGGAAAGCCAGAAACCTATGGTCGTGGGTTCGAATAATGGTTCTCCCCGATGTTCTTATAGTTTTTTTCAGCAGCCTACCTGCGGTCGTGGGTTCGAATTGTTTCTCTCCATTTTATGTTTATAGATTTGTCAGCACCCTACCTGTGGTCGTGGGTTCAAATTGTTTTTCTCTCCATTTATGTTTATAGATTTGTCAGCACCCTACCAGTGGTCGTGGGTTCGAATTCTGTTTCTCTCCATTTTATGTTTATAGATTTGTCAGCACCCTACCTGTGGTCGTGGGTTCGAATTCTGTTTCTCCCAATTTTATGTTTCTAGGTTTTTCACCACCATAACTGTGGTCGTGGGTTCGAATTGTGTTTCTCTCCATTTTATGTTTATCGGTTTGTCAGCACCCTACCGATGGTCGTGGGTTCGAATCCTGTTTCTCCCATTTTTAAATTTCTAGGTTTGTCAGCACCCTACCGATGGTCGTGGGTTCGAATCCTGGTTCTCACCGATTACGTTACTAGGTTTGTCAGCACCATACCGTGCTCGTGGATTTCACCAAAGTGGTAAACGTTTGAGACATGCATCACTGCCTTCCCATATTAAGGTGACACGCCGTGCTCCAACTGGAATATTATTGCGTTAAACGCAAGTCACTTTCGTCACTTAAACTGATTTGTTCCAGGCATAAGACTTTGTCTACTAGTCTTTTTTCAGAATTGCAGATGGACACAGATTGAGTGCTGAACTAAATAGCTTGTTGCTTTAAATACAAAAGTTAAATTTATAAATTCAAGGTGGATATGAAATACATTATATATATTCACAAAAAGAGCATATATCGTTATGAGTGAGTGAGTTGGGTTTAACGCCGCCTTTAACAGTATTACAGTTACATCACGGCGTGTCAGCTTAATGTGGGAGGAAAACCCAAAGTGATGCAGGTCTCAGACGTTTACCACTTCGTTGAAACCCACGAAAACGAGGTATGGTGCTGACAAACCTAGAAACATAATCGAGGCGAACCGGAATTCGAACCCACAATCGTAGGTTTCTGGCGTGCTCAATGGGCGCAACTCTGTACAGCGAATAGCGGCGCCTCAGACGACTCGGCCAACCGTGCCCCTATATCATTATGCAAGTTCATTGCAAGCAACACTTTGTATAAATGACGATATACAGGATTTTGTATTGAGAAGCTTGTAATTTGTCGATCCATGCACAATAATTCGACTGAATACAGATTGCTTTATTAGTTTGCTAAGGTTCCAGTTTATTGTGGTTGTTGTCGTATGGGATGGACAAGACATGGACTTGAAGTCTTCAGGTTCTCCCAGCGTTTAAATAATATGCCAGACACAGATTCCTTACATGTGGTCAATGGTCTACCGCCAGAGGCCACTCATGTGTATAAATTATCGAGAAGGTTGCATACTTATTCCCTAGTTTCGCACAGTCGACACCCAGTACCTCTCAGTGTGCCCTTTCAGACAGGATAGAAGGTGAAATACAATTCCCACTAGATTGTGACATGTTCACGGACTTACAGTATGGCATGATCCCATATTTTAAAAACTCCTCCTCCGTTGAAATGTTTATGCTATTGTTTGTTTGTTGTTTAAAGCCGCACTAAGCAATATTCCAGCCATATGACGGCGGTCTGTACAAACCGAGTCTGGACCAGACAATTCAAGTGATTGACATCATGAGCATCGATCCACGCAATTGGGATATAATGACACCCAATCCCGTTAGTCTCTTACGGCAAGCATGCGTTGCTGAAGAGCTATTCTAATCCTAATCTTCACACGTAAAATGTTCATGCAACTCTTAATTACGCCAGCGTTACGTTTGACATTGTAATACCGCACCTCTTAATTACGCCAGCTTTACCTTTGACATTGCAACGCCGCACCTCTTAATTACGCCAGCTTTACGTTTGACATTGTAATACCGCACCTCTTAATTACGCCAGCTTTACGTTTGACATTGTAATACCGCACCTCTTAATTACGCCAGCTTTACGTTTGACATTGCAACACCGCACCTCTTAATTACGCCAGCTTTACCTTTGACATTGCAACGCCGCACCTCTTAATTACGCCAGCGTTACGTTTGACATTGTAATGCCGTTTCAACAATGTTAACTGTTTTCTTGCCTGTTTTACATGTACGATGTTTTTGCTCTTTTTAGAATATATGTATAGTGTTTGTGAGAACTGGAAATATTACGTGTATAATGTATATAGTAAGTTTGTATGTTGGTGAATGTGAGTATGTGTGTACATGCATGCATGTATGTAAGGGTATGTAACTCAAAAGAAGTTAAAGAACACCCATTTCCTTCATATAAATGTAGTTAATCGGTCATTAAAGAATAGGGTGTACTTTTACTTCTGAGTAACATACATATCATTGCACATCATTACATACCATTAAATACACGCAAGCACATACAGTGAATGTGTGTCGGCGTTCGTGTGTATGTTGGCACAGGGACATGTGCGTATTGTATTGTCTATAGTTAATTTTTGTATTTTATTTAATTTAATTTAATAACCTCCGGATGGTTTCTGTTTATCCTATCTACTTACTGTATTTAAATCTATCTTGAAGAAAGAAAGAAAATAAATGAATTTTTATTCACACAATCTGCTGGAATTGAAAATGTCGCCATTGAAGTTTAAAAAGAGAGGAGGGACGGACGGCGAACACGTCACATCATCATATATAACGTTTAACGCCGCACTCAGCCATATTCCAGCTATATAATTGCGTCTTGATCAGACAATTATTATTTAATAAATATTTCAGTGCTTAATATTATCAGCAATTTGACATGCTAGGATATCATCGCATGTAACCTATCCAGTGAGTGAGTGCGTGAGTGAGTGAATGAGTATGGTTTTTAGCAATATTCCATCAATATCACGGCAGGGGACACCAGAAATGGGCTCACATATTGCACCCATGTCGTGAATCGAACCCAGGTCTTCGGAGTGACGAGCGAACGCTTTAACCACTAGGCTACCCGACCGCCCTGACCTATCAAGTGGCCTCTTTATAAGCACAGGATGCTGGGGAACAATTCTAGCCCGTCATCCCGTTTAACAGTTGTCGAAACAGTGCCGAAAAAACAAACACGATCCCATGAAGAAATCAACTGCTTTATTTTTACCAAAGACGTGTATACATATGCTTGATACAATACGTACAGGAGGCACCATTGGCCCTGAAGTAGCATAATCAGCTGATATGCTGAGTATCAGCTGCTGCGGGTGGTCGTAAGGTCCTATTGAGATAGGTGTTACAGAAGAAATGTCTACCGGGAACAGTTTTCAGATATGTCTGAACTTTAAAAGGATGCAGAAATACCCGTTTAGGATTATACATTGATATATATTTATCTCTGTTGCCCCACAAACCACCGTCTGTCACAAAATGAATGTTCTGCCATCTCTGCAAACCAAGGGCAATATTTGCAAACCCTATCTCTATCATGACTTTATGTTTCAATAACAAATTTGCCATACTTGTGAAATTGTCTTTAAAAGTGACTGGTGTATACATGAAGTCACATGTCTGAATGAACAAATTTGTAAAATTCCGGGAAATATTTTGAAAATTTTGTAAGAAACGATATTCAAGACCCCTCTCAGATCCGTGTTCTGCAATATTCCGTATTTCGTTTAAAACCGCCTGTATTCTGGGTTTCACCTTACGCCACCATCCCCATCGAGGTTTCAATTCGTCCAGAGAAGCATTAACCCTCCGGAAGCTTTTAAGAAGCCATATCTTGTCACGTGGTTGCGAGTACAAATTCCAAGGATTAATGAGTGTGTCGTCACCGATCTGTAAGAATCCTTTCACATCCAGGTTTAGTTTCATGGCTTCCACCGTGCATTCATACATATAGTACCATCCTCTCTTGAATGCTTCTACATAAAGAAAATGTCCTGTGGTGAAGTTACTGACAAATTTCTTAAATGCCTTCAGTTTCGGCCCACAGTAAATAATGTTTGGAAAATATGGTCGATACATTGCCTCCAAACTCTGTATATTTTTATAAAATCTCGGAACATTGAATGTGATGATAAGTGCTATATCATCAATGATCTTTAGTGGAAACCTAATGTCGGCTTCTGGACACAGTTCCTTCAAATACCTGTAGGCAAATTTGTTAAATAAACTGTTTGCCAGTGGTGTCTTCAGAACTCCTATGGTTGTCGTACGATTCAGTGTTCGTTGTCGAAATTGGCGAGTGGGAATGTCATAGCTATTTTTTCTCAACTCGGAAATCCATTCCGTCAACCAAACTACATTCTTCACAGGAACCAGTCGTTCTGATCCAATTCTGTTAATCACATTACCCAAACAATATAGCAAATCAGAATTCACTGTGCATTTCCATGACCGTAGGAGATCCGCGATCCACATTCTCCTCATGACAAATCTCCGCTGATTCCGTAATGAAGATACAGGGACTGGATGAATCCCTACCATTCCATCCAATTCCCACACGACCCTCTGTACTATCAGATCCCCGATGTCAACATCCAACAGAGGCAGAGCCCAGAATGCATCATACCGGAAGACGGTCATTTCAGAACTAAGGGAGGTAAACGTGTTGCGCGGAAGAAACACGGGCGGGTGTTGACTGCTGGAATGAAAGTACGTCTGTTTATCGGGACAGATTCCATTCTTCACACACCTAAATGGACCAGACAGAATCAGGGGACGGACACGTGTGTCGATATAATAATCAAACACTGTGTATTCTCTTTCTGCCGTTGCTGCACTCATCATATCATTTTTGGACACAGACGGGTCAATAAAGGTTTGGTTTGTCTTCAGAACTATTCCGGTCTGAGACTGATGGGCAGCCATTCGTCGTAACAGGTACAACATATGGGAGTCCAAGTGACGGACAACACCAATGACTTTAGCGCCGTGGGATATAGCATAAATATAAGCTTGCAGTCTCCTGCGTGTCCATATCTCAGAACCTGCCTGTGGTGTGTCTAAATCATCTGTCCCGCGGCCAGAGCACCATGGAAACCTGCGTCAAAAACGAAGTGTCACATATACCACTCCAAACAAATTACAGAACATATGACATGACAAATTAACTGTAGTCATGTGTTCTTTAAAGTCTTTTGAGTAGTATAGATTACGGATATACATGTTAGAGATTGTTTTCCGTTTTGAGCGTTCACACCAAGGGATCATAGGGTCGGTTATAAAATGCTGTTCAGATTCAAAGTCATTCAGAGTGTGATTTAGTTGGGCTTACGCAGCTTTTAACAGTATTCCAGTTATATCACTGCGTGTCAGCTTAATGTGGGAGGAAAGCCCGAAGTGATGCAGGTCTCAGACGTTTACCACTTCGGTGAAACCCACAGCACGGGCATGGTGCTGACAAACCTAGAAACATAATCAGGGCGAACCGGGATTCATAAGTTTCTGGCGTGCCCAAGGGACACAACTCTGCACAGTGAATCGCGCCACCTTAGACGACTGGGCCACCCGTGTTCCCCATATATTTAAGACAGACAATAAGCAGAAAATGGACTTTTAGTTGCATATATGCTCACTTCCAAAAGAAAAGCACACCCTTAGGTATGAAATGTCCGAAAACGAAAAGGTGCATATACTACCTTTTCGTTTTCGGACATGAAATAGTTTGGGGTTTGAGTTTGTTTTGGAAGTGATCCATGAGTTAGTTAAAGTTATATATTATTTATTTGCAATGTAAATTCAATTGTTTCAATGACTACATTTTGCACCCTCAAACACGCGTGGCTAGTAGTTTTACCAGTCCGGACTGTATAAACAAGTGATGCGTCTGTAAAGGTTCGTACACATCATACAGATTGTAAGTTTTATGATACGAGTATATATTTACCTGCAATGTTCCATTGTCTCTTTGGTGTTTTGAAGTACTATTATTTTCCATCCAGATACGTTAGCGACATCAGAAGCTATCGATGTCGTCACAATCCACTTGTCATGACGAGGGGTATGTCTAAATGAACAAAATATTGTAAGGTTATCATCAAGTATATTAAAAGTGTGTTATTGTGTGCATGAAAAAGGACAATGGCTTGTAAATAACTCAATAACTGAGTCAGAGTCAGGGGAGTGAGTTGGGTTAAACGCCGCTTTTAACATTATTCCAGTTATATCACAGCGTGTCAGCTTAATGTGGGAGGAAAGCCCGAGGTGATGCAGGTCTTAGGAGTCAGAGTCCGGGATCGAGGGGGTGCAGTTTACTAAGTCACGGAGCCTGTCGGTCAGATCAGTTCATCTTTCCATCCTCACGCGTTGCTTGAATGTTTTGTTTGTCTGTTTGTTTGTTGTTTAACACCGCACTCAGAACTAGTCCAGCTATATGACTGCGGGCTGTAATAATAATTATTTACAGACCGCCCTCATACAGCAGGAATACTGCTGAGTACAGCGTTAGACAACAAACAAACAAAACATTCTGATAACGGGGAAGACTATAACAAAGTATTATCATTATACATTAGCTACATACTGCCCTTGGGCAAGCTCATGATACAAACAAACACACTCTAAGGGCAAGCTTGGGTTACTGAAGAACTATTCTTCACAAGTTGAACCAACAAGTACAAGTATTGTGACAACAAACCATATCATATCACAATCTAGGCGATTCTGGGACTCGACCCACAACCAACAGACCCCTTCCAAACAAACACAAGCGTCTCTAGTGTTGGATTGTGTAGCAAAGCTAAGGACATGTCTACTCAATTATTTATATTTTAGAGATGCTTTACTGCTAATGTGAGCAGGAGTGGAATTCCAATGTGAAGCAGGTCACGAGTTACTTTGTGTCCTCGAGCATCTTAATATGGCTGGGTGTCTATTGTTAACACATCAGTGGTAACTGCGTGAGGGTGCTAAGGCAGTGTGATGCAGCTATACCTACTGGTGTGTGATGCAGCTATACTTACTGGTGTGTGATGTAGCAACACCTACTGGTGTGTGATGCAGCTATATCGCTATATCTACTGGTGTGTGATGCAGCTATACTTACTGGTGTGTGATGTAGCAACACCTACTGGTGTGTGATGCAGCTATATCGCTATATCTACTGGTGTGTGATGCAGCTATACTTACTGGTGTGTGATGCAGCTATATCTACTGGTGAGTGATGCAGCTATATCGCTATACCTACTGGTGTGTGATGCAGCTATACTTACTGATGTGTGATGCAGCTATACTTACTGATGTGTGATGCAGCTATACTTACTGGTGTGTGATGCAGCTATACCTACTGGTGTGTGATGCAGCTATACTTACTGATGTGTGATGCAGCTATACCTACTGGTGTGTGATGCAGCTATATCGCTATACCTACTGGTGTGTGATGCAGCTATATCTACTGGTGTGTGATGCAGCTATACCTACTGGTGTGTGATGCAGCTATACCTACTGGTGTGTGATGCAGCTATATCTACTGATGTGTGATGCAGCTATACTTACTGATGTGTGATGCAGCTATACTTACTGATGTGTGATGCAGCTATACCTACTGGTGTGTGATGCAGCTATATCTACTGATGTGTGATGCAGCTATACTTACTGATGTGTGATGCAGCTATACTTACTGATGTGTGATGCAGCTATACCTACTGGTGTGTGATGCAGCTATATCGCTATATCTACTGGGATGTAATGCCGCTATACCTACTGGTGTGTGATGCAGCTATATCTACTGGTGTGTGATGCAGCTATACTTACTGGTGTGTGATGCAGCTATATCGCTATATCTACTGGGATGTGATGCAGCTATATCTACTGGTGTGTGATGCAGCTATACTTACTGATGTGTGATGGAGCTATACCTACTGGTGTGTGATGCAGCTATATTGCTATATCTACTGGGATGTGATGCAGCTATATCTACTTGTGTGTGATGCAGCTATATTGCTATATCTACTGGGATGTGATGCAGCTATATCTACTGGTGTGTGATGCAGCTATACTTACTGATGTGTGATGCAGCTATACTTACTGATGTGTGATGTAGCAACACCTACTGGTGTGTGATGCAGCTATATCGCTATACCTACTGGTGTGTGATGCAGCTATATCTACTGGTGAGTGATGCAGCTATACTTACTGATGTGTGATGTAGCAACACCTACTGGTGTGTGATGCAGCTATATCGCTATATCTACTGGGATGTGATGCCACTATACCTACGGGTGTGTGATGCAGCTATATCGCTATATCTACTGGGATGTGATGCCACTATACCTACTGGTGTGTGATGCAGCTATATCGCTATATCTACTGGGATGTGATGCCACTATACCTACTGGCGTGTGATGCAGCTATATCTACTGGCGTGTGATGCAGCTATACCTACTTGTGTGTGATTGGCTGCGGATGCAGGTCCGACCCGACGTACTGTAGAGAGATGCTGTCCGACCAGGTGTCGTACACCGACACCAACAGGAACAACACTGCCACCACCATGATGAACAACACTTTCGTAGCTGACAAACAGATGACAAAATAGTACGTTGAGTCACTTGAAATGAAAAATAACAAGTGTTTGTGCTGAGGTGGCCATATCGTGGAGATGTTTTAACGCCGCTTTGATCCAAGTTATATCAAGGAGCGTCAGCTTGATGTGGGAGGAAAATCCAAAGGGATAGAGGTCTCGGACGTTTACCACTTCGGTGAAACCCACCAGCACGGGTATGGTGCTAAAAATCCAGAAACATAATCGGGGCGAAATGGGATTTGAACCAATGGTCTTTGGTTTCTGACACGCTCAAGGGACGCAACTCTGCACAGCGAATTGCAGCTACGTGGATGACTGTGTCACCTGTGGCTCCGAATAATGTTGGGTGGTATTTCACCCTTCTTACTACGATCCATCAGTTATTTTCAGAGTATACTTGGTCTACCCTGAACAACAGACGAAAGTGGGATGTGCTGAACTGTTTCCAAGGGTATGAATGCTAGTGCATAGCATTGTACTATAGCACTGATGCCTTTTTGACCTTTCAGAAGGAATTTTTCCTGATCTGGACAAAAAAACCAGTGATTGACATCTTGAGCATCGCCGACATGCATCAGTAAGTGGGTGAGTGAGATATATGGATTTAACGCCGCTTTTAACAGTATTACAGTTATATCGTGGTGTCAGCTTAATGTTGGATGAAAGCCCGAAGTGATGCAGGTCTCAGACGTTTACTACTTTGGTGAAATCCACGAGCACGGGTATGGTGCTGACAAACCAAGAAACATAATCGCGGCGAACCGGGATTCGAACCCACAATCAGGTTTCTGGTGTGCCTAAGGGAAGCAACTCTGCACAGCGAATCGCGGCTCCTCGGTCGCCTCGGACGACTGGGCCACCCGTGCCCCCGTGACACGCATCAACTAAGTCAGCAAGCCTGACCACCCGATCCCGTTAGTCGCCTCTTACTACAAGCATAGTCGCCTTTTTACAGCAAGCATGGGTTGCTGGAGACTATTCTAACCCGGAATATTGCTGAGCTCGGCTTTAAACAACACATAACAACAACTATGCAAATTACTATACAACAATAACCATGCAACACTGACCAAACGTGTTATATATAATGTATTTACCTGAAAGCGACAACATTGTCAGTCGCGCGGCACGTCCTTGCGGGCTTACTCTTCCGGTTAAAATATTCACTGAGCACGTACAACATCAGACGATTTCCGAAGGGACCCTGTTTCTCCGTGCAGTGAAAACCCATTTTTGCCATAATGCTTTCATAATTATCACCTTTGTTAATGAGTGTTTAACAATATGAAAGTCACAATAGCTGGTATGACATCAATACGTTTTTGGGTCTGTGAACTGGCGTCTTAATTCCGAGGTTCCCTTTCGGGTCTCAAATTGAAATATGCACTTTTGTGGCTCGAGCATGGGAAAAAGCATGCAGAGCGTGCAGTTTGCACTGGAAGTGAGGTGTGGACTTTTGTGTTCAGTGAGCGTTTGGACGAAAGTGACAATAAATCCGAAAAGATGATTGCAAAATGATTAATAGTGTATATATTCCACTGTATGAGTGTTTTTAAAATGTTTTTGACACTCTATTATGTCATAAAGCATAAATACGACACCGACTATATCATAAGCATAACTACGACAGCGACTGTATCATAACGCATAAGTACGACACCGACTACATCATAAAGCATAAATACGACAGCGACTATATCATAAGCATAAGTACGACACTGACTACATCATAAGCAAAAATACGACAGCGACTATATCATAAGCATAAATACCACAGCGACTATATCATAAAGCATAAATACCACAGCGACTATATCATAAGCATAAATACGACAGCGACTATATCATAAGCATAAATACGACACCGACTATATCATAAGCAAAAATACGACACCGACTATATCATAAGCAAAAATACGACACCGACACATGATATGATAATGTAGCAGGGACATTGCAAGGATATGATAATGTAGCAGGGACATTGCGAGCATATGATAATGTAGCAAGGGCATTGTAAGGATATGATAATGTAGCAGGGGCATTGTAAGGATATGATAATGTAGCAGGGGCATTGTGAGGATATGATAATGTAGCAGGGACATTGTAAGGATATGATAATGTAGCAGGGACATTGTGAGGATATGATAATGTAGCAGGGGCATTGTGAGGATATGATAATGTAGCAGGGACATTGTAAGGATATGATAATGTAGCAGGGACGTTGTAAGGATATGATAATGTAGCAGGGACATTGTAAGGATATGACAATGAAGCAGGGACATTGCAAGGATATGATAATGTAGCAAGGGCATTGTAAGGATATGATAATGTAGCAGGGGCATTGTAAGGATATGATAATGTAGCAGGGGCATTGTAAGGATATGATAATGTAGCAGGGGCATTGTGAGGACATGATAATGTAGCAGGGACATTGTAAGGATATGATAATGTAGCAGGGACATTGCAAAGATATGATAATGTAGCAGGGGCATTGTGAGGATATGATAATGTAGCAGGGACATTGTAAGGATATGATAATGTGGCAGGGGCATTGTGAGGATATGATAATGTAGCAGGGGCATTGTAAGGATATGATAATGTAGCAGGGGCATTGTGAGGATATGATAATGTAGCAGGGGCATTGTGAGGATATGATAATGTAGCAGGGGCATTGTAAGGATATGATAATGTAGCAGGGGCATTGTAAGGATATGATAATGTAGCAGGGGCATTGTGAGGATATGATAATGTAGCAGGGACATTGTGAGGATATGATAATGTAGCAGGGACATTGCAAGAATATGATAATGTAGCAGGGACATTGTAAGGATATGATAATGTAGCAGGGACATTGCAAAGATATGATAATGTAGTAGGGACATTGCAAGAATATGATAATGTAGCAGGGACATTGTAAGGATATGATAATGTAGCAGGGGCATTGTGAGGATATGATAATGTAGCAGGGACATTGTAAGGATATGATAATGTAGCAGGGGCATTGTGAGGATATGATAATGTAGCAGGGACATTGTAAGGATATGATAATGTAGCAGGGACATTGTAAGGATATGATAATGTAGCAGGGACATTGCAAAGATATGATAATGTAGTAGGGACATTGCAAGAATATGATAATGTAGCAGGGACATTGTAAGGATATGATAATGTAGCAGGGACATTGTAAGGATATGATAATGTAGCAGGGACATTGTAAGGATATGATAATGTAGTAGGGACATTGCAAGAATATGATAATGTAGCAGGGGCATTGTAAGGATATGATAATGTAGCAGGGACATTGTGAGAATACGATAATGTAGCAGGGGCATTGTGAGGATATGATAATGTACAGTCAGACTATGGCAATGTTACAGTGACACTGTCAGACTATGGCGATGTTACAGTGACACTGTCAGACTATGGCAATGTTACAGTGACACTGTCAGACTATGGCAATGTTACATTGACACTGTCAGACTATGGCAATGTTACAGTGATACAGTCAGACTATGGCAATGTTACATTGACACTGTCAGACTATGGCAATGTTACAGTCAGACTATGGCAATGTTACAGTGATACAGTCAGACTATGGCCATGTTACAGTGACACTGTCAGACTATGGCCATGTTACAGTGACACTGTCAGACTATGGCAATGTTACAGTGAGACTGTCAGACTATGGCAATGTTACAGTGACAGTGAGGCTATGACCATGCTGCAAGGACGAAGTGAGTGAAAAGTCATATCAGCAGGCTACTGCTGTAAAAACAACGGTTACAATGCAGGTTCAGGTACATGTAGGTATTATCGTGTAGGTATGTCTCCTGACGTTACCTGCATGGCCAAGGTGAAGGAGATAACGCAGTGCAGTTTTCAGCAGAACATGCACCAGCATCATTCTGACTACAAACCGTATCAAGATGACAGGTCTTGGTCTGCTTGTGTTGCTGGCTGTCCTTGGGGTGTCCTGGGCCTTGAACAATGGCCTCGCCCTGACCCCGCCCATGGGCTTCCTGGACTGGGAGAGGTTCCGGTGTAACACGGACTGCGTCAATGACCCGGATAACTGTATCAGGTATGTCTGCTTTAACATGAAAACTAATGGCCGATGCAATTCCTTGTTTTGACTTGCCATATGTTCGCAGTGAACAATTAACTTGCCTTTGTATGTGTTTGTGATGTGTGCCACCTGGGGCAGGATACGCTCAACATTTCATGAACACCTATAATCATCACTATCTTATTAATGATTCACAAACTCATGCTTATAATATAATGGATTCTGCTTGGAAGAGTTGTTTTTGAGACTTTGAGGACTATGTCTTTTGTCACTTTTATCAGAAAGGGAAAACATGAAAACGTAGTGTGGTTTACTTTGAGAAGGCGACCTCTTCATATCAGTTTCCCCATATATTTTGTGACAGATGCATAAATAATATACATCTTAATGCATAAAATTATAAATAACTATTTTCAACGAAAATATTACAGGTCAATTAAAAATGGTGTATTCAAGGGTAGTTGTGTTTTGGTGTTCATCCCCCTATTAATGAACAGTGAACTTTGGGAGCATCATTTGAGGGTTGCAACAAGCGCTTCAAAATAGTTTTTTTGGTTAGTCATTAATTTATTGGGTCATCTAAAGTAAGGCCGATTAGTATCCAAACTATTCAAGCTTTCCGACATTGGGGTGATTAATTAATAATGTTCACCATAGGGTTATAAATAGGCAGCAGTGACTCAACGGGCAAGGGTAGTAGTTGACATGTATCAGGTTTGATTTCTAACTGGGCTCAATGCTGGATGGTAAGCGAAAATTGTGTGGATTATCTTGACTGACTTGACCGCTGTATTGAGATAGCTGGCATGACAGGTTCAGAAAGGAGGTCATCATTGTATATCAAAGTCTGAACGTAGCATGTGTTACTCTCGAACTAATAATAACCCAGAAGGCGTTGCACGATAGTGTGGATTTAATCCAAGGACGGGGATCGCCACGATGTCTTCTCTGGAGGCCTGGGACGTTCACGACCTGACATAGAAAAAAAATACTTTATAAAAATACAATCTAAACGAGAAGAAGAAAAATATTGAGAAGTCCTACAACACATGCGATTGATACATGTACATACATAAAAACGAACACAAATTAAGACCTACCTCGCAAATTGATTTCTAATACTCTGCACATAGCCTTTGGGAAGAAGTGGCTTTTGGGAGAGGGCTGGTAATCACAATAATTTGAAATGACAGATTGAAAGCCGACGGTCAGTGTTCTACAGAATGAACTGATCTGAAACCTCGTGGGGCATTGGGAGTCAGGGTTACTAGTAATCTTCGTGGGTAGATATGGATCAGGGCGTCGTGATGGTTGTCCGAAATGGGGTAGGTTGAGCTCTTACACCAAGGCCCGTTATTTCTGTGATACTGACATAGATCATACTACTCATCTCAAATCATTATTTACGCGAACAAATTAAATTCTAGCGAGAGGTTGTTCATGACGATGGCAGACATTATTGCGGAGGAGGGCTACCGCGACGTCGGCTACGAATACATCGGCATCGACGACTGCTGGCCCTCCAAATCCCGGGACGCTGATGGCAACCTCGTGGCAGATCCAGAGAGGTTCCCAAGTGGCATCCTAGGTCTCTCTCGATATGTAAGAGTCTGTTACCATTTCTGTTTCGAATCCTTAATTCGCCCAGATTATGATGCTGGGTCCAGACACTGCTCTTGGGTTCCACCAAAATGGTAAATGTCCACATGCTTAATATAAAACTTTATGTAGTCTTCCCCATTGAGCTAAATCAGCGATGAAGAATTCAAATCCGCGTTTCTTGCAATCTTGCATTCACTCAGATATCCTGTATCTGCATTCAGGGTATGGTTGTGATCCATTTTGACTGAACAATTTCTCTGCAAGTGATGGCACGACTGATGGGTTTCGTTCAACTGTGTTCACACTATGTCTGCAGCTTATATGCATGTTCTACTCCTATCTGTATTTTGTTAACTGTATCACGCACATGACCGAGTCAGTGGGGGAACATAATTTCTGTAATATTGGTGTCAGCTCACTGTGAGAGGACAACTCGAAGACACAAAGGCCTAAGACGTTCACCACTTTGGTGAAACCATGGAGCACAGGTATAGCGTCTACAAGCATAAGCGGCAGCGTCTGTACTTGAAAATTGGATTTGACCAAAAACTTACAAACGTTATCATAACATTACTGGACTGAAAACAGTCGCCGAAACACTGCAAGAACCATTTCTTGATCGTTTCAGTTGTAGCCACAATCAGACATTGGTCAATTTTCTTTTGCCCGGCATTTTAGAAACATAATCTGGAATTCGTATTCACGATCACAGATGAACTCTCTACACTTCAATACCGGTCTGTTTCCTAACCCTTCATCAAACGAAGAGATGTGTAGCAGTGTAGTGGTAATTATATGAGATCTTTGACTTACTCTTCACAGGTACATTCCCTAGGGCTAAAACTGGGCATCTATGAAGACGTTGGTACCAAGACCTGCGCAGGGTACCCTGGGAGTCAGGACTACACTAAGCAAGACGCCGAGACATTTGCAAAATGGGAACTAGATTTGCTGAAGTTTGATGGCTGTAACACAGATATAAACCGCTCGGCAATACGTAAGATAGCAAACAATAATTTCGAATTTACTTTGTTTCCTCGTTGAAGTTCAACATAATGAATTCCTGCATACAAGAACGTCTTTAAATATATAACACTTGAGCTTAAAATATCCAGATAAAATATAGTTTTCGTATTTAGCATAACGTCCTGCATACCTCCGAAAACCATTACATACTCACCGTCAAAAGAAACGCGAACCATAGAAACATATAGAGAAGTATGTACGTTAAGAATATATGTTTCAAATGTGTACCACTTAAGGACAAAACTAACAATCAATCAAGTGTTACCAAAAAGTGACATTATTCTCATCACGATATGCTGCACGTGATTTCCAAACTTTACACGCTGATCCTGCACGAGGCAAATGGTGCATCTCGAGTCATGGATCTATGACGTCATGTGATGCGTTCATGAGCCTCGGTTCGCACAACATACTAGTATGTTCGTTTGTGCATCGAACCAATCTAATATCTCTTGAATATGAGTACGTTTTCATTATAATTAGCAACACGTATGATGATCGCGTTTCTTTTGCCGGTGAGTACAAATATGTTAGTGTATTTTTCAAACAAGTAAAAGTTGTTTTTCAATATTGTAGTACATGTATGGAATCAAGTCACAAAAACGCCACTGCTACAGAAAAGTATGCATTCCATGTATAAAATCATGTGCGTTAACGGGATTTAATATGCATTGTTTAGCATCGTGCCGACAACAACCACTCAGAAAAACAACAAAATGACGCAATTATTCAACTTTACGAAATGCCACGCCTGTCCGAAATTGAGCGTCTGCGAGCCATTGGTATGCTTGAAGCAGGATCGAGTCAACGTGATGTTGCAAGAGAATTGGTGTTTATGGCAACGTTGGCAACAGACGAATGCAGTCAGAGACAATCCTCGAAGTGGCAGGCCACGCGTAACCAATAATCGACAAGACAACTGGATTCGAACAACACACCTATGAAATCGATTCCAGCCAGCAACAGTGACTGCAAGAAGCATCCCTGGCCTTCGACAAATATCTTCATAAACCCTACGTCGCCGCCTCAGATGTGCAGGGATCGTCGCCAGATGACCCGCCAGACGTCTCATTTTGACAGGAAACCACCGTCAAGCACGTCTACAGTGGTGCAGACATGCGTCTACGCTGAACGGCAATGCAGTGGGGACAAGTTCTATTCACTGACGAGTCTCGCTTTCACCTCAGCCACAGCGATGGACGGATTCGAGTGTACCGAAGTCGATGTGAACGTTACGTCAATCATTGTGTCATGGAAGAAGATCGGTTCAGGGGCGGCAGCGTTATGGTATGAGGTGGGGTTACAGCAAGACACAGGACCCGTTTGATGGTGGTAGAGGGAAATCTCAACGGACAGCGCTACCGCGACGAGATCATCGGGCCTGTTGTTCTACCGTTATTGCTTCGTCATGGCCCAGGCATTACCTTTCAACATGACAACGCCCGGCCTCATATTGCTCGACTTGTTCAGGACTCTCTTCAACAAAACAACGTGAATGTCATCCCCTGGCCGGCTCGCTCCCCTGATCTCTCACCAATCGAGCACATGTTGGATGAGATAGATCGGCGCCTTCGACGTCAACCACCTGTTCCACAGACACTCCAGGAACTTCGAAACATGCTCCAGCAGATATGGACAGATATCCCATAGGACTTTGTGCGACGCCTGGTCCATTCCATGAGACGAAGATGTGTTGCTGAAATTATTTCAGATTTGGTAAAAAACATAACTTTGCATTATATCTTATTCAATGTCACAGGAACTTTTGATGTTCAGTATATTTATGGAAGGGGTGTTTTCAGTAGAGACATCAGGAGACTGGTAGTATGAAAATCTCTTTAAGTCTTTTTTCGTCTTTTTTATGTTTAAGATTTCCCCTCAATGAGCGAAAGTCTGAACGCGACTGGCCGACCTATTCTCTTTACGTGTGAATGGTTCAGTGCAAACCTGACGCAGGTATGTGTATCTGCAAATTTTACCACTAGTGTGATGCATGTCATCGTATCCCAATTGCGTGGATCACTGGAGCGTCTGGTCCAGTCGCGATAATTTGCAGACCTCCGCCATATAACTATAATATTGGCGAGTGCGGCGTTACACATTAAACAAACAAACAAGAGGGTATATTATTACGGTTAAGGACAAACGCGAGCTTCAGTCTCCGAGTGTGAAGTCATATTTGTCTTCAGATTATTAAAGCAACTACGGTCACCGTCAGATTTTGAAAATATGTCTTCTGAAGAGTCTTACTCTTCCAACGCTCACTGTAACTGCGTTTTTCCAGCACTCCCACTACATCCGCAACAGCGAGTACTGCAACAGCTGGAGGACCCTCAAAGACATACAGGACGACTGGCCCTCCGTCCTCGGTATCATCCAAGCCTATGCCAAAAACGTCGGCGACTTCATCTCAGTTTCCGGTCCAGGGTCCATCAACGATCCCGATCAGGTAATATAGGGGAAAACACACAGTAGGAGTGATTCAATCATTGTCAGTGTCAATGTATATGGTGTCAAATAACAAATTTATATAGCGAGAACAGTTAGTTTAACCCGCTACATGCCGAGTTTTCTTTCTGACGCACATGTTCCTAAGATCTGAAAAGTGAAGGTTGTTCGAGAATTACGCTCACGCGGCACTGGGTCTACCTCCAGCTATAAAATTACACAGAAATGTAGAATATTAAATTTCCTATCTGGTTGTGTAACTTCAACTGCAAATATTAACCCGGTTTGAAAAAAAGACACTGCTAAGTGTTGTCCGAGAATTTATTCTGCGTTGAAAAACAGCAAATTTCTCCTAAAAGTACCTTGCGACGATTTTTTTTATTCAGCAGTTTTACGGAAACTGTGAGCGAAGAAAATACTTCCTAATATCTGAACGACATAAATATAATATTTCAAATGGATTTATATGCTTTTGTATAACGCTATACATTCAATACAAAAAATAGCCTGCCGTAAATGACGAAAACTGCTTTTCCCCTATGACGTCATAAGACTACAGAGAGGTTACACGCGTACAAAGAAAACGGGGCATAACTCAGCTATACTTAGTACTAGTTTATTGAAACTCAGGTAACTTGGTGAGAAATTAGCTGAGGATAAGGACAATATATGTTCGTGGTGATTTGTAAACGAGGAACCAAACTATTACAACACACATACGTATACGTTTACGTAAACTGTACACGTTTAGGTATAAAAACAACATAAGAAATGATGAAATCGTACTTCATAAAAAAGGAAGTAATAGCGAAATTGATGTCTGACCTATAACTTAGTCATTACTTTCCAGCATTCTCCTGATTGTGCAAGTGTAATTTGACTGGCGAAATCTCACCGTTCTGTACATCAGACGACACACAAAGCGATAACAAGACCAAGACAATTCTTCTACAAATGTGTGCATATATTTGAACAAACATATTATCCATTTTGTAAAACTTATGTATTCAGTTTTAGTTTTTGAAATAAGATGAAACGGCTATTCATTAACCTGTTTATATGAAATTACAATTTTGACTATGATACTCCAAAGAAATACGTACATGTACATGTTGCAGTTGCATTTACATTTCATCTTCTATCAATTGTCTGAAGGAAAGAAATATCGTATACGACATTATGAACTGATCAATTTCTTATGTAACCAATGTTCAAACAAACCGGAGATTATCAAAGGTTCATACATTTTGTAGCCAATATCTACGTTTATCATATAATGGGTAGGTTTCTCGGCAGGATAAAGCCAACGGATAAAAACGATATCCGTTGGGGTCATATGCGGATAGAGATGCAAATATCAAAGGTCAAGTAGGGACTACTTTCAGTGTTTATAAACAAACATGGCGTCGCACTTGTCATTTGGCGATCGAGTCAGAATTAACCATCGTGAATCTGGATAAACTACAGGGATAATTGATACAATTTTTAAAAAAAAAAGTCTTATATACTGAAAGTTAGTGTCGAACTGTGACGTAACTAAGGAATTTAATAAGTTTTGGCAACTTTGGAGATATAAATTTCGAAACAATTTTGCGAGGGCACTAGGCCTAGCCAAGCGGGATCAGAAGCCATATCTGTGCTTGTAGACCTCTGCGGCTTGAAACCTTTTCCACAAATAAAAATAGTTGGGTTTAAGCGAAATATGTATGAATTGTTACCTTGTTTCGTTTTGGCGCTGTGTGTACATCTGACTACACTTCTTAACGTTATGACAGAACAGGCCGACTGTGAACAGTCACCGGCCGTGATGTCTCATAGACTAGGGTTAGAGTAGCTTCCCTTTGACAAAGGACAGTTACTCTAGCGGACAGACCGATGGATTGTCGCGAAAGGCAAGTAAAAACAATTGTTGTTTTGCGTATATGTTGCTTCGCCACTGTATAAGAAACAGATTTCAGTTTGAACTATATTGGCAACTGTCACTGTCCGACTGACACATCACCTACCCTGTGACATAATAAATATTAATGCGCGCATTCCAGGACAACTCGCAATGTTTAGGTAATGTTTGTGAGTGGGGGGAAGCGATTTTCAAGCACAGAATTGAAGAATGACATTATATGATAAAGAGGTTATCACGCTTGTGTGTTTAGGGATGGTAAATATCCTGTATTAGGAATAAACACTATGTATTTAGCTCGCCAAGGCTCGCTAAATACAATGTTTATTCCTAATGCAGGATATTTACCATCCCCTACATCATGCAATGATACTTTTATTCAAGAACCTTCACCTCAAAGAAGTTACCAAATACGTACAACAATGTTGACGTATGACATCACTACCGGTGATCGACTTTTACAATAATGTCGTGTTCACTGACAACATTACGTGGGAAATTACGAGGGGACTTTTCGGATTCAGGGATCGTATATATATACATGTAACATGTAAGTAATCAGAAACATTCTGACAATCTGTGTACTGTTATTTGTTGTTATATTGTTCATTGAAACCAAGATAAATAGTCAGAAATTCGATAAATACCGTTTTCGTTGTGCGGGATTTTGTGTCTGTCATGGCGTCACGCACGACGAAAACTTTAACAGTTTCTGTTGAATATATCAAATCATTGTATGCATCTATTTTTAAGTCCCTAATTCTTCCTACGATTCACTTCCCATGCTTATTCTGAAAATCTTGAGCCAATGTATGCGACGAATAGACGAATGGATAGCTCAAAATAGGAGAAAATGATACACTGTGTAAAATCTGCATATTTGCTTTCTTTACATTTCAAAGTAGTGCAGTTTTCCAAGCACAGCTTTCGTTTTCAGACCTAATTTATTTTGCTTGATGCCATCTAGACACTTTGTATTGACGACAAAGACCATTAGTCATTTGATTGTAAAGTGTATGACGAATTCAAGGATATATTTATCGCAGCTGCGTTTGAAAAATATACATGATGTTATAGGCGCCTCATTACTCTCATACGTGAAACGTGATTTTGTTAACACTATCTAACATGGCGGAAAGTTTACTTCGGCGTTCGTGTTTGCGTATGTTCCTAAACATTCTTAACAATACTAGGGCTACCGGCGACGTTTTGGAATGATCATTGGTGTTTTGATACACGACAGAAACCCATTTTTTGAAATTCATTTCTCCGAATAAATATACAAAAATTAGATGTCAAAACATGCTGTAACTAACGCCGTGAATGGTGATTTAGTAATGTGTAAAAATGGCGACATTTACGATGTAATTTTCGAAGGTCATTTTCAGTAATTTTGAAGAGGACAGGGAAATTCCCACAGTATACAAAACTGTTAAGTATATCTGGGTGCGTGATGAATTGTATTCGACTTCAAATCGAGGGTCGAAGAGGAGGGACATATATTTCCCTCTGGCATCCAGGGGGATAATGTCTGACAGTGGTTGTTGCAATGGCGTTGCATACGTTTACAGAAGAACACAGAACGTAAACGAAAGATACCCGTCGTAGTAGGTGGTTCGGGCAGTTCCACCAAAACACTAATCTGCGTTCAACTTCTGCACGTGTGTTTAGGCCTAGTTATCTACCCGCTGCAATCCGTCATCCAATTTCGTCCCCAACATGTTCAATAGGAGCCACATCCATGGAGAGAGATGGCCATGGAAGAATATTGATGCTGTTCCGAGGCAGATATACCAGACACCCTCGCTTCATGAGGACGTCCTGTTGGAACAACTGCAGTTAAGACTGTGCCAAAAACATGGGAACACCATGAGAAAGATGTAGCAAGACTCGTCCGAAAAGACAACTTGACACAACTGAGCATGGGGACGTCGAATCGTGTCTACTGACACTGCTCCGTTTGTTCCCTGTTCTTGTTGCTGCTTGAGTTCTGGTCCTGAAATGAGCGACCCTTATCAAGCGATCTTGTGCAGGTGTGTGTCTGGGTCGACCAGAGCGCTGTCGATTGCCAACATACCCTGTGCAAGTCTTGTATTCGTTGTGAGAAGACATACTAACTGTCTGGCTACAGCAGTCGCAGAGTTACCGGCCTATGACTTTCCAAGTGCAGTCCTCTTTGCACAGGCCGTTGTCTAGGCATCGTTGACTTATAATGTTCATATTGAACATTTGACATCCACCTTCATAAGGATACCTTAAGCACGTGCCTTTACACTGGATCATGACTGCATGTGCAAAATACAAGGTTTTGGTTGATTGGACACACTCACAACACGAACACAATCTCATTAAAATCAGACCTTAGTTCTCGCTGCCGCTAAACAAAGATCTGAAGACATCCCATTGAGGGTCATGTCAGAACGACCTTTCATCCGACTGATCAGAGCGTCGCTTACCGGATTATGAAAATGACAGTCGGAATATGATTTCTAATCATGCAACCTCGAAAACGGGGTATTCCGAACGATAGTTACGGGTTTAACGACCGAATCCATACAATCTAGACCATCTATTAGCCATTCCAGAATGTTCTTTTGTTCAGGTTTCAAATTTGTAATCGAGAATTTATCAAAATATGTTTCGAAGCGTAGTCACCAATTTGAAAAAAGTGCCATAAAGCACGAGAAAGCTGCCCTCTGATTCGTCATTCCATTGGTTGGTCAAAGTTCGCGCAAGGTCGGTCTGACGTGACCCGTAATGGGATGTCCTCAGATCTTTGTTTAACGGTAGCGAGAACTAAGATCTTATTTTAAGGAGATTGGTGTATGTGTGGAATGGACGCCATATTGCATGACATCAGTTCATACGTCTTCAAGTAAGGATTCCCAGTCCCAGAAAATGGAATGGCTACACTTATAAGATTCCAAAACAATGGGAACTTGTGTTTCTTTTGCTGTTCAGTATATATCATCTAACTTTAAAAGGAACATCATATTCCCTCCGAAACTCGCACATAATGTCATGAATAGTCCTTGACGCTTGTATTCGATAGTTTATGTTGTCTCAAGTGAATATCCCTGTCACAGCTGATCATCGGGGACTTCAGTCTGAGTTATGACCAGGAGAAGGTTCAGTTCGGGATGTGGGCGATGTTTGCCGCCCCACTCTACATATCCGCTGATCTGAGGACCATGAGACCACAGGCCAAGTCCATTCTACAGAACAAGGGCGTCATTGCCATCAACCAGGACCCACTCGTAAAGGGAGCTAAAATGATAAAAGAGGTGAGATTTTTTTTAAATGAACCAGAAGAACACGTCTGTTGCCATGCAAATAAATATATATCAACGCACATGATAAATCCACTTTGAGATACTATGGCATATCAATTTGAAATAAATGTGACAATAACGGTGAAGTGAAATGAATGTCTTTCGTATTTTGACATGCATGCACGAAGTGATTTACACACTAGTCGGTTATCTTCCACACCAGTTATGTCCCAAGATCCGTCCTAGCGTGTAGGATACCCATGAAGATCCGGGGTAGAATAGGTCCTCATCAACCCATGCTTGCTGTAATAGGCGATTACGCTTGTCGTAAGAGGCGACTAACAGGATCGGGTGGTCAGGCTCGCTGACTTGGTTGATGCATGTCATCAGTCCCAATTGTGTGGATCGATGCCCATATATTAATCATTGGATTGTCTGGTCCAGATGATTATTTACAGACCGCCGTCATATAGGTGGAAAATTGCTGAGTACGGCGTTAAGCAACAAACCAACCAACCTAGCGTGCAGGCACTTTCGTTTCCCTTACAGTATTATCGCTGCCACCAGTGTGGACACGGTCATATGATTTAATATCTCCCAGATGAATTTGTGTTTACCTGTTTGTTTGATCAAACTTATTCGCGATTACAGACAAACGGAAATCACCCAAATTAATCCTCCCAATATATTTCATGATAGTATGAATGAATCACTTATTTGTAAACATAACCGTCAGTCGTTAGCCATTCATTTTTGTTAGACGCCTGGCAGAGTGGGGAAATATGCGCGTCCGCCCGGAGAGCGGAACGTCGTGGGTTTGATCCCCGGCCACGTCATACCAAAAGACGTGAAAAGATGGTACTTGTTGTTACCCTGTCTGGGGCTAAAACAAGGACTGGTTGGATCGGAGTCAGTATACTGTGTCTGAGTGGGGTATTCATGTTACACTGCGGCATGGTATCTCTGTTGGCTAGCACTATAAATCAGTCCGGACTAGTACAAGCAGCCACACACGTGCATGCACGTTGCTATTTAAGTGCAATAATCTTGGAAGCCACGTTAAACCTCATTTCACCTCACGTGACTGGAAGAAAGCTGCATGACGGGCTAACGCTGTGAGGATCATAACATACCCGTGATACAGTGTACCATCAAACGTATTCATTTCGTAATTACTTTAATGCTGGTGTATAGTTTTTTTCCTCAAATCGGAATAACATTTCTTTGAGAAATTGCTACATTTCGTGGGTACAAAATATAAAGTTGTCATGTTTCGGTTTTAGTAAAATAGCATGCACAATAGCGACAGCTTTATTAGTAATAGTTCCAAAATGATATTCTTTAAATGGATTAGTTTAAATTAGACTACATTTTTAACTCTAGTTAGTGACTTGTCCCATCAAAACTGTCCTCCACTTCTTGCACAGAACAAATCTTTGTGTGGAAGTGAAATACTAGTTTTGGTCGATGTGTATGGCATGGCCTGTTTCTCCAGCATCAGTCGCGCGTCGGTAGTCGTAAACATATTTTGGACCAATGAAGCTGACCCTTCACGTATTTGTTCCCTCCGATGATGAATTTCGGCATGTATTTTATCCTTATTTTATATCTTATGACATCATCTTATTTTGTTCAACCTATTTGATAATATTTCAATACCAACAATGATTGCTTCTTTTGTTAAGTGACTGTCTATGTTGACATATATTTTTGACCATATGCGGCACAGTGCTGTGGCTCTATCGTTATTCAAACAGAAGCTCTATGATTAAGTTAAAAATTACTACTACGATATCAAACATTGAGATAGTCATATATTGTGTGTCCCTACACGTGTCTTTGTCTGCATGTGTGCGTATGTCTGTGTCCGTATCTGTGCCTGTGTCTGTGCATGTGTCTGTCCGCACGAATTTCTTCTACCATTGCAGATTCAAAACGTACAAGTCTGGCTGAAACCTTTGGTCAAACCCGGAAGTTATGCAGTAGCTTTCTTCAATCCGAACTCAGCTGGAACACCAACACGCATGTCCCTGACCCTAGCGGACATCACATTGGCCAATCAGAATGGCTATCATGTTATTGACGTTTTCCGTGATGTCATTTTGGGAATGTATAAGCCGAGCGGTCAGTTCAATGTGACTGTCAACCCTACGGGAATTGTGCTGGTCAAAGCTATGCCTCTTTAATATGCCTAACAAAAGGCCATATTATCTCACCGATGTTTTAAGGCCATTTGTACATAAATAATAAACTTGTGAAATAGTTGATGCTGGTCAAGGGGTCAATTTAGATCATGAAGGTGTAGAATGTTTGGTTACCTTTTCAAATTTGATACAACCTAACAAACACTTTCAGTAATCTGAAATGGTATAAATAACTGTTTACAATTTTTGCCTCATTACCTGAAACTGTCGAGCTTCTGTCGTGATCGACTGTCATAAATAGCTTATTCATTATGGCTGTTGTGGCGGTCATATTGAAAGTTGGATTCAAGAGTCTGTGGGGCGGTCGGGTAGCCTAGTGGTTCAAGCGTTCGCTCGTCACGCCGAAGACCCGGGTTCGATTCCCGACATGGGTACAATGTGTGAAGCCCATTTGTTGTGTCCCCCGACGTGATATTGCTGGAATATTGCTAAAAGCGGCGTAAAACAATACTCACTCACTGTTATGCAAGAATGCTTTTGATATGTACCCAGATGTGCAATCATAAATATTTGCCAGCTGAATACTGCTTGTGTATGCCAAAATAGTTTTTTCTTAGCTCTACTGCAAAAAAATAAATCAAACCATTAAACAAATAGTTGTCATGTTTTAACCACTCTACAATTCGTCTGCTTGAAAATGTGCTCCCTTGGATATATGTTGGTCAGGAACTACTGTAAACTTATATACCCACTGACCCCCCTGCAATTGACGTGGTTATTATCCTGCATCCTTGATTTCTTAGCACCTGTCTCGGATGAAGCAAACAGCGTAGACATCGTGGTTGTCATCGGGGTTTTAGCTGTGGCATTGCACCTTAGATCAATAGCGAAGTATAGCATAGTGTAGAGTTGTAAAGAGAATGATGGTCTAGTATACTTTTCCTCAGAAGTATACAAACAATCATTGTGTGTTGTTAACGTTATAGAAACAGTTGTGCGAGTACCATGTTCCCAAAAAACACGCAAACATCTACATTGTGCGCCGTGCATGAACATGCGCGTGCAATTTGTGAATCACGACCTTAAAGTCTGTGAGATGCCTTGATGAATATTTATTCAGAGATGCATTATTATAATTCAAAAGTATTTCAATGTATTTAACTCTTTGTCAAGCAGAGTTACATGTTTAGTTAGTACAGCTTATTCTATAATTGGAAGGGAATTATGATCTGGAATACTTAATTAATAGGCATAAACTAAGTATACACAATGTACCAATTCTTATGACAATGTTTCCATGTGTGAATGAGTTAATATTTAACGTCACATCGGGAGTATTTCAGCCATATCTTGACGAGAATGTTTCCATGAGCTACCATATATATACCTAACAGTGACTGGAATCAGAATATACTTTGGGAAGCAGTGTTACTAGCTGGTATCCACGAAAATGTAGAACTCCCAAAATGGAGTAGCAGTTTCTCTATGGGAACGGCACCTTTACTCATCCAATTAGGGAACATTCACACAACTAGTTCGGGCATTTTGACTCATCCAATTCGGGCACCTTGACTCATCAAACACAGGCACCTTTACTCATCCAATTAGGCATCTTCACTCATCTAATTCAGGCACCTTGACTCATCAAATACAGGCACCTTGACTCATCCAATTCGGGCACCTTGACTCATTCAATTTGGGCAAACTGACTCATCCTATTCAGGCATCTTGACGACTGATTCAATTCGAGTACCTTGATTCAACAAATTCGGGCACCTTTGCTCATCCAAGTGTCTTCTAAAAGAAGACTCTATTGTACTATTCCGACTATATTATGAATACGTGTTGTCGTTTCGTCCATTTAACAGCTTCGTCTTTTCCAATGACGTTTCACACATTCGAAATCGAAGATGGATTTAATCAAACTCGGAAATTCGAAACATGGCTATAGTTTATCAGCCTGTTTCACACAACGTCTGTCATACCAAATTCTTTTCCACAGCCAATACTATTCACAAGATATCAAGCGACTCCATACCGGGGCCCTGGAGGTCACGAATATTAACCTATCTCTCCTGATACGTTTATCTGTGAAGTTTCTACAGCTTATAAACGACGGGTAGTGGTCGTTGACCCATTCTTACATCTGGTGGAGATGGCAGGTCTTGGTCTGCTTGTATTGCTGGCGGCTGTCCTTGGGGTGTCCCGGGCCTTGTACAATGGCCTCGCCCTGACCCCGCCCATGGGTTTCCTGAATTGGGAGAGGTTCCGGTGTAACACGGACTGCGTCAATGACCCGGATAACTGTATCAGGTATGTTTTGTAACTAGATACCTGAAACTGAATCAACGTTCCTTGTGGTTACTGAGGAGACCTTTGGAAGAATGAAAACAATAACTTTCATTCTGGAAGTTCTTAAGGAGAAATTCTTGCATTGACAAAACAGAACAGAACATCCCTTTATTTCTCTCAGGCCGAGTACATCGGCATATGAGGTACAAACAGTAATTTACATAGATGTAGACAGGGGTTAACCGGGATGTTTTACCATTTTTATTATAATGTAAAGAAATATACATATTTACTATGTTAAATAATTGCTGGAATTGTAACATATTTGATAATTATGAATAGCATTTTGGAATGTACATTTCCCTTTGGTCATCGAAAACAAAGTGGAATCTATCTCCAAAGTTATAACTATAACACAATTTATATAAACGTTCATTCAACGGAGGTTTATTCCATCTTCCAGTATCTAGTGGCAAGCGGTGGCAAGATGCCTTTAAGAATAGCGAAGGATACACTTAAGACCAATTATCCATACACTATTAAAAGTCATTCCGAAGAGGTTTTGAAAATGAGAAATGTTTACGTTTGTCGACGACGAACGATTCGAAACGAAATAATTCTAATCAGATGGGAGGCTTGATGTATCATGACCTTTTGCCCATGATACCAGCCTATCACAGTCCTATGATGGAATGCACACACGTAGCACTGTATATTTATCTGGTTTATCTTCATGGATGTTAAAGGTCATGATAAGTGTATGTGTAGGATCCGTGATCAGTCAATACAAAGATGATCGTAGGTTCCACCATAGAGACAAACAACCATGATCGTAGGTTCCACCATAGAGACAAACAACCATGATCGTGGGTTCCACCATGTTGACAAACAACCACGATCGTGGGTTACACCGTGTTGACAAACAACCACGATCGTAGGTTCCACCGTAGTGACAAACAACCATGATTGTGGGTTCCACCATGTTGACAAACAATCATGATTGTGGGTTCCACCATAGTGACAAACAACCATGATCACGGGTTCCACCGTAGTGACAAACAACCACGATCACGGGTTCCACCGTAGTGACAAACAACCATGATTGTGGGTTCCACCATAGTGACAAACAACCACGATCACGGGTTCCACCGTAGTGACAAACAACCATGATCACGGGTTCCACCGTAGTGACAAACAACCACGATCACGGGTTCCACCGTAGTGACAAACAACCATGATCGTGGGTTCCACCACAGTGACAAACAACCATGATCGTAGGTTCCACCATAGCGACAAACAACCATGGTCGTTGGTTCCACCATGGTGACAAACAACCATGGTCGTTGGTTCCACCATGTCGACAAACAACCATGGTCGTTGGTTCCACCATAGCGACAAACAACTATGATCGCGGGTTCCACCATAGTGACAAACAACCATGATCGTGGGTTCCACCATAGTGACAAACAACCATGATCGTGGGTTCCACCATGGTGACAAACAACCATGATCGCGGGTTCCACCATAGTGACAAACAACCATGATCGTGGCAATGAGTGAAAGTGGGGTGTGGGAGTGTCAATGAGTGAAAGTGGGGTGTGGGAGTGGCGATGAGTGAAAGTGGGGTGTGGGAGTGGCGATGAGTGAAAGTGGGGTGTGGGAGTGGCGATGAGTGAAAGTGGGGTGTGGGATGGGCGATGAGTGAAAGTGGGATGTGGGATGTGCGATGAGTGAAAGTGGGGTGTGGGATGTGCGATGAGTGAAAGTGGGGTGTGGGAGTGGCGATGAGTGAAAGTGGGATGTGGGAGTGGCGATGAGTGAAAGTGGGGTGTGGGAGTGGCGATGAGTGAAAGTGGGGTGTGGGAGTGGCGATGAGTGAAAGTGGGGTGTGGGAGTGGCGATGAGTGAAAGTGGGGTGTGGGAGTGGCGATGAGTGAAAGTGGGGTGTGGGAGTGGCGATGAGTGAAAGTGGGTTGTGGGAGGGGCGATGAGTGAAAGTGGGGTGTGGGAGTGGCGATGAGTGAAAGTGGGGTGTGGGAGTGGCGATGAGTGAAAGTGGGGTGTGGGAGAGGCGATGAGTGAAAGTGGGGTGTGTGAGTGGCGATGAGTGAAAGTGGGGTGTGGGAGTGGCGATGAGTGAAAGTGGGGTGTGGGAGTGGCGATGAGTGAAAGTGGGGTGTGGGAGTGGCGATGAGTGAAAGTGGGGTGTGTGAGTGGCGATGAGTGAAAGTGGGGTGTGGGAGCGGCGATGAGTGAAAGTGGGGTGTGGTAGGAGATGTGTGAGTGGAGCAGGGTGCGAAATGTGTGAGGGTTGTGTTTTGTCATTAATACGTGTTCTATAGAATCCAGCATAACTCATCATACTTACATATTAAATTTCAGCGAGAAGTTGTTCATGAAGATGGCAGACATTATTGCGGAGGAGGGCTACCGCGAGCTCGGCTACGAATACATCGGCATCGACGACTGCTGGCCCTCCAAATCCCGGGACGCTGATGGTAACCTCGTGGCAGATCCAGAGAGGTTCCCTAATGGAATCCTAGGTCTCTCTCGATATGTAAGAAAATAATTCATGATCAATATTGGAGTTCCACAAGTCTCAAATACTGCACACCAGGTTCAGGATCTACTTGAATGTTGTTTTTTCTAATCTTATCAGAGAAAAACAAATCATGATCCAAGAGTATCCCAGAAAAATGTGATGACACGTGGTCTTTTGCACGACGCACAGGCCACAAATCAGGCGAAGATGGTGGATAAGAGTAGTTTGATGGGTGGCCACATTCGGCAGCTTGCTCCTTTTGGTTTCTAGTCCCGTCCCACACTGAAGCACATGTAGCTAATGAGGTGTCTCCATTACCCATACATCCTGGGAACTGGGAACGAAAATCGAGCGCTCAATGATCCATTGCTCTAAACTGTATGTAAAACTTTTTTCCATTAGTTTGGAACAGTTTATTCTGTTTAATGAAATTATTAATTCTGGTCCCATTTTTCCTTCTGTCCCAAACTTTGCATTCAGTGGACTAAGAATAGTAATATTATTATTAACATAAAGCTACACGCCTCTTGACGACGATAAAATTCTCTTCTCAGGTACATTCCCGTGGGCTAAAGCTGGGCATCTATGAAGACGTTGGTACCAAGACCTGCGCAGGGTACCCTGGGAGTCAGGACTACACTAAGCAAGACGCCGAGACATTTGCAAAATGGGAACTAGATTTGCTCAAGTTTGATGGCTGTAACACAGACACAAACCGCTCGGCAATACGTAAGATATAGCATTTACCTGTCTTGAACAAACGTTTAATTCTTACTACATCTTATCTGTTGTAGAAAATTTCTTCAGGTCATGTGTTGTGTCTTGTGAAACGAAAACACGTACGGTGTCAATATGTGTGGTGAACAATATTTTTGTGATGGCAGGTCAGTTTAATGTCGTATTTCAGCCCGACGTCATCCACGTCTAAGCGTTGTAAACATCAATTGTGACGTAATGTGTAATGACGTCACAGTATATCATTGTTGAAAACATGTTGGCCTCGGTAGTTTTGATACAAAAAAATACTTCTACACCACAGCTAAATACTGATAATAATTTATTACAATCTATTGTGTATCCAAATGATTTTGCGACTGTTTTATTCGATTTTATGCTTTTGGTACTTGGAAATTTTTAGGACAAAGAATGCCTCCACAAAATAACCAGGAATATTCCTTATGTCTTTTGTGTGTTACCATATGCTTTAGATTTCCCCTTAATGAGCCAAAGTCTGAACGCGACTGGCAGACCTATCCTCTTCACGTGTGAATGGTGGAGTGGAGATCAGACCCAGGCATGTATATCTACAAATTCTACCATCGGATGACAAACCATAATAATACCCTCTGATTTAAACAACTGAATCGACGGCCGCATCACAGCGGAAGGGCATCTTTATTGAAACGACTTCTTTCTCAGTCAGTGTCGGCAGGCATTTTGAAATATAGATTGCAGTTATAATACGCAGTTGCGGTTACCACAATATCCAAAAGGAGAAAAAATGGTGAATTCGACTTGTTATCCATGACTGAAACATAAATAATATCCTGTTCAACATTTTCGTGGGTTCAAATCCCGGTTCGTTCTGATCGTACTTCTTGGTTTGTCAGCACCATACCCGTGCGCCAAAGTTAGACCTACATCAGTTTGAGCTTTCCAAATACATCAAAGCGGCGTTGAAACCCATTCGCTGTATATCATTAATGTCGTGTTGCTTTTTGCTGTATTACTATATGCGGCCATTCAACAAGTGGAGTGCATTTTTCCAGCACTCCCACTACACCCGCAACAGCGAGTACTGCAACAGCTGGAGGACCTTCGACGACATACAGGACAGCTGGATCTCCGTCCTCGGCATCATCCAACACTATGCCAAAAACGCCGGGGATTTCATTTCAGTATCCGGTCCAGGGTCCATCAACGATCCAGATGAGGTAATTGTATTGCTTCCCTTTCACTGACTCTAACCTTTGTACTTCAACTTTTTTTCACCTGTCCCGTCACCTTCTGTGAAGGGGCGGTCGGGTAGCCCAGTGGTTAAAGCCTTCGCTCGTCACGCCGAAGACCCGAGTTCGATTCCCGACATGGGTACAATGTGTGAAGCCAATTTTTGGTGTTCCCCGCCGTGACATTGCTGGAATATTGCTAAAACGGGCGTAAAATCATACTGACTCACTCACTCCTTCTGTGCATGTAACTCTCGTTCTCTTCTATTCTCCCTCCGTACCTTTCCGATCCCTTTTGCTCTATCACTTTTCACCTTCATCTAGTTTTTTCTTTGTATATTCCTACTTCTTCCCACACTGTCATTTTCCCTCTCACGTTCTCGTTCACTCTTCTTCGTCCTGCTTCATGCTCACACGCTCTTTCTTTCCTCTTTGACTATATCACTGTTTTCTCTCTGTTGGTTTTTCCTTAGGTTTATGCCTGTTGATGCCCTCTCTTCTTTCATTGCACTCTTCCTCCCTTCGACTCTACATTTTCCTGTCACTCGCCCTGCTCCTTCTTCACTACAGCTATTGGAGAAGTCGCTATAACATCAAAATAGCATTGCAACAAAAAAGATTTTAAAAGAGCAATAGGAGTCCGTTTCATTCGGTCTGGACATATGAATGGTCAGATTTTGACTGACGACTTGTCGTGTTTCAGCTGATTATCGGGGACTTCAGTCTGAGTTATGACCAAGAGAAGACTCAGTTCGGGATGTGGGCGATGTTTGCCGCCCCACTCTACATATCCGCTGATCTGAGGACCATGAGACCACAGGCCAAGTCCATTCTACAGAACAGGGGCGTCATTGCCATCAACCAGGACCCACTCGTAAAGGGAGCTAATATGATAAAAGAGGTGAGGCTTACCAAACGAACATTAGTGAATAGTTTGTTTTAAAAAAAATCGAAATTTTCATCAGTCGTCATATGCATGAAGTATGGTACACATATCAATGGAAGAAAGATTCCAAGCTTGAAAAGAACACAGCATGGAAACTCATTCCCCTTATCTGTATGTGAAATTACCCCTTCCCTCCTTAGACCTCTCGGCTTTTTCCAGTACCCATATAATACCGAGGGCAGCAAAGACGTAGTTATGTCATGAATTTACCGTAAGCCGTTTAAAAACGTTGGACACAATAAGTGAAACCAACTACAACGCTCTGAGATGTAACATGAAGAGAGCGTGTAGTATACTTGTACCGAATAATAGTAAAAAATATTCCATGATATATTTAAGGATTGAAGTTGTATTTGTTGACGTTCATCAGCTGATGAAGACAATGCCTTACATGAGCAATTTTCATGATGCGCGAAGCGCTTCATGGTAAATTTGCTCACGTGAGGTACAGTCTTCATCATCTGATGAACGTCAACAAATACAACTTCAATCCTTATATTGACAGATACATAAATCGTGACAAAACATTCCATTAAACATCAAACTTTAATTTTTGAAAGCGAACTATGTCAACGCAGTGAGTCGTGACGTCGTGATGTCATCCGCCCCAAACATTCCATTTTGAGTGACATCCCTTGGTTTTACAAACGGCAGAAAATGGCGGCTTTCATTCGCTTGAAATACAAGTTGCAACCAGTAAAGTTAGCGATGGAATTGGAAAGAAATCCAGACCCGGCTCATGCTGAATATGGATGCATATTAACGTTCTGTGAACCTTTGGTGTGTGTTTGAGTCATACTACGGCTGCCAATGACGGGGATTACCGCTTGAGGCGGCGCGGTTGGATTTACTGAGGCACGATAGTGTGGAGATCGGTAATTTCTTTTCGTAGCTCGAGCATTCTCTGTTATAGCTTCGAATGGACGCTTCATTTCGGTGACCCGACCTACACATGATCTGTCTGACTTCAAAGCCTGCATGCATCATTCATAGCCTAAATCGATGTCGGTTTTCAAATTTCCCTAATTGTTTTCAAAGTTGTTTTTAGATATTGAGGAATTCCCCTGAAGTAGTTCTGTATGTCTCCGCGCGATTGGCAACGTAATCACGTGACATACTGACGTTCATCGGGAAATGAACGACAGTCAGCTTGGTAGTGTTCACCAAGGAAGGTCACCCGCTACTGTCAATATTTTGTTGTAGGGGGCACCCACGTATAGTGGGATAGGCCTCAAATGACATGATATACCACCACTATAAAACATTGCTTAAGCTGACTCCTTGAAACACATTAACCTAATAGTGTAATTAAACTTACTTTGTAGTATTTATTACTATTTACGTTTGTTAACTACATACAAGTATGGTGAAAGAAGGACCAAAAATAGAAACAATCGAGGGAAAATAGCAACATATTAAATGTGGCTCGGGTACTCATGTAAATAATTATTTAGAAGATCAAAACCCACTACAGAGTCACCATTTTTCAGTATAACGTACAATATCCACCAACATAAATTTAGATAAAAAAATCTGTAGGTCTAAACGCAAAATATTGAATATGTGCCTGCCCAAAGAATGCTAGGGGTGTCAATCCTGATACCTGAAAAGGGAGACAACTCATTATCTAGATATAATCAATCCCATATTATGCTTGTCATTGAGTATTGTTTAGATATAACATAATAGACAGGTTTGATGTTCTACAATGCTTTCTGTTTATCCATTAATAACAATTAATTCATCATAAGTATCTATGCTTCTCGTACAAAAAAAAACAGAAAGAAAGAATATTTTAGAAATTCAGGGAGGAGAATAAAATGAGTATAAAATGTATAAAATAATGTGTAGGAACTACACACGTTTTTACCCGCTGAATCTGAAAATTCAGAGATGCATTGGAACAGTTATTTGTTATTACTTATCGGGTCACTTTTGGGAAGGATAGCAAAGGTACATGTTGCAGGTTTCCACAATCATGAACGGACATGTCGTTGTTTACCACCAGTTACCACAAGGTGTTTTCCAGCACCAGAACTGTCATGGATTCATACTTTGATTCTTTATTTCAGTATTGGAGGCCTCGTGGCCCAGAGTACAATACATTTATATCTAACTTATTAGTGGATCTCACACAGTTGATTTACAATGTTTCCATAATATGTGACGTAATACATACTACATAATTATGTTTGTTTGTTTCTTGTGTTTTTCAAATTTCTCTTTAGGTACAAAGCAAGACCTTTGATTGTTGAATGTGTTGTAGAGGACATTAGTTCAATTAATTTTTGACGAGAAGGATGTTTATGGTAATACTGTGGAATAAATGTGTTTCTACTTTGCTTATAGTATGAACAGACTAGTACAAAATGGTATTCGTCCTCTACAACTAATTCATCACACTGGTCACAGTATAGCATCAGCTGATCAACATTTGTTTTCGCATTATTTTTACTATAACGCAGTTTTTGTATTTTCAAACTATGCGAAAGAGTGCGGAACTTAGCTAATACACAGATCAAGTCTTTATCTAAAACACCCGATGTGATATACATCTCTGGCGCTAGTAATGACTTGTATGAATTATAATGTGACAGGAAATGTGAGCTGGTAATCTTTTGAAACCATTTCTGTATCTCCATATCTACACATCTCTGTTTAAACATAGTTATGAAACCCTTCGTGTTTCCACAATCCTGAGCAATCCAGACATAACCAAAACCTGTTTGAAATAACAACATCCTGACATGTGAAACCCAGTTCAAAGCCCCAATCGCATCGTGTGACTGTAACATTTTATAACAGGCATAGCGGTAACGCTTCGGATTCATACGAATAAGTCTACACCAATATTTTAGACACCTGCTAAAATAATTTATACATAGGTTATAACGGCCAACTTCGCCCAAAACGGCACTTGAAGACGCTTGTTTTCCCAGTTTCAAAAATCTTTTAAAATATAAACTTTGTACTCTTTCTATAGATCCTCTGTATGTATATCCCCAAATTTCACTGCCATAATATAGAATGGGTGCAATTTTTGAATCAAACAAAGCAACAATTGTCTTCAAAGATATATCTGGATAAGTTTTCATAAGTTGAAATAACGGAAAACATGACTTTCTAGCTTGTAATGAAACAGTCTCACAAGCTTTAGACCAGATTAACCTGGAAGAAAATATAATGCCCAGGTATTTATAATGTGAAGTTGCTTGCATTTCCATAGATTTATAAAACCATTTTTCCACTTTTTTTAGATACCCCCCGTTTCTGAAAACAATAATATTTGATTTTTCCATATTTACCTCCATTGCCCATTTTTTGCAAAATAATTCTAATATATCTAATTTTCTTTGCAATTCTATCACGGAGTCTGCAAGTAGGACAACATCATCTGCAAAGAGCAGCAGCTTAATTGTTTCAATAACTTCATTTACAAAAATGCCATATTTGGCATATTATGAAAACTTCACAAAGGATTGACAAATCAATTTGTACTTGCAATAAACATGTCATTTTATTGCTTGAACTAATCACATTTTCGTTGCAAAACGAAATACATCTTAGCATTTAAATATCAGTGAGTGACTGAGAATGGATTTCACGCTGCTTTTAGCAATATTCCAGCAATATCACGGCGGGGGACACCAGAAATGGGCTTCACACATTGTTGGGAATCGTACCAGGGTCTTCGGCGTGACGAGTAAACACTTTAACCACTAGGCTACCCGACCGCCCCCATTTAAATACCATGTTAAAATACATCTTTTGATGGTTGTATGCTTCGACACTTGTTAAAAACACAATAATAATTTTAACAAATGCATGATACACAATGTTTACAATATGTTATAAACCTCCGGTGACGTCATCCTATTGTTCTCCAGTCGGGTTAAATCTCATAAACAGGGACATTGTAATCTCCCTGGGATTTTATATAATGTACTGGGTATTTTCTTAATATAACTTCCGTTCAAATTGTAACATGTAATGAAATGTAAAATAAAATGACAAGTGTTTTACGTTATATTCCCGAGGACCGAACTCGCAACCTTCATACCTGTAGCCCAGTGAGTGTACCACAAGGCTACTGCGATGTTGATTAGCCGGTTTTAGAATGTCCTTTTCAAGATCCGTACGCCAGGAACAGATATTTTACGCCCGTTTCCTAAGGTTCATGGAAAGTATGTTCGAAACATAAAAAATGTTGTTTAAAGGTTCAAAATAGGATTATAAGTAAGATAAAACACTTCCCCTCGGGTTGTTGTGATATTAAAAACCCTTTTCCCCGGAAAATCCCTGCGGATGTGGGTTTTGAATATAATAACAACCCTCGGACGTGTTTTATCCTATACATAACAAGAGTCATCAGAAGATGTCACCCTCCAAATTCGAGAGAACACATCATCGAATTTCTATCCAATCTGTCCATATGCATGAGGAGTTATTGAGCTATCAAAACGGTGCCATGGAATTTGTGGAAGACAGGGCGCGTAAAGGGAGGTAATTCGTCAAGGTAAACTCGCGGGCAACGGCGTGAACTGAGGTACGCACGAACTATTGTATACAACGTCTTTAACGCCAGATTATTATCGTTTTTATTATTATTTCCATGTGTTATTTTGTGTCTGTGCCTGTGTCTGTGCATGTGTCTGTCCGCACGAATGCGCATACGAATGTCATTGTCAATGTATTTCTTCCACCATTGCAGATTCAAAATGTGCAGGTCTGGGTGAAACCTTTGGTCAAACCCGGAAGTTATGCAGTAGCTTTCTTCAACCCGAACTCTGATGGAACACCAACACGCATGTCCCTGACCCTAGCGGACATCACACTGACCAATCAGAATGGCTATAACGTTACTAACGTTTTTGATGACGTCAGTATGGGCATGTACAAGCCGAGCGGTCAGTTCAATGTGACTGTCAACCCTACGGGAATTGTGCTGGTCAAGGCTATGCCTCTTTGATATGCCTACCTAAAAAACATATTATCTCACCGATGTTTAAAGTTCATTTGTACACAAATAATGACTGAGTGCAACACGAAGATGTGGAATGTTTAGTTACCTTTTAAAATTTGATAAAACCTTGTAATTTGAAATGGTAAACATTAGGGTTCAAAATATACACCCGATACTATCAACTTTCTGTCGTGATCGACTGGTAACAGCAGAGTGGTTAAGTGTAGCCCATTCAGCTACCTCGATGCTGCAACCATAAACACTCTCTGTCTGAATATTGTATGTGCCAAGATTGTTTTTTGTAGTGTAAACAAATAAATCAAACATTTAAACTGCTAGCTGTCATGTTTTAACTACAATGTGAGGCTTTTCATAATTTATCAGGGACAGTGTGAGGCTGTGATAATGTAGCGGTGATTGTGCGAGGCTGTGATAATGCAGCGAGGATTGTGTGAGGCTGTGATAATGTAGCAGTGATTGTGTGAGGCTGTGGTAATGTAGCAGGGGTTGTGTGAGGCTGTGATAATGTAGCAGGGATTGTGTGGGGCTGTGATAATGCAGCAAGGATTGTGTGGGGCTGTGATAATGTAGCGGGGATTGTGTGAGGCTGTGATAATGTAGCAGTGATTGTGTGAGGCTGTGGTAATGTAGCGGGGATTGTGTGAGGCTGTGATAATGTAGCAGGGACAGTGTGATGCTGTGATAATGCAGCGGGGGCAGTGTGAGGCTATGATAATGTAGCAGGGATTGTTTGAGGCTGTGATAATGTAGCGGGAATAGTGTGAGGCTGTGATAATGTAGCAGGGATAGTGTGAGGCTGTGATAATGTTGCAGGGATTGTCTTATGCTGTGATAATGTAGCAGGGATTGTGTGGGGCTGTAATAATGTAGCAGGAATAGTGTGATGCTGTGATAATGCAGCGGGGGCAGTGTGAGGCTATGATAATGTCGTGGGGATTGTGTGAGGCTGTGATAATGTAGCAGGGACAGTGTGAGGCTGTGATAATGTAGCGGGGATTGTGTGAGGCTGTGATAATGTAGCAGGGATTGTGTGGGGCTGTGAGAATGTAGCGGGGATTGTGTGAGGCTGTGATAATGTAGCAGGGACAGTGTGAAGCTGTGATAATGTAGCGGGGATTGTGTGAGGCTGTGATAATGTAGCAGGGATTGTGTGGAGCTGTGATAACGTAGCAGGGATTGTGTGGGGCTGTGATAATGTAGCAGGGATTGTGTGAAGCTGTGATAATGTTGTGGGGACTGTGTGAGGCTGTGATAATGTTGTGCGGACTGTGTGGGGCTGTGATAATGTAGCAGGGATAGTGTGAGGCTGTGATAATGTAGCGGTGATTGTGTGAGGCTGTGTTATGTAGCGGGGATCGTTTGAGGCTGTGATAATGTAGCAGGGACTGTGTGAGGCTGTGATAATGTTGTGCGGACTGTGTGGGTCTGTGATAATGTAGCAGTGATAGTGTGAGGCTGTGATAATGTAGCGGTGATTGTGTGAGGCTGTGTTATGTAGCGGGGATTGTGTTAGGCTCTGATAATGTAGCAGGGACAGTGTGAGGCTGTGATAATGTAGCGGGGATTGTGCGAGGCTGTGATAATGCAGCGAGGATTGTGTGAGGCTGTGATAATGTAGCAGTGATTGTGTGAGGCTGTGGTAATGTAGCAGGGGTTGTGTGAGGCTGTGATAATGTAGCAGGGATTGTGTGGGGCTGTGATAATGCAGCAAGGATTGTGTGGGGCTGTGATAATGTAGCGGGGATTGTGTGAGGCTGTGATAATGTAGCAGTGATTGTGTGAGGCTGTGGTAATGTAGCGGGGATTGTGTGAGGCTGTGATAATGTAGCAGGGACAGTGTGATGCTGTGATAATGCAGCGGGGGCAGTGTGAGGCTATGATAATGTAGCAGGGATTGTTTGAGGCTGTGATAATGTAGCGGGAATAGTGTGAGGCTGTGATAATGTAGCAGGGATAGTGTGAGGCTGTGATAATGTTGCAGGGATTGTCTTATGCTGTGATAATGTAGCAGGGATTGTGTGGGGCTGTAATAATGTAGCAGGAATAGTGTGATGCTGTGATAATGCAGCGGGGGCAGTGTGAGGCTATGATAATGTCGTGGGGATTGTGTGAGGCTGTGATAATGTAGCAGGGACAGTGTGAGGCTGTGATAATGTAGCGGGGATTGTGTGAGGCTGTGATAATGTAGCAGGGATTGTGTGGGGCTGTGAGAATGTAGCGGGGATTGTGTGAGGCTGTGATAATGTAGCAGGGACAGTGTGAAGCTGTGATAATGTAGCGGGGATTGTGTGAGGCTGTGATAATGTAGCAGGGATTGTGTGGAGCTGTGATAACGTAGCAGGGATTGTGTGGGGCTGTGATAATGTAGCAGGGATTGTGTGAAGCTGTGATAATGTTGTGGGGACTGTGTGAGGCTGTGATAATGTTGTGCGGACTGTGTGGGGCTGTGATAATGTAGCAGGGATAGTGTGAGGCTGTGATAATGTAGCGGTGATTGTGTGAGGCTGTGTTATGTAGCGGGGATCGTTTGAGGCTGTGATAATGTAGCAGGGACTGTGTGAGGCTGTGATAATGTTGTGCGGACTGTGTGGGTCTGTGATAATGTAGCAGTGATAGTGTGAGGCTGTGATAATGTAGCGGTGATTGTGTGAGGCTGTGTTATGTAGCGGGGATTGTGTTAGGCTCTGATAATGTAGCAGGGACAGTGTGAGGCTGTGATAATGTAGCGGGGATTTAGTGAGGCTGTGATAATGTAGCAGGGATTGTGTGGGGCTGTGATCATGTAGCAGTGATTGTGTTAGGCTCTGATAATGTAGCAGGGATTGTGTGAGGCTGTGATCATGTAGCAATAAGAGTGTGTGACTATGGCAATGTTACAGTGACTCTGTCAGACTATGGCAATGTTACAGTGACACTTTCAGACTATGGCAATGTTACAGTCAGACTGTCAGACTATGGCAATGTTACAGTGACACTTTCAGGCTATGGCAATGTTACAGTCAGACTGTCAGACTATGGCAATGTTACAGTGACACTTTCAGACTATGGTAATGTTACAGTGACACTGTCAGACTATGGCAATGTTACAGTGAGACTGTCAGACTATGGCAATGTTACAGTGACACTTTCAGACTATGGCAATGTTACAGTCAGACTGTCAGACTATGGCAATGTTACAGTGCCACTTTCAGACTATGGTAATGTTACAGTGACACTGTCAGACTATGGCAATGTTACAGTGACACTTTCAGACTATGGTAATGTTACAGTGACTCTGTCAGACTATGGCAATGTTACAGTGACACTGTCAGACTATGGCAATGTTACAGTGACACTGTCAGACTATGGCAATGTTACAGTGACACTGTCAGAGTATGGCAATGTTACAGTGACTCTGTCAGACTATGGCAATGTTACAGTGAGACTGTCAGACTATGGCAATGTTGCAGTGACACTTTCAGACTATGGCAATGTTACAGTGACACTGTCAGACTATGGTAATGTTACAGTGACACTGTCAGACTATGGCAATGTTAGAGTGACACTGTCAGACTATGGTAATGTTACAGTGATACAGTCAGACTATGGCAATGTTACATTGACACTGTCAGACTATGGCAATGTTAGAGTGACACTGTCAGACTATGGCAATGTTACATTGACACTGTCAGACTATGGCAATGTTACAGTGACACTGTCAGACTATGGCAATGTTACAGTGACACTGTCAGACTATGGCAATGTTAGAGTGACACTGTCAGACTATGGCAATGTTACATTGACACTGTCAGACTATGGCAATGTTACAGTGACACTGTCAGACTATGGCAATGTTACAGTGACTCTGTCAGACTATGGCATTGTTAGAGTGACACTGTCAGACTGTGGCAATGTTAGAGTGACACTGTCAGACTATGGCAAAGTTACAGTGATACAGTCAGACTATGGCAATGTTAGAGTGACACTGTCAGACTATGGCAATGTTAGAGTGACACTGTCAGACTATGGCAATGTTAGAGTGACACTGTCAGACTATGGCAATGTTAGAGTGACACTGTCAGACTATGGCAAAGTTACAGTGATACAGTCAGACTATGGCAATGTTACAGTGACACTGTCAGACTATAGCAATGTTAGAGTGACACTGTCAGACTATGGCAATGTTAGAGTGACACTGTCAGACTATGGCAATGATACACTGAGACTGTCAGAGTATGGCAATGTTACAGTGACAGTCAGGCTATGGCAATGTTACAGTCAGACTATAGCAATGTTACATTGACACTGTCAGACTATGGCAATGTTACAGTGAGACTGTCAGACTATGGCAATGTTACAGTCAGACTGTCAGACTATGGCAATGTTACAGTGACAGTGAGGCTATGACCATGGTGCAAGGACGAAGTGAGTGAAAAGGCGTATCAGCAGGCCACTGCTGTAAACACAACGGTTACAATGCAGGTTCAGGTACATATAGGTATTATCGTGTAGGTATGTCTCCTGACGTTACCTGCATGGCCAAGGTGAAGGAGATAACGCAGTGCAGTTCTCAGCAGAACATGCACCAGCATCATTCTGACTACAAACCGTATCAAGATGACAGGTCTTGGTCTGCTTGTGTTGCTGGCTGTCCTTGGGGTGTCCCGGGCCTTGAACAATGGCCTCGCCCTGACCCCGCCCATGGGCTTCCTGAACTGGGAGAGGTTCCGGTGTAACACGGACTGCGTCAATGACCCGGCTAACTGTATCAGGTATGTCTGCTTTAACATCAAAACTGATGTACATGTCCAATACTATGCCTTATGTTGACTTATATCATATGTTCACGGTAAACAATTAACTTGCCTTTGCATGTGTTTCTGCCCAGTGCCACTGGTGGGGCATGATACGCTCACCTGGTATCAGCACTATTTAATAGTGATTCATAAACACATGCTCATGATTAAATCGGAATCGTACAAGGGATTCTGATTTTAGTAGAGATTTCTTATGACTATGAAAATGGTTTTGTTGCTTTTATTAGAAAACATGAACGTAGTGTGGTTTATTTTGGGAGAATACCTCTTCATGTGATTTTTCCCATGTAGTTTGTAACGGATGCCTACATTTCATTATGTCCAAATGGATGAAATTAGACAGAGTTTCTTTCAACGAAAATATTACATGTCCATTAAATATAAGTTTTTTCCTCAGAAAGAAACATTTGATTTGCAAGGTGTTTGCAAGGGCACTTGTGTTTTGGTGTTCCTCACTCTAATAATATTGTACAGTAATCTTTTGTTCGACATCTTTGAGGTATTGGGGCTCAGTAAGTTGCAGAGAGTTGCAACTTGCACTGATAAGTTACCTTCAAAATCGTTTTTGGTTAGGCATACATTTGTTGTACCTTCAAAGTGGGGCGATTTCTATTTAAACCACTAAATCTTCCCGACTTACGGGCGATTGATTGTGTAATGTTCAGGGGTATAAATGGGAAAGAGTAGCTCAAAAGGCAGGTACCTGTCTACCTAGATGTATCATGATTGATTCCGACCGTGGCTTAAAGATGGATGTAATTGATAGTGGTATCATCCCCGTTTCAATGTGAAGGCTGACAATAGGCGGAGGTATCAGTCTGAACAAAGAGCCGTGCTATCAACTTGTAAAATAGGTCGTGTCAACATCCAGTACAAAAGGTCGTATTAACATTCAGTACAAAAGGTCGTGTTAACATCCAGTAGAATAGGTCGTATTAACATCTAGTACAATAAATCGTGTTAACATCCAGTACAATAGGTCGTATTAACATCCAGTACAATAGGTCGTGTTAACATCCAGTACAATAGATCGTATAAACATCCAGTAGAATAGGTCGTATTAACATCCAGTACAATAGGTCATATTAACATCCAGTACAATAGGTCGTATTAACATCTAGTACAAAAGGTCGTATTAACATCCAGTACAATAGATCGTATAAACATCCAGTAGAATAGGTCGTATTAACATCCAGTACCATAGATCGTATTAACACCCAGTACAATAGGTCGTATTAACATCCAGTACAATAGGTCATATTAACATCCAGTACAATAGATCGTATTAACACCCAGTACAATAGGTGGTGTTAACATTCAGTACAATAGATCGTATTAACATTCAGTACAATAGGTGGTGTTAACATCCAGTACAATAGATCGTATTAACACCCAGTACAATAGATCGTATTAACACCCAGTACAATAGGTCATATTAACATCCAGTACAATAGGTGGTGTTAACATGCAGTACAATAGGCCGTATTAACATTCAGTACAATAGGTCGTGTTAACAACGGTCGTATTAACATCTAGTACAATAGGTCGTGTTAACATCGGTCGTATTAACATCTAGTACAATTGGTCGTTTTAGCATCCAGAACAATATGTCGTTTTAACATCTAGTACAACAGATCGCGCTATCAACCAGTAGAATAGGTTTTGGGGATGAAGGACAACATCGGCATCAACCCACAACAATAAATCAACAACTACACAATGAACGCAGCACCTCCTCGGAACCACACAAACACTGTGAGATATATCTCTCCTTTCAGGAAGACACAATCTCATGTCTGAAATAGTCATTTGAAAGGTACAATGTATACTACTCTGTCATGGAATGACAAATTAACTATAGTAATATCAAAAACATTGGGTGGTCCTTATTTTTTTGTAGTATACTTTTGAGAGATTTCATGAAAATTAATATAAATTCAACAATGATAAAAGTAGCACGTAAAAGTTCTGGTGGTCTCTTGGATACAATCCATGACACTTTCGACAAATAACACTTGAGGATATGTGTCTTGCACCTTCCCGGTTATCTTCACTGATCTGCCCCACTACTGACAGATAGCTGGCATGACAGGTTTAGTAAGGAGGTCGTCATTGTATATCAAGGTCTGAACGTAGCCTGTGTTACCTTTGAACCCATAACAAACCAGAAGGTCCAAGGACGGGTGATCACCACACTGTCAACTCCTCTGGCCTTGATCGTTTTCGACCTGGCACAGAAAGAGTGAGTGAGTGAATATGGTTTTACGCCGCGTGAAAGCGAACGCTTGAACAATTAGGCTACCCGACCGCCCCGACACAGAAAGAAATCAAACTATTTGGAAAAAATAATAATAAAAAATAAATTAAAAAAACATATAATAAGAAAACCTGTTTTTAAGGAAGATCATTCTTCTCACATACGCGAATGATACATTATTACTGTGATACTGACATAGATCATACTACTCATCTCAAATCATTATTTACTGTTACATATTAAATTCTAGCGAGAGGTTGTTCATGACGATGGCAGATGTTATTGCGGAGGAGGGCTACCGCGACGTCGGCTACGAATACATCGGCATCGACGACTGCTGGCCCTCAAAGTCCCGGGACGCTGATGGTAACCTCGTGGCAGATCCAGAGAGGTTCCCCAGTGGAATTCTAGGTCTCTCTCGATATGTAAGGGTTTACATGAAGTCCGAGATCTGACATTTGTATCAAGTAGTAGTCATTGCTGTTTCGAATTCTCAGATTATGATACTGGTTCCTGGCACTGCTCACGGGTTTCAACAAAATGGTAAACGTCTACATGCTTAATATAAAACTTTATGCAGACTTCTCCCATTAAAGCCCACTCGCTGTGATGAAGCCGTGATGAAGTCCAAATGTGAATAAATCAGATATCCTGAATCGTCATTCAGGGTATAAGTCGTGATCCATATTTTACTGACAAATGTCTCTGTAAGTGATGACACGGCTTGTGGGTTTCGTACAAACTGTACGCAAACTATGACTGGAACTTCCATGCCTTTTCTACTCCTGAATGTATTTTCTTTATATCAAGCCGGTCAGTGAGCGAATCGTATTTTAGTAATATTACTGGCAGCCTAATATGGGAGGAAAACCCGAAGTGATGCAAGTCGTTTGACGTTCACCAATATGGTGAAACCCACGATCATAGGTTTCTAAAGTGACGCAATTCTCGACAGCAAACTCCGGCGCCTTCAACGACTGGGCCAACAGTGTCCTCAAAATGATAGGACGTATGATCTATGGTCACAATGAAGATTTTCCAATATCTGTACATGTAAGATAAATCACTTCAATGAGCACAGAATGCCATGTAGAAAATGGTCAAATGTAACAAATGTTATTTTGGGAATAACGCGTTCTGAGTAAAGTACAGATTCTCGTACTTTTTTTGTTGACTCAACCCAAAAGAGTACGAGAATCTGTGTTACCCACATATGACATTTGTTACAATGACTTCAATGTTTCACTAATCGTTTAACAAGTGAACATTCGATGAACAAATCAAGTTCTAAAAGAAAAATGAAGTATTGGGGTACCATATTACTGATTGTTACACGTATGACACCCTTTGTATTACAGACCCCAACAGTTCAATACCGCTCTGTTTCCTCACCCTTCATCAAACGAAGAGATGTGTGGCAGTGTAGTGGTAATTATATGAGATCTTTGACTTACTCTTCACAGGTACATTCCCTTGGGCTAAAGCTGGGCATCTATGAAGATGTTGGTACCAAGACCTGCGCAGGGTACCCTGGGAGTCAGGACTACACTAAGCAAGACGCCGAGACATTTGCAAAATGGGAACTAGACTTGCTCAAGTTTGATGGCTGTAACACAGACACAAACCGCTCGGCAATACGTAAGATAGCAGAAACCGATTTTGATTTAACTTTGAATAATGCATTTAACAGCATCATGAAATTTTGTATTGTAAAATTATAACACTGGAGATGGCGTTTACTTTATGTGTTGTGTTTGAAAACACGCAGAATCTTTCTACTAAACTGCCAGGCAAATTAAAGTGTACACTTAAAATTAATTTTACCAAACTGAAAACAGTCGCCGAAACACTACAAACTTTAGGTTCAAAACTAAACTATGCAACCAGTATCAAATACATCACCATCGAATAAGCATTTCTTGTTTGTTTCGTTTAGAGCCAACACCAAACATTGGTGTATACTTTCTTTTGCCCGGCAGCTTAATTAGCATAAGAGTGAGTGAGTGAGTGAGTGAGTTTGGTTTTATGCCGCTTTTTTTTAGCAATATTCAAGCAATATCACGGCGGGGGACACCGGGAATGGGCTTCACACATTGTACCCATGTCGGGAATCGAACCCGGGTATTCGGCGTGACGAGCGAACGCTTTAACCACTAGGCTACCCGACCGCCCCTCAATTAGCATAAGACCTGCATAACACCGAAAACCTGGATTTATCATCAAGGGGTGTTTTCTGTTTTCAGTAGGTACATTTAGGAGACATCGTTTGATCAGTGACTGGGCCCCGTTCCACGAAGCGATCGTAGCGCTAAGGTGATCGTAACTCCCATACTTTAACATTAGCTTACGACAGTCGTAGCGCTACGTTCGCTTTGTGGAACGGAGCCCTAGGTAGTATTAAATCTATTTTAGTCTTTTTTCATGGCATTGTATGTTGTAGATTTCCCCTTAATGAGTCAAAGTCTGAACGCGACTGGCAGACCTATCCTCTTCACGTGTGAATGGTGGAGTGGAAATCAGACCCAGGCATGTATATCTACAAATTCTACCATCGGATGACAAACCATAATAATACCCTCTGATTTAAACAACTGAATCGACGGCCACATCACATCGGAAGGGCATCTTTATTGAAACGACTTCTTTCTCAGTCATTGTCGGCAGGCATCATGTTGGAAAATACTGGATTCTGGTTGTTAAATCAAATCAGACACAAAACCTATGATTTTAATGGCTTAAAAACAAATTATCCCAATGATGTCTGACAAGACATTTTGACAGAAAACTCGACCTTGACTAAGAGAGTATATTACTAATGTAGAGGACAACAGTGAGCTTAAGTCTTAAATCCAAGAATCTATAGGTACGGATTCCTTTGCGGCAAGAGTACGCGGAATACGGTAAACAAAAATTCATCATACGATTCCATTCGTCCGGACGCGGCTGCGCTTTCTCATTCGGCTGCCGCAAAGCAGATCAAGCGCCCCACCCGCCTACGAACCGCACAGGGAAAGAGCCGCAAACAGAGAGGTATATCCCACCTAAAAACGTGGCCCCAGATAAGCGAACTAACCAAAAAGTCTCTGAGAAGAGTGAGTGAGTTTTGGTTTTACGCCGCTTTTAGCAATATTCCAGCAATATCAATGCGGGGGACACCAGGAATGGACAAATTGTACCCATGTCGGGAATCGAACCCGGGTATTAAGCGTGAAGAGCGAACGCTTTAACCACTGGGCTACCTGACCGCCCCTCTATCGGAAGATACACAATACACAGCAAAGTATGAGCAACATCATGGGAAATGTGAATACAGATAACATGTCACACACATTTATTCAACGGCATAGGTATTGCTCTGTTTATGTTTGACAAAGTTGTGCGATAAAATGTTTAGCAAACCGTAATATCGATTCGCACAAAACGCATTCCACATCCGCATGCCGTATTCCGCGAAAGCATATTTCGCTAGAATCAGTACCTTTGGAATCCTAGTTTTACTCGTCCAACGCCCATGGTACTGCGTTTTTCCAGCACTCCCACTACACCCGCAACAGCGAGTACTGCAACAGCTGGAGGACCTTCAACGACATACAGGACAGCTGGATCTCCGTCCTCGGCGTTATCCAACACTATGCCGAAAACGCCGGGGATTTCATCTCCGTATCCGGTCCAGGGTCCATCAACGATCCAGATGAGGTAATAGGGGAGAACATACAAAAGGATTGGTTTCTCTCTTCTCCCTCTTCCCTTTTGTCTCTTTAACATATTTCTTTTTATGGCAAGTTTTTTTCTTCCTTTTTTAGGTTTCAAAATTATGTTTCGAAAGGACGATTTTGGACATGGGTCATTTAGGGCCCACTTGGAAAGTCAAATTTAGCAGTTGCAAGAGAACGTTCAAATAATGGATATGTCTCTACATTCGAACATGTCTGAAATTAGCCTCTTCTTTTGAAGTCTTACTCTTGCGGACTGACATGTTCAAATACAATGGTTGTGGTTAAACGACCGAAAAGGTTGATTTTCCGAACATCAAGAGAAATTCTAAGTACATATGTGAGCAAGTCCTTGACCCGAGATGAATTTTTCACCATATGTATATCCTAAGAAAATCAGCTTGGGCCAATGATTGCTTCGTGTTCAATATCAGAAGAACGTTTCCTGACAACCTCCAAGTTGCATTTTTGACCTAGTATATGCATTTAGAATTGTCCCAATAACTTTTGAATATTGAATATTCTATTGTTGCTTTGCATCGACAGAAGTGTTATGGTATATTCCCTATTTTGGGGGGAAATTACCACTTCCTCCGAAACTCGCACATAGTGTAACAAATAGACACTGACGCTTGTTTTCGATAGTTTATGTTGTCTCAAGTGAATATCCCTGTCACAGCTGATGATCGGGGACTTCAGTCTGAGTTATGACCAGGAGAAGGTTCAGTTCGGGATGTGGGCGATGTTTGCCGCCCCACTCTACATATCCGCTGATCTGAGGACCATGAGACCACAGGCCAAGTCCATTCTACAGAACAAGGGCGTCATTGCCATCAACCAGGACCCACTCGTAAAGGGAGCTAAGATGATAAAGGAGGTGAGCTGTTTGGAAAATAAACCAACGGAACACGTCTGTTTCCATGTAAATAAAAAACATATTCACTCACTACACTTATGATTAATTCACTATGAGACTGGCACATTAATTTGAAATAATTGTGATTATAAAAGTGCAGGAAAGTGAAATTCCTTCTTATCTTAATATGTAAGAAGTGAGATACACTCTAATCGGTTAAATATGACTGCTATCTCAAATATTGTCTTCATCGAGAAGACACGCGATCCATTTATTGTGTGTCCCAACACGTGCCTGGATCTTCGTGTGTACATAATTTACATATACGTACCTATGTCTGTATGTCTGTGCCCGTGTCTGTGCATGTGTCTGTGCCTGTGAATTTGCATTTGTCTGTCCTCACGAATGCGTACGCGAAAGACCATGTATTTTCTCCGTTCATTGCAGATTCAAAACGTGCAGGTCTGGGTGAAACCTTTGGTCAAACCCGGAAGCTATGCAGTAGCTTTCTTCAATCCGAACTCAGCTGGAACACCAACGCGCATGTCCCTGGCCCTAGCGGACATCACACTGACCAATCAGAATGGCTATCATGTTATTGACGTTTTCCGTAGCGTCATTTTAGGCTTCTATAAGCCGAGCGGTCAGTTCAATGTGACTGTCAACCCTACGGGGATTGTGCTGGTCCAGGCAATGCCTCTTTAATACGCATGACGTACAATTTATAAAATGTTTGGTTACATTCTAAAATTTAATACAACCTAAGAATCACATTCGGTAATCTGAAATTGTATACATAAGTCTTCACAATATACGCCTCATTACCTGAAACTGTCGAGCTTCTGTCGTTATCGACTATTGGCGGCAGTGTGGTTGTGTCAATAGTACATTAATGTGTTATGGGAGAATTGCAACTTGATATGTGTCTAGATATTGCACGTGTACAATCATAAACATTTGCCAGCTAAATACTGACTTGCTTCGACATATCTTTTTTTATAACTGGATATAATACAATCATATCTTTTCTACATATTTCAAGAGGAATGTGTGAACCATGCGTAAAAATCATAATTCTTTAAGGAAAAATAGTAAACTAAAAAGGTTATAACACTTTTGCAAAAGAGTTCCGATTTCTGTAAAGAAACAACCCTTTTGTAATTCCACCCCTACAAACATAAAATTGCAGAAAGGTATTATTGAATGTTCAATTAGTGGTATTCCCTTACATTTAACATTTATGGTAATTCTTGCTTGAGCCAGCAATTAAATATTACAAAGAAAATCACGTTTTTTCTCTTTAAAAAACTTTCTTCCTCCTGTTACCAGGCCGAAATCTGTTTTAACTAAGCCCTCACTTTGCACCCAAAATTCAACTCGTTTTGGCTAGCATGCCATTTGTGCTTCACGTATCTTATATGGTAGTTTGATTTTGAAGCTGAGCGACATATATTGATATGTTTTTCAAGTTTTTGGCCTTTTTTCATTCATAATGAGAATGAGTCATGATGCACTCTGTATTTGACTACGTACTTCCAACAAACAGGGGGAATTAAGTATGGCGACATGTTATTAAGAGCCAAATATTTCCCTCCTGTTACTGTCTCAGATGTCACCATTAAAGAGTAACATGAACGACCTCAGCGGTAACAGCAGGGGTATTAAAGTTTTTCTCAATCAAAATGAATCATAATCTGGTGTTACTTATTTGAACTATTTCTTTCCATTTTCATGTTGTATATGTAGTAACAAAGACATACTATTAAATATAAATGCTTTGAAAAAATAACATAAGGGATATGACACGTAATAGTGGGGACATCAATGTTGCTGAAAAAACCTGACTGTTGAAAATAACATTACCTGGCGTTCCTTCTTTGAATATACTTTAATTTCAATGTAAATTGTACATATTATTAAGTTCAAGAACACTTACTTCCTACCTTTTCATGGTCAGTTTGTTTCAATATAATTATTTATAGCTAAAATGGATAGAATTATCATTAAACCGCCCGCACGTTATCAGAAATGAGCGGGCCACTGTAACTTGATAATGCCCTCATATTGCTTGACGACGGGCCATTATCAAGCCCGTTGTTAGGTGTCGTCATAGGGTAGAGAAAATGACGTCACGTACTATAGTGACGTCATCTGGTTTGTTCTATGACGTTTCCATATTTGTAAAATGTGGTCAGTGACATTCGTGTTGATTGCAGTAAATGTTTCAAAACCGGTGTTGTTGTTTCTTTTTATTTGATAACAAATTCCATCCATTTTAGCTATAATAACGGTAACGCTCTTTTTCAGGGCTTTATCATTTGCGGAAGCCCTCGGTCATTTCAACTGCCCTCCTTCGTCGTGCAGTTAGTGGAAAACCTCGGGCTTCTGCAAATGGTAATGCCCTGAAAAATATCGTTACCCTTATAGTAACGGCAGGAATTTCATGATTTAAAAACTGAAATCTGTTTGTAGGTAGACTATTATGAGTCCGAACATATGTCTCCTGAATTGTGCTGTACTTCGAATTTTGACACTAAATTTTGACATTGATTGGACATTCATCTCACACCCTTGAATTCAATCTATTTCAGCCTTGAATATTTGTTTGAAGCTCGTTTCACATTTCGTGGCAATCAGAAACGCAAGGTAGTCATGTTGTAACAGATATATGGCAGAATAAATAGATATGAATACTAATATTGCAAGGATCATTGAACATACTTTTCTGTGTCTTGGAAGTATTAATGAAGAAAAATCGATTCGCTGGCGAAATACAAAGTCAATAGACTCCATGTACAATTGCACATATGGATTGCTTCAAAGTAAATCCAAGGTGTAATGTATACGTATGTGTTTAACTGCTGTATTCTATAAGACATCAATACATATTTTGTATTAGTTTCGATCAAGAACTGTGTAGCACAGTCACCTTGTTAGGCTTTTTAATCGATCAGGAGTGGCAGCAAAATCCCTAACTAACAACTTTGTTCGGAATTTGTCTAAATTGTCCTAAGATGAATCAATATCAAACCGTAACGATCTCCGTGATCCTGTATATGTAGTGGTCCATGTGCTTTGTCACATACAGCTAACACAGTTGGATGACTATGAGGAACCTATGTGGAACATTGGTAATTAAAACTGACCATTATTTTCAATATCGACTTTACTTTTTTAACATCAGTTATGCTGATATATTCAGGTAAGTGCTACTTGATGAAGAACCGGGAACACATTTGGTTGCGTATAACCTTGAACACCCCCTTCACACACACACACACATCCGTGTTCCTGCTGTCAGCAGTTTGTGAACCACTTGAGATGCGATAAAAACATCTACATTACTCTCTTGCTTGAAAAAGGACTGCTTCCCAATTGTGAAAACGAGGACATCACATTATTGATTCATAGACTTCGTATTGCCGGGTACCGGAGTCCACGAATAGCAAAACCGAAGGGCAAGTTCTCATTTAGCAGGAACGCACAGTTCCAATAGTGAAGGATGTATCAGAGCGTTTTGCGAAGTATCTGTCCCACTTGCTTCCTTAAATAATCGAATTACCGACACATCTCTAGTAATTATCATTAATACTCCAAAATTGTATTCAAGTATCCCATTACTTGGTGTATGTGTCGCCCCTACTTCCAACATAGAATTAACTGTGGTCCAAATATCAAGGAATTCAAACTCCATGCCCACAACTCTACTATTAGGAATTACATATAGAGGATATGAAACAAGGATTATAATTGCTAGTGTACTGTCGAGGCATTCAAAATAAATTTGGATGTGAAAGGATTTTTATAAATGGGGCACGACACGTTTTTAAATCCCTGGAACTTGGTGAAACATCCCCGGGAAAAGATATGGCTTTATACAGGCATAAACCACGCGAAGGTTTTTTTCTTTGGACAATTTAAAGCAAAACTGTGCTTGGTGAAAGGGCTGGAAATCTCGTATCCTTAATATTTTAAAAACGATTGTAACTGATGACTCTTTCCATTCCAATTCAAGCGTCTTCAGTCGTTTCCTTAACAACTTAGGAAACACTTCAAGAAACTTCAGGAATCTATTCATTCAAGGATGTGACACGCGTGAAAGTTCACGTATGGTTCCTACTTATTCACGTCACTGTCTGTCGATTTGTAGATAAACATACAGTATTCTCCATGTGCCATATATTATCGTGGGTTTAACTTTATTAAACATTTCCTCATCTTGCCATTGTATCCCAGAACAACCAGGCCTAGACCTAGATCACATAGATTCAACCAATGTCGGCCATATCGGGTAACTTGACTCAACCAAGTTGGGCACCTTCACTCAAAAAATATTCATGTACCTTGACTCAACCAATTCGGGAACATTCACACAACCAATTATGCCACCTTCACACATTTAATTCGGGTATCTAGACTCAACAAATTCGGGCACCTACATGTACATTGTAAATTCAACCAATGTGGGTACTTAGATTCAACCAATTCGGGCATCTTGACTCAACCAGATGATCAGTGCTCCAATGGCGTGTATCGTTCTTCACTCATTCAGTAACTTGTTTGTCTGGCCTCGACGCGATAAGGATATAGCTGGACTAAAGCTAACTGTCGTGTATAATAGTGCTCTAACACTTAATGTAAGTCAATCTTGCCAACATAAAGCCAGTCCGCGAGAACCATAGTCGTAACGTCACATCGTCAAAGATACGGCTAATTTATATAACAAAATGGGAAATAATTAACTTTTTATGACAGGTCACGTAATGCTCACATCACCAATGGAATGTCGCTGCCCATTAGAAATAGAAGAAATACGCAAGTGCGAACGTTTTTCATGGATTTGCGAAAAGAACAGAACATGATCATATTGACGTCATGATGGTTTCTTGCAGACAAACAATTCAATTAATTATATTTCCATGCGAAACTGTACAATTTCAGGTAGCAAGATAAGATATATATATTTCGCTTCGGACTTTGAGCTGTTTAAAATGAATTTCCTCTGGTTAAATTATTTGCTGGGCAAACTCGGTGTATTTTCGGCTTCCCCTTTCAGAGATAAACAGTGTGGCTCTATATGCTGCCTCTATTCCCTCCTCTCCTCCTTCCGCTACCCCGACCCCCTTCACGACCCCCACCAACGTCACACACTCCACCTTTAATGACACACGTTATCACCACTGCGTCATGACCAAACCGCATGCATCGAATTGAGTTATCTCCGCCAAATCAAGGCCGCCTGCAGTTCATTATTCGTTATTATCTTTCTAAGTATGTAGGTGAATGTCTGATAGATACACATATTCCTCCAGTCTATGTCTGATGTGTTTGCATTCTAGGCCTAGTGTATATGCATATGTAGATATCCGTATCATTACCCGTAGAAATCAACCTAACTGGACCACACATTCAATAGTCCTTTTCGTTTCTTGAACGAACGTTGTAAGGTCAGATGAACCTTATCGTACTTTCCAAGCTATGAAAAGGATATGTGCACGTTATAAGGACAGATTAAGTTTAACATACTTTTCAAGACCCAACACTGATGTATAAGAGTATTAACGTCAGATGAACCTTAACGTACTTTCCACACTATGAAAAGGATATGTGCACGTTATAAGGACAGATTAAGTTTAACATACTTTTCAAGACCCAACACTGATGTATAAGCGTATTAACGCCAGATGAACCTTAACGTACTTTCCACACTATGAAAAGGATATGTGCACGTTATAAGGAAAGATTAAGTTTATCATACTTTTCAAGCCCCAACACTGATGTATACGCGTATTAACGTCAGATGAACCTTAACGTACTTTCCAAGCTATGAAAAGGATATGTGCACGTTATAAGGACAGATTAAGTTTAACATACTTTTCAAGACCCAACACTGATGTATAAGCGTATTAACGTCAGATGAACCTTATCGTACTTTCCAAGCTATGAAAAGGATATGTGCACGTTATAAGGACAGATTAAGTTTACCATACTTTTCAAGACCCAACACTGATGTATAAGCGTAATAACGCCAGATGAACCTTAACGTACTTTCCACACTATGAAAAGGATATGTGCACGTTATAAGGACAGATTAAGTTTAACATACTTTTCAAGCCCCAACACTGATGTATAAACGTATTAACGCCAGATGAACCTTAACGTACTTTCCACACTATGAAAAGGATATGTGCACGTTATAAGGACAGATTAAGTTTAACATACTTTTCAAGACCCAACACTGATGTATAAACGTAATAAAACCAGATGACCCTGACCGTACTTTCCACACTATGAAAAGGATATGTGCACGTTATAAGGACAGATTAAGTTTAACATACTTTTCAAGACCCAACACTGATGTATAAGCGTATTAACGCCAGATGAACCTTAACGTACTTCCCAAGCTATGAAAAGGATATGTGCACGTTATAAGGAAAGATTAAGTTTAACATACTTTTCAAGCCCCAACACTGATGTATAAACGTATTAACGCCAGATGAACCTTAACGTACTTTCCACACTATGAAAAGGATATGTGCACGTTATAAGGACAGATTAAGTTTACCATACTTTTCAAGCCCCAACACTGATGTATAAGCGTATTAACGTCAGATGAACCTTAACGTACTTTCCAAGCTATGAAAAGGATATGTGCACGTTATAAGGACAGATTAAGTTTAACATACTTTTCAAGACCCAACACTGATGTATAAACGTAATAACGCCAGATGACCCTGACCGTACTTTCCACACTATGAAAAGGATATGTGCACGTTATGAGGACAGATTAAGTTTAACATACTTTTCAAGACCCAACACTGATGTATAAACGTAATAACACCAGGTGAACCTTAACGTACTTTCACACGCTCTGAAAAAGATATGTGCACGTTTTTTAAGACAGATTCAGTTTAACATACTTTTCAAGACCCAACACTGATGTATAAACATAAAAACGCCAGATGAACCTTAACGGTCTTTCCAAGCTATGAAAAGGATATGTGCACGTTATAAGGACAGATTAAGTTTAACATACTTTTCAAGACCCAACACTGATGTATAAACGTAATAACACCAGATGAACCTTAACGTACTTTCACACGCTCTGAAAAAGATATGTGCACGTTTTTTAAGACAGATTCAGTTAAACATACTTTTCAAGACCCAACACTGATGTATAAACGTAATAACGCCAGATGAACCTTAACGTACTTTCCACACTATGAAAAGGATATGTGCACGTTATAAGGAAAGATTAAGTTTAACATAATTTTCAAGACCCAACACTGATGTATAAACGTAATAACGCCAGGTGAACCTTAATGTACTTTCACACGCTCTGAAAAAGATATGTGCACGTTTTTTAAGACAGATTCAGTTAAACATACTTTTCAAGACCCAACACTGATGTATAAACGTAATAACGCCAGATGAACCTTAACGTACTTTCCACACTACGAAAAGGATATGTGCACGTTATAAGGAAAGATTAAGTTTAACATACTTTTCAAGACCCAACACTGATGTATAAACGTAATAACGCCAGATGAACCTTAACGTACTTTCCACACCATGAAAAGGATATGTGCACGTCATAAGGACAGATTCAGTTAAACATACTTTTCAAGACCCAACACTGATGTATAAACGTAATAACGCCAGATGAACCTTAACGTACTTTCCACACTATGAAAAGGATATGTGCACGTTATAAGGAAAGATTAAGTTTACCATACTTTTCAAGACCCAACACTGATGTATAAGCGTATTAACGCCAGATGAACCTTAACGTACTTTCCACACTATGAAAAGGATATGTGCACGTTATAAGGACAGATTAAGTTGACCATACTTTTCAAGCCCCGACAATGATATATAAACGTAATAACGCCAGATAAACCTCAACGTACTTTCCACGCCCTGCAAGTTACAAGACCAGATGCACGACGCTTCCATTTGATGACAATGATGTAAGGGCGGTTTGCAGCCGTGTGAACATGCCGTTGTTGCAGTGACTTATGGAAATTTAAAAGGAATTCAAACAAAAATGGAGTTAATCACAGTCGGGACTACTTGTGCTGAATGGCTATTGTTGATGAGCCTATTTTACACAACCTTTATGAGACCGAATTCTCTTCTACAGATAATACGATTTACAAGAATATCAAACGACCTTATACCGGGACAACGTGTGTTATCCTATCTCTCCTGATATGCTTATCTGTGAAGTTTCCATAGGTTATAAATAACGGGTATTGGTAGTTAGTCCATAACACAGCTGACCCATTCTTACAACTAGTGGAGATGGCAGGTCTTGGTCTACTGGTGTTGCTGGCTTGCGTTGGGGTGTCCCAGGCTTTGAACAATGGCCTCGCCCTGACCCCGCCCATGGGCTTCCTGGACTGGGAGAGGTTCCGGTGTAACACGGACTGCGTCAATGACCCGGATAACTGTATCAGGTATTTTTGTAACTAGATACCTGAAAGTGGATCAACGTTCCTTGTGTTACTGAGGAGACCTTTGAAAGCATATCAATTGAATTTCAAATGCTAAACATATTAACGAAATGTTGGGGTAAACATTCGTTGTAGCAGATGTGCAAAGTTTCGGGGGAAGAGGGGGTATTATGAAAAGGGTGTTACCTTAACGTAACCTAAACTGAAGTTCTGCAGAGATGTCGTAAATGAGTAATATTAGCACTTACAGGACAGATTAGAACAGAATATCACTTCTCTCTGACGGAGTACATCGGCATATAAGGTTCTAACAGTAATATAGAGGCGGAAAGGGGTTAACCGAGAGGTTTTTTAAAAACAAATTTACATTTCTTTTGAGTAGATATCTAACGGCAGTTACATGATTGCTGGAATTGTAACATATTTGATCATTATGAACATCATATTGAAATTGCATTTTTCGCTTTGTTCATCGAACTATTTACATTTATAAATATAATGGAATCCATCTTCAATGCCACTGAGTTTTATTCCATCTTACAGTATCTATTGGCAGACAATGTCAAGATGTCTTAAGGAATAGCATCTTAAGGGATACACCAAAGACCAATTCTCCATAAACTATCAAAGCCTTTTTAAAATCTATCAATCTTCAAAACACTTTCTATTTTTTTACTTTGAACAACTCGATTAAACTGTGGATTGTCACTATATGAGCCGTCACTATAGGAGGAATTTAAGGCTAAACCTGCTTGTGCTGTTGAATGTTCCAAAAAAGTATTTATTTCAGACCCTAAAATATATTTAACAGAAAAAGCTATAAAAACTGATTGGACGATAATTATGCAGGGACGGACGATTCCAAGGGGAATACTTCTAAGCAGATGGGTGGCGTGATTTATCATGGCCTTTTATCACCTGTCACAGATTATGTTCACAGCATTCATGTAGCGCTGTATAGTCATCTCGTTTATCTTCATGGACCTTCAAGGTCATGGTAAGTGTATTTATATATAGTGAGTTCCGGCATTCGTCAGAATCATTTTGACAACAAACACTACAAAGTGTCCTGGCTTATCTTTGGGACAGAATAATTTTTCAACCATGAGTTTTTTCCTGGTATTCCTTTCATAAATTATCAAGTTTGCTGTGTTCTTTTATAACTTCCTGGATACACGATGCATCGTAGATCCTTTTCCGCTTATGACCCTTGGCCAGTCAGCATAACTATGATCGCGAGTTCCACCATTGTGACAAACAACTATGATCGTGTGTTCCACCATTGTGACAAACACCCATGATCGCGGGTTCCACCGTTGTGACAAACAACCATGATCGCGGGTTCCACCGTAGTGACAAACAACCATGATCGCGGGTTCCACCGTAGTGACAAACAACCATGATCGCGGGTTCCACCGTAGTGACAAACAACCATGATCGCGGGTTCCACCGTAGTGACAAACAACCATGATCGCGGGTTCCACCGTAGTGACAAACAACCATGATCGTGGGTTCCACCATTGTGACAAACAACCATGATCGCGGGTTCCACCGTAGTGACAAACAACCATGATCGCGGGTTCCACCGTAGTGACAAACAACCATGATCGCGGGTTCCACCGTAGTGACAAACAACCATGATCGCGGGTTCCACCGTAGTGACAAACAACCATGATCGCGGGTTCCACCGTAGTGACAAACAACCATGATCGTGGGTTCCACCGTGTTGACAAGCAACCACAATCGTGGGTTCCACCGTAGTGACAAACAACCATGATCGTGGGTTCCACCGTGTTGACAAGCAACCACAATCGTGGGTTCCACCGTAGTGACAAACAACCATGATCGTGGGTTCCACCGTGTTGACAAGCAACCACAATCGTGGGTTCCACCGTAGTGACAAACAACCATGATCGTGGGTCCCACCATTGTAGCAAACAACCATGATCGCGGACTCCAACGTAGCGGCAAACGGATACCGTCTGCGACACTGTGGGCTTCCCTCAGACAGGTGACCCTGGATGATATCATGATTCGAAGTACTGGTCAAAGATGCGTTACTCATGACATGATAATGTATATGCACGTTACTGAAGCGCATGGTACATGCTCCAAGCGTGTCATAAGACAAACGTCAGAACCTGAAATTAGGCAGGAAGTGGAAAGAAGTGTTTTTATTAGAATAATCAAGCCTAGACATCACTAGACAAGGGCAGATGATGCAACAGTCGTGATCAGTTTCCGGATGCTAAGAAGACTCATAAATGTTGCTACCTCTGAATACAAATCTTTTGCAGATACTATTTAACACTTCTATGTCCGTTCTTTAACAGGATTGTGTTGGTACATATATTTGTAAATCTCAGTCAACAAAAGATGTGAAGAAAACGTGAATTTGTTGGATTTTTTTGCAAAACATGTGAAGCATTATGAGTCAAGAAAATAATTCAAATGACTGGGGTTTTGTGTTTCGGGCTTTAGGATTGTGCTTTAGGAGATGCGAGGTGAGAAATTTCTTTTTGTTTTTTCGGGATTCGGGGTGGGAGATGTGTCAGTGTGGCTTGGGGCGTTTGGAAGGATGACAGGTCGAAGGTGGTGTTTAGTCATTCTTACGTGTGCTCGCACATAACTTATCACCTCAACATACTTAATTTCAGCGAGAAGTTGTTCATGAAGATGGCAGACATTATTGCGGAGGAGGGCTACCGCGAGCTCGGCTACGAATACATCGGCATCGACGACTGCTGGCCCTCCAAATCCCGGGACGCTGATGGTAACCTCGTGGCAGATCCAGAGAGGTTCCCTAATGGAATCCTAGGTCTCTCTCGATATGTAAGAAAATAATTCATGATAAAAAATACATTGCAAATACATTTCACACCAGGTTCTACATCTACTTGAATGATCCATGAATGATCGTATAAAAAGTAGAAGAAGAAGAGGGCTTTATCAATCTTTGGAGCGTTCTAATAGTTATGTCATAGAAATGAGTATTGATAATGGACTTAGCATGTTGCCGAAGCATTGCAAATAACATAAAGCTACACAACTGTTGAAGGCGACAAGATTCTCTTCACAGGTCCATTCCCGTGGGCTAAAACTGGGCATCTATGAAGACGTTGGTACCAAGACCTGCGCAGGGTACCCTGGGAGTCAGGACTACATTAAGCAAGACGCCGAGACATTTGCAAAATGGGAACTAGATTTGCTCAAGTTTGATGGCTGTAACACAGACCCGAACCGCTCGGCAATACGTAAGATATTACTTTTACCTGCCTCGAATAGACGTTTTATTCATTCTACATCTTATCTATTATAGAAAGTATGGAGAGGTCATGTGTTGTGTCTTGTGATGCGAAAATACACATCACGTACCTAAAAACGCATGCAACCTAGTGTGTCCATCTAAGTAGTTCAAGGGCGAGTGCTGGTTTCCCCCGCAGTGATATTGCTGGAATATTGCTTAAAGCCACGTAAAACCATTCTCACTCACTCACTCACTCACTCACTCACTCAAGGTCGAGTGATTTTTGTTTAACACCGCTTTGGACAATATTTCTGTTATATAATGGCAGGTCAGTTTAATGTCGGTGGACAGCCCGATGTGATCCACGTCTAAGACGTTGTACTCTTTGGCGTAATACAAACATCATTGTTGACGTAATGTAAATATGAATTGTCACGTCATGTGTAATGACGTCACAGTATATCATTGTTGATACATGTTGGCCTCGTTTGTTTCGATCTAAAATTATTTCTTCACCACAGCTTAATACTTATCAAAAAAGAAATAGTCACCGTCGAGTGTGTATCCTACTGTTTTTACGATTTCATGCATTTGGTCCACTCCATGAGAATTCAATACTGTCTGAATATGCTTTCTTTGGGTATTTTCAGGAGGAGAGTACTTTGCAAAAATGACCAGGAGTATTCCTTAAGTCTAATGTAGGCCATTGTATGTTTTAGATTTCCCCTTAATGAGTCAAAGTCTGAACGCGACTGGCCGACCTATCCTCTACACGTGCGAATGGTGGAGTGGAGACCAGACCCAGGTATATATATATTGTAGAGACTGCTGCAGCGCAAACCTTAAACCACCGCACGAAACGGTATGAATCAAACATTAAATACAGTGAACTACAATACTGGGCTCAACTATGCACAGCAAGCACCATACATGTGATTATGAAGACAACTATGTGTCTGGTATTAAATCGTGTTGAACAATAAGTTGCAATAGCAGTGTGAAGGGAGAACGATTGAGTGAGCGTTACATGATTGACCTGAATTCCGCCTGGAACCTTTCTCGCTAGCTGATTGAATAACATACGACACATTGCAAAGTGGCAATAGCGCCATTGAGGAGGATAATCATTCACTCTCAGGGATACAACTTGAATAAGAGACGATGCACAGCATTGCAAGGCCAGTGCGTCATAAAACTCTATTCTACGGTTAATAGCTAAAGGAGATAATCGCTCAATGCGCAATAGTTTATTCTTACAAAATATAGACCGGTTAACTTTAGCGAAAGGATATATATTTCCATTAACATTTTTACCACTTTTACAAACTAAATGAACAAATTTCCATGGCATTATCTACATTAAAAAACATGACTAAGTCTCAGAATGTGACAGGCGATTGGTTAAAACATGTCCAGATTAATTCACTCTCATTTCATTTTAAAAACTCAAATTGTTTTAGAAGAACCAAAATGGCGCTCTCCTTCAGTCGAAATTAAACTAACCCTTATACACGTTAAATGAACTAGGTTTACAAGTCTATACAAATTACCGCAAAGGCTGTACACAATACAGTGACAGTACACAATGTAATGGCAGTACAAATACAATTGCAGTGTAGCATAGGATAGCAGTGGTAGTAATATTCACCTAGCAGCAACAGTGGTCAAGCTTCCAAAATAGCCTAAGCTGGATGTCCAGGGTGAAGAAGATTCCAGATTACACTCGACTCCAAAAAGCATCTAAATATCGTAACTTCCACACCACTGCATACGTTGGAATGTATAACATTCCTGACAACTAACTATTATCAAAAGACAATGCTATCAGCTTCTTCTGACTCTCAACTTCAAATTAAAAAAATATTGTGATATAATTGCAACATTGTTTAAAAATAATTTACACTGGCATATAACCATATCTGCAAATTTTACCACCATTTTTCAAACAATAACAATAACCTCTGATTTTACTGAATTGACGGCCGCATCACCGCGCATCGATCGTAATGGAAGACTATGCGACTTCTTTCTGAGTCATTATTTTTAAACATAGATAGTAGGTTACAATATGCAGTTGTTGTTCCCACCATATCTAAAGAAAGTGTGAAAAATTCAATAGAGGAAAAAGTAGTGAAGTTGGTTGGAAATAACTTGTTATCCATTACTAAAATATACATCAAATTCTGTTCCACAATATAGTGTTTTCGAATCCCAGTTCGCCCTGATTATACTCCTTGGTTTTTCAGCATCACCCCCGTGCTCGTGGGTTTCTCTAAAGTTGTAAATGTTTTAGACCTGCGTCACTTCGGGCTTTCCTAACACAACAACCCAATTCACTGTTCATCAGTAATGTTTTTTTTGTGCTGTATTGCAATATCCTAAACTAATTGACTTCAAAAATTGTTAACGGTACGTGCGTTTTTCCAGCACTCCCACTACACCCGCAACAGCGAGTACTGCAACAGCTGGAGGACCTTCAACGACTTAGAGGACACATGGCCCTCCGTCCTCGGCGTGATCCAACACTATGCCAAAAACGCCGGGGATTTCATCTCAGTATCCGGTCCAGGGTCCATCAACGATCCAGATGAGGTAATGGGGAGAACATGCATCAATTGACAGCGTAATACCATCTTATGCCTTGTCACTTTACCTATGCCATCGACTATAACCCTTCTTTTTTTTATCTAAACGTGTTTTCATCTTTCATCGTCCATGTCGCTCATGTTTTTTCTCTCTCTCGCCCCCAGTCTCCCTTTCGATACTGTTGGTCTTACTCTCCTCACCTCTCGTATATATCTGTATATTACCACTCCTTCCCACACTCTTCCTTTATGTCTCACGTTCTCGTTGTCTCTCTTCCCACGTCGCGTTTCTGTTTCATGCCCTCTCTCTCGTTTCCCTATGACGAAATCACTGTTTTTCGCTCTCCGTTAGGTTTACTCTCTCTCTCTGTGTCTCTGTCTGTCTGTTTCTCTCTCACACTCTCATTTGTCTCTCTCTCCTCTCTCTCTCCTCTCTCTCACACTCTCACCTGTCTGTCTCACCTGTCTCTCTCTCCTCTATCGCTCTCCTCTCTCGCTCTCCTTTCTCTCACACTCTCACTGTCTCTCCCTCTCGCTCTCCTCTCTATCACACTCTCACCTGTCTCTCTCTCACACTCTCACCTGTCTCTCTCTCACACTCTGACCTGTCTCTCTCTCCTCTATCGCTCTCCTCTCTCACTCTCCTCTCTATCACACTCTCACCTGTCTCTCTCTCACACTCTCACCTGTCTCTCTCTCATACTCTCACCTGTCTCTCACTCTCCTCTCTCCCATACTCCCACCTTCTCTCTCTCCTCTCTCGCCCTCCTTTCTCACACTCTCACTTGTCTCTCTCTCAAACTCTCACCTGCCTCTCTCTCCTCTCTCACTCTCTTTTCTCGCTCTCCTCTCTCTCACACTCTCACCTGTCTCTCTCCCCTCTCTCGCTCTACTTTCACGCTCTTCTTCTCTCTTTCACACCCTCACCTCTCTCATACTCTCACTGTCTCTCTCTCCTCTCTCACTCTCCTTTCTCGCTCTCCTCTCTCTCTCACTCTCACATGTCTCCCTCTCCTCTCTCTCATACTCTCACCTGTCTCTCCTCTCTCGCTCTACTTTCTCGCTCTCCTCTCTCTCACACTCTCACCTCTCTCTCTCTCTCTCTCTCTCTCTCTCTCTCTCTCTCTCTCTCTCCTCTCGCACATACACGTAGGTATAATGAGAGCGAGAGGATTCGGTTTCATTTGGCCTGGAAACGCGCATCATGAACTGTCATATTTTGACTGACGACCTGTCGTGTTTCAGCTGATTATCGGGGACTTCAGTCTGAGTTATGACCAGGAGAAGGTTCATTTCGGGATGTGGGCGATGTTTGCCGCCCCACTCTACATATCCGCAGATCTGAGGACCATGAGACCACAGGCCAAGTCCATTCTACAGAACAAGGGCGTCATTGCCATCAACCAGGACCCACTCGTAAAGGGAGCTAAAATGATCAAAGAGGTGAGGCTTACTCCAAACGAACCCCTTGTCTCTTTTGAAATATTGAACAGATTGAAAAATTGAACTGATTGAAAGATTGAACCATTCAGCGATTGAAAGATTGAACAAATAGAAAGATTAAACAGATTGAAAGATTGAATAGATTGAACAAATTGAATAGATTGAAAGATTGAACGATTAAGCGATTAAACGATTATACTACACATATCACATGAAGAACGATTCCAAGCTTGAAAATTACACAGAATGAAGGTACATTCCATACTGTCTATGTGTGAAGTTTCAGTCACATTACCCCATTTTCAACCAAGACTCGGTTTATTCGGTTACCGAACTCATAGCTCGAGTAGCAATGCACTGGTCATGCCATGAATTACCGTAAACCGTTTAACGTCCGACCCCGCCGCAAATAATTCGTCCAACATGACGTCCGTTTTATTCTCTGCTGAACAGAAATGAGGAATACACTATTTGATATGAAAACAAACGGAACCAACTCAGATCTCGACTGCCGCCATCTTGTGTTGTGCCATGAGAAACTAGTTTCAATATGGATTGTTGCTTTGCTGGCCGCGGACCCAGCCGAATGACCTCTTTCCCCAGGAATACGGGTTGAATTTGATTGCAATCGAATTGCAACTGGATAGCTTTTTGGTGTGAAGTCTGCGATAGTTTGTATGATGTGGGGATCAATATAGCCAACATCATAAAGCTGCCATTCCAGGTTTGAATAGATTGAATCGATTGAATGGACTGACAGATTGAATAGATTAAAAGATTGAATGGATTGAAAGATTGAAAGATTGAACGACTGAAAAGATTAAAAGATTGAAATAGTGAATAGATTGAATAATTGAATAGATTAATAGATTGAATAGATTAAAAGTTTGAAAGATTGAAAGATTGAATAGATTGAACAATTGAATAGATTGAACGATTGAACGATTGAATATATTGAAAGATTGAACAGAGTGAAATATTATTCAGGTTGAAAGATAAAATAGTGTGAGATTAGTGTGTGTCTTTGTCTGCGTGTGTCGGTGTCTATGTCGGTGTCTACATCAGTGCATGTGTCTGTTTTCACGAATGTATTTTCTCTGTCCGTTGCAGATTCAAAACGTGCAGGTCTGGCTGAAACCTTTGGTCAAACTCGGAAGTTATGCAGTAGCTTTCTTCAATCCGAACTCAGCTGGAACACCAACACGCATGTCCCTGACCCTAGCGGATATCACATTGACCAATCAGAATGGCTATAACGTTACTAACGTTTTTGATGACGTCAGTATGGGGATGTACAAGCCGAGCGGTCAGTTCAATGTGACTGTCAACCCTACGGGGATTGTGCTGGTCCAGGCAATGCCTCTTTAATATGCATAGCATAAGGCAATATTATCTCACCGATGTTTAAAGGTCATTTGTACATAAATACTAAAACACGTGAGGATTAGCTTGGCCTGTTTTTGTGCGTAAAAACTGAAGGTTCCTTATACATAGGACATTTAATGCTGTAGATGAAATGAAGATTTCATGTGTCCGTTGTTCCAACTTGTTTACATTGAAATCAAATCGATTGATGACGTGCTGTAAGTCCATTTTTGGAGAATATACACATACACTTATATACACATACATATATTTCAGTGAAACGTTGACACTACGTTACAGATCTTCTAACAACTTCCAATGGTGTTCATATTGAGGTCATAGAGGTCTAATTTTACAGAGGTCTATCTTTATATCAGGATATAAGACAGAAGAACAGAGTCCGTGTACACATTCCGCAAACACAAGATCCCAGAACCATTTGTAACGCTCTCGCCACCCACCTCGATACATGCGCAGCTGGGAAAGAAATCAAGTTTAAGATATTTCCTTTTCACCTACAAACTAATGATGTTAAAATGACTAAAATTAAAGAACAACATTTCAGAACTATTCGACGTCACAATTGGAAAACTGTCATATTGGGACGTCACAATTGGAAAACTGTAACATTGGGACGTCACAATTGGAAAACTGTAACATTGGGACGTCACAATTGGAAAACTGTAACATTGGGACGTCAAAGCAACGTCACATGAACTTTAACAAATGACGTCCCAGAAGATGTCAATGATGCATGTTCGAAGGATTTTGGGGGGCACGGGTGGCCCAGTCGTCTAAGGCGCCGCGATTCGCTGTGCAGAGTTGTGTCCCTTGGGCACGCCAGAAACCTATGATTGTGGGTTCGAATCCTGGTTCGCCCCGATTATGTTTCTAGGTTTGTCAGCACCATACCCGTGCTCATGGGTTTCACCGAAGTGGTAAACGTCAGAGACCTGCATCACTTCGGGCTTTCCTCCCACAATAAGCAGACACGCCGTGACATAACTGGAATACTGTTAAAAGCGGCGTTAAACCCAACTCACTAACTCATTCACTCGAAGGATTTTTGCGTGCGTGCGTGCGTGTGTGCGTACGTGAACTTCATAGAAATTGCGTGAGATCTGCCTAACGTGAAATAACCTTGAAATAAATTCTCTGGCGACAGAAATCTAATTGTAGTTTTATAGTAGCCGTTGACGTGGTATTGTGTAGTTATTCGGACAATATTGCAGGTGGCAGCAGGAGGAGGATCTAGTAACAGCTGAAAGGCGTATTCGTGAAAACAGGTTGAAAAATACTCCAGTGATTGTTATGTTACCTTGTCAATAGCAGTCCTTAAAACAAGTGGTTGATAAAATAAGCACAATGACCAAACCACACCATCGGGTTGCGATGAAACTCTATCAGCCAGGTTATGAGGAATATCAGATGTCACGCATTGCATCCTCGTACCCGAGCGGACTTCATTATTCTCTATAAAAAACAAAACGTTTAGAAATTGTTACGAAAGTTACCAGATGTGTTCATATGAATAAGAGTTTAGGGAACGACCATTTAATATTCTGGCTTTGGGGCTGGGAGTTTCATTGAAACCAGCTTACAGCTGTTTTCAGTTACAGCTGTTTTCAGTTACAGCTGCAAAACCAGATATTTGTTCATTAAGACTGTGAGGCAATATTTTTTACTGAACAACACATTGCAACAATGTAATTTTTGTGGGAAATTATTTCTTTCTTTTGGTATAATATGAATTTTGACATTTTTCATGAATTTTCGGTAACAATTAATTTTGTTCAATAAAATCCTAAAAAAACACACTATATTCCATCACCCACTCCACTCAAGAAGAAGAAGGAGACGAAAATGAAAAAGTTTTATCAGAGTGACGTCTATTACATATACATAGGAATAATCATTTTAATCATTAAAGCGGTTACACATGTCCCCAGCACTCTGTCTCTGGTCGTAAGATGCGACTAAGATGGATCAGGTGATTAGGCTCCATGTCTTGCTTGGTTGTGTGACATGATGGGAACCAGTCGTTTGCCTAGCCAAGACTCGCGTTTCACAGGTGGACGTTGTGCTGCTGGAATACTGCTGAGTGATGCGCAGAACAATATTCACTCTCTGACAGATGCTGACACTCTACATGTTAACTGTTCTGCATGGAACCTGCGAAGAATTGACAATCTTACAGGACAGCATGTGTCAATGTTACAGTGCGTAGTTGTGGCAATGTTACAGTGTGTGGCTGTGTCAATGTTACAAAGTGTGGCTGTGTCAATGTTACAGTGTGAGGCTGTAGCAATGTTACAGTGTGTGGCTGTGGCAATGTTACAGTGTGTGGCTGTGGCAATGTTACAGTGTGAGGCTGTGGCAATGTTACAGTGTGGGTGTGGCAATGTTAAAGTGTGTGGCAATGTTAGAGTGTGTGGCTGTGGCAATGTTACAGTGTGAGGCTGTGGCAATGATACAGTGTGAGGCTGTGGCAATGTTACAGTGTGAGGCTGTAGCAATGTTACAGTGTGAGGCTGTATCAATGTTACAGTGTGTGGCTGTATCAATGTTACAGTGTGTGGCTGTGGCAATGTTACAGTGTGAGGCTGTGGCAATGTTACAGTGTGTGTCTGTGGCAATGTTACAGTGTGTGGTTGTGGCAATGTTAAAGTGTGTGGCCGTATCAATGTTACAGTGTGTGGCTGTGGCAATGTTACAGTGTGTGGCTGTGGCAATGTTACAGTGTGAGGCTGTAGCAATGTTATAGTGTGTGGCTGTATCAATGTTACAGTGTGTGTCTGTGGCAATGTTACAGTGTGTGGCTGTGGCAATGTTACAGTGTGGCTGTGGCAATGTTACAGTGTGGGTGTGGCAATGTTACAGTGTGTGACTGTGGCAATGTTACAGTGTGAGGCTGTAGCAATGTTACAGTGTGAGGCTGTATCAATGTTACAGTGTGTGGCTGTATCAATGTTACAGTGTGTGGCTGTGGCAATGTTACAGTGTGTGGCTGTGGCAATGTTACAGTGTGAGGCTGTGGCAATGTTACAGTGTGAGGCTGTAGCAATGTTACAGTGTGTGTCTGTGGCAATGTTACAGTGTGTGGCTGTATCAATGTTACAGTGTGAGGCTGTGGCAATGTTACAGCGTGTGGCTGTGGCAATGGTACAGTGTGTGGTTGTGGCAATGTTACAGTGTGAGGCTGTAGCAATGTTACAGTATGTGGCTGTATCAATGTTACAGTGTGTGGTTGTGGCAATGTTACAGTGTGTGGCTTTGGCAATGTTACAGTGTGTGGCTGTAGCAATGTTACAGTGTGAGGCTGTGGCAATGTTACAGTGTGTGTCTGTGGCAATGTTACAGTGTGTGGCTGTAGCAATGTTAAAGTGTGTGGCCGTATCAATGTTACAGTGTGTGGCTGTGGCAATGTTACAGTGTGTGGCTGTGGCAATGTTACAGTGTGAGGCTGTAGCAATGTTATAGTGTGTGGCTGTATCAATGTTACAGTGTGTGTCTGTGGCAATGTTACAGTGTGTGGCTGTGGCAATGTTACAGTGTGGCTGTGGCAATGTTACAGTGTGGGTGTGGCAATGTTACAGTGTGTGACTGTGGCAATGTTACAGTGTGAGGCTGTAGCAATGTTACAGTGTGAGGCTGTATCAATGTTACAGTGTGTGGCTGTATCAATGTTACAGTGTGTGGCTGTGGCAATGTTACAGTGTGTGGCTGTGGCAATGTTACAGTGTGAGGCTGTGGCAATGTTACAGTGTGAGGCTGTAGCAATGTTACAGTGTGTGTCTGTGGCAATGTTACAGTGTGTGGTTGTATCAATGTTACAGTGTGAGGCTGTGGCAATGTTACAGCGTGTGGCTGTGGCAATGGTACAGTGTGTGGTTGTGGCAATGTTACAGTGTGAGGCTGTAGCAATGTTACAGTGTGTGGTTGTGGCAATGTTACAGTGTGTGGCTGTGGCAATGTTAAAGTGTGTGGCTGTGTCAATGTTACAGCGTGAGGTTGTGGCAATGTTACAGGACAGTGTGAGGTTGTGGCAATGTTACAGGACAGTGTGAGACTGTGGCAATGTTACAGGACGGCGTGAGGCTGTGGCAATGATACAGGAAAGTGTGTGGCTGTGGCAATGTTACAGGACAGTGTGAGGCTGTGGCAATGTTACAGGACGGCGTGAGGCTGTGGCAATGTTACAGGACAGCGTGTGGCTGTGACAATGTTACAGGACAGCGTGAGGTTGTGGCAATGTTACAGGACAGCGCGAGGTTGTGGCATTGTTACAGGACAGCGTGCGGTTGTGGCAATGTTACAGAACAGCGTGAGGTTGTGGCAATATTACAGGACAGTGTATATCAGTGGCAATGTTACAGGACAGCGTGAGGCTGTGGTAATATTACAGGACAGTGTTCGGCTGTGGTGATGTTACAGGACAGTGTGTAGCTGTGGCAATGTTACAGGACAGAGTGAGGCTGCGGTAATGTTACAGGACAGTGTGAGGCTGTGGCAATTTTACAGGACTGTGTATGGCTGTGGCATTTTACAGTACAGTGTGTTGCTATGGCAATGTTACAGGACAGTGTGTGGCTGTTGCAATGCTATAGTGTGAGGCTATGGCAATGTTACAAGACAGTGTGAGGCTGTGGCAATGTGACAGGACACACACACATACTCACGCACACACTCACACACATTTACACACACAAATACTCTCTCTTTCTCTCTCTCTCTCACACACACACACACACACACACACACACACACACACACACACACACACACACACACACACACACACACACACACACACACACACACACACACACACTCAAACCGAGTGCTCCTCTTGTGGCTGCTCTTAGTAATTTAGAATTCCGACAAAGGAAGTCCATCTGCACAGCGAGTTTCGGCTCCTAAGACGAGTGGGTCACCTGTACATTTTAAATTAACAGGCAATTGTTCCCATCCATAAAGGTAGCAGTGATGGAATGTTTTGGAGGTGGGTATTCCTGATCTAAGTTCGCGTCACGGCTCTTATGAATAACTTGTGTAATGTGTTCAGGCAGATCAACAGATCAAGGGCAAGGAGAACGGTCACCTGCACACTATATAAGTCAAACTGATACTGCTTCTGACTTCGTGTCAGGTAATGTAAGTAGGCGGAATGTTGTCTGATTTCCCAACAGTTACCGCCCCCAAACCCCCTAAACTGCTGCTCAGTGACCGATGCCCCCCGTCATCTTGCCTCAAGGATGAAATATATTTCTAGACTCAGTACGGATTCAGTTAGGCAATTTTATAACACCTCTTTGAACAGTATTTCAGTTCTATTTCAGCTTAATGTCGGAGGAGCGTTCAAATTGACCCAGGTCATATCTGTTGTCCAGTTTCATGTTTGTTTGTGTGTTAGTTTGTTGTTTTACGCCGCATTCAGCAATATTCCTGAAAAAATGACGTCGGTCTTTAAATAATCACATCTGGACCAAACAATCCGATGATGGATTTCATGAGCATCTATCTCCGCAATCGGGATACGATGACATACATCAACCAAGTCAGCGAGCCTGACCACCCGATCCCGTTAGTCACTTCCAAGTTGATGAGACCCATGGGCACGGGTATTGTACTGGGCATCGAGGCTGAAGTGCGTGTATGATTGTGCGTGTGTAGAAGCAAAAACATTTAGATGAACCTGAGGCAAACTTATTTTTTTCCAATATTTGATATAAAAAAATATTGTCGAATGATCGGTCTCTGAGACCTTAAATTGAAAGATCACGGTGGCTGTAAACTAACCAGTATTCACAGTTTGTGATGGTTGGTTGGTTGGCTGGTTGTTTTACGCCGCACTCAGAAATACTCAAGCTATATGACGGCGGTCTGTAAATAATCGAGTCTGGACCAGATAAGTCAGTGATTGATATCATTAGCATCGATCCACGCAATTGGGATCGATAACATGCTTCAACCATGTGAGCCTGACCACCCTATCCCGTTAGTCGCCACTTACGGCAAGCATAGTCGCCTTTTACAGCAAGCATGGGTTGCTGAAGACCTATTCACCCCGGGTCTGCTCGGGTCAGTTTGTGATGGATTCAGATATTGACAACATAGCGAAACAGGATCACGGTGAGGATGTTTAATTAGATCAATTATTTTTTTGCTTGAATCCTCTGTGATCACTTACATTAATAATTCCGGGTAAGAATAGGTATAGAAAATATATTCTAAAGCAAGCCTTTCATATCCATTAGAAATCTCTGCTATTCCGACTATATCATGAGCATGTGTTGATCACTATCACAAACACATGCAATGGCAATTCTATTTTGCGTGTGGGAATCGTCCCCTAAAAGTATCAAATTAAACATTCTGATAGTTCATTAGAAAGTAGAATTCATCTCCATCATTTGTTTAGATGTGGCTTTTTCTGCTCCTTCTAGTCATATTCTTGTGAAATTCCTCAATTAATTAAAAATACATTCTTGCAAGAAATTAATATGTGCTAAAAAGGTTATTGAATTGAAAAAACCTCTCTCTCTAAATGATTGACAGTAATCTCTGATGTGTTACTGGCTATTCTACTTGGAAATCTTTTTCGAATAGTGAAGTTGGAAGGTAGTCATATACAGTTTTATATGCAGTTTAGTTAAATTTCCATCGCCGATATTTCCTATAGTCTTTACCCGAGAACATCCAGGCTAGAAAGGGCCTCCAGCTACCCATGCTTGCCGTAAGAGACGGGATCCTCAAGTTGGACGTTACTACAGTTACCTGAACGCATTGTCGTCATGGTCAGTTCGCTATGACTTTGCATCTCGCCTTGTCAGCCTCGGCTCATCTGAGTCAAGGAGTGATTGGTCAATCGACGCTTACTCCTAATTGTCTCCATCAGCATTTATACTCGCATAATAAAGAAACGCAACACCAGTTTTATACTCACATTAGTTTTACTTACTCTCAGCCCATCTATCAATACACGGCAGGATCAGACCGGCCAGGCTCGTCACTAAGTTGGGAACTCAGAACGATCGGGGTTCGACTCGATTGGCTGCAAACCGAGCTCTCCTCTCCTAATGTTGATGGTATCATTGTATAGTGTTCGGGCCTGGCCAGTCTGTCACATGTTCTCATTGATCAATTTGATTGGCTGAGAACAATATCAGGCCATGAACTCGTGTTTGTGTTGTGATCAGCAAACTACCGGAACCTACTAACCGATTAAAGATGCCTATTGATTAACACCTCCGAACTTATCCCGAAATATCCTGTCACTGTCATCGCCCTTTTGATGTCCTGCTTCGGCCTTCCGTCTCCATCGTTTTTAAAACTATAACCATCAATTTAAAGGTTGACTTTCTTATACTTTTCTAAGGTTATGGGGATGTATTTTTACTTTATAACATTATGCATAATCCAAAACAGGAAGAGTGATGAAAACCGCATAGTCCACACGTATCACACACAAAATAGAGATACGGCGATGATACGGAGTTACCCGCCCTTGAGTCGCCAGTGACAGGTACTTCGTTTACCGAACTCGGTAAAGAAAATTAGCATCGATCAATCGTGACTAATGTGTCATAAAAAGTTGAATGAAGAACAAGAAACATTTCGCGCATGACTTAAAGTGCTTCGTCAAAGAATCCCTCAGGAATAATTTTTGATTTTACACATGTCTTGCATCTAAAAATATACCCAAGACACAGTTTAATGTGCTCAATCATTCTGTATAATTCCGCAGGTCCCGATGTGCTCTAAATTGCATCTGACATATATAAATAATATATGGGGAAATATCTATGAACCATTACGCAACGAGTTGACAATTGTTTTAGGTATGCCCGTTTGCGCTAAGACGGAACCCGGTCGCAAAAACGGACATGAGTGGGGCACGAGTCGTTATTCGGCTTGTCCCGGAAAAACAAGTCACGAATGACTTCGTCATTGTCAGGCCTTGTTTAGAATAACATTTCACAGTGTGACGGATGTTCTGTTTTCACACATGATTTTTTGCATTCCTACATGGTGGTTGAGGTGAACTGAGGTCAAACGCCGCATTCAAGATGATTGTACCTGTACAATAATAATATGTATGCACGTGTGTGTGTGTGTGCGCGCAGCGTGCGTCTGTGCATGGGTGTGCGTGTGCGTGTGCGTGTGCGTGTGTGTGTGTGGCTGCTTGTACTAGTCCGGACTAATGTCGGTTTTTATAGTGCATCCTTACAAGGAATCATATCATGAGTACATCGTGTCGTGGGAGTAAATAACAACACCCCATAATTAAATACACACATAAATGAAAACACTGCTACAGCTGTGGGCAATGCGATCAGCATTGAACGTAGTGAGTGAGTGAGTGAGTTTGGTTTAACACCGCTTTTAGCAATATTCCAGGTGGGGGCTTTTGGGAAATTGGCTTCACACATTGTACACATGTCGGGAATCGAACCCGGGTCTTCGGCGTGACCAGCGAACGCTTTAACCACTAAGCTACCCGACCACCCCCATTGAACACTGATTTCAATTGGAAAGTCATGAAAGTTTAATACAGATATCTTTGTCTGCAGACGTATTGCAAGGTGTCGATATATTTCCGTGAGGATATTTCACCATCGGCCTGACTTGGTTGACACATGTCATCGATCCCAATTGCGTGGATCGATGCTCATGATATTAATCACTGGATTGTCTGGTCCAAACTCGATTATTTACAGACCGCCGTCATATAGCTGGAATATTGCTGAGTGCGGCGTTAAAAAAAACAACCAACCAACAACAAGCCATCTGAAGAGCCGACTGCAATCAGCCTGTCGTCATCGCACGCATTTTTCAGGCTGCACGCTTTTCTCGTGGGCTTCGTTTCAGTTCAGCGCGGCATCAATTTTATGTGGAAACGTTCAACAATGTTCAGACCATCAGGTAACTTAGCTTTTTACTTGTTTATTTTCTTGAACATGTGTAAACGCGGTACCGGGGACATGAGCAATTTCATTTAGAAGACATCTTTCTTTATGAAACAGTATTATTTATCATTTGTAATTACGTTGCTTTTCAGTTACTTTCAAGACTACCTTGTTTCGAAACTGATTTTCAGCCACCAAGAGTGTATTTATCTGAAATCGATATTATATTAAGAGTCATTGATTACAAATGATAAATTGTTTCATTGAAACTGGTCAAAATATATTTTTAGTTCTCTCCCTGTGTAGTATAGTAGTATAGGTAATTTTTCTCTCAAGTCAATTCACCTGTAAGACACTAGTCGATGAATCACTACTTACCAGTAAGTAATCTGTGAAGTTCCGGGTTAGAATAGGTCTTCAGCAACCCATGCTTGCCGGAAAAGGCTACTATGCTTGTAAGAGGCGGCTAACGGGATCGGGTGATCAGGCTGGCTGACTTGGTTGATGCATGTCATCGTATCTCAATTGCGTGGATCGATGCTCATGATATCAATCACTGGATTGTCTGGTACAGACTCGATTATTTACAAACCGCCGTTTGTACACAGCCCTGTGTTTTGATGCGAGACGAGTCGGCGAGTAGCTGCATATTTCAACGGTTTAAATAAACAAAACAGGATTAATCACATGCCTAGATTACCTCAATCTCATTAAAATCGGAGGGGGCACGGGTGGCCCAGTCGTCTAAGGCGCCGTGATTCGATGTGCAGGGTTGCGTCCCTTAGGCACGCCAGAAACCTATGATTGTGGGTTCGAATCCCGGTTCGCCCCGATTGTTTCTAGGTTTGTCAGCACCATACCAGTGCTCGTGGGTTTCACAGAAGTGATAAACGTCTGAGACCTGCATCACTTCGGGCTTTCCTCCCACATTAAGCTGACACGCCGTGATATGACTGGAATACTGTTAGAAGCGGCGTTAAACCCAACTCACTCACTCACTCATTAAAATAGGATACAAGTTCTCGCTACCGCTGAGGACATCCGATTACAGGTCATGTCGGAACGACCTTTCGCGAACTTTGACCGACCAATGAAATTACTAACAAGAAGTCGACATTAGCCACTAAGAAAGAAGCTTTTTTAAGCATTGGGGCACTAGTTTCAAATTATCGACTTCCATTCCAGACTATGCTTTAAAAATCAGTCAATTTTGAACCAGTCATAAAGTCCGGAACAGTAGTTTTGTGTTAAACTTTAGTGGTTGCATGATTAGAAAACATGTTCCGCTGACAATGTAACACAACAATATGAATATTTCATTTTTCCTTTTCATACGTGTTCGTATCGTTATCTATCGTGTAGATGTCCAATTTTCGATCACGAACGTTTATACTACCTAATTTCGTTTATCCGACATACTCGTTAATCCGACATACTCGTTAATCGGGACTTGACTGTTTTCGGATTTTTCTGCCTTTTGGAAAAAAATATGCCATTTTCTGTTTAATGGAGACAATGTGTATGAATGAATGGGCATGATATTTTGCAAAATCTATTTAACGACCATGATATCTTTAGTTGCAACCCAAAACGTTATAAATCCCGCGGAAGGTTTTCGGCAGGATTGTCCGTATGTATATAACATGGTATATCCCCTTTCTTGAGAGGTTTACGGCCAGTCCGACAATGCTCTATTTTTCAGAGTGAAGAATGAGTTGTCTTCCTTACATATTTTCCTTGTGTTTGTTACTTAAACCCTGAGGGTTGTTAATAAATCATACAGTTAGATACACTCCCTGAAGGTAAGATCACTTCGTATTATATTATTGATACAACTGTCGGAAAGTTTCGTGATATTTAAATTCACTGTGGTAAAAATGCAGGGACATATGTTACAGTAGCTACAATCACGACAGGCAACAACCGCCCTGTTTTGATATAGACTACTAATCTAACATCTAGAACATATAGATTGCTGAACAAATTTAGAAAATATTAATTCGATGTCAATTTACGCCTTTATCTTAATGCGAAATCTGAGTACAAGAAGTGCTGTAGAAAAACGAAGAATGCAAACGATGCTAAGCTGTGTGATGATATAAGGTGGCAGCTAAACATGAAGACTGTAAACGTTTCTGGAATTCATTAAAAAGGCGATACAAAGTATCTAATTATCCCTTGACACCAGATGTCTGGTTTACTTATGTTAAAGATCTACTTTACCCCGCATTAATAACCTGGAAGCTTAACCCTTTCACTGTTATGTAACGCAGTGTGTAAATTCCCATTCATGTGAAGACTGCAACGAGTTACCATTTACAGATGACCTATTATCAGGTGAAATATCAGAGAAAGAGATTGAGTGTGCATCACAAAATCTGACAGCTGGTAAATCTGCCGGTGAAGATGGAATACCATCTGAATTTTTTAGGTTATCAGGCACAATTCTTATATCATATTTAAAATTGTTATTTTATAAAATTATCACTACTGGAGCGTTCCGGAGTCGTGGAGCGTTGGTATGATATTACCATTGTATAAATCGGGTACACGGTCGGAACGCAGTAATTAAAGGGGTATTCCTGTTGTTAAATGTAACGGGAAAGATACTTACTTTCATTATAGCACAACGCCTTAGTTGCGTCCCTTGGGCACGTCAGGAACCTATGATTGTGGGTTCGAATCCCGGTTCGTCCCTATTATGTTTCTAGGTTTGTCAGCACCAGACCCGTACCCGTACCCTTTTCGCCGAAGTGGTAAACGTCTAAGACCTGCATTACTTCGGGCTTTCCTCCAACATTAAGCTGACACGCCGCGATATAACTGGAATACTGTTAAAAGCGGCTAAAAACACAATCTAACATCTAGTGGTGTACGCCGGGGATGTACAGTAAGCCCAGGCTTGTTTATTTTTTCATTAATAAGTATGAGTGAGTATTGTTTTACGCCGGTTTAGCAATATTCCAGCAATATCACGGCGGGGGACACCAGAACAACACACTGTACCCATGTCGGGAGTCGAACCCGGGTCTTCGCCGTGACGAGCGAACGCTTTAACCACTAGGCTACCCGACCGCCCCTTTTCATTAATGAGCTCGTGACAGAAATATATAACGAATGTCATTGTCGTGTTTGTCACACAGGATATTAGAGATTGTATGTTACTTCGATTTGCTGATGTGTTATTACCTTTTCATACCTTGTTAATGGTCTACAGAAAAATTGAATGTAATATACTCTGTTTGCAAGAGGCCGATACTGGAAGTTAATTGGTCAAAAACAAATGTATTTGTCTTTAAAAATGGAGGTATCATTTCCAAAAATGAAAAATGGACACATAGTAATATCGCCTTAAATTGTTTTACTTATTCTTAATATTTAGGCCTGGCTCTACTGTCATGGTCCGTTGCGTGCACACAATATTAATTAGCATCGCAACCATCAAAAGCAAGTATACCTATCTATATATTTTTCAAGCAAAATATACATGTATCCTCTTCTACAGCTCGTGCTATATTTGACTGAAAATTGCGCCAATCCTGTTATACAGAGAAGAATATGGGGCGCAAAACATAATGACGCTTTTGAAAAAGTACATTCTTCTTCCTCTTAATGTTTTTTAATGGTTGAAAATAAAGCTGTTTATGGTATTAAGTCAACTTCGAATGACAACATATTGGTTAAAATTACGGAGGATGGGATCGCAAAGATATCCTTACCAATGTTATAAACTACTGAAAGCTTTTGATGACGACAGAAAAACGAATTGGGTGTCCAATGTCAGATATTTAATATTTTCTTGTGGTTATTTCTTCGTGTGGATTTCCCAAGATGTAGGGATTCAGATTTGTCCTTATACTTTTAACAAAGGTTACATAACATGGCAAAACTGGGATGATAGTATATTTCTTCACGTTTCCTCAACCACTGCAATGGTATTAGTATCAGTATGTAAGTATGTTAGAAGATATATCGCTTATTAGGACAAGGACATTATGTGGGAGTGGGTTAGAGAGTCATCACACAATTTCAACGTACTATAAAATCGGCTAGTCAGGGCTAGTAAAAGCAGACGTCGTTCATTTACATCCCAGTAATATTTGTGGCACATCGGGGAATCTTGCAGGCCAAGGTAACACATTAGCTCCTGGAGAGGGAGACATTGATATTCTGCTGTCAGGATTGGCCGTATGGCTTGGCGCCTAGCACATATGCCGTCGTACGATGCGTATGCGTCGACGGACTGTAATCGCAGACACGCCTGTGTTGCCAGGGATGGTTATGGGGAATGTGAGAGTTGCTGTCCGGAACTGTGTCGAAGATGCGTGTTTCTCATCCATATCTCTTGTCAATGGGGTGTTACGAAGAGGACGGTCTCTGACGTGGTTGTTCCGTTGATAACGTCGCCATGTCTTGCTATGGACGTTGAATTGACGTTCGACGTCACGTTGCGACGTCACGCCGGATTAAATCATTCCTGTGGCTCTCATCTTTCATTTTCACTGACAAAACGGTCAAAAGTGTTGTTTTTGTTTATGCTGTATTTCGGATGATATGATATGGAATTGGATTGGTTATTTGGCCTCTTGTGGAGAACATTTGAAGCATTCTTTCCCGAATACTTGTTTTCTTCTTGCACACACTGAAATTGGTAGGTTGTGTTTCCTCGAACTCTTTCTTTTCCCAAGTTCATATTTAAAAAAATCATATTACCGGTACTCCTTTGTTCTCGTTTTCGTCATGAACTGTGGCTATGCCCTTATTGGTCCCTAAACGCCACGTTTTTCCTGCTAATTTCCAATAAGCGCTCATGGGCTGTAACCACTAAATTCAGCGGGTGGTCAGGCTCAGTGATCTGGTTGATTGTGTGTCATCCCACACCGCCGGCGTGGATGGAAGCTGCGGTAACCGCATCTCTGTGCTGCTCCTATAAACGATTTTGATATTACCTTGCTGCTGCACAGAGCAACGAACTGTCCCATAGTGTATTCCAGATAGATTCCGACCGCCTCCGTGGTCTAGTGGTAGAGCGTCCGCCCGGAGAGCGGAAGGTCAGGGTTCGATCCCCGGCCGTGTCATGCCAAAAGATGTTAAAATATGGTACTTGTTGTTACCCTCTCTGGTGCTCGGCATTAAGGGGCTAATACAAGGACTGGTTGGCTCGGAGTCAGTATACTGTGTCTGAGTGGGGTATTCATGTTAAACAGCGGCATGGTATCTCATAAATCGGCATCAGTCCGGACTAGTACAAGCAGCCACACACGCACACACGTGCATGCACGTCGCTATATAAGTGCAATAATCTTGGACGCGACGTTAGACCCCATTTCACCTCGCCTTACCAAATAGATTCCAGATTCGTAACATGCCGCACTAACAACCCGGCCATAATGTCATGAATCCTACGCACACGAAAACTGCAACACGGTTCGCCTCCTGAACACTTGCCATCAAATATGTGTACTTATGGTTTCGTTCATGCAACTTTCTTTGTGGGAATGAATCATCGAGAGGATAAACTTTTGTCGGGCCCAGTTTCTAAATCTACTGTAAATAAATTGTTGCACGACTTAAAATATAAGTACTCGTATGAAAGAAGGCAAGTGACCAAGGAAGTGCAGTTTGTTGCGTTAGGACTTGATGCATTGGATCATTTAGACACAGACAAAATATGATGCAGTCTCGAGACCCCCCTCCCACACACACACACACAAACACACACACATACCCACCCCCTACGTGTGCTATGACAAATGGCCAGTCCCTTATTAATTCCATTCGTTTGTTGGCAGACAAGAAGCTCTTCCTTTGTCCTTTGGCCATTATGGTGCTGTTGATGGTGTACCAATACAGGTGGAAAAACAGTTCATGGACATACTTTGGAGGCGATCCCATGCATCTGCAATCTCTTCCTGAGTACAGGTATGTAAACATAACTTTTCTGACGCTGCAAGGGGCGGTTGGCTAGCCTAGTGGTTAAAGCGTTCGCTCGTCACGCCGACGACCCGAATTCGATTCCCCACTTGGGTACAATGTGTGAAGCCCATATCTGGTGTCCCCCATCGTAATATTGCTGGAATATTTCTAAAAGCGGCGAAAACAATACTCACTCACTCTGACGCTGCAACGAATAAAGCACTTTCATGATAGATGTATACACGTGCATCTCACACATCCATAAAAGTACTTTCATGACAGATGTGTATACGTGCATCGCACACATCCATAAACATATACGATCGGCCTAAATAAGGGAACTTATATGAAATTATAGTGAGGTGTAATAACAACAAACGTCTGTAAAATATATTTCGGGTGTGTAGATCAAAATATGGTGTCCACCGAGTTCAGCAATATATGCACCACACCTTGATGGCGCACCGTTGATTAACTTGACTATGGTTGCCCTTGGTATTGCCCGCCATTCCGCCTGAAGACCTACCCCAAGCCGGGCCATGTTGGCGGGTTCTGGGGGGTCTCAGGTGTACACCTTCCGCCCGATGCTCTATTTGGGACACATCAGGGGGACTTAGGGGGCCACTCTAATGTCCGTGTGTTTTGTCGTTGGACCTGGCTAAGATGTGGTCTGGTATTGTCGTCTTGTCGAACACAATTTCTGCCGGTAATTCTCGTGAATGGAACAACGGCAGGACGAAAAAGGTCAACATATCCTGTCCAGTCAAATGTTCATTCACAATAATCTCGTTGAAATATATCCAAGTAGGCTACAAAGCCTGGAAATATTAATTTAAATACAGATATAAATCTGGAATGCACAAGGTTGCAAAACTTTCACTTGTAAATGTTGTTGTTAACATATTTTGTTTCATTCCTAGGAACAAGAGGCAGCACGACAAGTGGCTGATTGCGTCATCGTTTACTGGCGATGACGTCATCAAGATACCCGGATGGAGAGTACTGTTACTTGTCAATACTAGCCTATCACAATCTGTGTGCAGGTATGTTATTTATGATATACATTCTCAAAGATTCTATTGTCATCCCGAAATAACATATGGGAAACATGTGCCAGTTGCAATGTCAGATACGAAATCAAAGTACGCCAATTACCAAAGTTTTATACGATACCATGTTTTTCCTATCATTCCGAGTTGTGTACCTACTTTGTTCCTCCCCCATCCCCAGCCCTTGTGCCAAGAAAGAATTGAAAGGAACGCAGCTACGGTACGGTACCCCTTTAACATGGGCATATACTAGTATACATACTAGGCGATCGGAGGTGAGTCACAAGGGAGGCTTTGAATTTAGAATTACAGTAGCCCGATTAAGCCTTATATACGAGCGGAAAAATGTAACGCTGCTTCATATAAAATTCAATAAAAATAAATGCAATGATGAAATCAAATAATGCATCTTTCGATACATGTTCGTGAAGACATTTCCTCGACCTTTGAGGTCGTGATTCACAGTTTGCATGTACATGTTCATACACAGGGTACGATTTTAATGTTTCCGTGTTTGTTGGGAGTATGCTACTCACACACGTGAATTTGTTAATGTGAACAGCATACACTGTTTGTTTAGCTATCAGGTGCTCATAACAACACTTTTTAAACCGTAACAACGCTTACGTCGCTTGCTGAAAATCAACGTCTACGGTCAGTGGTTATCTTGCCAACAGGAATAGCGTAAAACGAAGTCGCCAGACATGTTAATGTTCATCGAAACACAATATCAGCTCTTCTAAGGTGTCATCTACAGCAGGGCACCACTCATGGATTGCCACGGTCCAGTCGTCCACGTGTGACGTCACGTTAAAAAGACAGCCATATTCGGTTGGTGCATTTATGGAATCGATACCAAATTGCCACAATAACAGCTCGAACAACTTCAGGCTTGAGAACCGTACGCAACCGATTGAGGGGCAAAACATCCAACGCCAGAGGTACGCCCAATTTTGCTTCACGTCACCATTAGGGACGCCTCTCTAGACAGTGTCTGTGGTTCAGAAGACAAGACTCGGACAGTATACTGTTTGCTTATAGCTTTCTCCTGGATAGCACTGATGGTCGTGCAAGGGTCTTCAGTGAGTGAGTGAGTATGGTTTTAAGCCGCATTATTCCAGCAATATCACAGCGGGGGACACAGGAAATGGGCTTCACACATTATACCCATGTCGGGAATCGAACCCGGGTGACGAGCGAACGCTTTAACCACTAGGCTACCCGACGCCCAGAAGAACGTTATAGCGACGCTTGAGTTACACAACGTCGTCAGTTTGGGGGTGGAAGTGTAATTATATGTGGTGGCATCACAACTCATGGGAAAACACTACTCTTCATTGTTAATGGCAATTCGATTGGCGTACACTACCCGGGCGACATCGTTTGAGATCATGTTCTACCTTTTGTGCAAATGCAGACACTGTAACGTCACGGCGCAGCAGGATAATGCCCGCCCACACGTTGCCCGTGTTGTAACAGACTTTTAGAGGCAGCATAAAATTGCTGTACTGTCAGGGCAGGGCTCTTTCTCCAGAATTCTTCCCCATGGAACATGTCTAGGATAAAATGGATGGACAACTACGACAGGACTAGAACCAGACGCTAAAGCCAATCTTTGGCTAATCTTTGGTTGACCTTTTTAACAGGATCCTCCAGGCTGTTTTCAATCATCTGGTGTATTCAATGCGCCACCACTGCCTCGCCTGCATCAACGCAAATGGTGGTCACCCGAGTTATTAACATTGTTAATTTTCAATAACATAACATTTATACTGCTTGATATGAAGCACAGATGTTATTTCCGCAAGTATATATCCAAATGGCGTCGGTAGATATTGTTTGTTTGTTTGTTTGTTTGAATTGCTGTAAAACTGCTGACTCCTGTATAAAATGCATTATTTTTTCTCTTTCATCCGACAGACGCCCGTGGTGCATTACTCTCAGCTCAACTAATCCCCTAATGTCCGCTGACATTGTTGTTGATGATCTGTTCCACAAGAAACAGGCTTACCTTTATGCTATTTCCAACGGCGCCAAACACATGTGTGTGATCCGTCATTTCAATACCTATGCATTAGAAATGCTGAAGAGAATGTCTGACAACATACCGCAAACAGGATTAGTTCTTATGCGCAACGAAACGGTATTCGATCCCCATGTATTATTTAAGCCACCAAGTAACGAAGCAATGTCATCTTTGAACGAGTTTTACATTGATGAAAGTGTAAATCCATTGGTCATGTCGGTGTTAAATCCTCTACAGCCTGAAATGAATATGGGAGGGCAATGCAAACGACCAGTATATTTTGAATCAATAAAACAGCATGCTCCTATATTTCTTCAAGTAAATACATTTGCTTCACTTAGTTCGGATGTTATGGTATTCCATTATGATGCATTCTGGGCACTCCCTTTATTGGATGTCGACAAAGGAGATTTCATAATACAACGTGTCTTATGTTATTTAAATGGAAGAGTCGGAATCTATCCATTTCCTGTACCACCACAATCAAGGATAGCCCACACTACCTCTTCAAACAGTTTGGTTGACTTTCTGCATTCCTGGGACTGTGTCGGTAACCTAAATGTGTTAGAATGCTTGGCTGATGTGGTGAAACTTCTGAAAGAAAATCAACTTCTCAGTTCGTGTGAAGCCTTTTTGGTAATTGAATGGCTTGCGCAGTTAAGGTCAATCCAATATATAATTCCCAAACGAATCCCACAACAAAGATCCCTTGATTTAAAGAAAAAAACTTTGGGAATTATCGCTACTCCAATTAAGTCGACTTCTATGACGGACACATATCACAAACGTCTGAAAGCTGTCTGTCCAAAAACTGATATAAAATTCCCAGATAACACAAAAAATGACATAGCGCTTATTATATCCTTTAACCAGCCATCACTGTATGCCAATATTCCATTACTAGAAGCCATGTATCGCCCTTACTTCAACAATATCATTTTCTGTGGACCCGAAATAAAGAACTTCACATCCTATGTTCAGAATGCAACCACGGGGTATTTCATATACATGGAACTCTTCAAGAGAGACTGGCACTACATGTATGAATGCATCATTGAAGCAATGAAGCTTAATGTCGATGTGAAAGGATTCTTACAGATTGGAGATGACACTCTGATTAACCCTTGGAACATTGACACACTGCCACGTGATAAGATCTGGCTGCATACAGGTGGCAGGCGCGAGAATGTTTCTCAAAAGGATATCAATCCCCTGTGGATTTGGTGGAAGGATGGTAAACCGAGGATACTAGCGGTCATTGATGACATAAGAAATATGTCACAGTTGAACTCAACAAGGTCTTTTGCAAATCGTTTTCTTCACAATTATATGAACAACTCTAACAATTTTACAACTTTGACCATTCAAGGCTGTGATTTTATGTACGTACCTGCTTCCTTTAAAGATAATTTTACACTTGTTGCTAACTTGTTGTTGAAACATGATGTCATGGTGGAAATAGGATTTGCCAACGTTGCTTATGGACTTCAAATGTGGAAAGACATTCATTTTGTGAAAGATGGCAGCCTTTGGGATAATAGGGAACAATATATACAACTTTATAACACCAGAGATATTTTTTTACATCCTTTCAAACTTAGGTATGACCTTTCTGAAGAAGCAGGAAGACAGTTCTTCTGTGGCACATATCTCAATGCATCAGCAAGAGTAGGGTGAGAGGATATACTTGCACATACAATGTGCGTGTGTGTATTTCACTAACTGGCTGTTGTACTTCAAGAGCTCGTGTCTCAGTATTATTGCCAACTAAATGGACATGTACATGTACCTGTCCTGAGGTCGGGTAACAAAGAATTAATGAATATACTCGCTCTCTGTTCTCAATTCAAATTGTGTTACGCACCTCAATTGTTTTTTTAAAAACTGCATTCATATTGAATAACTAAAAGTAAACAATGAAGACCAAAGCAAAATACTTTCCAGGAACTTGAAGTGAATGTTATTTATACATCCGAAGGGTTTAATTCTGCAATATTATGTTTGACACTATTGAATTCAAATATTCAATTATCCGCCTTCAAAAATGATCACAACACCTTCTGTAAGTTTTTTTTTTTCATAAAATATATTGTGGCAGTATGTAGTGCAAGTTCAATTCTGGTGATTGATACAGGTAGTTTATTGAAGCGTACTTAAAATGTCAAGTGCCAGCGTTTCAAGATTTTGTTGACGGTTTGTGACAACAAGACCACTTGGGTTATCAGCCCTTGTGTATTGACACTGTGATAGACTACACTATTTGCGAAATTTCTAAAAGGCTGGCTGTACCTATATAAGAGCAAGTCGATGGCAATTCGAAGCCCTTTACTATCTGACATAACGTATCTACATACTGTACCTGCCCAGTGCGGAAGGGATACCTATCGGAAAACATCGACATAATGCCTACTGGCAACACTGTTTCCTGCATTCAAGACATTCGATTGACAAATTTTGGACATTCCTGAGTGCACAGACATAAATAAATTATTGTTGCTGCCACATATTTGACCCATTGTATTGTCTTTTATGATTATTAATCTAACCCTGTGTGTTTCCGTATTATGTTGATGTAATGTTATTATGACGTCGTGCATTTCCAAGAATAAACTCCTGGACAAATTCCTGTAAACCTATCACCCTCATCATAGTACTGGAAGTGCAATGTTAAGGACACTGAATGATCTGAGGCCGGCTGAAGACTCGGGTAAATTGGCCTCCCTGGTACTAGATCTTAATGCAGCCTTTCACATCATCGACAATGAAAAGTTCCTGACTCTCCAGATGCAAGGGGTCGGTCGGGTAGCCTAGTGGTTAAAGCGTTCGATCGTCACGCCGAAGACCCGGGTTCGATTCCTGACATGAGTACAATGTGTGAAGCCCATTTCTAGTCACCCCCGCTGTGATATTGCTGGAATATTTCTAAAAGCGGCGTAGAATCATACTCACTCACTCACTCACTCACCCGATGCAGGGTCAGTAGAGTAGCCTCATGCTTAAAGCATTCGCTCGTCACGCTGAAGGCCAGGGTTCGATTCCCCACATGGATACGCTTCTGAAACCCATTTCTTGTTTCCTCAAAGCGATGGGGTAGCCTGGTGGTTAAAGCGTTCTACAGCTACTTGTCACGCTGCAGGCCAGGGTTCGATTCCCCACATGGGTTCAATGTGTGAAACCAAGTCTGGTGCCCCCAGCCGTGATTTGCTGGAATATTGCTAAAAGCAGCGTAAAACCATACTCACGATGCAGGTAATAATTTATAAAAAGACCCCACAGTGTTTCAATTCCTATTTGACGCCGATCACCATCGAGTGTGGTTAACAGCAAGAGATCAGATATAAATGGTCCTAGGTCCAGTTCTGTCCTTCCTTTACACGAGTCCTCTAAATAACATCAGAGAAACACGTTAGTCACTATTTCTATGCAGAGGACATAAAGATTGTAGTCTTCTGAATACTTCAACCAAACAATAATCTGCTTGTTATTGTTAATACTGTTTTTATGCTGATAATGTTGATTATTATTTTCATTTTTATTATGTTGATTATTATGTTGATTGTTCCTTGTTCCTGTCTGGTTATTTACTTGTTATGTTTCTTGTTACAATGCTTTGTTAACATGATTGTGATGCGTGTCTCTATTATGGAATGTACAAATATTTAGTATTCACTTGCCATTACGGATACAAATATACTACCTCTTCACATACAGTCAGCCCACGTCCCTGTCATCACACGTGGATACAATACACTACCTCTTCACATACAGTCTACCCACGTCTCTGTCATCACACATGGATACAATACAATACCCCTTCACATACAGTCAACCCACGTCTCTTTCATCACACATGGATACAATACACTACCTCTTCACATAGTCTACCCACGTCTGTCATCACACATGGATACAATACAATACCTCTTCACATACAGTCAACCCACGTCTCTGTCATCACACATGGATACATTACACTACCTCTTCACAAACAGTCAACCCACGTCTCTGTCATCACACATGGATACAATACAATACCTCTTCACATACAGTCAACCCACGTCTCTGTCATCACACATGGATACATTACACTACCTCTTCACATACAGTCAACCCACGTCTCTGTCACCACACAGGGATACAATACACCACCACTTCCTCCACATACACAGTCAACCCACGTCTCTATGTCATCACACAGGGATACAATACACGACCACTTCCTCCACATACACGGTCAACCCACGTCTCTATGTCATCACACAGGGATACAATACACCACCACTTCCTTCACATACACAGTCAACCCACGTCTCTATGTCACCACACAGGGATACAATACACGACCACTTCCTCCACATACACGGTCTACCCACGTCTCTATGTCACCACACAGGGATACAATACACCACCACTTCCTTCACATACACAGTCAACCCACGTCTCTATGTCACCACACAGGGATACAATACACGACCACTTCCTCCACATAAACGGTCAACCCACGTCTCTATGTCACCACACAGGGATACAATACACGACCACTTCCTCCACATACAGTCAACCCACGTCTCTATGTCACCACACAGGGATACAATACACCACCACTTCCTTCACATACAGTCAACCCACGTCTCTATGTCACCACACAGGGATACAATACACGACCACTTCCTCCACATACACAGTCAACCCACGTCTCTATGTCACCACACAGGGATACAATACACCACCACTTCCTTCACATACAGTCAACCCACGTCTCTATGTCACCACACAGGGATACAATACACCACCACTTCCTTCACATACACAGTCAACCCACGTCTCTATGTCACCACACAGGGATACAATACACCACCACTTCCTCCACATACACAGTCAACCCACGTCTCTATGTCACCACACAGGGATACAATACACGACCACTTCCTCCACATACACAGTCAACCCACGTCTCTATGTCACCACACAGGGATACAATACACCACCACTTCCTCCACATACACGGTCTACCCACGTCTCTATGTCACCACACAGGGATACAATACACCACCACTTCCTCCACATACACAGTCAACCCACGTCTCTATGTCACCACACAGGGATACAATACACCACCACTTCCTCCACATACACAGTCAACCCACGTCTCTATGTCATCACACAGGGATACAATACACGACCACTTCCTCCACATACACAGTCTACCCACGTCTCTATGTCACCACACAGGGATACAATACACCACCACTTCCTCCACATACACAGTCAACCCACGTCTCTATGTCATCACACAGGGATACAATACACGACCACTTCCTCCACATACACAGTCAACCCACGTCTCTATGTCACCACACAGGGATACAATACACGACCACTTCCTCCACATACACAGTCAACCCACGTCTCTATGTCATCACACAGGGATACAATACACGACCACTTCCTCCACATACACAGTCAAGCCACGTCTTTATGTCATCACACAGGGATACAATACACTACCTCTTCACATACAGTCAACCCACGTCTCTGTCATCACACAGTGATACAATACACAACCACCTCACATACACAGTCAAGCCACGTCTTTATGTCATCACACAGGGATACAATACACTACCTCTTCACATACAGTCAACCCACGTCTCTGTCATCACACAGTGATACAATACACAACCACCTCACATACACAGTCAAGCCACATCTTTGTCATCACACAGTGATACAATACACAACCACCTCACACACACAGTCAACCCACGTCTCTATGTCACCACAAATGGGTTCAATACACCACCACTTCCCCCACATACAGTCCCCTACACACACACCATTAGCTAATGATAAATTCAGAGTTTGCGAAAGGAAATTGTGAATTTAATGCACTTGTTTTCAGTATTTCATTTATGTCGCATCGAAAGAAAGCCACAAGTGACGAAGGTCTAACACGTTTACTATTTTGGTAAAACCGAAGCACAGGATCATAGATTTTGCCAAACTGTGAATTGAACCTAGAATCATAGATCTGTTGCCTCAGGGACGTGAAACTGTCAAATTTGGAAATGAAAGAAAAAAGGGGAAAGAGATTGTGAACATAGGAATAACATGGGAATAAGAATTAATGACATGTGATTATAGGATTCGGAATGAGGAATTGGTATGGTAATTATATATATGTTTTATCTATTTTTGAATAGTAATGAGTGTCACGTATTGAATCAACCACAAACACAAATGAAGTTGTAATAAAGATTTATTCCCTCCCTTAAGGTAATTTTAAATCCCAATAACAATATTTAAATTCAAACTAATACCAAATTAACTAACACAACTAACTAACCTAGCTTCTCCTACAACTAACAATACTACCATCTACTACTAATACTAATACCTTAATACTAACAGTACAAATGTCTACTACTAATAATACAACTATCTACTACTAACAATACAACTATCACGCTACACTATCCTAATACTAATAGTCTACCTCTGACAATACTAACACCAATACAAATGTTCTAAGAATAACACAACTAATACACAGTAATAACTTTGTGTGTGTACATATATACAACAACAACACACAAAAAAACACACACAAAAAAAACACAACCCCAAAAGATACAAAGCCACTCCACTGTCACTGTCACAACAGAACTTTGGAATCTCTGATGTTACTGAGCAGTTCACACGAGAATTCTGCTTCGTAATATCGAATGGTGATCTTTCCACCCAGGCGATGTTGTCCCCACGGAGTTAAGGGTGCCTGTTTACTTGGATGCCACGGCTGTGCTCATCCTATGATGTGCACACGGAAACGGAGATACTTCTCTCCTTACGTAGGGTCGGAGAACTTCTCTCCTTACGTGATGTTGGAGGTTGATACTTCCTCCTACGTATTATCGGGGCGGTCGGGTAGCCTAGTGGTTAAAGCGTTCGCTCGTCATGCCGATGACCCGGGTTCGATTCCCGACATGGGTACAATGTGCGAAGCCCATTTCTGGTGTCCCCCGCCGTGATATTGTTGGAATATTGCTAAAAGCGGCGTAAAACCATACTCACTCAGACACCTACTTATTATCGGAGGTACTTCTTCCCTCCTACGTACTATAAGGTTAACCGGCCAGTTCCGGGACACTACAATATAATATAAGCAATTACAGTCACTGAGGTATGTGTCACTACCTCACAATACATGCAGCCATGCACCAATAGTCCGATTTACATATTACTGAGTTGAACTGTTTATACTTTGATTATGTTGTGGTTATTGTTACAGTGGCTTTACGCTATTACAATCAATAGGTGTATATAATTACATTTGAAAACAATACATAACTCAAAATTCTATCCTCTAAAATACAATTCTACATGAAACAATAAATGTAAAAACTTACGCCAACCAGAGTAGAAGTCTCCCACAATGTTAGTCCATGCCTTACATGACCATGCTGATTCTGGCTGACTGTACAAATTATTACCCTGCCCCGCTATTTAAACTGACCCCAAAGCCCAAGCTACCCCTGACCTCCCTATTGTTACACCAATTAACTCCCCAGCTATCACCCGTACCCAGTCACGCTTCCCTGAACCTAACCCGTTCCCATAGTATTACCTGACAATATCTAAAAACAACCCGCTAAGCTTAATATACTAATGTAACCATACCGTAATACATCTATCTGAAGTACTAACATATAATTAAAATATACAAGATTATCTGTGATCTTGACAATGAGAATGACAATAAACATCCATGTTAGCTAGCATTGGTAATCAACCTTGGTTAACACTATATGAACATATTCTGGTGTAGGTCATCATCAAAACTAACGGGGTCACGGGTGGCCCAGTCGCCTTGGGCCCCACAATACACTGTATAGAGTTGAGACCTTTATCACATTGGGCTTTCCTCCCACATTAAGTTGACATGCAACAATCTGTGTGATCTAACTGGAATACAGTTCAAAGTGACATTAAACTCAAACTTAACACTCGTTTATTGACAGGTCGCTCTATCTCTGCCCGGCAACCACGGGATAAATGACATGTATTCAACAGTCTGTTCCAGTCAGATTGCACAGCAGGACATAGATACCGCATTGCATGGCTGCTTGCTGCTGTTAGGTTTGTCATAGCTTGTTTCTACACTTTGTTTGTGGATTTACATCATATGATTTCCTGAGGAGTTTCTTGGCATATCAAAGAAAGACAGTTGCAAAGAAAATTCTGGATCATGCTGAAACAATTAAGTAAGTGTTTCATCTTCCACTTTAATATTTTGTCATGTTTGTATGGGTGGTCGGCTAGCCTTGTGGTTAAAGCGTTCGCTCTTCACGCCGAAGGCCCGGGTTCCATTCCCCACATGGATGCAATGTGTGAAGCCAGTTTCTGGTGTTCGTCGCCCTAATATTGCTGGAATATTGCTAAAAGCGGAGTAAAACCATATTCACTTACTCACTAACAACTCCAACCATCTGGGGACCACCTCCGTGGTCTAGTGGTAGAGCGTCCGCCCGGAGAGCGGAAGGTCCGGGGTTCGATCTCCGGCCGCGTCATACCAAAAGACGTAAAAAGATGGTACTTGTTGTTAGCCTGTCTGGTGCTCGGCATTAAGGGGCTAAAACAAGGACTGGTCGGATCGGAGTCAGTATACTGTGTCTGAGTGGGGTATTCATGTTAAACTGCGGCATGGCATCTCAGTGAGCTAGCACTATAAATCGGCATCAGTCCGGACTAGTACAAGCAGTCACACAAACATAACACGTACATGCATGTCGCTATATAAGTGCAATAATCTTGGACGCGACGTTAAACCCAATTTCACCCACCCAACCATCTGGGTTTTTTCATTGCACATTATATTTAGATATTTGGATAAAATATCAGTGATGGCGTATGGTTAAGAAAATTTGAAATAGTTGCTTTGTCAGTATATTCAAAGTGTGTTGTCAACTTTTGGTTTTAATGTGAATCATACATGTCTATTAATTAAAGATATCAAGCATGTTTAGACATTTCGCTACAATAATTTGAGAAACAGTTAACATGGCTGCACTGAGATATGTGGTGGAGGTGACAGGGGGTCAAGCAGTTGTGAGTACCAACATGTCTGACCAGTTTTCTGTCAATTTGAAATAAACTACACACTGTGCTTTTGCTACAAAAAATGTTGTACAAATGAGTTTCTAGAAAAATGCTTTATTACACTGATATTTCCTTTGTTCTGTTTAAAAAACACCTACGTCTGTACTGTTTAAGTGAACGGTGAAATTTTTAAAATTTTCTTTCAATATGTTGAATTTGGATGTTATTATCCGAAACTGCACAGCCGTAAGTGTAATCCTTTCTGTGTGTTGACTCACCTACGTGTATGGTTATTAACTAAACAATAATGTGAACTTTACATACTATAGTCGAGTTAATGATACATTACTCAATATAGATATACTAGAAAATATCAATACAAACTTATAGCACGTTGAAGTCGTGACATGTGCAATGTCGGTATATTGATCTGCGTCACACATGCACGTGGGTAAGCTCGACCAGTTGGAAGTAGATCTTATTTGAATTTAGTTGGCTTTGTAGGGAAATCCTTTGACCACAAAATATTTAATTTTAGTTTCATATTATTTGGCTTAACCCTATATTCAGCATTGTTCTGGTGATAAGTTAATAATATTAGGCCAGAGAGGAATTTGTGTATCTCTTTGTTCTTGTATTGAATTCATGTCCTCTATGCTAATATAGAGCCTGATAATTTGTAATACATAATTTATATTGTAGATCGACAACACAGATATAATGAAATGTTACATAACATTTAAATATATGATATGGGTCTGTTTCAGATCACTCTAAAGGCTACCAGTATTGGTTATACTTTAGATTTGCACTTTTGGGCAATACTTTAAATTGTCACTGAGAACGGGAGGGGACCTCTTGGTCCACTATGGAACACCAGTATTTATGCTTTTATATTTCTTTGTTCATCTCTCTTTTTTTTTATTCTGCAAAAAAAGAAATGTTCCCTGTTGTTTATGGAAATCAAGTACCCGTTGTAGTTCATTATATTACTGTACAAATTGTAATAGTAGATTATGGCTAATATTAAAAAAATAAAAGTGATTTCGGCTAATTGCAGAGGTTTAGCCGATAAAAATAAGAGAAAGGAAGTACTGAATATTTGGAGAAAAAGAAAGGTATCTCTTGTTTGCCTACAAGACATTCACATTTCAAAAAGTGAGGTTACTCTTATGAGGAATGAATGGGGTCTACAAAGCATAATTGCACCATATAAATCCAATGCTAGAGGAGTTGCGATAACGTTTAATAATAATGTAGACATAACAATTCATAGCACTAAAATAGATGAAAATGGCAATTATATAATAGCTGATATAACTCTAAAAGGTACAAGACTAACATTAACTAATCTCTATGGACCTAATAGTGATGACCCTGATTTTTATAAAAATCTATTTGATAATATTGATAACTTCCAAAATGATTCATTAGTTATTGTTGGAGATTGGAACCTTATTCTTAATCCTGCAGTTGATTTAGAAAATCATAAAAAAATATAAATAACCCTAAAGCAAGACGGATAGTATTGGAAAAATAGAAACGTTAAATATGATAGATATATGGAGAGAACTAAATAAAGACTTAAGAAGTTTACATGGTGGAAGAAAAACCCAAGACAACAAGCTAGGCTGGACTTCTTTTTGGTGTCTGAAGAAATATGACATTGGAAACAAATATTTTACCCGGATATAAAAGCGACCACTCAGTCAGAACGTTATCTTTCTCCAATACAATTAATCAAGAAAGAGGACGCGGATATTGGAAATTAAATACTTCACTTCTATTAAATAAAGATTTTACAGATTTAGTTAAAACAATTATAGAAGAAACTAAAAAAGAATATTCTGAGAATAGTGATAGTGAACAAAGTGAACAAAGTGAGTTAGACATCAAACTTAAAATAGATGATAGTTTATTTCTTGAAACCCTCCTAATGAAAGTTAGAGGGAAAACAATTTCATTTTCTTCATTCATTAAAAAACCCAAAATCAATCAAACAAAAGAATTAGAAAGTAAGATAAGCGATTTAGAAGATGACACGAAAATTTAACAAATTTAGAGACTCCAACATTAGACAACCAAATGAAAAACTTATTGGAAAGAGAAATTGAGCTTAAAGAAATTCCATTGGCAGTTAAAAACATGAAAAACAATACAAGTCCCGGTACTGATGGCTTTCCTATTGAATTTTTTAAGTTTTTCTGGAAAGAATTTAAATTCTAGATATACAGATTTGTAAAAAGTACTTCTGCTAATAACAAAATGAGTATGACAATGAAAAGAGGAGTTATAACTTGTATACCAAAATCAAACAAAGACAGAACATTGATAAAAAAAACTGGAGACCAATAACTTTATTGAATGTACTCTACAAAATAATAAGTACTTGTATTGCAAACCGTATAAAATCAACATTGGAATTGCTCATTCATAATAATCAAACAGGATTTATTCCAGGAAGATCTATTTCAGAAAACACAAGGTTGTTATATGATATTATCTTTGAATCAAAAAGACAAAATAAACCAGGATTACTTCTGCTGATCGATTTTGAAAAGGCATTTGATACAGTATCAAAACAATTTATAAATAAAGTTTTACAAAAATATGGATTTGGACCAGAAATGATAAGTTGGATAAATATACTAACTTACGATACCACATCAAGCATAATACAAAATGGGCATATTTCAGAATTTTTTATATTTTACATTTTTCGCCATACATTTTTCTCCTAGTAGCTGAAATCCTAGGATGTATTATTAGAAATAATAATAAAATTGAAGGGATTACTGTCAATGACAAAGAATACAAACTTGGGCAATATGCTGATGATACTGAATTACTTCTAAATGACAAAGGTGAAAGCTTATATGCAGCTATAGGAACACTAAATAAATTCTACAAAATGTCTGGCTTAAAAATTAATGTAGACAAGACAAAAGCAATATGGACAGGCTCAAAAGCGGGTAGCAATGATTGTTTATGTCAAGACTTACAAATAGAATGGCACAATAAGGAATTTGAAGTATTAGGAATTACGTTTAATCCAAACTTAAGTGAACTCTGGGTAATCAATACAAAAAGAAAGCTAGAAGAAATAAATAGATTGCTTGCAAATTGCAGAAAAAGAAATCTGACGATAATAGGAAAAATTACAGTCATAAAGACTTAAGCATTGTCAAAATTAGTTCATATATTTTCGACACTACCTAACCCTCCTGAGGACTTTGTCTTGTCACTTGACAAAATATTTTACAATTTTATCTGGAATAAAAAAAAAGACAAAATCAAAAGGAGCACTTTGACAAGAAAATATGAGGAAGGTGGATTACGCATGATTAACATTAGAGCCTTTATTGACGCACTAAAACTCTCTTCACTCAGATTATATTGGAAAAAAACAACATATAGTAACCCTTGTAATATCCCAATTAAAGATATACTATCTTTTGGTGCTAATGTTGACAAGCAATCTTTTGTTAAAAACCCATACTGGAAAGATGTATTGAAAGCTTGGAACAACTTTTGTTAAAAAAATATTATTAACGTTGATAATATAGAAGATATTTTGTCCCAACCATTATGGCTCAACCACAACTTCAAACAAGCAACATACTACATAAAGCAATGGGCTAAGAGTGGAATTTACTCAAGTAAAGATATATGCAATGAAAACGGACTGATGTCATTTGAAGAACTGAAACTAAAATATCCGATAAAAGGTACGATATTAGACTATAGATATGTAATCTTCAATATACCAGAATCATGGAAAATAACAATCAAGAAAACTAGAAAAATTATTTTACAGAATTTGTATATAAACAGTTGCTTAAGTGATCTGACGAAGCCTGTAAAAGGCGCTAGAATCTTTTATGATAAATTAATATGAAATGAATATAATCTTAAAGTTTGTAATAAATGGCAATCAATTTTTCACTGTGATTTTAATTGGAAAACGATATTTACTGTTTATAGATATAAACTGAAGGATGTAAAACTTTTAGATTTTCAATACAGATTTCTGCATGGAATTATCTACATAAAGAAGGAACTATTAACAATGAATCTTGTAGACAACAGTGTTTGTAGCTTTTGTAATGCTGTCAATGAGGACGTCATCCATGTCTTTTGGGAATGTAATGAAACTAAACAATTTTGGAATGATCTCGAACTTTGGCTTAACAATTACCTTCCACAAAAAAATAAATTGACAAAATATCTTATTTGGTTTGGTTCTAACTACTCTAATACCTTAATCAATCATATAGTTTTATTGGGAAAAAGGCATATTCATGTAAGTGGAATTAAAGGAACCAAACCGAAATTAGATATACTTTTAAAATTGTTTAAAAACATATATTCAATCGAGAAATTTATTGCAATAAAAAAGGATGACAAAAGTAACTTTAATAAAAAATGGTTACCTTTATTCTCAGCATTTGATTCAAAGCTCTCTGTTGATACATGATATGTTTGAGTCTGACTGTGTGTTGCAACCGTGTTGGTTTGAAATAGGACAATGTTTGTTTCCAACCCTTTACTTTTCTAAAGAGTGTATTGTGCCATTCTATGCAACCCGAATATGTCTTTGATGGAATACCGTATTAATTTACAACTCTGGGAACAATAAAAACGTTTATAAAAAAAAATGTTGAATTTGAAATGGACGTAAAAATCTCAGCTATCTCTTGTAAAGAAAAACATACATCTGCCTCATATAGTCGTAAACATGACTCTACTCAAAAAGCCCTCCACACAGGTTTTAAGTGCAATTATTGAAAATGTCTACGTAAAAAAGAAGAAGAAATTGTAGGTATCTATCGTTTATTGATTTTGAAAAGGCTTATATTAGTCGAGCAAAGCTATGGAAAATATTGTCTTCCTATTGTTGTTAAATGTGCATGGCATTTGAAAGAGTTTACAGATCAGTTAAAGCATGTGTTAGATTTAACAGATTATAGCGATTGTACATTCTGTTTAAGACAATGATGCATTTTTAAAACATCAAGATCATGTAATTATTTACAAACAAATTGATCCAACATATCACAATGGTTGGTATAGCGTCATAAATAGAATATATACAAGCTTTAACCATTGAGAAGTATTGGTATTAGTATTGCTACAGGTTGTATATATATATATATATTCATCAACATCATCGTTATCTGCACCAAGAAAGAATGACGATATTTCATAGTCTTCCACCATCTCTATTTGTACGTACGTTTCAAAATTAACATCGAAAATAATTCATCTCTCTCTGAAAGTACACATTAACAGTTGACGATGACATGCAGATAACAATCATAAGTAAAAGTGATACATATTGTACATTCCTCAGACAATAGTATTTTACTTCTGAATCTAATCCGTATTACGGGTGGCCCAGTCGTCTAAGGCGCCGTGATTCGCTGTGCAGAGTTGCGTCCCTTGGGCAGGCCAGAAACCTCAGATTGTGGGTTCGAATCCCGGTTCGCCCCGATTATGTTTCTAGGTTTGTCAGCACCATACCGCTACTCGTGGATTTCACCGAAGTGGTAAACGTCTAAGACCCGTATCACGTCGGGCTTTCCTCCCACATTAAGCTGACAGGCAGCGATATAACTTGACTAATGTTAAAAGCGGCGTTAAACCCAATTCACTCAATCACTCAATTCTGGATATAAAATATCAATGCTGTATAAGACAAGTGGATTTAACGTTGTATGGGTTTTATAATTAGAGTATCGACAGGTCAGTTCTACATGATGATATATATTCCCATACTCTTTCTCGCGGGTAGTTATTATATTTAATACAATCTTTATTATTAAGTATTATTGTTGTGATTTGCGGATGATACAATCCTTGTTTCTGATACTATATGTGGTTATGATATATGAAGCGTGCAGCATGCTACTTTAATTAGATAATGTTGGGTATAAAATTGGGCTTAAAATATTAGATACCTTCTATTTTCTCATTATTCTGGTTATGTTCGGCTGTCTCAAACTGTTGGAGATAAAGAATGTTTAATCAGTATGTTGAAGGATTGTGCTATCATTATGTTTCTGTTGTTGCAGTTTCAGTTATGTTACAGTTGATAATGGTAGATATCAAATTATGATGAAACAATAAACAGTTACAGTTAAAGATATTGTCTTTATGTGTAGGTTAAATCACGCACAGGGTTTAACAAAAGTAGAACGGATGAGGAGACACGGTAGCTGGCTACAGCGGTCCTCGGCCTACAAACAATTCTTCCCCACCGTGTCGTTGTCTCGTCACATGTCTGCAGCGACGGATACGTAGCACCACTTGTGACCGTTTACACACAGACGTTTGGACCATCATTCTGAGACGTACAGATATTTCTTCTCATTCACACACATGTATGGTGTGACCATTTGGCATTGTTATTCATTTAGCCAATGACACTGGTTAAGCATAAACGAGGAGGCGTGGCTTAATTAGCTCAAATGAATCCCAAGCTAAAATGTAAAAAGCGTAAACGAGGAGGCGTGGCTTAATTAGCTCAAATCAATCCAAAGCTAAAAAGTAAAACGCGTAAACGAGGAGGCGTGGCTTAATTAGCTCAAATGAATCCCAAGCTAAAAAGTAAAAAGCATAAACGAGGAGGCATGGCTTAATTAGCTCAAATGAATCCCAAGCTAAAATGTGAAAAGCGTAAACGAGGAGGCGTGCCTTAATTAGCTCAAATCAATCCCAAGCTAAAAAGTAAAAAGCGTAAACGAGGAGGCGTGGCTTAATTAGCTCAAATCAATCCAAAGCTAAAAAGTAAAACGCGTAAACGAGGAGGCGTGGCTTAATTAGATCAAATTAATCCCTTAAACATTCACTTAAGAGTGTTTCAGCCCAGCTTCAATTCACTCCAGAATGCTTTCAGACTGGGCTCAGGTCACTCCCCTCCACTAGGCCCAAAACACTCGCTCCAGGCTCAGATGACTCCCTGTACGTTTTTACAGTGTTCAACGTCTCCAGTTCAGTTTGGAATTACAGTTCTAACCTAAAGAGCTAGGAGCTGATTTTACAATTGTCAACATATTTATCAATTGTGTACTGTATGCTTTTTGGGTTATTTGTTTGTTTGTTGTTTAACGCCGCACTCAGCAATATTCCACCTGAAATTTATAGCTATTATTTATAGCTGCTATATATAACCAAGACTGTCTTCGTACTAAAAGCCACAGCTACAAGTCGCAATACCACTAATAAAGCTATGAAATCTGTGTCCATTCAGGTCGCGACACCCTAGTAAAAGTTTACAATAAGTCTTGAATATGTTTGTTTGTTTGTTGTTTAACGCCGCACTCAGCACTATTCCAGCTATATGACGGCGGCCTGTAAAAAAAAGAGTCTGGACAAGACAATCCAGTGACTGACATCATGAGCATCGATCTACTCAATTGGGATCGATGACATGCATCAACCAAGTCAGCGACCCTGACCACCCGATCCCGTTAGTCGCCTCATATGACAAGCATAGTCGCCTTTTACGGCAAGCATGGGTTGCTGAAGACCTTTTCTAACCTAAATATATAGACAACAATCGCCCGTTACAATTCTGAAAGGGTGTTTTAGACTAAAAAGTGGCAGATGTGAGATAAAGTCACTTTGATTCTCCTGATCATAATAATCATATCCGGGTTAAGTCAAACTATGAGAATAATAAGATGCCTCTATACAACTGTGCATCCGTCTCGGGTGGCCCAGTCGTCTAAGGCGCCGCGATTCGCTGTGCAGAGTTGCGTCCCTTGGGCACGCAAGAAACCTCAGATAGTGGGTTCGAATCCCGGTTCGCCCGATTATGTTTCAAGGTTTGTCATCACCATACCCGTGCACGTAGGTTTCACCGAAGTGCTAAACGTCTGAGACCCGCATCACTTCGGGCTTTCCTCCCACATTAAGCTGACATGCCGTGATATAACTGGAATACTGTTAAAAGCGGCGTTAAACCCAATTCACTCACTCGAGAATATATCATTTGATTTGGATTTCACACCACTAGAACTCAGAGGATATTGACTGGAGTTTCAATGTTCTGCTGATCCCCGTTTCACTTATGTTCAACACAGTCTTACAGTTACATATGGCGTCTGTCGAAAATTTTCATGTTGCAAATACATCAATCCAAATATAAACATTGTCAGGTGGGTAAACCAACCCAATCAATCTATTCTTAGAAAAACACAATATATTAAGTAATTCAGATTTCCTATCACCAACATTCAAAGAGAAAATAAAGTCTAAACTAGATTCTCTCTCGAGGGAAACTCTTCAGATGCTATTGCAACTAACAACCTTAGGACATACAGAGTAGTTAAAAATGAAATAAAATTAGAACTTTATCTCAGTCACTGTAAAAACAATTGAAAATGAAATAAAAAGCCAAAATCCACCTGAGCTATATTGACAATGAAGGCAAATTCTGCTGTTGTTTAGTAGCGCATGTTCATGCCAGACAGGTCGGTAATACTGTGAACAAATTATTGCTTCGCCAGAGCGGGAGATCAGAATGGATAATAAATGTCTTTTCATGTGAATATCTGCACGCTTTTGTCACGATGACCTATCACATTCAAGGAGGGGGGGGGGGGGGGGGGGGGGGGCTTGCAATGGCGATAACCACCATAAGGTTCTATGTATATGAACGGAAGTTTTCACGTTACTTTGAGTATTTATGCCTGGTGTGTAATCAAATGCTGGAGTATATGGCAGATGTAGGTTTACCGTCTGTCAGCAAAAACATAACTTAATAAAGAACTTTTCAAAATAAATTCTTTTGTTTTACTAAATTTCCGGCCCGGTAGATTTAGAAAACTATCAGATTATGTAGTGTTTTAACAATTTAGAATCATCTGAAATGTTTCCCATAGTATCAGGTTAGCGTACCCCATTGTATAACCTGCATCAAACTATGGTTCGCACATGAAAAGTACGGAAGTTGTCATGTTACTTTGAGTATTTATGCCAGGTGTGTAGTCTGATGATGGAGTGTGTAACAGTTGGAGGTTTACCGCCTGTCAGCCAAAACATAAGGCAATTTATTATACTCTTTGTTTTTTTCTGATTTTCCAGACCGGTAGATTTGGAAAACTTATTTTTTTGTTTTAACATTTTAGAATTATCTGAATATGTTGCCAATTGGTAGTATTAGGTTGGCATTTCCCATTGTTTAACCTGCATGCATTCTAACCTATCGTCTTGCAATTTAACTAGTTGTATTCACAATATTTTGTGAACCAAACATCTATATCTTTTTCTATTTATGTTTCGTCCACTTCCAATTATTCTTACAGTAGGCAGAGTATGTAAACCATTTTATTAAACCAAGCCTTTAAGTGTTTTTGTGAGTCTGATGTACACGGGGACACCCGATACTGGATGACTGTTTCAGCGATAGGAAGCAACCGTATCATATCACCTTTATCTTGACGTTTATAGGTTATTCGATAATAGGTTACCCTGAGAATATCGAGATAACAATACTGCTCTGTGAACAGTTGGTACAACAAATGTGGTGGAGTTAAAGTCCAATAATTATGACAGAGGAAACAGATCGGATCGAAACCAACACTAGCGCTTTGATGACATGCGAATGTAACCTAGCGAATGAAATATAATAATCATTACTTAAAAAATAATTTTTCGCTTTATTATATGCAGTATATTTTAGGGACCTTTGTAAAACACATGAAACAACTTGCAATGCCGGGGACACGGTTGCCCAAAGGTTGGCAGAATCCTGTTGTCGTTTTGAATCCTACATTCTTGGTTTCTATGTGCCACGAACGTACTCGTGGCTTTCGCCACAGTTGTAAACGCCTGCTAAAGGTAGCCACTGCGAGCACATGTCTTGCGCAGCTTACATTGTTGTGCTAGTTTTAACACCACTGGAATTGTATACACATGGATCTTAACTGCAAGTCGTGTGTTGTAAGGGTTTTTATTGCGTTGTTTTAGATCAATATCAGCTGTTACTTTAGGTATTATCTTTCAAAGGACTGTTTTACGCTGTCACGCCGTCATAATACTTTTGAAAGCAGAGTTGAGGCGGTGCGGTAGCCTAGTGGTAAAAGCGTTCGCTCGTCACGCCGAATACCCGGGTTCGATTCCCCATATTGGTACAATGTTCGAAGCCTTTTCCCCCGCCGTGATATTACTGGAATATTGCTAAAAGCGTGGTAAAGCCATATTAATTCACCCACTCAAAGCAGCGTTAAATTCACCCACTCACTTACAAAGTCCAATATTATTCCATCACCGGCCTACTGAAGCTACTTGTAATATTCCAGCTATGTCAGCAGCCTGTATAATAATCGAGTCTGGGCCAGACAAACCAGTGAACAACGATAAACGCAAACGGGATATAAGGAAACGCAATAAATCTAGCGAGTCTGATCCATAGCCGCCGCAACAAAAAGGAACTGTAGGTACTACACGTGACCTAAATGACGACCGCCTATCAGATCAAGATCCTTCCGTTACGCATATGCTCTAATGACAATCAGGTTCCTGGGGACCAAGTCTAACATGGAATTCCCACTGGGGTATGTGTATTATCAAACCGTCACCTATGAAGAGTTCGTCTGGCGTGTACAGCCAATGGGATAGTCAGTAACTCTGTCGGCCCTTGACTAGTGTTTTTTGGGAACACGGTATATACAAACAAAAAAAGGAAACTCTGCTTCATATATATATAACAGAACATTTACTCAACTTATGCGAAGGACAGTTATTCTTTTCCGTTGGAATATAATGGGTCTGCCAAATGTTTAGTTATTAACATCCAAGTGCTCAATCGGTTAGGTTATTGTGTCATATGGTAAAAAAGCAATCATTACCCTAGCTTCAACTCATGGGCTGTGACAGCAGGATATGTGTATTAGATACAATATTTACTTCATTGATATCACTACCACAAGGACAAGGAATGAGAAGGGTCCTTCGTGTTGATTTCGGGTTAGAAATGTCGGGTTGACATGGTTGCCTTCGTTCCCTGATGGCCTAGATCGCTGCCAACAAAATCACTAACTTCTTTGTCTGACCAAGCCTCGGTTTTTTGCAAGCCGTCGTCACACAGTTGGAATACAAACAACAAACAGCACTTTACTAACCATTACGTTATTATGTGTGTCCATATGAATGAGATTGAGATGGGCTAAATGACATGTATTCAACAGTCTGTTACACTCAGACTGCACAGCAGGACATAGATACCGCATTGCATGGCTGCTCGCTGCTGTTAGGTTTGTCATGGCTTGGTTCTACACTTTGTTTGTGGATTTACATCATATGATTTCCTGAGGCATATCAAAGAAAGACAGTTGCAAAGAAAATTCTGGATCATGCTGAAACAATTAAGTAAGTGTTTCATCTTCCACTTTAATATTTTGTCATGTTTGTATGGGTGGTCGGCTAGCCTTGTGGTTAAAGCGTTCGCTCTTCACGCCGAAGGCCCGGGTTGCATTCCCCACATGGATGCAATGTGTGAAGCCAGTTTCTGGTGTTCGTTGCCCTAATATTGCTGGAACATTGCTAAAAGCGGAGTAAAACCATATTCACTTACTCACTAACAACTCCAACCATCTGGGGACCGCCTCCGTGGTCTAGTGGTAGAGCGTCCGCCCGGAGAGCGGAAGGTCCGGGGTTCGATCCCCGGCCGCGTCATACCAAAAGACGTTAAAAGATGGTACTTGTTGTTAGCCTGTCTGGCGCTCGGCATTAAGGGGCTAAAACAAGGACAGATCGGCTCGGAGTCAGTATACTGTGTCTGAGTGAGGTATTCATGTTAAACTGCGGCATGGTATCTCAGTGAGCTAGCACTATAAATCGGCATCAGTCCGGACTAGTACAAGCAGCCACACAAACATAACACGTACATGCACGTCGCTATATAAGTGAAATAATCTTGGACGCGACGTTAAACCCAATTTCACCCACCCAACCATCTGGGTTTTTTCATTGCACATTATATTTAGATATTTGGATATAAGTCATGGCGTATGGTTAAGAAAATTTGAAATAATTGCTTTGTCAATATATTCAAACTTATGTGTGTTGTCAACTTTTGGTTTTAATGTGAATCATACATGTCTATTAATTAAAGATATCAAGCATGTGTAGACATTTCGCTACAAGAATTTGAGAAACAGTTAACATGGCTGCACTGAGATATGTGGTGGGGGTGACAGGCGGTCAAGCAGTTGTGAGTACCAACATGTCAAACTGACCAGTTTTCTGTCAATTGGGAAAAAAACACACACTGTGCTTTTGCTACAAAAAATGTTGTACAAATGTGTTTCAAGAAAAATGCTTTATTACACTTATATTTCCGTTGTTCTGTTTAAAAAACACCTACGTCTGTACTGTTTAAGTGAAAGGTGAAACTTTTTAAATTTTCTTTCAATATGTTGAATTTGAAATCTCAGCGGTCTTTTGTAAAGAAAAACATACATCAGCCTCTAAAATGTCGTAAACATGACTACTCAAAAAGCCCTCCACACAAGTTTTAAGTGCAAATATTAAAATTGTCTACGTAAAAAGTAGAAGAAATTGTATGTATGTATCTTTTATTGATTCTGAAAAGGCTTTTGATTATATTAGTCGAGCAAAGCTATGGAAAATATTGTCTTCCTATTGTTGTTGAATGTTGATGGCATTTGAAAGAGTTTACAGATCAGTTAAAGCATGTTTTAGATTTCACAGATTATAGCGATTGTACATTCTGTTTAAGACAATGATGCATGTTGTGCCCGAAGATTTTCAAAACATCAAGATCATGTAGTTATTTACAAACAAACTGATCCAACATATCACAAAGGTTGGAATAGTGTCATTAGATATAATATATACAAGCTCTTACCATTGAGAAGTATTGGTATTAGTATTGCTACAGGTTGGTATATTCTTATATATATATATATATATATATATATATATATATATATATATATATATATATATATATATATATATATATATATATATATATATACACAGACATATATATACACAGACATATATATACATATTTACATACTTCATATATATATACTTCAACATCATCGTTATCTGCAAAAAGAAAGAATGACGATATTTCATGGTCTTCCACCATCTCTATTTGTACGTACGTTTCAAAATTTACATCATGAATGAGAGTTGAAAATAATTCATCTCTCTCTGAAAGTACACATTAACAGTTGACGATGACATGCAGATAACAATCATAAGTAAAAGTGATACATATTGTACATTCCTCAGACGTTAGTATTTTACTTCTGAATCTAATCCTTATTACATACTGTATTTCTCCTCTCAATTCTAGAGGGGACACAGTTGGCCCAGTTGGCCCAGTCGCGATTCGCTGTGCAGAGTTGCGTCCCTTGGGCAGGCCAGAAACCTCATATTGTGGGTTCGAATCCCGGTTCGCCCCAATTATGTTTCTAGGTTTGTCAGCACCATACCCGTGCTCGTGGATTTCACCGAAGTGCTAAACGTCTAAGACCTGCATCACGTCGGGCTTCCCTCCCACATTAAGCTGACAGGCAGCGATATAACTGGAATACTGTTAAAAGCGGCGTTAAACCCAATTCACTCAATCACTCAATTCTGGATATAAAATATCAATGCTGTATAACACAAGAGGATTTAACGTTGTATGGGTTTTATAATTAGAGTATCGACAGGTCAGTTCTACATGATGGTATATATTCCCATACTCTTTCTCGCGGGTAGTTATTATATTTAATACAGTCTTTATTATTAAGTATTATTGTTGTGATTTGCGGATGATACAATCCTTGTTCCTGAGACTATATGTGGATATGATATATGAAGCGTGCAGCATGTTACTTTAATTAGATAATGTTGGGTATAAAATTGGGCTTTAAATATTAGATACCTTCTATTTTCTCATTATTCTGGTTATGTTCGGCTGTCTCAAACTGTTGGAGATAAATAATGTTTAATCAGTATGTTGAAGGATTGTGCTATCAATATGTTTCTGTTGTTACAGTTTCAGTAATGTTACAGTTGTCAATGGTAGATACCAAATTATGATGAAACAATAAACAGTTACAGTTAAAGATATTGTCTTTATGTGTAGGTTAAACCACGCCCAGGGTTTTACATTTTCAACAAAAACCGAGAAGACGTGTTTTATCCAACTTATGAACCGTCTAAATTTTAAAAAAGTACCAGAAAAAAAGAAAACATCGAGGAACCTTATAGTGAAACAATACAGCGTGTCAAATTCAATCAAAGTGTGCGAGAGAAACAACACATGCAGCATGGACCAGCTGGAGTCATGACATGTTAAATTGAACCAGTTTTCATCATCTGCCAAGGTGGCTCAGTGGAAAAACAGTGTGTGAGATTTACGTTATATCATTTTCCTGTAAAAGAATTGTGGCTTTTAACCAATCAAAAATTTCTATTGTGTTCATATCAAGAGGCCAGTTGAAAAAAACCCCGTTAATCATAAAACCTAAGATTTACAACTGAAATGTAACACCTCAAAGCAGGCTTAGAAGTGACCTATTTCAAAACTAGGTTTGGAAGATGAACTGGTTACTAGGTTTACTAGAGGTTGCCAGGAACTATGTCATCACACAGGGATACAATACACGACCACTTCCTCCACATACACAGTCAACCCACGTCTCTATGTCACCACACAGGGATACAATACACGACCACTTCCTCCACATACACAGTCAACCCACGTCTCTATGTCACCACACAGGGATACAATACACGACCACTTCCTCCACATACACAGTCAACCCACGTCTCTATGTCACCACACAGGGATACAATACACGACCACTTCCTCCACATACACAGTCTACCCACGTATCTATGTCACCACACAGGGATACAATACACCACCACTTCCTCCACATACACAGTCTACCCACGTCTCTATGTCACCACACAGGGATACAATACACGACCACTTCCTCCACATACACAGTCAACCCACGTCTCTATGTCACCACACAGGGATACAATACACGACCACTTCCTCCACATACACAGTCTACCCACGTCTCTATGTCACCACACAGGGATACAATACTCGACCACTTCCTCCACATACACAATCAACCCACGTCTCTATGTCACCACACAGGGATACAATACACGACCACTTCCTCCACATACACAGTCAACCCACGTCTCTATGTCACCACACAGGGATACAATACACGACCACTTCCTCCACATACACAGTCAACCCACGTCTCTATGTCACCACACAGGGATACAATACACGACCACTTCCTCCACATACACAGTCTACCCACGTCTCTATGTCACCACACAGGGATACAATACACGACCACTTCCTCCACATACACAGTCAACCCACGTCTCTATGTCACCACACAGGGATACAATACACGACCACTTCCTCCACATACACAGTCTACCCACGTCTCTATGTCACCACACAGGGATACAATACACGACCACTTCCTCCACATACACAGTCTACCCACGTCTCTATGTCACCACACAGGGATACAATACACGACCACTTCCTCCACATACACAGTCAACCCACGTCTCTATGTCACCACACAGGGATACAATACACGACCACTTCCTCCACATACACAGTCCCCTACACACACACCATTAGCTAATAATAAAATTTAGAGTTTGCAAAAGGAAATTGTGAATTTAATGCGCTTGTTTTCAGTATTTCATTTATATCGCATCGAAAGAAAGCCACAAGTGACGAAGGTCTAACACGGTTACTATTTTGGTAAAACCGAAGCACAGGATCATAGATTTTGCCAAACTGTGAATTGAACCTAGAATCATAGATCTGTTGCCTCAGGGACGTGAAACTGTCAAATTTGGAAATGAAAGAAAAAAGGGGAAAGAGATAGGAACATAGGAATAACATTCGAATAGGAATTAATGAAATGTGATTATAGGATTCGGAATGGGGAATTGGTATGGTAATTATATATATGTTTTATCTATTTTTGAATAGTAATGCGAATGACAATAAACATCCATGTTAGCTAGCATTGGTAATCAACCTTGGTTAACACTATATGAACATATTCTGGTGTAGGTCATCATCAAAACTAACGGGGTCACGGGTGGCCCAGTCGCCTTGGGCCCCACAATACACTGTACGGAGTTGCGTCCCTTGGACACGCAAGGAACCTTGTGATGTTCGTGAGTTCGAGTCCCTGTTCGCTGCGATTATGTTTCAAGGTTTGAGGTGTTCACCAAAGTGGTAAACGTCTGAGACCTGTATCACATTGGGCTTTCCTCCCACATTAAGTTGACATGCACCAATCTGTGTGAACTAACTGGAATACAGTTCAAAGTGACATTAACTTAGACTTAACACTCGTTTATTGACAGGTAGCTCTATCTTTGCCCGGCAACCACGAGATAAATGACATGTATTGAACAGTCTGTTCCAGTCAGATTGCACAGCAGGACATTAATACCGCATTGCATGGCTGCTCGCTGCTGTTAGGTTTGTCATTGCTTGTTTCTACACTTTGTTTGTGGATTTACATCATATGATATCCTGAGGAGTTTCTTGGAAAATTCTGGATCATGCTGAAACAATTAAGTAAGTGTTTCATCTTCCACTTTAATATTTTGTCATGTTTGTATGGGTGGTCGGCTAGCCTTGTGGTTAAAGCGTTCGCTCTTCACGCCGAAGGCCAGGGTTGCATTCCCCACATGGATGCAATGTGTGAAGCCAGGTTTCTGGTGTTCGTCGCCCTAATATTGCTGGAATATTGCTAAAAGCGGAGTAAAACCATATTCACTTACTCACTAACAACTCCAACCATCTGGGGACCGCCTCCGTGGTCTAGTGGTAGAGCGTCCGCCCGGAGAGCGGAAGGTCCGGGGTTCGATCTCCGGCCGCGTCATACCAAAAGACGTAAAAAGATGGTACTTGTTGTTAGCCTGTCTGGTGCTCGGCATTAAGGGGCTAAAACAAGGACTGGTCGGATCGGAGTTAGTATACTGTGTCTGAGTGAGGTATTCATGTTAAACAGCGGCATGGTATCTCAGTGAGCTAGCACTATAAATCGGCATCAGTCCGGACTAGTACAAGCAGCCACACAAACATAACACGTGCATGCATGTCGCTATATAAGTGAAATAATCTTGGACGCGACGTTAAACCCCATTTCACCTCACCTCCTCAATAGCATGAAATATGTGAAAATACAGTTATCGTATACCCACCCAACCATCTGGGTTTTTTCATTGCACATTATATTTAGATATTTAGATAAAATATCAGTGATGGCGTATGGTTAAGAAAATTGGAAATAGTTGCATTGTCAATATATTCAAACTTAAGTGTGTTGTCAACTTTTAGTTTTAATGTGAATCATACATGTCTATTTATTAAAGATATCAAGCATGTTTAGACATTTCGCACAATAATTTGAGAAACAGTTAATGTGGCTGCACTGAGATATGTGGTGGAGGTGACAGGGGGTCAAGCAGTAGTGAGTACCAACATGTCTGACCAGTTTTCTGTCAATTTGAAATAAACTACACACTGTGCTTTTGCTACAAAAAATGTTGTACAAATGTGTTTCTAGAAAAATGCTTTATTACACTGATATTTCCTTTGTTCTGTTTAAAAAACACCTACGTCTGTACTGTTTAAGTGAACGGTGAAATTTTTAAAATTTTCCTTCAATATGTTGAATTTGGATGTTATTATCCGAAACTGCACAGCCGTAAGTGTTATCCTTTCTGTGTGTTGACTCACCTACGTGTATGGTTATTAACTAAACAATAATGTGAACTTTACATGCTATAGTCGAGTTAATGATACATTATTCAATATAGATATACTAGAAAATATCAATACAAACTTATAGCACGTTGAAGTCGTGACATGTGCAATGTCGGTATATTGATCTGCGTCACACATGCACGTGGGTAAGCTCGACCAGTTGGAAGTAGATCTTATTTGAATTTAGTTGGCTTTGTAGGGAAATCCTTTGACCACAAAATATTTAATTTTAGTTCCATATTAGTTGGCTTAACCCTATATACAGCATTGTTCTGGTGATAAGTTAATAATATTAGGCCAGAGAGGAATTTGTGTATCTCTTTGTTCTTGTATTGAATTCATGTCCTCTATGCTAATATAGAGCCTGATAATTTGTAATATATAATTTATATTGTAGATCGACAACACACATATAATGAAATGTTACATAACATTTAAATATATGATATGGGTCTGTTTCAGATCACTCTAAAGGCTACCAGTATTGGTTATACTTTAGATTTGCACTTTTGGGCAATAATTTAAATTGTCACTGAGAACGGGAGGGGACCTCTTGGTCCACTATGGAACACCAGTATTTATGCTTTTATATTTCTTTGTTCATCTCTCTTTTTTTTATTCTGCAAAAAAAGAAATGTTCCCTGTAGTTTATGTAAATCAAGTACCCGTTGTAGTTCATTATATTACTGTACAAATTGTAATAGTAGATTATGGCTAATATTAAAAAAATAAAAGTGATTTCGGCTAATTGCAGAGGTTTAGCCGATAAAAATAAGAGAAAGGAAGTACTGAATATTTGGAGAAAAAGAAAGGTATCTCTTGTTTGCCTACAAGACATTCACATTTCAAAAAGTGAGGTTACTCTTATGAGGAATGAATGGGGTCTACAAAGCATAATTGCACCATATAAATCCAGTGCTAGAGGAGTTGCGATAATGTTTAATAATAATGTAGACATAACAATTCATAGCACTAAAATAGATGAAAATGGCAATTATATAATAGCTGATATAACTCTAGAAGGTACAAGACTAACATTAACTAATCTCTATGGACCTAATAGTGATGACCCTGATTTTTATAAAAATCTATTTGATAATATTGATAACTTCGAAAATGATTCATTAGTTATTGTTGGTGATTGGAACCTTATTCTTAATCCTGCAGTTGATTTAGAAAATTATAAAAATATAAATAACCCTAAAGCAAGACGGATAGTATTGGAAAAATAGAAACGTTAAATATGATAGATATATGGAGAGAACTAAATAAAGACTTAAAGAAGTTTACATGGTGGAAGAAAAACCCAAGACAACAAGCTAGGCTGGACTTCTTTTTGGTGTCTGAAGATATAAGAAATATGACATTGGAAACAAATATTTTACCCGGATATAAAAGCGACCACTCAGTCAGAACGTTATCTTTCTCCAATACAATTAATCAAGAAAGAGGACGCGGATATTGGAAATTAAATACTTCACTTCTATTAAATAAAGATCATACAGATTTAGTTAAAACAATTATAGAAGAAACTAAAAAAGAATATTCTGAGAATAGTGATAGTGAACAAAGTGAACAAAGTGAGTTAGACATCAAACTTAAAATAGATGATAGTTCATTTCTTGAAACCCTCCTAATGAAAGTTAGAGGGAAAACAATTTCATTTTCTTCATTCATTAAAAAAACCAAAATCAATCAAACAAAAGAATTAGAAAGTAAGATAAGCGATTTAGAAGATGACACGAAAATTTAACAAATTTAGAGACTCCAACATTAGACAACCAAATGAAAAACTTATTGGAAAGAGAAATTGAGCTTAAAGAAATTCCATTGGCAGTTAAAAACATGAAAAACAATACAAGTCCCGGTATTGATGGCTTTCCTATTGAATTTTTTAAGTTTTTCTGGAAAGAATCTAAATTCTAGATATACAGATTTGTAAAAAGTACTTCTGCTAATAACAAAATGAGTATGACAATGAAAAGAGGAGTCATAACTTGTATACCAAAATCAAACAAAGACAGAACATTGATAAAAAACTGGAGACCAATAACTTTATTGAATGTACTCTATAAAATAATAAGTACTTGTATTGCAAACCGTATAAAATCAACATTGGAATTGCTCATTCATAATAATCAAACAGGATTTATTCCAGGAAGATCTATTTCAGAAAACACAAGGTTGTTATATGATATTTTCTTTGAATCAAAAAGACAAAATAAACCAGGATTACTTCTGCTGATTGATTTTGAAAAGGCATTTGATACAGTATCAAAACAATTTATAAATAAAGTTTCACAAAAAATATGGATTTGGACCAGAAATGATAAGGTGGATAAATATACTAACTTACGATACCACATCAAGCATTATACAAAATGGGCATATTTCAGAATTTTTTACATTTTACATTTTTCGCCATATATTTTTCTCCTAGTAGCTGAAATCCTAGGATGTATGATTAGAAATAATAATAAAATTGAAGGGATTACAGTCAATGACAAAGAATACAAACTTGGGCAATATGCTGATGATACTGAATTATTTCTAAATGGCAAAGATGAAAGCTTATATGCAGCTATAGGAACACTAAATAAATTCTACAAAATGTCTGTCTTAAAACTTAATGTAGACAAGACAAAAGCAACATGGATAGGCTCAAAAGCGGGTAGTAATGATTGTTTATGTCAAGACTTACAAATAGAATGGCACAATAAGGAATTTGAAGTATTAGGATTTACGTTTAATCCAAACTTAAGTGAACTCTGGGTAATCAATACAAAAAGAAAGCTAGAAGAAATAAATAGATTGCTTGCAAATTGCAGAAAAAGAAATCTGACGATAATAGGAAAAATTACAGTCATAAAGACTTTAGCATTGTCAAAATTAGTTCATATATTTTCGACACTACCTAACGCTCCTGAGGACTTTGTCTTGTCACTTGACAAAATATTTTACAATTTTATCTGGAATAAAAAAAAGACAAAATCAAAAGGAGCACTTTGACAAGAAAATATGAGGAAGGTGGATTACGCATGATTAACATTAGAGCCTTTATTGACGCACTAAAACTCTCTTCACTCAGATTATATTGGAAAAAAAACAACATATAGTAACCCTTGTAATATCCCAATTAAAGATATACTATCTTTGGGTGCTAATGTTGACAAGCAATCTTTTGTTAAAAACCCATTCTGGAAAGATGTATTGAAAGCTTGGAACAACTTTTGTTAAAAGAATATTATTAACGTTGATAATATAGAAGATATTTTGTCCCAACCATTATGGCTCAACCACAACTTCAAACAAGCAACATACTACATAAAGCAATGGGCTAAGAGTGGAATTTACTCAAGTAAAGATATATGCAATGAAAACGGACTGATGTCATTTGAAGAACTGAAACTAAAATATCCTATAAAAGGTACAATATTAGACTATAGATATGTAATCTTCAATATACCAGAATCATGGAAAATAACAATCAAGAAAACTAGAAAAATTATTTTACAGAATTTGTATATAAACAGTTGCTTAAGTGATCTGACGAAGCCTGTAAAAGGCGCTAGAATCTTTTATGATAAATTAATATGAAATGAAAATAATCTTAAAGTTTGTAATAAATGGCAATCAATTTTTCACTGTGATTTTAATTGGAAAACGATATTTACTGTTTATAGATATAAACTGAAGGATGTAAAACTTTTAGATTTTCAATACAGATTTCTGCATGGAATTATCTACATAAAGAAGGAACTATTAACAATGAATCTTGTAGACAACAGTGTTTGTAGCTTTTGTAATGCTGTCAATGAGGACGTCAGCCATGTCTTTTGGGAATGTAATGAAACTAAACAATTTTGGAATGATCTCGAACTTTGGCTTAACAATTACCTTCCACAAAAAATTAAATTGACAAAATATCTTATTTGGTTTGGTTCTAACTACTCTAATACCTTAATCAATCATATAGTTTTATTGGGGAAAAGGCATATTCATGTAAGTGGAATTAAAGGAACCAAACCGAAATTAGATATACTTTTAAAATTGTTTAAAAACATACATTCAATCGAGAAATTTATTGCAATAAAAAAGGATGACAAAAGTAACTTTAATAAAAAATGGTTACCTTTATTCTCAGCATTTGATTCAAAGCTCTCTGTTGATACATGATATGTTTGAGTCTGACTGTGTGTTGCAACCGTGTTGGTTTGAAATAGGACAATGTTTGTTTCAAACCCTTTAATTTTCTAAAGAGTGTATTGTGCCATTCTATGCAACCCGAATATGTCTTTGACGGAATACTGTATTAATCTACAACTCTGGGAACAATAAAAACGTTTATATAAAAAAAAGGTTTAATTTGAAATGGGACGTAAAAATCTCAGCTATCTTTTGTAAAGAAAAACATACATCTGCCTCATATAGTCGTAAACATGACTCTACTCAAAAAGCCCTCCACACAGGTTTTAAGTGCAATTATTGAAAATGTCTACGTAAAAAAGAAGAAGAAATTGTAGGTATCTATCGTTTATTGATTTTGAAAAGGCTTATATTAGTCGAGCAAAGCTATGGAAAATATTGTCTTCCTATTGTTGTTAAATGTTCATGGCATTTGAAAGAGTTTACATATCAGTTAAAGCATGTGTTAGATTTCACAGATTATAGCGATTGTACATTCTGTTTAAGACAATGATACATTTAAAACAAAATCAAGATCATGTAATTATTTACAAACAAATTGATCCAACATATCACAATGGTTGGTATAGCGTCATAAGATATAATATATACAAGCTTTAACCATTGAGAAGTATTGGTATTAGTATTGCTACAGGTTGTATATATATTCATCAACATCATCGTTATCTGCAAAAAGAAAGAATGACGATATTTCATGGTCTTCCACCATCTCTATTTGTACGTACGTTTCAAAATTAACATCATGAATGAGAGTTGAAAATAATTCATCTCTCTCTGAAAGTACACATTAACAGCTGACGATGACATGCAGATAACAATCATAAGTAAAAGTGATACATATTGTACATTCCTCAGACGCTAGTATTTTACTCCTGAATCTAATCCTTATTACGTACTGTATTTCTCCTCTCAATTCTGGACACGGGTGGCCCAGTCGTCTAAGGCGCCGTGATTCGCTGTGCAGAGTTGCGTCCCTTGGGCAGGCCAGAAACCTCAGATTGTGGGTTCGAATCCCGGTTCGCCCCGATTATGTTTCTAGGTTTGTCAGCACCATACCGCTACTCGTGGATTTCACCGAAGTGGTAAACGTCTAAGACCCGTATCACGTCGGGCTTTCCTCCCACATTAAGCTGACAGGCAGTGATATAACTGGAATACTGTTAAAAGCGGCGTTAAACCCAATTCACTCAGTCACTCAATTCTGGATATAAAATATCAATGCTGTATAACACAAGAGGATTTAACGTTGTATGGGTTTTATAATTAGAGTATCGACAGGTCAGTTCTACATGATGATATATATTCTCATACTCTTTCTCGCGGGTAGTTATTTAATACAATCTTTATTATTAAGTATTATTGTTGTGATTTGCGGATGATGCGATCCTTGTTCCTGAGACTATATGTGGTTATGATATATGAAGCGTGCAGCATGTTACTTTAATTAGATAATGTTGGGTATAAAATTGGGCTTTAAATATTAGATACCTTCTATTTTCTCATTATTCTGGTTATGTTCGGCTGTCTCAAACTGTTGGAGATAAATAATGTTTAATCAGTATGTTGAAGGTTTGTGCTATCAATATGTTTCTGTTGTTACAGTTTCAGTTATGTTACAGTTGTCAATGGTAGATATCAAATTATGATGAAACAATAAACAGTTACAGTTAAAGATATTGTCTTTATGTGTAGGTTAAACCACGCCCAGGGTTTTACATTTTCAACAAAAACCGAGGAGACGTGTTTTATCCAACTTATGAACCGTCTAAATTTTAAAAAAATACAAGAAAAAAAGAAGAAAACATCGAGGAACCTTATAGTGAAACAATACAGCGTGTCAAATTCAATCAAAGCCTGCGAGAGAAACAACACATGCAGCATGGACCAGCTGGAGTCATGACATGTTAAATTGAACCAGTTTTCATCATCTGCCCAGGTGGCTCAGTGGAAAAAACAGTGTGTGAGATTTACGTTATATCATTTTCCTGTAAAAAAAATGTGGCTTTTAACCAATCAAAAATTTCTATTGTGTTCATATCAAGAGGCCAGTTGAAGAAAAACGTTAATTATAAAACCTAAGATTTACAACTGAAATGTAACACCTCAAAGCAGGCTTAGAAGTGACCTATTTCAAAACTAGGTTTGGAAGATGAACTGGTTAGAAGGTTTACCAGAGGTTGTAAGGAACCTAAGGCAACAAAGTGGTAACACCGTGATAGGTTTATAAAGAGAATCTAAACGTTTGTCAGAACCAGAAAAGTATCTTTTAGCAATTAGTGAATTAAATCCTCGAAACATTTTGGCTGAGTTTAGAGGTCTATTACGGTAGAGAAATGATGAAGGTAAATGGAAAAATCGATGTATGTTTGAGAAACTGTTCTTTATGTGATCGATGTAAAGATGATGCACGGAAAAAAAGCTAAAAAGTAAAAAGAGCAAACGAGGAGGCGTGGCTTAATTAGCTCAAATCAATCCCAAGCTAAAAAGTAAAAAGCGTAAACGAGGAGGAGTGGCTTAATTAGCTCAAATCGATCCCAAGCTAAAAAGAAAAAAGCGTAAACGTGGAGGCGTGGCTTAATTAGCTCAAATCAATCCCAAGCTAAAGAATAAAAAGCGTAAACGAGGAGGCGTGGCTTAATTAGCTCAAATCAATCCCAAGCTAGAGAGTAAAAAGCATAAACGAGAAGGCGTGGCTTAATCAGCTCAAATCAATCCCAAGCTAGAGAGTAAAAAGCATAAACGAGGAGGCGTGGCTTAATTAGCTCAAATCAATCCCAAGCTAAAAAGTAAAAAGCGTAAACGAGGAGGCGTGGCTTAATTAGCTCAAATCAATCCCTTAAACATTCACTTAAGAGTGTTTCAGCCCAGCTTCAATTCACTCCAGAATGCTTTCAGACTGGGCTCAGGTCACTCCCCTCCACTAGGCCCAAAACACTCGCTCCAGGCTCAGATGACTCCCTGTATGTTTTACAGTGTTCAACGTCTCCAGTTCAGTTTGGTATTACAGTTCTAACCTAAATCAAACTATGGTTCGCACATGAAAAGTACGGAAGTTGACATGTTACTTTGAGTATTTATGGCTGGTGTGTAGTAACAGTTGGAGGTTTACCGCCTGTCAGCAAAAAGATAAGGCAATTTTTTTACTCTTTTGTTTTTCTGATTTTCCAGACCGGTAGATTTGGAAAACTTTCAGATTATATTTGGTTGTTTTAACATTTTAGAATTATCTGAATATGTTGCCAATTGTGTTGAATAAGGTTGCCATTTCCCATTGTTTAACATGCATGCATTCTAACCTATCCTCTTGCAATTTAACTAGTTGTATTCACAATATTTTGTGAACCAAACATATATTTCTTTTTCTATTTATGTTTCGACCACTTCCAATTATTCTTACAGTAGGCAGAAACCATTTAATTAAAACAATTTGTTTTACTCTGGTGTACACAGGAACACTCAATACTGGATAACTATGTCAGTGGAAGATAGCAAACGTGTCATATCACTTTTATCTTGACGTGAGTAGCTTTATCTCTATACTAACACTGATATCGAAAGAAGAACGGATGAGGAGACACGGTAGCTGGCTACAGCGGTCCTCGGCCGACAAACAATACTTCCCCACCGTGTCGTTGCCTCGTCACATGTCTGCAGCGACGGATACGTAGCACCATTTGTAACCGTTTACACACAGACGTTTGGACCATCATTCTGAGACGTACAGATATTTCTTCTCATTCACACATATGTATTGTGTGACCATTTGGCATTGTTATGCATTTAGCCAATGACATTGGTTAAGCATAAACGAGGAGGCGTGGTTTATTAACTCAAATCAATCCCAAGCTAAAAAGTAAAAAGCGTAAACGAGGAGGCGTGCCTTAATTAGCTCAAATCAATCCCAAGCTAAAAAGTAAAAAGCGTAAACGAGGAGGCGTGCCTTAATTAGCTCAAATCAATCCCAAGCTAAAAAGTAAAAAGCGTAAACGAGGAGGCGTGGCTTAATTAGCTCAAATCAATCACAAGGTAAAAAGCGTAAACGAGGAGGCGTGGCTTAATTAGCTCAAATCAATCCCAAGCTAGAGAGTAAAAAGCATAAACGAGAAGGCGTGGCTTAATCAGCTCAAATCAATCCCAAGCTAGAGAGTAAAAAGCATAAACGAGGAGGCGTGGCTTAATTAGCTCAAATCAATCCCAAGCTAAAAAGTAAAAAGCGTAAACGAGGAGGCGTGGCTTAATTAGCTCAAATCAATCCCTTAAACATTCACTTAAGAGTGTTTCAGCCCAGCTTCAATTCACTCCAGAATGCTTTCAGACTGGGCTCAGGTCACTCCCCTCCACTAGGCCCAAAACACTCGCTCCAGGCTCAGATGACTCCCTGTATGTTTTTACAGTGTTCAACGTCTCCAGTTCAGTTTGGTATTACAGTTCTAACCTAAATCAAACTATGGTTCGCACATGAAAAGTACGGAAGAAGTTGACATGTTACTTTGAGTATTTATGGCTGGTGTGTAGTAACAGTTGGAGGTTTACCGCCTGTCAGCAAAAAGATAAGGCAATTTTTTTACTCTTTTGTTTTTCTGATTTTCCAGACCGGTAGATTTGGAAAACTTTCAGATTATATTTGGTTGTTTTAACATTTTAGAATTATCTGAATATGTTGCCAATTGTGTTGAATAAGGTTGCCATTTCCCATTGTTTAACATGCATGCATTCTAACCTATCCTCTTGCAATTTAACTAGTTGTATTCACAATATTTTGTGAACCAAACATATATTTCTTTTTCTATTTATGTTTCGACCACTTCCAATTATTCTTACAGTAGGCAGAAACCATTTAATTAAAACAATTTGTTTTACTCTGGTGTACACAGGAACACTCAATACTGGATAACTATGTCAGTGGAAGATAGCAAACGTGTCATATCACTTTTATCTTGACGTGAGTAGCTTTATCTCTATACTAACACTGATATCGAAAGAAGAACGGATGAGGAGACACGGTAGCTGGCTACAGCGGTCCTCGGCCGACAAACAATACTTCCCCACCGTGTCGTTGCCTCGTCACATGTCTGCAGCGACGGATACGTAGCACCATTTGTAACCGTTTACACACAGACGTTTGGACCATCATTCTGAGACGTACAGATATTTCTTCTCATTCACACATATGTATTGTGTGACCATTTGGCATTGTTATGCATTTAGCCAATGACATTGGTTAAGCATAAACGAGGAGGCGTGGTTTATTAACTCAAATCAATCCCAAGCTAAAAAGTAAAAAGCGTAAACGAGGAGGCGTGCCTTAATTAGCTCAAATCAATCCCAAGCTAAAAAGTAAAAAGCGTAAACGAGGAGGCGTGCCTTAATTAGCTCAAATCAATCCCAAGCTAAAAAGTAAAAAGCGTAAACGAGGAGGCGTGGCTTAATTAGCTCAAATCAATCACAAGGTAAAAAGCGTAAACGAGGAGGCGTGGCTTAATTAGCTCAAATTAATCCCTTAAACATTCACTTAAGAGTGTTTCAGCCCAGCTTCAATTCACTCCAGAATGCTTTCAGACTGGGCTCAGGTCACTCCCCTCCACTAGGCCCAAAACACTCGCTCCAGGCTCAGATGACTCCCTGTATGTTTTTACAGTGTTCAACGTCTCCAGTTCAGTTTGGAATTACAGTTCTAACCTAAAGAGCTAGGAGCTGATTTTACAATTGTCAACATATTTATCAATTGTGTACTGTATGCTTTTTGGGTTATTTGTTTGTTTGTTTTTTAACGCCGCACTCAGCAATATTCCAGCTGAAATTTATAGCTATTATTTATAGCTGCTATATATAACCACGACTGTCTTCGTACTAAACGCCACAGCTACAAGTCGCAATACCACTAATAAAGCTATGAAATCTGTGTCCATTCAGGTCGCGACACCCTAGTAAAAGTTTACAATAAGTCTTGAATATGTTTGTTTGTTTGGCCCGTCATGGCCCGGGATTGACATTTCAACAGGACAACGCTCGTCCTCACACGGCTAGGGTCGCAATGGATTTCCTTCACCATAACAATGTCATGTTACTGCCATGGCCTGCAAATTCTCCACATCTCTCCCCAATAGAGCATGTGTGGGATGAAATGAAGCGCCGTCTGCGTCGTCTTCCACATCCTCCAGATAACGTCCGTGACTTGGCACAGGATTTGAGGAGGATATGGCAGGCCATTCCCCAGGCCTTCCATGCCCATTTGGTGGACTCCATGCGTCGCCGATGCACTGCTGTGATTGACGCACAGGGTGGTCATACCCGTTATTGACTTTGTGACTTTATCGTTTGACCCCCTACTCCATATTGATCTTCTGACGTCATCGTAACAGATGTTGTTCAAGTCCCGTTGACATTTTCTTATGATCCGATCATTCAGCTGCTACAGCAATACCACTAATAAAGCTATGAAATCTGTGTCCATTCAGGTCGCGACACCCTAGTAAAAGTTTACAATAAGTCTTGAATATGTTTGTTTGTTTGTTGTTTAACGCCGCACTCAGCACTATTCCAGCTATATGACGGCGGCCTGTAAAAAAAAGAGTCTGGACAAGACAATCCAGTGATTGACATCATGAGCCTCGATCTACTCAATTGGGATCGATGACATGCATCAACCAAGTCAACGACCCTGACCACCCGATCCCGTTAGTCGCCTCTTATGACAAGCATAGTCGCCTTTTACGTCAAGCATGGGTTGCTGAAGACAATCGACTTACAATTCTGAAAGGATGTTTTAGACTAAAAAGTGGCAGATGTGAGATAAAGTCACTTTGATTCTTCTGATCATAATAATCATATCAGGGTTAAGTCCAACTATGAGAATAATAAGATGCCTCTATACAACTGTGCATCCGTCTCTCTCTCTCTCTCTCTCTCTCTCTCTCTCTCTCTCTCTCTCTCTCTCTCTCTCTCTCTCTCTCTCTCTCTCTCTGTATATATATATATAAATTTCTCCATTTCTCCTGGATCTTCTTTTCGAGAATATATTATTTGATTTGGATTTCACACTACTAGAACTCAGAGGATATTGACTGGAGTTTCAATGTTCTGCTGATCCCCGTTTCACTTATGTTCAACACAGTCTTACAGTTACATATGGCGTCTGTCGAAAATTTTCATGTTGCAAATACATCAATCCAAATATAAACATTGTCAGGTGGGTAAACCAACCCAATCAATCTATTCTTAGAAAAACACAATATATTAAGTAATTCAGATTTCCTATCACCAACATTCAAAGAGAAAATAAAGTCTAAACTAGATTCTCTCTCGAGGGAAACTCTTCAGATGCTATTGCAACTAACAACCTTAGGACATACAGAGTAGTTAAAAATGAAATAAAATTAGAACTTTATCTCAGTCACTGTAAAAAAAATTGAAAATGAAATAAAAAGCCAAAATCCACCTGAGCTATATTGACAATGAAGGCAAATTCTGCTGTTGTTTAGTAGCGCATGTTCATGCCAGACAGGTCGGTAATACTGAATTATTGCTTCGCCAGAGCGGGAGATCAGAATGGATAATAAATGTCTTTTCAATGTATACCTGCACGCTTTTGTCACGATGACCTATCACATTCAAGGAGGGGGGCCTTGCAATGGCGATAACCACGATAAGGTTCTACGTATATGGAATCTTACTGATAAGTGACAAGCAATCTGAAATTCAACATTTTGAATTGTGATGTTTATCCTTTTCACGATAGTACGGAAGTTTTCACGTTACTTTGAGTATTTATGACTGGTGTGTAATCAAATGCTGGAGTATATGGCAGATGTAGGTTTACCGTCTGTCAGCAAAAACATAACTTAATAAAGAACTTTTCAAAATAAATTCTTTTGTTTTACTAAATTTCCAGCCCGGTAGATTTAGAAAACTTTCAGATTATGTATTGTTTTAACAATTTAGAATCATCTGAAATGTTTCCCATAGTATCAGGTTAGCGTACCCCATTGTATAACCTGCATCAAACTATGGTTCGCACATGAAAAGAAGGGAAGTTGTCATGTTACTTTGAGTATTTATGCCTGGTGTGTAGTCTGATGATGGAGCGTGTAGTAGATGGAGGTTTACCGCCTGTCAGCCAAAACATAAGGCAATTTTTTTTTACTCTTTGTTTTTTTCTGATTTTCCAGACCGGTAAATTTGGAAAACTTTCAGATTATTTTTTTGTTTTAACATTTTAGAATTATCTGAATATGTTGCCAATTGTGTAGTATTAGGTTGACATTTCCCATTGTTTAACCTGCATGCATTCTAACCTATCCTCTTGCAATTTAACTAGTTGTATTCACAATATTTTGTGAACCAAACATCTATATCTTTTTCTATATATGTTTCGTCCACTTCTAATTATTCCTACAGTAGGCAGAATCTTAAACCATTTAATTAAAACAAGCCTTTAAGTGTTTTTTGTTTTATTCTGGTGTACACAGGAGCGCTGAATACTGGATAACTATGTCAGTGGAAGGAAGCAAACGTGTCATATCACTTTTATCTTGACAGGAGTAGCTTTATCTCTATACTAACACTGATATCGAAAGAAGAACGGATGAGGAGACACGGTAGCTGGCTACAGCGGTCCTAGGCCGACAAACAATTCTTCCCCACCGTGTCGTTGTCTCGTCACATGTCTGCAGCGACGGATACGTAGCACCATTTGTAACCGTTTACACACAGACGTTTGGACCATCATGCTGAGACGTACAGGTACTAGATATTTCTTCTCATTCACACATATGTATGGTGTGACCATTTAGGAGATAAACATACTGTGTTTTCAATGTAGAGCTAGGTTACCTGTAGATTTAATCCCGCTAAATTGAATTTGGAACCGAACGCGCAGCGTGAGGTTTCAGATGTTAAATTTAGCGCGGTTAAATCTACAGGTAACCTAGCTCTACATTGAAAACACAGTATGTTTATCTCCATTCTACCATGACTAAATAAAACGCGAACTCTTTGGTGTAAGCAAATATACTGAGTGAAGCGGCATGGGTTGGGTTCAGTGTTTTGAGTGTGTTATCGATCTAAATTACAGAATCACCGAACGAAATATGGTTCTGTATATACTCAAGCAGTTTGTTTAAACCGTAATACTTCACTCGAACATATGACAGGCATTGAAAGCATATAAGCACGGCAACTAACATGAGGTGGGCATCCCTAAAGAAAACAAAGCAAGCTTTGCAAGGCTTTCGCTCTACATCGCACGTCACCATTATGACGTCATATCGCTCATTGTGAAGCAAAAGATGTGACGTCACAGTCGTATATAGAAAAGCGCCAAAATTTTAAGCTCTCTGTTGTCTCCAAAACGTAAATACATTCCCTTTGTAGATTTCTGTCGTGTTTTTCTGCACGAAATGTATTGCCACACATCCTTTGAATATTGTAGTAACCGCATCTGTGCATTCTGTAACCTGTAATTGTAGATATAGTTATTTAAATATGCCTACCGACAATGACTGAAAATAGTATTATTCTATGAATATTAGCATCCGCGGTGATGCGGCCGTCAAACCAGCTGTTTCAATCAGAGGGGGTTTATTGTGATTTAATAGCCTCTGATTGACCAATCAGAATCGAGTAAATTCCAAATTCATGGTAGATTTGGCATTGTTATGCATTTAGCCAATGACATTGGGTTAAAGTTTTACTTCAGCTAAGATAGGTTTGTTTTTCTGTTGTTTGACGCCGCACTCAGCAATGTTCAAGCTATGTGACGGCGGCCTGTATATAATCGAATCTGGACCAGACAGTCCAGTGACTGACACCATGAGCATCGATCTACGCAATTGGGATACGATGAAATGCATCAACCAAGTCAGCGAGCCAGACCACCCGATCCCGTTAGTCGCCTCTTACGGCATGGGTCGCTGAAGACTTATTCTCTACTCGTATCTTCACGGGTCTCTTGAGCTAAGATTATTCATCGCAGTGAAACTGATAAATTCTTACTTCAACGGGCAGCAATGAAGAGTCATTATTCTCAATATTTTCAACCTGTAATATGAATGTTTCAATTGTTGCCACATTCTTTGGAACACATAGTGCAACGTCCGTTGTGCTGAAGGCACCAAAGTGAGAATATAGTTTCTACCAGTGAGACATAGTACATTGTGGTCCATTTAAAAAGTTCAAATTGTATGCTCATTCCTTTCATCCAAGCGGCAAATCAACGTACGGAGATTCCATTCTCATCCTGTTATACTGGTAAAGACATCATGAGTAGTTAACGGTATAATATAACGGGTATATAATGTGCTGGCAGGACAACACGTTCATTTAACTGAATCTTTGGTCCACATGATCTTTCATGTATAGTACTACTTTCCTGTGACTGATTACAATCAAAATTATGACGGGTGGTTATTTCAGAATTGTTTGGGTTGATAGGGGGTTCTGTTCTTGATTCAGTAGATTCATTTGTACCAGGAACCTCTTTATGATTGGTTGTCGGTTGATCTTGTGTAGACTGTGTATGTTTCCGTGTGGTCTGTCGAGTAACGTCGGCGTATGAGGGTCCTTTTGTGATTTTACGCTCCTCCCGTTCCAAGTTGTTAACGTTCTTCTTAATTTCACCATAGCTAGTAAAACAGGATTTATAGTTATCTTCGTTGGTTTTTACATCAGATTCAAGTGACGAGACATCCTGCTTGATCATGTGGGGCATTGAATGCTTCGAAGTATCATCAAACTATGGTTCGAACACGAAAAGTACGGAAGGTCTCATGTTGGTTTGAGTATTTATGCCAGGTGTGTAGTCTGATGACGGAGTGTGTAACAGATGGAGGTTTATCCCCTGTCAGCAAAAGAATAAGGCAAACATGTTTACTCTTTTGTTTTTCTGATTTTCCAGGCCGGTAGATTTGGAAAACTTTCAGATTATGTTCTGTTTTAACAATTTGGATTTATCTGAAATGTTTCCCATTTGTGCATTATTAGGTTAGCATTTCCCATTATTGAGAAACATGATTCGTACATGACAAGTTCGGAATTTGTCATGCAACTTTGAGTATTTATGCCTGGTGTGTTGTCTGATGCTGGAGTATGTGGCAGATGGAGGTTTACCGCTTGTCAGCCAAACAAATAAGATAATGCAAACTTTTTAAAATAAATTCTTTGTTTTACTGAGGTTCCAGACCGGTAGATTTGGAAAACTTTCAGATTATTTTTTTGTTTTAACAATTTAGAATTATCTGAATATGTTGCCAATTGTGTAGTATTAGGTTGGCATTTCCCATTGTTTAACATGCATGCATTTAACCTATCGTCTTGCAATTTAACTAGTTGTATTCACAATATTTTGTGAACCAAACATATATTTCTTTTACTATTTATGTTTCGTCCACTTCCAATTATTCTTACAGTAGGCAGAGTATGTAAACCATTTTATTAAACCAAGCCTTTAAGTGTTTTTGTGAGTCTGATGTACACGGGGACACCCGATACTGGATAACTGTTTCAGCGATAGAAAGCAACCGTATCATATCACCTTTATCTTGACGTTTATAGGTTATTCGATAATAGGTAACCCTGAGAATATCGAGATAACAATACTGCTCTGTGAACAGTTGGTACAACAAATGTGGTGGAGTTAAAGTCCAATAATTATGACAGAGGAAACAGATCGGATCGAAACCAACACTAGCGCTTTGATGACATGCGAATGTAACCTAGCGAATGAAATATAATAATCATTAATGAAAATAATTTTTCGCTTTATTATATTCAGTATATTTTAGGGACCTTTGTAAAACACATGAAACAACTTGCAATGCCGGGGACACGGTTGCCCAAAGGTTGGCAGAATCCTGTTGTCGTTTTGAATCCTACATTCTTGGTTTCTCGGTGCCACGACCCTACTCGTGGCTTTCACCACAGTTGTAAACGCCTGCTAAAGGTAGCCACTGCGAGCACATGTCTTGCGCAGCTTGCATTGCTGTGCTAGTTTTAACACCACTGGAATTGTATACACATGGATCTCAACTGCAAGTCGAGTGCAGAAAGGGCTTCTATTGCGTTGTTTTTAGATCAATATCAGGTGTTATCTTTCAAAGGACTGTTTTAAGTTGTCACGCCGTCATATAACTGAAATACTGTTCAAAGCAGAGTTGAGGCGGTGCGGTAGCCTAGTGGTAAAAGCGTTCGCTCGTCACGCCGAATACCCGGGTTCGATTCCCCATATGGATACTATGTTAGAGGCCACTTTCTGGTGTCCCCCGCCGTGATATTACTGGAATATTGCTAAAAGCGTGGTAAAGCCATATTCAATCACTCACTCAAAGCCGCGTTAAAGTCACCCAGTCACTTACAAAGTCCAATATTATTCCATCACCGGCCTACTGAAGCTACTTGTACACGTTGTAATATTCCAGCTATGTCAGCGGCCTGTATATAATCGAGTCCGGGCCAGACAAACCAGTGAACAATGATAAACGCAAATGGGATATAAGGAAACGCAATAACTCTAGATAGCGAGTCAGATCCACATAGCCGCCGCAACAAAAAGAAACTGTCTCGGTCTGCTCTCTAAGTATTTGATGGCGGATAAGTGATTACTTACCTTTGTGGACATCCGAATGACATCTTGTTGACCTCCGGCTGACGTCTGAAAGTTCCGAGATTCCGACAGCCATTCCGGATTCATTCTGACGGAATATTCCAAGATCGTTATGATTCAAGCATACAAGTTACAGTTACAGTTATCACAAGTCGCATGTGATTTGTCGTCCGTATAAAATATTACAGTTTACAGTCTATATTTAGATGTTTTGGCAGTCGTCGATTGTCATCGCGATTCTGGGGGTCCGAGGTCATTCCCACCGGATTGTTTACATTATGATCATTTGCGCGATGACGCCGTCAGTCATCTGTCGATGTTTACAGTGATCATTCTGAAGTGGAGCCTATATATTTAATTCCAAGCTTTAATTAGGTTTTGACTTCATCCTGACTTCAATTTGACAGCTCTCGGAGACGTGGCCTCATTGTTAATCATTCTGGGTCACGTGACTTCCGGAATGTATTGTTTACATTACATGTATCCGGTTCCGGTTGCAGCCACGTTCGTACGCTTTCAAGTTTAAAAGTTAATTGTACAGTTTAATTGTTGTAAAAGTTCAGATTAATCGAGGGAGGGATACAGACAAGTACCAGATTCTAGAGTGAGTGAGTGAGTTTGGTTTAACGCCGCTTTTAACAGTATTCCAGTTATATCGCGGCATGTCAGCTTAATGTGGGAGGAAAGCCCGAAGTGATGCAAGTCTCAGACGTTTACCACCAACGAGCTGACAAACCTAGAAACATAATCGGGGTGAACCGGGATTCGAACCCACAATCATAGGTTTCTTGTGTGCCCAAGGGACGCAACTCTGCACAGCGAATCGCGGCGCCTTAGACGACTGGGCCACCCGTGCCCCCACAGAGCCACGATGTGACAGACAATGCCGAAAGACGGATGTTTCCAGTACAGTTGACAGCCGGTATCGCGTCCCGCGATCTCGAGTCCATGTACAAGATTTTTCAGTTCATTGAATAATTAATAAACTCTTTATTGAACTAAACCTACTTGTTGTGTGATCAGTCTGCACTTCGCTAGTTTCGACATTCGTATCTTTGTAGATCCTTCTGATGTTTTTTCGCTGAACCTCGTGTCCAAGGTCTGGTATTTATTTTGTCACATTTTGTGACTGGTGGCAGCATCCATATATTTTAGTAATTTGTCCACTATGATAATAAACCTGTATTTAACAACGTTTGCAATACAACGGAAAAATAGTATGTCCCCTAGAAATGTTTATATTCACCTATTTGACTGACAAACAGACCTTACATTGATGACCTACAAGGACTGGGAATGTATTTCCTTCCGTTTTGCTGATAATAGTACCGGGTATCAAATACAGTGAACTGTTTTAACGAACTCATAGGGGCTACTAATTTTAGTTCGTTATAACCGTAGTTCGTTATAAGCATATGTACAGCATATATGTAAAAAATTATCGGTACCTAACAATATGTTCGTTATACCCGTCAGCCTTTTATAAGCGTGTTCGTTTTAAACGCAGTTTAACGTAGATAAAATCTACAGTATGGAAATAATGTCGATTTAATCACAAACTCGGTTATGAGCAGATGCATGTAAGTTTCTTGGAACCAAACACTCAAAGACACTATTAAATTCATTTAATCATTAAGGAAGCAACAGTATTGATCATGCGACGTTTGCAACGTGTTGCAGTTGCAGGTGAGCACACGTCAGAATGGACGTTTCTCATTCTGCTATCTGCCATCTCTGAAGGTAAAGCTACGGTGCAGTTGGCCCAGAACAAACTCACAGGAGCGTAGTGATTATTTGATTAAGTTAGTCTCTATCCATCAAAATGTGGCATTTATACCAAGCCATTAGGTCAATTAATGTGGTACGACATGCATCGCTGTGGGCTTACCTACCATAATATAATCATTAATGTAAACACGTGTGATGCTTTCATCATAGTTAGATATTTATTTCGGGTAGCCTTTGTGATACACTCTTGATGAAGCCACTTGCAATGCCGGGGATAGGGGTGACCCTGTAGGGCGTATCAGAGTACCATGGTCGTGGGTTTGAATACCAGATTCATTGATTATGATTCTTGGTATGTCGGCCCCACAACAGTGTTCATGGGTTTCACGATGCGGTGCTGGTAACACTGCCTGCTGACTCGCTGTCCCAGCCAAGTGTCATCCAAAATCTGGCTTGCCTGCCCTACATGACAAGTCTGCACTGACACGGCCTCAAATAACATAATTTATATGTAAGCATCAATTTTTCTCTTGCCTCCATAACCCGGAGACATGTCCTTTCCTCTTTTGAACCGGATTCCAAAGTTCCATAAATATCTGTCCAAAGAGAGAAATGTAGATGGGTGCGAGAAAATCCCTTCATCAGAGATAAATCATAATCCTTAATCCAATAAAGGAAGGACCTTCTTTATAGTAGAAAGTATTTAGAGTATGTGGAGTATTTTTTTTCAAATATGACACATCAGTGACAAAAATAATGTCACAAGAAATTCTTTATTTTGACTTTACCATACGTTCCATGTTTGTTTCAGGTGAACAATTAAGTTTTTTTTGCGTTTACATGGGGTTGTGACGGGCGTTACCGGTGGAGGCAGAATTCGCTCACCTTTTAACACCTGGTACTATCGCTATTTGACAGTGATTCATAATTTATAAGCACATGCTTATAATATAGGCGGAATTGAACAATGGATTTGTTATGAATATGAAAATGTTTTTATAGCTTTTATTTATATTGATAATTGAAATGTTGAACTCGCTCACTCACTCCGTGATCAAATGAACAGAGCGTCTTCACGGAAAGCATGTGAGTGGTTCAATCCCTGGTCGTGTGATACCAACAGGTGTCAAAAGATAGTTGTCGTTACCCTGCCTGTCATTTAGGTGAGAAAACAAGAAGTGGTTGGCTCACAGTCACTTTTATGTGGGGCGGTCAGGTAGCCTGGTGGTTGAAGCGTTAGCTCGTCTCGCCGAAGACCCGGGTTCGATTTCCGACATGGGTACAATGTGTGAAGCCAATTTCTGGTGTCCCCCGCCGTGATATTGCTGGAATATTGCTAAAAGCGGCGTAAAACCATACTCACTCACTCACACACTTTTATGTATCCGAGTGGAGTATCCATGTTATATTATGAACTTTCATTGATTTATGCATTGACAGTGAAGAGAATCTTCCTTCCGACTTTGGCGATTACGCTGGTGGTTCTTGTGTACCAGTTTCTTTGGGCTGGTGATCTGTCAACGCATGCCATTGGACGGCTTCCCACAACGTCTCTAATTGGTAAAGATAGGGAGTAAGTACAAAGGGTTATCGCGCACTATTTAAAGAAATAATCATTTATAAAAAACACTCAAGGATCAATGTCTGTCTCCACCCAGCCATTCGCGAGGAAAGGGTAATTTTGTGGCCAAATTCATTTCAATTGAATTAGTTTGAAAATGTACATCTTCATTCCAATTTAATGTGTCCCTGACTGAGCGTTTGTCATGCCAAGTAACTCCAATGAGTGCTTTAGTCAGTAAAGGAGCCATCATTATACAATATCATAGCATCATGAGCGGGTGAGATGGGTTTACACCGCTTTTAGCAATATTCCAGAAATATCACGGAAATGGGCTTTGAGCCCAAGTGGGGAGTCGAGCCTGGTCTTCATCATGATGTGATGTATAAAAAAAACCTCAACAGTAAATTATCAAAATATATTAATCCTTGATTTTAACATAAATAAAACGTCCCAGCTTGACGTGACACTCTCTCTTGACTCGTGTAGAGCAGACCAGAGCTACATGTGGCACGAAGAACACACAGATATGTACATTGTATATGTGGGTACTATATCTAAAGCATTTCCTTTTAACAACAAACATTTCATACTTTCTCGGTCTAACGGCATTATGAAAGACAATAGCGTTACTCTCATTTGTGTTTCTGTTCATTTGCCACTAATACCCCCGACTTCGACTCCCAACATATTTCAAAGTTCAAAACATGAAAAAAGCATATCTCAGAAAATCCACTTTGCACTGCACCTCTCCTGTTGGTATAGAAACTGTGTCCCAAATTGAAAAGAATCCAACATAAAAAGCATCATATTTTTTTCAGAAAAGACACATATCAAAACAAAACTTTCCAAAATATATCAAAATTCAATTCCTGATTAGAGGTTTGTTTAAAACCGTGAGCCTCATTACCAATTGTTTTTTAATGAAAATACAGATATTAATAATTTGTCAATTCATGAAAAGATCGCTAAGTAAGTTCATTGATGGGGTTGGGTTTGTTTAACATCGCACGAAGCAAAATTCAAGCTGTATGACAACAGCACATGACTTTTAAAATGTGTGACTTTAGATTTTAGCATGCATAATATCCGAGTGTATACAGCTCGCGAAAATATGACATGTTTGGTTCTGTTTTGTACAGTTTGAGAGACCAGTTCACTGGTATGTAGCCAGTTTTCAAATCATGATTTCAATATGGTGTAATGATCTCCTCTATATGGACGAAAGCAAGCGCACGGTCAAGCATTTGTCTGTGTATGTTATAGGAATGTCTCCAATACTGTAAGTCAGAACACATCTGGTACATATGACAAATGGCTCATCCTATCATCATTTGCTGAGAAGAACGACATCAAGGTGGCGGGATGGAGAGTACTGTTGCTAACAAGTACAACGAAATCACAATCATTTTGCAGGTAACATATTTAGGAACTGTTCCCCTATATAGGTATAACAATGTGGGTTCTTTACTCATTCTTGAATAATCTTTTAGGTCAGGATCTTTTGTCATGGCCTTGAAAACATGGACTGTCGTACCAGTGGTCCTCTCTGTATCTTCCAGTCTGGAATCTCCCTCAATCCAAGGCGTTTTGCCAGGATGTTGAATTCCTTGACAGTAGTCATAATATCTGAATGTGTCAGCCTTAATGGATATTTTCATTAAATGAATAAGATATCTTTATGGATTTTTTTTTTTTGATCACTGAAATGTTTCTTTGATCCTGGCCCACCCTCCAAGTTCACTAACATACAATACCCTTTTCGTGCTAATATGTGTCATGTTGTATTTTATCAATCTTATACTCAGCCTTCACCCCCCTCCAACAATCAGGGCTGATCCGGAACCCCTATTGTTCTACTTCTCCCCATGTTATCTAACTTCGTCTGTTGAGTCGATACAATATCAATGGTAGAAGCTCATTTTCACTGTCTATCAGGGATCCCAAAGCTCCCTTAGGTATGCAAGAATCCTGTGATCGCGGGTGTGGATCCAAAGACTAACCCTGATCGTGACTCTGGTTTTGTCACAGAACAATACCCCTGATCGATGGTTTCACCAGATGGTAAAGGTCGTTGACCCGAATCACCTCGTTTTCCTCCCAAGCCTTGATTTCTAATTTCCCGCGAATTTGACGTGCACAAACCTTACATTTCTGCAGTAATGTTTGTTTTGCACAAATCTATTACTCATATGTCCTCATTAAATACCAGCATACCTCACTTCACTTTGAACAATTCTGCAGTGATGTTTGTCTTGGACTGCTCTGTAACTTAGGGAACTTACACTGATTTTATTCACTGTCAAAATTGAGTTAATTGCGATTTTCGAAATCCTTGACCAAAGAAATCGGGAATTAATATGATTGGTCCAAGGCTTGTAAGACCATAGATCTTCAGGCATCTGAGGCAATGTTTCCTGTTTATACATTATTTAAGGAAAACAAATGAATCTCATTTTCCACAGCAAATTCGATATTTGATGGTAAAATTGTACCCATTTTGTTACACGGTTCTTAAATATGGGGAATTAAATATTTGGAATCCATTGAAAAAGTGCCTACTTTGTTTTTTATGCGATTTTTATGCATTGGTAAATATTTCTTATGCGTGTTGTTAACTATTGGATAAAAGTATTAAAAATTGACCCTTTGTTAATTTAGAAAATATCTCCATAACTTCCATGTCAATAAATGTCGTATTGATTCTGTAAAAAGTTTGAAGACGAGTTTTCATTTGAAAATTATAGAACGTTGAGATCAAAGTTTCAGATATTACACACAAAGACAATCAATTAATTACCAATATGTTGAATTCCAACAATGAAGATGTTATCAAAACTTTACAATGTGCTTAAAACATGTATTTAGACTGAGATGAATGAATATATATATATATATATATATATATATATATATATATATATATATATATATATATATATATATATATATATATATTATGCTATGTTCATTTTCATGTTGATGTTCATGTATTTGGTAAAACTGAACTGTACAATGGGCCATATCTCCATAGATACTGAATAAACTCTCTGATTTCTTAGATCGATGGACATGATGTCATTCAGGGGATTGTCTGGTGCAGACTCGATTATTTACAGACTGCAATCATATAGATGGGATATTGCTGAGTGCGACATTTAACGACAACAAACCAAAAGAAACAATACCAGAAACCATTCCTACCCTCAATGTTCTCTCTATTTACAGGTCACCGTGGTGTGTTACTTTGAACACAATAAACACGTCACATGACGCTGTTGAAGATGGGAACCGTGCTTATCTCTATGCCATATCTCATGGGGCAAATCTCATATGTCTCCTCCATCACTTGAACATACATGTGTTGGAAATGTTGAAAAGAATTACAGATAATCTTCCCCAATCTGGCTTAGTTCTTATGACAAACAAAACGTTCTTTGAACCCAACATGGCACCAATCACAACTGGGAACAAATCAAGCAATCTCTTGGAAGAAAAGTCATCATTTGATGCCTTTTACATTGAAGAACATCTAAACCCTTTGATTCTGTCAGTATTCTATCCCCAAATGCTTAAAAGACATACAGGCTCACTACAAGAACAAGACACATATTTTAAATCCATTAGCCAACACCCCCCAATATTTTTTCCATGTAAAACATTCACCTCCTTAAGTTTAGATTTGGTCATGTTCCAGTACAATGCCTTCTGGGCTCTTCCTTTGATGAGTGTCAACAAAGGGGATATTATAGCGCAACGTGTCTTATGGGATGTTACGGGCAGGACTGGTATTTATCCGCTTTCTGTGGAACTAGAGTCCGATACATTGAACACCACTTCTTCAAAACGTTTGATTGACTTTTTGCAGTTTTGGAAATGTAAAGGGGATCTCGATGTGTTACAATGTATGGGTGACTTATTAAAACTTCTGAAAGAAAATAAACTCCTTACTTTACGAGACACACATTTAGTGGATGGATGGATCTCTGATTTAAGGTCTATCCATTATCAACTTCCAAAACGGACTGCTCAAAAGAGAATGATTCATTTGAAGAAAATTCTTACAGCTGGAATTATTTCTTTGCCGACAACCCCCACATCTATGAGCAAAGAGGCAAAGGACATTCTTGGCACTGTATGTCCAAAAACTGCCATAGCATTCCCTAATGTGACTATAAATGATATAGCACTTATAATATCCTTTAATGAGCCATCATTGTATGCAAATATTCCAATATTAGAAGCCATATATCGCCCTTATTTCCATAGCATCATTTTCTGTGGACCAAACATCAATACGTTCACATCATCTGTTCATAAAACAAGCACAGGGTATTTCATATACATGGAACTCTTGAAGAGAGGTTGGTACTACATGTATGAATGTATCATTGAAGCAATGAAGCTTAATGTCGATGTGAAAGGATTCTTACAGATTGGAGATGACACTCTGATTAACCCTTGGAAAATTGACACACTGCCACGTGATAAGATCTGGCTGCATACGGGCATCAGGCGTGAAAACGTCTCTGACGAAGAGATTAATCCCAAGTGGAATTGGTGGAAAGAGGGTAAACCAAGGATACTAGCCGTCATTGATGAAATACGGAACATGTCAAAGCCAAAGTCAACAAGATCTTTTGTACATCGCTTTCTTCACAATTTTCAGCATAACTCAAACAATTTTTCAAATATATTTATTCAAGGCTGTGATTTTATGTACGTACCAGCTTCTTTTGAAAACAATTTCACATTTGTGGCTGACTTGTTGTTGAAACATGACGTCATGATGGAAATAGGATTTGCAAATATTGCCCATGGTCTTCAGATGAGGAAAGACATTCATTTTGTAAAAGATGGCAGCCTTTGGGATAATAGGGACAAATATATGGACGTGTATAACAGAAAAGATATATTTTTACATCCCTTCAAGTTTAAGTCTTACCTTTCTCAAGAATCAGGGAGAAATTTCTTTTGTAATACATATCTCAATGTATTCAATCATTCTCACGATTGATAACAAAAGTAAACACAAATTGTGTTTATGAATCATTTCATAGATACACATTTATTATAACATTTAATGTTCTAGGTTTAGATAAATGTAAATATAATTTCATTCAAAACCTGTTGTCTGATCATCGGGAAATGGGCTGGGCAAGGAGTATCAATCAGGCCTGTGAAAATCTATGTGCTCGACGGTTCCTGCGACCCACTGTACATTGAATAGATGAGCAGATGTGGGGATATTTAAATATAAAGGGTTCTTGGGTTTTGGTCACATGGATAGCAATTTAACCGAACTTTAGTGTTCGGTACATACACACCACCACCACCCCTTTTTTAATGTAAAATTAGTTAAAGGTATCTTACCGGTGATGTTGAGGTTGTGATGCCAACTGAATTAGTTTAGTTTACTTAATATAGATATACTTGACTTAAATTATATATACAAACCTATAGAACGTTGAAGTCGTGACATGTGCAATGTCAATATTTTGAACTGTGTCACACACATACCCATGGCTTGACCAGTTGAAGTAGATCTTATATGAATTCAGTTGGTTTTGTTGTTATTCTTATGGTGTATTTGCTTGTTGGATGGGGTTTTCTTACAGGGAAATCTAAATACTTAATTTTAGTTTCACATTTTTTGGCTTAACCCCATATTCAGCATTTTTCGGATGATGACTTAATAATAATAGGCCAGAGAGGAATGTGTGTATCTCCGAGTTCCTATATTTAATTCAGGTCCTCTAGGTCAATATAGAGCCTGATAATTTGTAATGCTTAATTCATCTTGTAGATTGACAATACAGATAAAATGAAAAGATACATAACATTTAAATATATGATATGGGTCTCTTTCAGATTAATTTAAAGGCGGATTCCTTGGTCTACTGTGGAACACATGTATTTATGTTTTTATATTTCTATGTTCATCTAAAAAAATATTTTGCAAAGAAAAAAATGTTCCCTGTAGTTTATCGAAGGCAAATACCCGTTGCAGCTCATTATTGTACATTACAACTTGTAATAGTAGATTATGGCTAATATTAAATAAATAAAAGTGATTTCGACTAATTGCAGAGGCTGAGCAGATAAAAATAAGAGGAAGGAAGTACTGAATATTTGAAGAAAAAGAAAGGTCTCTATTGTTTGTTTGCAAGACATTCACATTTCAAAAAATGATGTTACTCTTATGAGGAATGAATGGGGTATACAAAGCATAATTGCACCATATAAATCTAATGTTAGAGGTGTTGCTATAATGTTTAACAATAATGTAGACATTACAATTCATAGCTCTAAAATAAATGAAAATGGCAATTATATAATAGATGATATAACTCTAGAAGGTACAAGACTAACATTAACTTATCTCTATGGACCTAATAGTTATGACCCTGATATTTATAAAATTCTATTTGACAATATGGACAACTTCGAAAATGATTCATTAGTTATTGTTGGGGACTGGAACCTTATTCTTAATCCTGCAGTTGATTTAGAAAATTATATAAAGATATATATGAAACTAAAGCAAGACAGATAGTTTTGAAAAGAATGGAATCGTTAAATATGATAAATATATGGAGAGAACTAAATAAAGACTTGAAAAAATCTACATGGTGAAGAAAAACCCGAGACAACAAGCTGGGCTGGACTTTTTTTAGTTTCTGAGGACATAAGAAATATGACATTGGAAACAAATGTTTTATTTCTAATGGATAAAAAACCGATCACTCAGTCATAACGTTATTTGTCTCTGCTGCAATTAATCAAGAATGGGGACGCATATATTGGAAATTAAATACTTCACTCCTATCAAATAAAGATTTTATAGATTTAGTTTAAACAGTTATAGAAGAAACTAAAAAGAATATTCTGAGAAAAATGATGGTGAACAAAGTGAGACTACAAACTTGAAATCGATGATTTTTGAAACCCTCTTTATGAAAGTTAGAGAGAAAACAATTTCATTTTCTTCATTCATTAAAAGAACCAAAATCAATCAAACAGAAAAGATTAGAAAGTACGATAAGCGATTCAGAAGATGACATAAGGCGAAATTTTCAACAAATAGACTAAAAACATCTACCAGAGTTATCAAAATACAAATTAGAAATGGAACATATAAAAGAAGAGGAAATAAGAGGAATACTAATTAGAAATAGAATAACAACAGACGGCAATTTCATATTGGATGAATTAAGAAACTTAACTTGTATACCAAAATCCAATAAAGACAGAACATTGATAAAAACACTAGAGACCAATAACTTATGATAAATAACAATGAATGCACTCTCTAAAATGATTAGTACTTGTATTGCAACCCGTATAAAATCGACATTGGAATTGCTCATTCATAATAATCAAACAGTATTTATTCCAGGAAGATCTATTTTAGAAAACACAAGGTTGTTATATGATATTATCTTTGAATCAAAAAGACAAAATAAACTAGCATTACTTCTGCTGATCGATTTTGAAAAGGCATTTGATCAAAACAATTTATAAATACGTTTTACAAAAATACGAATTTGGACCAGAAATGATAGGGTGAATAAATATACTAACTTACGATACTACATCAAGCATAATACAAAATGGTCATTTATCAGATTTCTTTACAAATGAAAGAGACTGTCGACAAGGAGACCCATTTTCCTCCTAGCAGCTGAAATCCTTGGATGTATGGTAAGAAATAAAAATAAAATTGAAGGGATTACTGTAAATGACAAAGAATACAATCTTTGGCAGTATGCTGATGATACTGAATTATTTTTAAATGGCAAAGATGAAAGCTTATATGTAGCTATAGAAACACTTCTTAAATTCTACAAAATATCTGGTTTAAAGGGGGCACGGGTGGCCCAGTCGTCTGAGGCTCGGCGATTCGCTGTCCAGAGTTGCGTTTCTTGGGCATGCCAGAAACCTATGATTGTGGGTTCGAATCCCGGTTCGCCCCGATTATGTTCTAGGTTTGTCAGCACCATACGCTCGTGGGTTTCACCGAAGTGGTAAACGTCTGAGACTTGCATCACTTCTGGCTTTCCTCCCACATTAAGCTGACACGCCACGATATAACTGGAATACTGTTAAAAGCGGAGTTAAACCCAACTCACTCACTCACTCTGGTTTAAAGATTAATGTAGACAAGACAAAAGCAATATGGATAGGCTCAAAAGCGGGTAGTAATGGTCGATTATGTCAAGATTTACAAACAGAATGGCACGATAAGGAATTTCAAGTATTAGGAATTATATCAAACTTAAGTGAACTCGGGGTAACCAATACAAAAAGAATGCTAGAAGAAATAAATAGATTGCTTGCAAATTGGAGAAAAAGAAAACTAACGATAATAGGAAAAATTACAGTCATAAAAACTTTAGCATTGCCAAAACTAGTTCACATATTTTCGACACTACCAAACCCTCTTCAGGACTATGTCTAATCACTTGACAAATATTTTACAATTTTATCTGGAATAATAAAAAAGACAATATCAAAAGGACAACTTTGACAAGAAAAAATGAGGAAGGTGGATTACACATGATTATCATTAGTACCTTTATTGACGCACTGAAACTATCTACGTATACGCTCAGATAATATTGCGAAAAAACAACATACAGTCTCACTTGTAATAACCCAATTAAAGATAAACTGTCTCTTGGTGCTAATGTTGACAAGCAATCTTTTGTTAAAACCCCTACTGGAAAGATATATTGAAAGCTTGGAACAACTTTTGTAAAAAAAAAAAAATATTATTAATGTTGATAATATCGAAGACATTTTGTCCCAACCGTTATGACTTAATCACAACTTCAAACAAGCAACTTACTACGTAAAGCAATGGGCTAATAATGAAATTTACTCAATTAAAGATATATGCAATGAAAACGGATTGATGTCATTTGAAGAACTGAAAATAAATATCCGATTAAAGGTACAATATTAGACTATAGATATGTATTTTTCATAGAAAATAACAATCAAGAAAACTAGAAAAATACTTTTACAGAACTTGTATCTAAACAGTTGCTGAAGTTGCTGAAGCATTCAAAGGCGCTATGAAATGAAAATAATCTTAAAGTTTGTGATAAATGGCAATCAACATTTCACTGTGATTTTAATTGGAAAAATATATTTACTGTTTATAGATGTAAACTGAATGATGTAAAAGTTTTAGATTTTCAGTACAGATTTCTACATTGAATTATCAACACAAAGAAGAAACTATTAACACTGAATCTTGAAGACAACAGTGTTTGTAGCTTTTGTAATCCTGTCAATGAGGAAATCAGCCATGTCTTTTGGGAATGTATGTAACTAGACAATTTGGGACTGATTTTGATCTTTGGCTCAACAAACATCTTTCTCCAAAAAATAAATTGACAAAATATCTTATTTGGTTTGGTTCTAACTGATACTTTAATCATATATTTTTATTGGGGAAAAGGCATATTCATGTATATGGAATCAAAGGAACCAAACCGAAAATAGATATACTTTTAAAACTACTTAAAACATATTCAATCGAGAAAATTATTGCTATAAAAAAGCATGACAAAAATAACTTTAACAAAAAATGGTCACTTTTATTCTCAGCATTTGATTCTTAGCTCTCTGTTGCTACATGCTATGTTTGAGTCTTTTTGGTTTGAAATATGACATTGTTTATGTCCAAACCTTTGAATTTTTAAAGACTATATAGTGTCATTCTATACAATCCGAAATATGTTTTCGACGGAAAACTGTATTACTCTGCAACTATGGGAACAATAATATACTGCATAACTCAACCCATCTGACAGGATTTTTAGGTTTTTGTTACATACATACATACATACATACATACATACATACATACATACATACATACATGTACATACAAAAAAAAGTGGGCTGAGCTATGCAACTGAACATTTGAATCTCACGCTTTCACGCTTGGCTTCATGCAGACAATTTATACTTGGTCTAACGTCACTGCCGCTAAAGCGATGAAAGACGACAATTACCCCAACAGTCATGACTTTTTCTTGAACTTGCTTGAGGCATGTCTGTTAGCTTTTGCTATGATATTTCCAACATTGTTCAATATATACTATCAACCAATATTTTAAAGCCTTTACATATCGCTATAGATTTGTGTCTTAATGAATAACGTGTGTGTGTGTGAAGAAATGATCAACTATATGCAGAAACTATATGTATACAGAACTTTGAAACGTTTTACTAAAAACATAAAAGGTCATCTGAAGTTTTGTTGTGATGGTAACAGCCGTCTACAAGAGGATAACCTAGAATAGGTTCCCAGCAAGAAGTGAGTGAGTGAGTGAATATGATTTTACGCCGCTTTTAGCAATATTCCAGCGGCGGGGGACACCAGAAATAGGCTTCACACATTGTACCCATGTTGGGAATCGAACCCGGATCTTCGGCGTGACGAGCGAACGCTTTAACCACTAGGCTACCCAGCAAGAAGGATACAGTGACTACTACCAATGCTTAAGCTTGTCGTCCGAGGCGGTTTAATGGATCTGGGTCAGGTTCAGTGACTTGATTACATGTCAACTTTCCTCAAAGGCGTGAATCGTTGCTCACTCGTTTGTCTGATCCAGACTCGATTTTTTCAGGCCACCGTCATGTAGCTGGAATGTTGCTGAGTGTAGGTCAAACAACACGCAAAAAAACATGTAACCCTACCTGTAGTTACAGGTGTAGTATTGTATGAGATCATTCTGGTTTACGAATTTAAGGGATCCAGTCGATGTGATATTCAGAGCTGCCATGAGCCCATTGGTGCTGTACAGTTGTTTCTCTTGGACGTGCAGCATGTCCAGCTAACAAACTGTCTGTGTAAAATCAGAGGCGAAGATATTTCTTTCGTTTTATATATTTCACCTATCTTCACTCCAGCCCAAGCCGGAACTTACTCATAATTTTCTATTTCATGAGATTTTTGAAAACCCATAATACATATGACATCTGTTATGAATGCACCTATATTTGTCTGGATTTTTAAAAAAATTGTTGTTGTTTTTAAAACAAACCATCAGCATTCATGAACTGCTACACAATTTGATTTGGTAGTATGGTTTCTGGTTTCGGGAACCACATTTCAGGATTATCTCCGCATTTTGACAAAAAACATTGCCACATACTTTGATGTCCACTTTTCATTGTTATTTTATTCAACATCAAAACTGGAATATGTGTTCGGACAAATCGTGAAACAAAAGACTTTTTGTATGTTCTCCAACCACCACGTCTCATCACAGTGTATTGAGGATAACATATCACAGTGGAACGATCTTGAGAAGAACAATTCCCTCTGGATTAATTGAAATACTGAATTTATCTGTAAGATTGTATGTCCCAATGTTGATGTCGTCAAATACGTCCGTGATGTTGTACCCATTTTGATTGGTCAATTGGATCTGCGACAAGGTCAAGGTCACGAGTGTGGGTGTTCCGCCAAGATCCGGATTGAAAAACGCAACTGCATAACTTCGAGGAAAAGCCAATGCTTTGGTCCACACTTGAATATTTGCGATCTGGAGGTGAAAAAAGGTAATTGTCTCAGATAAATCTAATCGAGATGTCAGTTGATATTGTTACTTGATACGGTTTTCACAGTAGAAATAACTTTTAAAAGGTTCTTAGGTATTAACATCTTAAATATAGTTCCAAATATTATTGTTTGTTTGTTTGTTTGTTTAACGTTGCAACCAGTAATATAGCAGCATCGCCTCTGGACCAGATTAACCAGTGATTTACTAACAGCAAAGGCTTGGGGTAGATAAATAATAATAATAATAATAATCATGTGTATACTTATATTGCGCTACACTCCTCACACAAGGTGTAGGTGTAAAGCTCTAACATTATTACACCGGTCAATAGATCAGTGTGCACTCGATTTTTTAATTCTCAGCTGCCTGGAAAGTACACAACCTAAACTGCATGTGAGGCGCTAGGTTATCAGCCACATTACCATCTCATCCTACCGGGTACCCATTCACTTTCATAGTTGACAAACAATCCACGAAATCACCGCACCTGACCGCCCGAATATTGTAGTTGCCACGAACCATTAGATAGTTGCCTCTTACGACAAGCGACCGCCTCCGTCACTGGACAAAATATCATCCATTCCAAACAAATCCAAAACTTGGAAATACCACCATTCTAAATGGAAATATGACCATTCCAAAATTTGTCATTGTCATATTTCCAAGCTTGGATTTGTTTGGATTTGTTTGGATTTGTTTGGATATGTTTGGATATGTTTGGATACAACGTGTCATAATCATATCTGTTAAACGTTGTACAACTTTTGACCATATGTGAGATTAGTAATGACATGAAAGTAAATAATGAAGAGTATTTTTGCACTATTTACCACGAAAAGACCAAATCCTAAGCAAATTTAACTAAAAGAATTTCTGTCATTTAAAGTGGCTACTCTTTGTATTTAATTTCTTCCTTGTCTATAATCATATGACATTGACTATGAACTTTGAACAATTAAACAAATATTTGGTTTTCCCATACCGACTGACGGTTGTCGTAGAACAAAGACCATTTCGTGAATAGAGGGCCTCATTATTATAATTTGAACTAATATACATACATGTATAATACACATATACACGGAATGATTTCTTATTTTGTCAATTTAATCATAACCCAAATCATACAAATCGAACATGTGAAAATAAAAGTAGTGACTAACTTTATGATCAAGGGTATAGATACTCAATTGTATCTATTCATCCTAATAGTATAACAATAAATCCTGTGTATTTACTGAGCATATTTAGTTACATCCGGATCTACGACCGCAGTCATATAATCAATCAAGGTAAGTATATTAGATTGAATTAAAAATGTGCTATCGCTAAAACAAAATTTTCCGTTATCCACGTAAGCCTAAACCTGGGAGAAATAAAGTTCTGTTCTGTTCTGAAGACGCCGTCATGATTAGTTGGCGCCAGTCTAGACTGTCCAATCAACGTGAATATACAAACCGTGATGTTACTTGACCAGTTGATGACACCTGTCAAACTCAAAGTGCCCCTGGTCCTCCACCCACCATGTGTAATACTTAAGCGCACTTGATTGTTTTATTTGCAGTTATATCACTGTTAGGCTGAGTGATGAGAGAATACATTTTGTTGTTTTTGTTAACGATCGTTCAACGTGGTAACCTTATAAGTGACTAACATTTTTATCATGATGAAATAATCAGAGGGACTGACGATCGCATTTTTCGCATAAATGTCATGCTCGCATTAATTTACTGAAGATAGATTTGAACATTTCTGAGCAAAGATCATGTTTGGGTAAGGGAAGTAAATCTTGTCTCCGCTTGCAATTGGATTCAATCGGGCGAGCAGTTCCGAGATCGCAGCTTGACTGTTCGGTACGGCCGAAAGGCGGCATCCATGTTGTTCACGCTCAGCTGATCACGGGGCCTCAGTTTTCGGTATTCTGCTTATGAGCCGGGAAGCGCATGAAACACGGGTGTCAAAACGAATATATTTACCAATTATATGTACGGTCAATTAGGGGATTGCCTAAAAGTCGGGCCAAGAAAAGTCGGGCCGGGCCGGGCCGGACCAGCGGGTAATACTAAAGATGGATTGCAGAATTATAAAATAAATCGTGCACATCTAGGCAGATCGCAAATGTCCACAAACGTATAGTTTTGCTCATTTAATTGAGTTTGAATCGAAATGCATCTTCAACAATGTAATAAACTGATAATTATGACGTGAGTCCTCGTAGAAAGGTCAGTGTCTTGACTGTGTGGTTTCTTTGATGAGAAAGTTTCTCACCGACCTTAGCGTGTAAGGGTGTGATGTCCAGGGCAGGGACGACAGTGTTTTGACTACTCTTCTTTCATAAATTAACGTGTTGGGCATTAACCTTTACTAACAGGATGTTTTCTGGAAGTGGATATTCGCGAATGTCATAGGGCTGACACGACACGTGGTAAGAACTGTCCTAGCACTTCTAAAGTTCCTAACATTCTTCAATATCTAAAGACTAGTATTATATCTACACCACTTTATTGTCTCATATTGCGGTAGTTAAAGAAAACACAGTGCTCAAAGTGAAGCCCTTTTCACTCTACATTCTCAACATATTCTCTGTCAGACGTGTTTGGCTTGGCCGGGGCTGTCAAAATCAATTTTAAACACACAGATGTATCATCAAATGTGTTTACATCTGTAGCTTGATATTTTATCTACCTGTATACCACTTTATAATGTCACAATAAATCGTATTTAAAGAAAACAAGGTGCTCTAAGTAAGGCACTTTTCCCTCTACATTCTCAACATATTCTCTATCAAAAGTGTTTGGTTTGTGTTGGGTCCGACTTGGCCCGGGCTGTCAAAATCAACTTAAACATCACAGATGTATCATCAAATGTGTTTACATCTATAGACAAGTATCATGTCTACCTAAATACCACTTTATAGTGTCTCAGATCGCGGTATTTAAAGAAAACAAGGAGCTCAAAGTGAAGCTCCTGTGTGTAATCGGTTTAATTATACGGTATACATTGTATACAGACAATAATATATTAATGTCTCACTTCTGTACATACATTAAACAGCTTTGTACAAATAAACATTGATATAATGTACAGAACCATTCAATAGAATTATGAGAGATTATTAACAGAATATCCCACTGACAAGTGTATGATACATTGTTGAATTAACATTAGATAAGGTTGAGAATTATTTGCATATTTTTTCAATACATACGATGATAACCAGCCTACTCAGAAATCAGAGCTGGTTTTTTGTGATGTCAGCAAAGCCTTTGATAGAGTATGGCACAAAGGAATTATTCATAAACTCAATGCTTACGGTATCGAAGGTGACCTTTTGAAATGGTTTGAAAGCTACTTAGAACATAGAGTCCAAAAAGTAGTCATTAATGGTTATACCTCAGAATCAAAATTTGTACAAGCTGGGCTCCCCCAAGGGTCAGTCCTTGGACCACTGCTTTTTATTGTTTATATAAATGACATTGTGGAAGCTATCGAGAGTAATATACGCCTGTTCGCAGACGATACATCTATATATGACCTCAATGATGATCAAATCTCTGCAGCAAATTGTATCAACAATGATTTGACAAAAATCTCAAACTGGGCCCAAAAATGGCAAGTAGGTTTCAATCCCGATAAGACCAAAACTATAACATTCAGTCGCAAAGGCAATTCTGGTTTTAGACCAAACTTATACATGGAGAGTACTGTTATTGAAGAAGTATAAACATTTAGGAATTACACTTCAATCTGATTGTTCATGGAAAATACACATTAACGAAATTATTAGAAAAATCAGTCCAATGATCAACTGCCTAAGGAGCTTTAAATACAGACTAACAATAAAAAAAAACACGCTTGAAACTATGTACACATCTTTTATCCTACCAAACTTCGACTACTGCTGTCATATTTGGGACAACGGTACAAACAAACAATCATTTTTACTCGAGAATTTACATTTGGACGCATTGAGAACTATTTGTGGGGCGGTTCGGGGTACCAGTCATGCTCAAATTTATAACGAAACAAACTTTCAGTCCTTAAAAGAACGACGACACCGCTTCAAATTGATTACATTTCACAAAATGAAAAACAGTATTTCACCTGTATATTTCAACGATCTCATTCAAAGTCCAGTCTCTGATAATAGCAATTATAACCTTAGAAATAGATCTAACATACAAACAATCAAATGTAGAAACAAAACCTATGCTAAATCATTTCTTCCGGATACGATTAATCTGTGGAACGCTCTACCCAATGAAGTTACTAATTCTTGCTCATTAAAAGAATTCAAATCCTTAACTAATCGTTCTGATAATTAATAATTTTGACCTAAAAATGCGGTCATAGATCATGCCAAATTGTCCACTGTCGCCTTAGGCTCGGCTCCAGTGACCTAAACGCTGATAAGTTTAGACGACACGTATCAGACATATCAGACTGCACTTGTGGGTATCACTTTGAAGACGCAATTCACTTTTTCTATACCTGTCAAAAATACCATAATATCAGAAACACTATGTACTTCTTCACACATGGCAATAGTTCAGTTAGCAGTTCTACAAACATGACTATTCTTAAATCAGTTCACGATTTCATTGTCAAAAGCAAAAGATTCGAGTAGCTTAATTTTATGCATGTAGTAATGGAAAACTGCTATATCTTATTTCACAGACACCACTTGTATTGGCTTCTTATATTTCATTTGTGTATTTAGTATGTTTATGTTTAGAACTATTTTACATATATCTGATATATAACCAGTTGTTGTAAAGTTATTACCTGGAGAGGTATTTACATAAGCTAGTTTTGCTTGTTTACCGATCCAGATTTCTTTTGAAATATAAATATGTTTAAACCACCAGCCTACTCATATTTTTACCCTGTTCCCCAGTGTTGGAAAGTGTCGTCTGCTACCCCAGCTGGAGCCATCTGGTAACAGTTATGGGCCGGAAGAGCGAAACCTAGCCATAATCAACTCTAAAATCTCTTCGCTTTCGTGAAGCTACAGTTAGACTGGTCACGCTACAGTAAACACGGGATATTGCTATACCGGGACTCTCAAATTACAAGAAAAACACAGAAATGCGTATACCGTAATTACAGTAGTAATTTATTAGATGCTGAAGTATAGTATGGTTGCACAAAAGTACTTTACATTTAACAAATTTAATAACTCTAATACTTTAATATTTCATAGATGTACATTATAATTTCTACAAAAACAACAATAACTTATATCTTAAAATATAATGGTAAATACATTCTATAATAAATTTGCGGTTGCACTGGCATACACGTTGTGTTCAAGTCATTCACTCCAAGTGGATCAGGTCACCAACGTGATCTGTGTACTCAACGTCGCCGATGACGTTGTTGACGAGATTGTCTTTCAGAGCCTGAAGACGGTTGTCAATCAGCCGGTATCTTCTCTGTCTGGGTGGTGCTGACCAGTGGGCTCCAATTCGTTGAATGGCGACTTCTACGTTGGATTGTTCTCTTTGAACTTCAAAAATGTTCGGATGGCTCTTCCTGGCAAGTTTGTTGAGTTTGTGATTCCACTCCTCGACGTTATTGTTAGTGCGGTGGATGAGATTGGACTTGAAAGATTCCACTTCCATCTCATATTGGATAGGTTGGTGGGTATGGTTCACCTGCAATTAAATAATTGCATTTTAACTAATATTAACTATAAACAAGTACATACATGTGACAAATACCTGTGGTATCTAAAAATAAATAATAATCATAAGTAAAATAAATAACTGAATAGTTTGTTAAGCAAAGTCTTATGAGTCTATGTTTTTAAGATTATTATCATCATTATCATGTGCATTATTTTCTTACCTGCAAAGCCGCTTGAAGAATGTCGTTTTCAGTGATCACCGACGCTCTGCAGGCAGCAACAATGCAGTTCCAATACTTCTTCTCACGGACCGTTTTCTTACAACGAAACTTGAATCCCTCATAAAACAAGTGCTGACCACCTCGCACGGTATCAACCATGGTCACTCGGCATTAGCCATTTTGGACATAGATAAATGTTGTTGTTGTTGCATTAGGTGTTTAGGAGGTCGCCTTCTGCCTAGGCAATTTCGGCTGACCTGTCCCTCTTTGGGACTCCTGTGTTTGAGAAGGGTTCACATATCTATTGTGAGTTCGGTGTTCACATAATTTCTGTTTTTGCATTGATATGATTTCTATTTACTTATATTGATATGATTTCATTTTTATCCTTGGCTGCTCTGTTTATATACGTTCGAGCAGCTGTCCATCTCTCAGAAATAGAGTTAGTTTGGCCTTCGCTATTGCATCTCTTGGCTTTAGGAGATCTATGACAAAATAAGTTGCAATCTTTATATATACCATCAAATACATACTGTATGTATTCTTAAGAAACGACTCTCCTCTAAACACATCGGTATCATAACCCATATCAACTAAGAAACTAATTGTTTGTTCAATTAAGTAAATCTCCTCTCCTCTCCTCTGTTTGAACAGCACGGGCGCTAATCTAAACTACGGTAATCCGGTGTTTTTATAGCAATTACTCATTTTCGCCTTCGTAGGACAAATACCCCAACTTGTGTTTTCGCTTTACTAATACTAGAGAAAATTGGATTTTCGCTAACCCGGCACGACACCCTGGTAACAATTAATCACAAGTTGTCAATATACAATACATTATAATACATCAAGATAACAGTTTCCATGTAACGATTAAGTATTTCTAAGAAACGTAAAGATATGTACAATATCTAGATATATGTATATATGTAAATTGCTTAGAAAAACTTAAAGGGGCACTGATCTAACGCAATTCCCCGGGACTGGTTGTTGCCTTTGTTATTGTTTTATCCCAGTGAGTACCCGGATGTATAGCAGAAATCTAAACTAGTTCGCGACCTCTGCTGCGCAATTCGTAAGCGCATCAGTCACTTTTATTGGTAGTAATAAGGGCGTATGGTCACATTGATCAACAAAATGAAATACAGTTTTCGAGATAATAAGGAAATGTAGGTATCTTTGTGGGTAGCACCGGTACTGGTGACGAAGTTTTGATATGTCACTTGCTTGGTAATTTTGCGATTTTCGTTTACACTATTTTGACTTGAAACACAAAGTAAATATTTCACCTGAGCACTGCTTTTTTTTAAAGTGTGTATATTTGTTTACTGTCAAAATGTGTAACGTTTTCAAATTTATTAAAAGTCTAAATATTCAGTTATTTTACAAAGTGACTGAAAAAACCATTTCCATCTGTATTATTATGATAACGAATTCCAAACATTTTGATGTTTAATGTCATCACCAAGAGACTGAAAATGTTACGTTGAAAAGTACATGTCTATGTTGTTAGGCTTCTAATCCTACATAATAATCTGTTGTGATGTTTGTAGGCCCTTTTGATCACCTTAATCAATCTGGACAGATTTTTTAGTCAATATGACTGAAATATTTACACATTTTATAAATTGCCTGAGAGAATCACATTTTACAAATTGACGGTAATATATACATGCTTACAAAGGAAAAGACCTGTGAAAACAACGTCTATCGCGCATTGAAGAATTTCTCAACCAAGACGTAGAGAAACAAGAACGAATCGGTTAAAATGAAGGAAATCAAAATGCAAATACCATAATTGCAACCTACCAAATTTCTGTGTATAAATTTTAGGAGCTTCCTTGTTCGAAGAATATATCCGTGAATATCCACACAAAGGAACAATATCCCACTCGTCTGCAGCTGTACAAAAAAACTTATTCGATGTCGCGTGTCTCTGTAACAATCAAATATTTTAAAAGATCTATATCGTTTCGGGATATTATAACCCGTGTTCGTTTCTCAACTGATCACTTGGATTGTTTCAGGTGTTTCACATAGGTGTCAAGTCTCAAGGGTCGGCTGAGAAAGCCCACGTGACAACTATTTTCATAACGTCCACGGTTCCTAAAAAATCCATTGAGTGATAGATAACAATGATCAATCAATCAACGTATTATCAGTTAACCCTTTGAACAAAGTATGTTGTTTTTACATCGGCACTTCATGCCATGACATGAGTGTATTCCCTTTGTTTTAGTAAACCTAGACATGTAAACACTCACTTTTGACATATCCACTGTGCAAGATAACAGTGATTAATCAATCAACATATTTTCTGTTAATCCTTTGATGACTAGGAACGATCCGTTTATTTACAAAAAAAGTAAATCAAGTGATCATTCACCTCTTGCTGGTCTGCCACGTGCATATTACATAAGACACATTTCACCTCACTTCAAACCTGGATTTAGATTGAATAATTACCCCAGACACAATAAATGCAAAATGGGAACCTTTGTCAGGTAATCTAAGTGGTACTACCACTAATTGTACCTGTAATAAATTCATTAACTGAGCATCAAGTGAATGACGACAAATACACAAGTATAGGGTTATACGAGAAAACGTGGATGACAACAAGGGAGTAGTAATCGTATTATCGACGCAATCCGAAATTGCTTTCACTGCATAGATACTTTTTTTAGTATTAAACTATGACCATCTGGGGTATTTCCAAATGACGACATCCGATGAGCTCCGCCCTTCTTTTTGTCTGTTTGTTTAGGCTGAAGAAATTAATCAACATGCACCCTTTGTCGAAATCTTTATAGATCACAGTTAACCAATCAGTGTTTATGCAAAAATTCGTAAAGCAAATATTGCCTCCAGCCTCCAAGTTTATTTAGCTGTCTTTGCAGACGGTAGCCCAGTCTCTGGTCACGCTCAATTGCGTTGCGTATCATCCGGGTACTCAAGGGGGAAAAAACAATAACAAAGGCAACAACCAGTCCGGGGAATTGCGTTAGATCAGTGCCCCTTTAATCTTTACATGAAAACTGTCATCTTTATGTATTATTCTGTTTTGTATATTGACAGCTGGTGATTGAGCCGTGATTGCTGCCAAGGGCGGTTACACGAGATACTGAGTTCAGCGCACCCTTGTGGCCTTATGTGACATGACAACGAACAGTTTTCAATGCCTTTGTACAACGACAACATGTGACTATCGGACTCCAAAATTTCATATTTGTATCTATGATATTAAATTTATCGACTTTATTAGGTTCAATAAATTTACTAACAAATCTACCTATTGCGCATTGAGCGATTATCTCCTTTAGCTGTGTGCGTAGTATAGAGCTTTATCACGCGTGACCTTGCAATGCTGTACATCGTATCTTATTCAAGCTGTATCACTGAGAATAAGTGATAATCTCCCTTACCCGAATAGCTCTTTTGCGCACTACCTTTGCAATGTATCGTATGTTATTCAGGCAGAGAGCGAGAATGCTTCAAGGAATGAATTAAGGTCAAGCATGTAACGCGCACTCAGTCGTTCTCCTATCACACTGCTATTGCAACTTATTGTTCAACACGATTAAATCCCAGGTTTCTATGAAGCATGACTTTGTTCAATAAACAACACATGTAAAACAACGGGTATGATATCAAATATTTGTAATAAGTTGTCTTCACAATCACATGTATGGTGCTTGCCGTGAAGATTTGAGCACAGTTTCAAGTCGTTCACTGTTTGTAAAATATGATTCATACCGTTTCATACGGCGGTTTATGGTTCTGCATGGTTTATTGTATTGACAGTTGTTTTAACTTCCTGCAGAGATTATACACCCGTATAAGTTCTTTGCTACTGGATACATGGGAAATCAATATGTTGGCCCTTAGTTTGCAATTATTCTCCTGAAAAATAATTCGGTTGCATGATATATTCACGATGTTTGGCTTGAACATAGTAACATTCTTCTGAACATACTTCAAATTTAAGCCGGAAGTAATCACAACACAAACCCAGTTAACCAAACAGAACCGTACACAAGAGTAGTGAGTGAGTGAGTTGGGTTTAACGCCGCTTTGAATAGTATAATTCCAGTTATATCACGGCGTGTCAGCTTGATGTGGATGGAAAGCCCGAAGTGATGCAGGTATTAGACGTTCACCACTTTGGTGAGACCCATGAGCACGGGTATAGTGCTGACAACATAATCGGGGCCAACCGGGTTTCGAACACACTGTCATAGGTTTCTGGCGTACCCAAGGGACACCACTCTGCATAGCGAATTGCAGCGCATAAGGCGACTTTGGCCAACCGTGCCCCCGTACACAACTGTAACAAACTATCATTCAACAAAGATGAGATATGTATTGCGTAACATTCCATGAAGAAACAGTGGCAATGTTACACTATCACAAACTACAAGATATATGCGCAATAAGTGCAAGGCACATAAGTACATTCAACAAACAGAGAAGGCACATTATAACAAGTTTATTTTAAAACAAGTGTATTATAATGATGTGGAAACAATATGAGAATTGAGCCAAACACTTCTGTTAGAGTCTATGTTCAGAATGTAGAGGGAAAAGGGCTTCACTTTGAGCTCCTTACTCTCTTTAAATACCGCTATCTGTGACATTATAAAGTAGTATAAAGGCAGATATAATACAAAGTTATAGATGTAAACACATTTGATGATACATCTGTGTGTTTAAAGTTGATTTTGACAGCCCGGACCAAGTCGGACCCAACACAAGCCATACACTTTTGATGGAGACTATGTTGAGAATGGAGAGGGGAAAGGGCTTCACTTTGAGCACCTTGTTTTCTTTAAATACCGTGATCTGTGACACTACAAAGTGAAATATAGGTAGATACTATACTAGTTGATAGATGTGAAACAATTTGATGTTACATCTGTGAGGTTTAGTTGATTTTGACAGCCCAGGCCAAGTCGGAACGAACACTTCTGACAAAGATTTTCTTAAGAAAATACAGTAAAAGTGTTTGACTTTAACGGATCGGTTTTCTTTCAATGCGATGTACTCTGCCATCATAAAGTGGTATATAGGTAGATATAATACCAGTCTATAGATGTAAACACACTTGATGATACATCTGTGTCTTTAAAGTTGATTTTGACAGCCCGGGCCAAGTCGGAACCAACACAAGCCAAACACTTCTGATGGAGACTATGTTGAGAATGGAGAGGGAAAAGACCTTCACTTTGAGCACCTTGTTTTCTTTAAATACCGCGACCTGATACATTAGAAAGTGGTATATAGGTAGAGTTAATACTAATCTACAGATTAAGAAGAGAGCAGGCAATATTATCGTTCTGGGGACGAACATCAAACCCTTTGGTTAAAAAGATATGGCAAGACAAAAACACTCGAGATGAAGCCCTAGCTCGACAAAATCCCTAACTAAAGCCATCTGGGATATTAGTACGTGAACTCATTCGAAGTCACAATTGCAATGACATTCAGCCTCCAGAAAGTCACTACAAAGGGTTCAACCCTCCCTGGACTTTACAAACTCCCAAAGTTGACACTGCTTTAACATCAGAAGTGACTAAAAGAGAAAACCCAACCCTACTACGATCAGTAGCTATCACTAAAATTCAAACTACCTGGGACAGCTGGGCCCATATATACACTGATGGATCCAAGAATCCTATCAACAACAGTGCTGGTTACGGGATCCACATCCACAGCTCCAAACCCCAAGCACATTCAGTTCGCTTGCCTGATGGTCAGTCAGTATTCACGGCTAAATTGGAGGCAATTCATCATGCACTCAAACTCATACCGGAACTCCCGGAAGCAAAGGCAGTCGTCCTATCAGACTCGCTAAGTGCACTTCAGGCCATCAGTGGGAGAAACTCAAACTCCAGGCCAAACACAGTCAACAATATTCTATACGAATATACAAAACTATCGGACCAAGGGCAACAGGTGGAGCTGTGTTGGATCCCCTCTCACATAGATATTCATGGAAATGAAAAAGCAGACTCACTGGCGAAGCTAGCTCTAGACAAAGCGGATATAGAGCCTATTCCCTTTAGTAAACTAGAGATAAAAAGTAAAATCAAAGCCTCCATAGCAAAAAGATGGCAAGCCCAATGGGACGCAAGTAAGATCGGCAGATGGCTATACAAAATTCAACCCAAGGTCCAACAAAAGCCAAACTCATACTCAAATGAAAGGAAAATTGAAACTGCTATCTCACGCCTCAGACTTGGTCACAAAAAGCACTATGACAAGGTTTGTTCATCTTGCAATCAGGCTGAAACCATTGACCACCTGTTACTAGAATGTCAAGACCATGCCCCAGCCCGGGCTAGGTTAAAACAAGAATTGCAGTTAGATCCGCTATCTGTCATAGATCTCCTAAAGCCAAGAGATGCAATAGCGAAGGCCAAACTAACTCTATTTCTGAGAGATGGACAGCTGCTCGAACGTATATAAACAGAGCAGCCAAGGATAAAAATGAAATCATATCAATATAAGTAAATAGAAATCATATCAATGCAAAAACAGAAATTATGTGAACACCGAACTCACAATAGATATGTGAACCCTTCTCAAACACAGGAGTCCCAAAGAGGGACAGGTCAGCCGAAATTGCCTCGGCAGAAGGTGACCTCTTAAACACCTAATGCAACAACAACAATCTACAGATGAAAACACATTTGATGTTACATCTGTGTGTTTAAAGTTGATTTTGACAGCCCAGGTCAAGTCGGAACGAACACTTCTGACAAAGATTTTCTTAAGAAAATACAGTAAAAGTGTTTAACTTTAACGGATCATTTTTGTTTCAATGCGATGTACTGTGCCATTATAAAGTGTTATATAGGTAGATATAATACTACTCTATAGATGTAAACACATTTGATGATACATCTGTGTGTTTAAAGTTGATTTTGACAGCCCGGGCCAAGTCGAACCGAATATTTGTGAGACTGTTGAGAGTATGGGGAGAAGAGGTCTACTTTAACCAACGTGTCTGCTTTAAATACGATGAACAGTGACATTATTAAGTGGTATTTACTTAGATATAGTACTGTCCTATAAATGTAAATGCTATGCCGACAGATGGAAATTTGTATCACGATAGCCAGAAGTATTTGATACGTTTCAAATCCTGTTTCATCTAACGATTGCCCTTTTACACGTTACCTAGATCAGTGACGCTTACACGAAGCTCTACTTTCTGGTTTTCAAGCGATTTAACTCCGAATCACTTAATTATGGTGCACGTTCATGGTTGATGATTGTTCATGTGTGTTGCATCAATGATATATAGGTATGGTCGCCGATAATGGAGTAATTAGCCGATACAACTTTGGCCCGTCTTGGCCCGGCCCGGTCCGACTTTTAGGCAATCCCGTCAATGAGCCAGGTTCCAAATACCCTGGTTCCACCACCTTTAGGTGTAATTACGTTGCATGGCCCTGGTTCACAGTTCGTCTGATCTCCCGTCATAAAACCACGATGTTTATTTACCTGGAGCCTCAGATAACGCCGACTTCCTGTGTACATGTACGTACATGGCAATAAATGGTTTGACAGTTGTTTGACGGAATCAGTCAATAATTATTGACACAGTGATGTAATGAAAATATTCACAACTCCTATTTTGTTTTTTATGTTGTTCAGCTGTATTTTCGATCATTTTTATACGTATAAAAAAATCTCCTCTAGTATTTATAAACCAAATCTAAAAACATTATATAAGAACAATTGTGTTTTTAAAACGTAAGTTTTCTATTAAAACAACCATGCAAGTAAGATTTCAGCCGTAATATTACTTTAGTCACTCCACAGATTACACATCTTATATGCTGCAAACGCAGCGAATGTAATGCTAATACATCACAGCTGCCTCGGTAATTAAGGGCTGGAATGTTTTTGTGAAAGCAGTTAGAGCAGACGAATTTTCCCCCTCGCTGTATTTTTGGCTTGATTTGATTGTCAATTGGTGAAAACAAATGTTCATTTGTGAAAGCAAACCCTTTTCCCCTGAACGTTAAAAGACGGGAGACTTTGTTTTTGTCTGAAATATCAACGTTGAAGTCGTTTATATATTAGGAAATCCATATTATGGTAAATATTTATTAAATGCATATCCTGTTTTGTATATATGTATATATTATTATATCAATATGGACAATGATAACAGTTTAAGTGCTATTCGAAAATGTATGTAAATCTGCTTCGTGATGAATGAAGCATGGCAATAAATGTATGCATCTGATTCTTCATTTGTTCTGTATTCTTTGATGAGAATGAGTTTCGTTAATGATGATTACTCTCACAGATTATTGTTTGATAAGAGGATAGGACTTTAACTGGAGAATAGTTATGAAAAATATATATATAAGTATAGGCGGTCTGTGTGCACATGTTGTGAAACTGATACCTCACTGATTTGATAAAACGGGACTTCATAGTCTGTCATTAAATTGATTTTAAAATATATGGTTTTGACTGTAGTACGTCCTGACATGATAATATTATGTTGTAAACAACTTATCTTATCTTATGTTAAGTAAAACAATTATTGATAACTTCCTGAATTCCAATTGTTCAATGAACAGAATTATTCAAAGCTCTGGCGTGAGACAACAATAAATTGGATGTTACCAAAGATTGTCCATTTTATGATCTTAGGCACATGTCGGCGCACTTACATGAGAGCCGTCTAGACGACTGTCTGTTTTATAATTAAATGGCAGCTGCCATCCAGCCGAATACTTAATCTTGAGACCTATTATTGTCTTGACGAGTCAAGTGCGGGTCTATCTCTCACCTTAGGGAGAATGCGACTGTAAAAGCCCCTCGCTAGACAGACAAATAGTGAATGTTTGAGATAAGTTTATTATTTATTATATATAGTGTAAACTCAATAGATAATTCATAGTCTTTTTATTGTTCAAATTACTAATAAAACATATTTTAACTTGTTCCTTCTAAACATACTTCTAAACAATTCCAAACCATTCCAAACATTTCCTGTGTTGAAAATATGTTTGGAAATGTTGCCAATCCAATTTTGGATTTTCCGTAAAGATCGATCCTTCCAAGCTTTGGAAAGGTTGGAATGAGCGATCTTTCCAAAGCAATCCAACGTTCATTCCAAATTGGAATGGACGCTCCTTGGTCTTGTGCGTGGTCTAGTGGTAGAGCGTCCGCCCGGAGAGCGGAAGGTCTGGGATTCATCCCCCGGCCGTGTCATACAAAACGACTTTAGAAGATGGTACTGGTTGTTACCCTACCTGGCGCTCGGCATTAAGGGGCTAAAACAAGGAATGGTCGGCTCGGAGTCAGTACACTGTGTCTGAGTGGGGTGTTCATGTCAAACTGCGGCATGGTGTCTCAGTGGGATAGCACTCTATAAAATCGGCATTAGTCCGGACTAGTACAAGCCCCCCCCCCCCCCCCACCCCACACACACACACACACGTCGCTATGTAAGTGCAATAATCTTGGACACGACGTTTCACCTCACCTTATGACAAACTTTGGTTACTTTGCACGTATAGTTCCCACGGATGTCGTAGATTGAATATTAGAGACAATAATATAACGTGCCTTTGTCAGGAGCTTCGCCTGCTGTCCCAGTGGGTCCTGGTTGATGGCAATGACGCCCTTGTTCTGTAGAATGGACTTGGCCTGTGGTCTCATGGTCCTCAGATCAGCGGATATGTAGAGTGGGGCGGCAAACATCGCCCACATCCCGAACTGAACCTTCTCCTGGTCATAACTCAGACTGAAGTCCCCGATGATCAGCTGTAAGCAGTGAGTTGGTCATCTTCAAAGTACTTGTACAAACAGCTATTTAGGAAGATAATCCGATTGACCACTCTACGACTTTGTAAAGGGGGACTTTGCATGAGAAATTGATCCTTTTTTTAAATCCTATCATTAGAATTATGATAATTGTCGAACCGAAAAACAATAACATTCGGCAGAACCGTTTCGAAAAAATGAGAGTCGACAATCTAAGTAAGTCCGTTAGGGGCGCAAAAAGGCTAATTTTAAGTGTAAGCAAATCTAATTTCATTAAAATTAGATGCGCTTAAAAGCTATTTTTTCATTTTTGGACCGTTTATGTTAGATCTTGTATGCAACAAATATTGGTATTTTTTATAATAATCTTTTATTAGTTATGTATAAACGTGTTTCACCATCACATTTTCGACTTTCATTCGAGAAACATCTACAATGGCAAATGTAATTTGGACATAAAAACGAATCGATAATATTTCTTTTATGTGTTCTTACATGTTCATTCGTAGTATGTGATGGTTATTTATTTTTTCATATATCAACGCGAGCAGACCTATCATAATAATGAACGTAACTGTGTGAGGGCTTGTCACAAACCATCTGCCACTAAAAGCCTAAAGTGCGAAAGATTCCGATTTTCAAGTTAGACAATAAATATCACATTCGACCGTGTTGAGTTTGAATTAACACTTGACTGCATAAATGGTAAATTGAGGATAACTTATAAAATAATTGTTGTTTTTTTAGGTGTAAACAAAAATTGTACTTTTTTCGGTGTAAGCTACAATGGTAGTTTCGCACCTCTCCGTTAGACGTTGCTTGAAATACACATCAAACGTCCACGCCAGAGAATAAGGATCTCGATCCTCAGCCGAAACAGATGCTTTTGGGAGTAATGTTTATGCCGTTGATGCCGCTCTTGACGGGTGTGAGTATTGATTCATCTCTGATCGCGATGGATTCTGACTGACGTTCACTGATCTCTCGGTGTAGTGAATTGAAAATGAGATAACTATTCGTTGTTTTATTCACCCATGGCGACTGATGCACGAGACATAGTATTACATAAAGATGACGTGGACCAATCAGATCTCATCATTCTGACATGGAGGTATAATCATGATATTGAAGTCTCTTTGGTATGGAAGCCTTTTAGGGCCATTGGTTCATTATTTTTCTTGAAATTTCAGGATAATCATCTTGAAATTTCAAAATGATAACTTGAAATTTCAACTTATTATCTTGATATTATGTTGAAAAGGCGTCCGTACTTATGCGGTGCAAAATTCAGTTGACTACAGAATTCGCTGGTCCCGTGAACAGTACATGATGGTGAATATCATACCATAGTATTCAGTAAAGCAGTTAAACTTATTAAATAGTTTGTTATAACCATAGGATGTTATATCGTTATAACCATTAGGATGTTATATCCGTGTTCGTTATAAACATTTTCTGCTGTATTTTCGCATTATTTTGAAACATTTTCTGATATAAGCACCTTGCCCACGAAGCCGTCATCACGAAGCTCACCTGGTCCGGATCGTTGAAGCCACCAGGTCCAGCTACTCCAGAAAAGTTGCCAAGATCTATCCCATAATAGATAATGACCTCTAGTACATTCCGCCAGCTGTCTTGGATGTCAAAGAAGTTTCTCCAAGTGTTGCAGTACTTCTTGTTGGCTTCATACATGCGCTAGATGAAACAACAAAACAGACATTGTGCAGTGTCAAAAACTGACACGTTAGTGAGTTGTTTATAAAATATGAATGTTGGTTTAAACCGCAGTCAACAATATTCCATCTATATCACGGCGACCTGTACATAATCTGGGTCAGCATCCTTCCAATCAGTTTCTGATAATATGAGCAACGATCATCACCGTCGGGGTATGGTGGCATACAATCAACAGGCTTCATATCACATGTCGTAACCACCACATTCTGATTGCTATCGGTCCAAGAGTGATTGGGGACGGTGGAGTAGTCTAGTGGGTAAAGCGTTCGCTCGTCACGCCGAAGACCCGGATCGATTCCCAACATTGTAACCATGTGTGAAGCCCTTTTTCTGGTGTCTTCCGACGTGATATTTCTAGAATATTGCTAAAATCGGCGTAAAACTAAATTCACTCATTCCTTGAGTGATGACGATCTCGTCAGATTCCTGCGTATTTGGCACACGGAACGAATTGGACGTGTCCAGTATGGATGCGTTTCATTTAATAAGAACGTTCGAGCGACCCTCAATCCAAATTGGAAATTTGGTTACTAGTGATATGCTGCTTCTATGCCTACCTCTACATGCACATCTTCCTCTACATCTACCTCGACATGTACAGCTTCTGCATTTACAACTACATCCACACCTATCGCTACATCTACCTCGACATCCACACATTCCTCTGCATCTACACCTACATCCACACCTATCGCACATCTACCTCGACATCCACACCTTCCTCTGCATCTACACCTACATCCACACCTATCGCTACATCTACCTCGACATCCACACCTTCCTCTGCATCTACACCTACATCCACACCTATCGCTACATCTACCTCGACATCCACACCTTCCTCTGCATCTACACCTACATCCACACCTATCGCTACATCTACCTCGACATCCACACATTCCTCTGCATCTACACCTACATCCACACCTATCGCACATCTACCTCGACATCCACACCTTCCTCTGTATATTCACTTTATTCAGATGTATTGTAGGCCATAGGCCCATGATACAATGGTTACAGTGTGGTAATGGGAGTTGGAGATCCCAACAGACTTTGCCTTAGATTCATAGCTTTCAGAATATACATGGCTAGTTTCTTAACAGTAAATGGGTTGGTAGATGACATTAAAAAATTGTACTTATGTCTTGTCGGGAACTCATAATAATGCAAGGATATATATTCTGACCTCAAAGCTTGATAACAATCACAAATTAAAATAAAGTGATACTCATCTTCGATATAACCATGTTTACAGACAGTACAAACTCTTTCTTCTCTAGGTTCCTTGTTATGTCTACCTGATTCAATTCTTAGATGATGAGAACTACATCTGAAACGTGCCATAATACTTCTAAATTTATCACATGATAGCCTTGTAATATACATTTCAACACCAAATGTTTGCTTATACAAAGAATAATAATATGATTTCGAACTTTCATGTATAGCTGAATGCCAGTCTTGTTGGTACGATAATTTTAGCCTCACAAAAAAATCCTTTATGAACAAAGGTATATTTGCAACACACTGTTGATCCCATATAAAACCAAATCCTGCTGACACAATTATGTGTCTAATTTTGGAAACCCAGTTTACTTTACCATTACTTACAGCTTGCAGTTGCATATTATAGCATTTCTTTACGTATCTAGATTCTGGCATTTTCAAAATTTTGCACCAATATTTAACAACTCTTTTATAAGCATAAATGTATAGAGGATATCGGCCACATTCACCTCTTATAACGTGATTTGAGGTGGAGACCTTAACACCTAAAAAGCGCTTACAAGCCATCATGTGGATACTTTCAATATCATTACAAATTTCAGGACTCAGACCCCATATTTCTGCTCCATATAGCAAAATTGGGCTAATTTTGGTATCAAATATTTTAAAAAATAAATCAAAGGGTATGGGCTTAAAGTTGGACAGAGATTTCAGTATGCCACATAGTACTTTCTTAGCCTGTAGTGCTGCAACCTTAACATGTTTACCCCATGATAAAGTTCTTGTAAAAGATAAACCTAAATATTTGTACGAGGTTACACACTCAAGACTGGAACCATCAAAGTTCCATTTCTCATACTTTGATAAAACACCACCTTTTTTAAAAACAATGACTTTAGTTTTTTCCAGATTAACACACAAATGGTAGGTATCACAAAAATATTTGAACGTATCAATACGTTTCTGGAGACCATAAACAGTGTCAGAAAGCAAAACAACATCATCTGCAAATAATAACAAAAATAGTTGAATAAGTTCAGGATGAAGCTGTATGCCTGTTGAACAAGATAATTCTATATCCATTGCCAACTCATTTATAAGCATAGAAAATAATAATGGACTTAAGACGCATCCCTGCCTTAAGCCAAGAGGACAATGAAATTCTTCAGAGAAAATATTATTTGACCTTACACTAGCCTTAACACACTTATATATAGACTTTAAAGAAAGTAAAAACTTGGTGGATACACCCTGCTGCATTAATATAGACCACAATTTAGACCGATCAACAAGGTCAAAAGCCTTTTTAAAATCTACAAATAATGCATAAATTTTGCCATGCTTTTTTGCTAAATAACGCTGAATGACTGCTTGTAAAATATAAATGTTGTCTATTGTACTATATTCTTTCCGAAAACCAGCTTGGGATTCCACAATTTTATCATATGCACTGGACCAAAAGGATAGCCTGTTATTTAAAATTGAAGTATAAAGTTTACTAAATACACTCAATAAAGTTATTCCTCTATAATTATTGGGTAAGGAGGTATCACCTTTCTTATGTAATGGAATTATTATGCCAGTACACCAAGAATGTGGAAAGCTACCTGTGTCAAAAATAATATTAAAGACAAGTTCAATATATGGGACTAAAATATCCTGAGCAGCCACAAAGAACTCTGGTATTATATGATCCAACCCTGTAGACTTTGAACATTTAAGCTGTGAAATTGCTTTTAATATTTCCTCTCGGGAGATAGGTGAATCTAAAATATTCTTAGAGACATCATCAGTTAAGGTATTTCCACATGGTTTAACAACGTCATCAAAACACTCATTGTCCACTTCACCAGCATCTTCATGTGGGTCTGTCGAATAAACAGAACTATTAAACAAATCATTAAAATGCTCATACCACATGACTGTAGATATAGGTGATATATTATTACTAGATGATAAACAATCTCTCAATATTCTCCAAAAATCTTTAGCATTATTAATGTGTGACAATAATTTAACTCTAATCTTCTCAGCATACAGTCTCTTTTTGTTCCTAAGAATAGTTGTGTACAGATTACGGGCTGTAATAAAGTTCTAAAGAGATATATTGTCCCTGTGTTGTCTGAATACTTTCAAAAGTCTATCTCTTTCCATCCTGGAGTAAACACATTCCTTATCATACCAAGGTTGTGACTTCGGTTTTATGGACAGATCCCTTTTCATACAGTCAGCTGCGGAGCATATAGCTGTGGTAAGTTTGTCTATAGCTGCATCAATATCAGTCATAGCTACATCAGAGCATGATATTAACATATTTAAAATACCTGGTGACATAAGGTTGTCCCTAAAATCAGACAGCTTGTCAGTGTCCCACATATATTTATAACTGGCACTTGCACCAGCACGTGCTTCTTGCCTCTCTGCATGTGCTGCCGACTGAACACGTGATTGAAATGAACATGAGACCGGTAAGTGGGGGGATTCCCCTCTCGAAACAATATTAAAGCTATCACACAAAGAAAACAGGTTGCTGGAAGCAATAATATAGTCAATCACACTTGTTCCTGTGGAACTGATATAGGTAAAATCACCTGTACCTGCATCACGACCCACTCTTCCATTCAATATATTCAGATTCAAAGTTGCACAGAGATCCAACAATTTTCGGCCATACTTGTTGATTTTTTTGTCACATGAATGCCTAGTAATATTGAGACTATCACACATAAAATCAAAGAAATTTATATTTAAGTGTTCGGCTATATCATCATTTACAAAATCCACATCTGTGCCTGTCCGAGCGTTAAAATCGCCACCAAGAATTATATCAACATCGCCCACTTTCTGCAGGACATCAAATAAATCTTCTTGAAATAAAGTGATACCACATCTACAGTTCTTACTATCATACCATGACGACCCATCTGGGTTAATATAAACTGAACACAACAAGATATCTTTTTCATGAACAAATAAGGACTTATTAAATGCAATGAATACCGCATTTTCACCAATATGCACATACTTTATAAAAGATTTTAATGATTTTCTAATTAATAGTGAAATTCCGCCTGATAAACGTCCATACTGGGCAGTTTTGATAGCATTTACATTATAAGCAATGTAATCTGTGAATACATCCACAAATTCAATGTCTTTTACCCAAGTCTCTGTGAGTCCAATAATATCAAATGTATCGACAAAAGAAATGAAGTTGTTGTCCACTATCTTTGTCAACAATCCGCTGACATTCCAAAAAAGAAAGTTTAGTCTTTGTGCACACTTGTCACAAACGTCACCATGGGCTCGGCCACACCCCTATTTCCTGGATTCTTCCTCATGGGGGTGCTGAGCGTGAGATCTAAGACGTCTACGACTTTCGTCACCACTGTTGGCGTTGGTGCGACTAGTATCACCACCTCCATGAACATTAGTAGACTCATTTGCAGATCCATCTTTCGAGGTAGAATGACTATCACCTTCTTTAACAACCAGCCTTCCATATTTATAGTAGCCCACTTTATTGTTCTCTCTGAGCTTCTTTAGCACATTACGCTGTTTCATGGTAAGGTCATTAGAAATACCGATGAGATTCTTTCTAAGATTTTCTCTGAGACCTAAGGCCCAAACCTTGTCCTCTACATAAATGAACTTAGCAATCATTGGCCGAGGAGACTTGCTTGCTGATCCGGAACTCACAGATCCTAATCTGTGCGCTGCTGCAATGGAATCATGATTGATTTGTGGATCACCTGATTTAGAATTATTGTTTAATACTTCGCACACCATTTCCTTGCACTGTGATGTAGATTCATGGGGCATCTCTGACATGCCATACAGTATCACGTTGTTCTTTCTGTTGTATTGTTCCTGTTTATCCAGTTCGTTCTCAACATAATCAAATCTCTCTTGCACATCTTTCAATTCACTAATAACACTTTCGTCACGTGACCTGTCTTCAAGTCTGTCTCATCTTCCAGCCACATCGTCAATATCAAGTCTCATAATATCATATGATGATTTTAGACATTCTAAGTCCGATTTAATCTCACAAAGTGAATCATTCACTTTGTTGGTATCGGACCGTAGTCCTTTAATTTCTTTCGACATGCTAGATATATCAGTCTTCATCGCTCTAATTTCTGACAAAAGTTCTCGTTGTAGCTTCTGTGTATCTAGATTTTTATCGCTATCATTTGGGCCCGGGTTTACTTCTATATCGCCACACAAAGTGAGAAAAATGCTACTAGCAAATTGTTCAAAGTCAATGTTTACCTTCTCAACGCATCTGGCAATTAGCCGAGGGAGTCCGTGCAATGTGGGGCCAATGCATACCTTGCCATGTGACAGAACAGCCTCACAACTGGTTTGATACACTGTTGCAGCAACTACTGATATGCTTAACAAGATTAGCACTGTGCACACAACTCGATACCGGAGCTCGAGGTCGTCTGTCCATGTTGTGTATGGGGTATACTGACCAAGATGGCGTCGTCCACCCTTCCCACATGGTTGTGCGAAGTTGCCGATACGGGCCCGCCAAAGCTCTGTTCCAATGCCCATTGCAGGGGTTAATTAGCTCTCTGGTGCACAACGGAACTTTTAGATGAATGTAGGATGACACGAACGAATAATTGATCTGATAATTCGGTTTTTTGTTGCGAGCTCGCACTCCCACTTCCACCAATTTTTCCGCCTATTTTTCTCCATCTTCCTCTGCATCTACACCTACATCCACACCTATCGCTACATCTACCTCGACATCCACACCTTCCTCTGCATCTACACCTTCATCCACACCTATCGCTACATCTACCTCGACATCCACACCTTCCTCTGCATCTACACCTACATCCACATATTCCTCTGCATCTACAGCTACATCCACACCTTCCACTACCTCTACATCTACTTCCACGTCCACACCTACATCTACCCCTAAGAATAGCATAACTTCGGCGTTTATTCTGACACTTGTATACAACGAAAATGTTTAAACCAAACTATCCCGGATGTGGGTATTATGAAATAAAACCAAAATAACGTAGGAAGTAAACCGTTAAAACGTAATGCAATCTCATTAAAATCATATCTTAGTTCTCGCTGCCGCTAAACAAAGATCTGAGGACATCCAATTACGGGTCACGTCAAAACGACCTTTCATCCGACCAATCAATGCGTACCAGATCATGAAAGTGACATTCGGAATGTGTTTTCTAATCATGCAATCTCGAGAACGTTAAAACGGGGTATTCCGAACATCAGTTACGGCCCGTACGACTGATTCCGTCAAAATTATCGTCTATCTCTCGGTTCCCTGGGCTAAACATTTGAACGGAGGAGGTAACTTCTTTAAGTGGCATTTAGAAGTTGGTATGATGAAGTAAGACAAGTTCTATGGATGAACAACTTCTTCATTATAATTAGTGCGACGTTTCGGTGTAGATCCTAACACCTTTATCAAGCAAGTGATGGATAGTACTTACTTACTTACTTACTTACTTACTTACTTTTGAGATTTAACGTGCGCTTTCCGACTGATGCGTATTTCGCACACGGGCCCGGCCAGGCCATTTAATTTGTGTTTCCGAAAGGGGCGAAAGTGGTCTGTGCAAGCCAAGAGGGGGGCTTTAGGGGTTGCTTATATAGAATTTGGGAATTTTGAGATTTGGAATAGATGCCGATGGGGTTGGGGAGGAGAACTAAGGGAGCTGGGTATGGTGGATGTTTGTTGGTTTATGTGATTTTGATTTGGTAGGTTATTGTGTTTTTAGATGCGTTTTATTAGTTCCATTTTGATTAAGAATACGCCTAAGGCCTTGAAGTTTTCTAGTTTATTTTGTGGGTTTAGTATTGCTTCTAGAGTGAGAGCCTTGTTTAGATTGAGGGTGGTTTGTAATGCGGTTCGATGTGTTAGGTAGTGTGTGCAGTGGATGAGTGCGTGTTCTGGGGTTTCTGGCTGTTTGCAGTGTGGGCAGTTTCCTGTAGAGTGTGTGTGGTTTTTTAGGTGGTTATTTAGGTTAGTGTGTCCTGTTTGGAGTTTAGTGATTACTCTGTCGATTTTTTTGATGGATGGAGAATTTTTGGTTTGGTTAGTGGTTTGCTGAGCACTTTTTGATTTGGCTATTTGAGTTTAGATATAGGTTATGCCATTTTTTGGTGATTTTTTGCTTGTTTACACTTTTAATTTCTGATTTTGAGATGGGTAAGTTTAAGCTTATTTCTGGGATTTTGAGGGATAGTTTAGCTGCTTTATCGGCGTTTTCATTACCGTATATTCCTACGTGGGCGGGTATCCACAAGAAGGTTATTTGTTTGCCTGCCTTAGTTAGGTCATTGGAGCTTTTAAGTATTTGATTTATTAATTTAGGTCGGTTTTTGGTATTTTTGTTTTGGAGGGCTTGCAGTCCACTTAGGGAGTCGGTAAGTATTAGGATTTTTTTTGTGGTTTTTGGATTCTTGATTATGGAGGGCTGAGGCCATGCCCAGTAGTTCTGCCGTGAATATTGATTGGTTGTTTGGGAGTCGGAAGGATTGTGTGGTTGTAGTTGGTTTGTGTGGTATGGACTCCGAAACCTGTGTGTTTGGAGGTCGGATCTGAGGATCCGTCCGTGTAGATGTGACACCAATTTGGCCAATTTTCGTGTATGTATGCTAGTGTGGTAGTTTTCGCTATGTTTGGGTCGGTTTGTTTATTTATTTGGCTAGCTAGTGTTGTGTCTATTTTAGGTATTTTAAGTTTAGGGGTGAAGATATTTGATTGTTTGCAGTTTTGTTTAAGATTTTTAATTTGGTGTTCATTTAGGTAGTTTGTTATTCTTTGGGATATTGGGGTAAGTAAGGGGTGTTTACGAGCTAGAGCTTGGTTTTTGGGGCTGATGTTTTGGTTTATTAAGTTTTGGATGAGAGGGTTTGATTGGGACGCGGCCCAGAAATTTAAGCTTAGCTGTTCCCTGCGTAGACTTAGTGGCATTTCTCCTGTTAAGGCCTGAGGTGAGGTGTAGGAGGTGCCATGTTGGGTGTGTGTAATTAGTTTGAGAGCCTGATATTGTATTGAGTCAAGTTTTTTAGATAGAGAGTTGTTTAGGGTGTTGTATATGGCGCAGCCGTAGTCTAGTTTTGATCTAATTAGTGATATGTAGAGGGAGAGGAGGGTATCTTTGGAGGCTCCCCAGTTAGAGCCAGTTAGGCATTTTAGGGTGTTTAGGTCTTTACTGCATTTAGTTGTTAGGTTTTGGATGTAAGCATCCCAGGTGAGATGTTCATCGAAAATAAGTCCTAAGAATTTGGTTTGTTTTTTAAATTTGATTGTTTGATTGTTTAGCTGGAGGATTGGGGAGGCGGGTTTCATGTTTTTATGTTTGAATACTATTCCTGTTATTTTTTCTGAGTTAAGGGAGAAGCCCCATTTGTCAGCCCATTTTTGTATTTTATTAAGAGATTTTTGGAGTAAATTTTGGGCCGTTTTCATGCTTTTAGTGCGGATCCAGATGGCTCCATCATCCGCGAATTTTGATGTGTTTACTTTAGGGGATAGGCCCTCGAAAAGATCGTTTATCATTATATTGAAGAGGGTGGGGCTGAGGATACTGCCCTGTTGAGTGCCATTTTCTAAGGGACATTGGTCCGATAGAGTTTGGTCTATACCCACGGTTATTTTACGATTGTTTAGGAAGTCCTGGATGTAGTTTATTATCTGACCTTTGAGTCCTATTTTTTTAAGTTTTTGTATTAGCCCATCGTGCCATACCATGTCGAAAGCTTTAGAGAAGTCTAAGAAGATGCCTGTGGTATATTGTTTATTTAGTTGTCCTGTCTTAATATCTTGTTCTAGTGCTAAACAACAAAGTTCGCGGAAGGTCGTTCTGACGTAACCCGTAATGGGATGTCCTCAGATCTTTGTTTAGAGAACTTAGATCTGATTTTAATGAAATTGCACGCAATGCTACACAATCGCCACGAACGACTTAACCACAAGACTGGCTTTACCTCAAGAATATAATGAATAGCAAAATTCAGTCATACCTCGGTGTTAAGTATGTCGTAACTCGCCCATTCGCAAGAATAAAGTATGGACCGACCAGTCTGGTTAAGTTGTCTGCTCATTTCTGGATAATCTAAATAAAAGGAACAATTAATATGATCAAGTCTTTGAAAGGCATTTAGAAGTGATACTTAAAAGGGAGGGAAATGTATGGACGTCAATTTTTTATCATTATTATCATCTTACATTTGGCCAAGTTCTCACGACTGCTATGGCAACCATCAAACTTGAGAAGATCTATTCCCCACTTGGCAAAGGTGCGTGCGTCTTGCTGCAAGAAGTTCTGACTTCCGGGATAACCACCACAAGTCTCAGTCCCCACATCTCCGTAGATGCCCAGCTTCAGTCCTCGTGAATGCATCTATAACGAAACAGAAGGTCAACGGACTGGATGTGAGCATATATATGCTGTACCGACCTCTATTAACAATCACAAATAAACCTCTGGTGGACACAGTTGCTCCAGTCCTCAAACGCGGTACAATCCACAGTGCATAGATGCCTCCGTTAGGTGTACTGGAATTCTATGATCGTGGGTTTTTGTAATCAATGCAATCTTGTTTTCGAGATTCACTTCTTCGTTGTGAGGTGGTCTGGTTGTTAAACCGTTTGCTCGTCACGTCGACGGTTCAATTCCCTACAATGTTTGGAGCTCATTTCCCACATCTCCCTATGTGATTTTGCTGGAATACAAAAACCGGCCTAAATATCTATTCATTTGTCTTTACTTCAGATTCAATGAAGTTTAGTTACTTTGTTTTTACATTAACGCTTTCCAATCTCCTGGCTTGAACCGAGAGACAGTCTGTAGGGCTGAGTCGGTATCAATGAGAATGATGACCATCAGCGTGTGTGTGAGTTGGGGGGGTGGGGGGGGGGGGCGTGGGTGGCATGGAGTGGGAGTTGGGGTTTGGGCGACGGGCGTGGTTGGCATGGAGTGGGGATGGGGGTTGCGGCTTGGATGGCATGGAGTGGGGGTGGGGGCTTGGATGGCAACGAAGTGGGGATGGGGTTTGGGCAACGGGCGTGGTTGGCATGGAGTGGGCGTTGGGGTTTGGGCAACGGGCGTGGTTGGCATGGAGTGGGGATGGGGGTCGCGGCTTGGATGGCAACGAAGTGGGGATGGGGGTGGTGGCTTGGATGGCATGGAGTGGGGGTGGGGGCTTGGATGGCAACAAAGTGGGGATGGGGGTGGGGGGCTTGGATGGCATGGAGTGGGGGTGGGGGCTTGGATGGCATAGAGTGGGGGCATGGTGGGGGCGACGAGCTTTGATGGCATGGAGTGGGGATGGGGGTTGGGGGTTTGGATGACATGGAGTGGGGGCATGGTGGGGGCGACGAGCTTTGATGGCATGGAGTGGGGATGGGGGTGGGAGGCTTGGATGACATGGAGTGGGGATGGGGGTGGGAGGCTTGGATGGCAAGGAGTGGGGATGGGGGTTGGGGGTTGGGGGTTTGGATGACATGGAGTGGGGTTGGGGAGACGGGCTTGGATGGCATGGAGTGAGTGGGATTGTGGGGGGGGGGGGGGGAGGGGGGCGACGGGCTTAGATGGCATGGAGTGGGGTTGGGGGCTTGGATGGCATGGAGTGGGGATGGGGGTGAGAGGCTTGGATGGCATGGAGTGGGGGTGGGGGTGGGAGGCTTGGATGGCATGGAGTGGGGATGGGGGTGGGAGGCTTGGATGGCATGGAGTGGGGATGGGGGTGGGAGGCTTGGATGGCATGGAGTGGGGATGGGGGTGGGAGGCTTGGATGGCATGGAGTGGGGATGGGGGTGGGAGGCTTGGATGGCATGGAGTGGGGATGGGGGTGGGAGGCTTGGATGGCATGGAGTGGGGATGGGGGTGGGAGGCTTGGATGGCATGGGGTGGGGATGGGGGTGAGAGGCTTGGATGGAGTGGGGGGTGGGGGTGGGAGGCTTGGGTGGCATGGAGTGGGGATGGGGGGCTTGGATGGCATGGAGTGGGGATGGGTGTGGCGGGCTTGGATGGCATGGAGTGGGGATGGGGGGTGGGAGGCTTGGATGGCATGGAGTGGGGGTGGGGGTGAGAGGCTTGGATAGCATGGAGTGGGGATGGGGGTGGCGGGCTTGGATGGCATGGGGTGGGGATGGGGGTGGGAGGCTTGGATGGCATGGAGTGGGGGTGGGGGTGGCGGGCTTGGATGGCATGGGGTGGGGATGGGGGTGGGAGGCTTGGATGGCATGGGGTGGGGATGAGGGTGAGAGGCTTGGATGGAGTGGGGGTGGGGGTGGGAGGCTTGGGTGGCATGGAGTGGGGATGGGGGGCTTGGATGGCATGGAGTGGGGATGGGTGTGGCGGGCTTGGATGGCATGGAGTGGGGATGGGGGTGGGAGGCTTGGATGGCATGGAGTGGGGGTGGGGGTGAGAGGCTTGGATAGCATGGAGTGGGGATGGGGGGTGGCGGGCTTGGATGGCATGGGGTGGGGATGGGGGTGGGAGGCTTGGATGGCATGGAGTGGGGGTGGGGGTGGCGGGCTTGGATGGCATGGGGTGGGGATGGGGGTGAGAGGCTTGGATGGCATGGGGTGGGGATGGGGGTGGGAGGCTTGGATGGCATCACTTAATAGTACGCTACACAAGTCAGATGGGTTTTTTTTTGTGAGAACAGAGCAGGTATACGAGGTACATGTATATTGAATGCATACAATATGTACACGGACATAAACAAACATGCTAAACACATAACTAGTAACTTGATATACATGGTCACATGCTTTTGGGATTTCATAAAACGCTTCGATTTTAACTTACAGAATCGAGCTAGTTATCGAAGAGAACCTTCTGTTTTAGAATTAAATAGAGTGGATATTTTATAAACACGTATAGCTCCTCACTTTGAAAAGAAAATCGAAATAATACTCAATCATCTATGCTATGACGTCATGCACGTCTGGTCTGGTTAGTTGGTTGGTTTGTTGTTTAACGCCGCACTCCAGCTATATGACGGCGGTCTGTAAATAATCGAGTCTGGACTAGACAATCCAGTGATTGATATCATGAGCATCGATCCACCCAATTGGGATCGATGAAATGCATCAACCAAGTCAACGAGCCTGACCACCCGATCCCGTTAGTCGCCTCTTACGACAAGCATAGCTGCCTTTTAGGACAAGCACGGGTTGCGGGAGACCTATTCTACCCCGGATCTTCACGGGCCATTTTTCTGATGATAGGCTATACAGCAATAGGTATGGTAAGCACCAAGTTGATCTGTGAAAACGTTTCACAATGCTTAAAATCATTTCTCAGTCATAGATAATTGATATGCATACTATGCTAAATATTTTCCTGACTTCTAAAACATTTGTGTCTGGAAATATGTCCACTATTCAATTTGCCAACTATATGACGACGGCCTGCAGGGCAACACGTCGGAGGTGTTAGAACATATTTTTTTCCAGATTTGTGACCGACCATAACAACTGGAAATGGACCTCACGTAAGTCGACAAATTCAGCATTCCACTCGGGAAGCGGTCAGGATCTGGCTGGAGGTTTCCCTGTGGGTCACGTGACTTGGCTGACCAGCAGTCGTCGATGTTGACGTAGACGTAACCAAGGTCACGGTAGCCGTCCGACACCATGACGTCGGCGATACTTCTGTATAACCTCTCACTGCATGGCAACCAACAAATAAAGATATGCAACTGGGAAAAAAACGGGAAAAGATTATCAGTTTCTTTCATGTGTTGTGAAACGTTGTTTTTTTGTTTATGGGTCCGACGGACCCATAAATCAACAATGTAGAACAAAATAGTTCCAGTTTTAGGCCTTATACCGAGGAGCCTTATCACACCGGCAAAAAACATGGCGGCTTATTTCCATGCCGGGCCAACTCAGCGACTGATAAATGTTTACCAAGAGTTTAACAGGTTGCCACGACGGATACTAGTCATTGCTTTGCCAGTAACCCAAGTTATGTGTGGCTTGTTCCCATGGAAACACTATAAAAATATAATCATTCCTGACAGTTTATTTAAAAGGTCAAATTAAAATCATTAAAAATTAAATTATACCGATTTTTCCATAGGTCACAAGACCACCTTCGTGGTCTCGTGGTAGAGCGTCCATGCGGAGAGCGGAAGGTCCGGGGTTCATACCAAAAGACGTTGAAATATGGTACTTGTTGTTACCCTGTCTGGCGCTCGGCATTAAGGGGATGAAACAAGGACTGGTCGCCTAGGAGTCAGTTTACTGTGACTGAGTGGCGTTTTCATGTTAAACTGCGGCATGCACTATAAATCGGCATGAGTCCGGACTAGCACACACACACACACACACACACACACACACACACACACACACACACACACACACACACACACACACACACACACACACACACACACACACACACACACACACACACACACTCCGCCGAGGGAGATAGATTCAACGTTAATTCAATAATCGAATCTGGAACAAACTAGGAATTATCATTATTATTATTATTATTATTATTATTATTATATTATGATGATGATGATGATGATGATGATGTCTGGTTTAGACTTAATTATTTACAGACCGCCGTCATATAGCTGGAATATTGCTGAGTGCGGCGTTAAACAACAAATAAACACAAGTTTTAAGTTCCGGTTAAGCAAGTAAAAAACAAAAGTTGCGCCTTGACAGTGGATGAACAGTTAAACATTCCGTTCCCCCCAACCCCCTAACCCCCCACCCCCCACCCCTCCACCCCCCACCCCCACCCCGCCTAAGCTGATAACTCACCTGATACAATTGTCAGGATCCCGCTTGCAATCCACGTTACACCTGAATCTCTCCCACGACAGGAAGCCCATGGGTGGCGTTAGAGCGAGACCGTTGTCCAGCCCATGGGTCAGTCTGAATACTGCAACCACACAAACACAGAGTGGTAGCCTCATCACTGCACGTCATAGAACAGTTGTATGCATGCGCCGTATAGACAGCTACGCGTATGCGCGTGAGAGCAGACAATGTCCGAGTACAATGTGCCCGCTTGATGACCGTTTTGGTTATCTGTGATAGCCCGTTTACACTGATAACAAAGAGAGACGACCCGTTAGATTATTCTTGTCCCCTGTAGTGTAGATGTGTCTTACAAATGTATGAAGTAATGGTCAGGAAAATACCCAGAGCCGAATGTTTATTTTTGTACTGACGCACAATAAAAACGCACAAAAGAGTTTGAAACACGGTGAATGAGATTCGAACCCGTACAATGACATTGTTGTATTTAGTATCTCATGCGCAACTGCACAGAACAACCTAATTTAATTTTTTCGACCATTTTGACAAATTTGTATCAAAAGGGTTGCCAGTATGAAAAATAACAACTCAGAATTCGCTGACAATGCGATATTTCCATATTATTAAAAAATACATGGATCTCTGTCTCAACACATTGCAGTCAATAATAGGTCGACCTCAACAAATGAGTGAGTGAGTTGGTTTTAGGGCCGCTTTGAAGAGTATTGTTTGTGTGTTTAACTCAGCAGTATTCCAGCTATATGACGACGTTCTGTAAACAATTGAGTCTGGACCGGACAATCCAGTGATTGACATCATGAGTATTGATCGATGCAATTTGGATACGATGACATGTATCAACCAAGTCAGCGAGCCTGACCACCCGATCGCCACTCATGGCAAGCATGGGATGATGAAGACCTATTCTAACCCGGATCTTCGAAGGTGTTGAAGAGTATAAAAGTTATCTGACGTGTTCCCGGATAACATGAGAGGAAAGACAGAAGTAACACGATACCAGATGTTTTTTTTCCACTTTGGTGAAACCAACGAGCACGGGTATTGTGTATAAACCCAGAATCATAATCATGTGCATGCTTTGGGCAAGCACGCACGATATGGATCAAATTCTATAAACAGGATCCCATTACCCGACGCTGACGACGTTGAACATCAGAAAAATCAGATTTTGAATTTTGTATTTGGTTTAATTGTTAATTGATTTGTGACGCAGTCAATATTATCGCGGCAGCCTGTATATTATCGGCAAATAAGGGCATGTGTAATGATCGTCGCCGTCGGTACACGAAGACACACAATCATTCCAAGCACACGGCCCTACTCAAACACGTCTTGCGACAAGCATGGGATATTCACGGTGATAAAAGGGGTATTCACTGGGATAAAATGGGTATCCACGAATGTAAAAGGGGTATTCACGGGAATAAAATGCGTATTTGAGGATTAAAATGGGGTATTAACATGGGTATACGGGGTATTGACAGGGTTAAATGGGGTATTCAGAGGGAGAAACGGGGTATTCACAGGGAGAAACGAGGTATTCACAGGGATATACGGGTATTCACGAGGATAAACGGGGTATTCACATGATATACGGGTTTTTACAAGGGTTAATGGGGTATTCATAGGGTTATAATACCTCGGTGTAATTACATAAGCTCAAATAAGGCGCGGAATCGTCGAATGATCACATCCCATCATCAAGTACTATAATGTGCCATTGAACTAGCAACTAGAACCCGTTGTTAGCCCAGACAGGACACGCACATACCCATCGTACTTCTTGTCGCAGACCACCCGCTACCCCTTTCTTCACAATGGTACGCGTCAGTGGGCCGACAGTGGGTCAGTGGGTAATTGTCAGGTCAAAACTCAACCTATCCAGGCTTTCCCGTAGGTAAGGGGTAAATAGGTCATCGAGTTATGGCCCTTGTCTGATCGGTTGAACATGGTGCATATGAACCCCAATGGGGACCCCGGGTAGGGATTCGAACCAGCAAAATATTAAGTCAACTTTGGAGAGATAGAGAGGGATACAACTATTAAGGTTACACACATCACATTGTTTGCATGGAAAACAATTGTATTTGGAATGTAAAAAGTGATGTCCGGTCTACTCAAATATACAAAATCATAGAAATATGGCATATGATGCAAACACAAGTAAAATCGCTGTAGAAGTACACTCTTCACAAAAAGAAACGCACAGGTAGTATGTAGTTCATTGAACCTGACTACACAAAAAATACGAATTATAAATTGGATATATGTTATTGGGAAAATGTTGGTGGCCTGATATTCGACAAACGGTGCGTCAAAAAAGCAACCATTGTCGATTTGCAATGTCTTAAACGGCATTGCTTTCACACTTGTTCAAAAATGTCATGGAGGAAAACAGTAATGCAAAATACACGAGCAAGTTATGTCATTCGTAAGTGGCTATAAAAAGGCAAGCATAAGCCAATAATTTGACATTCAGTTGTCAACATTATTCAAGTTCGAAAATGCCGAGACTCAGCACTGCCGATCGGAACATCGCCATAGGACGTATCCAAAGAGGGGAATCGCAGTCTTCTGTTGCACGCCACTTCAGCGACCAAGAGTTACCACCCCTGTACAGGATCGCTACATAAGACTGTTCCACTTGCGTCATCGTGATGCCACAGCTACGGAGACTGCAGGACGCATCCCTGGTTTGAGGAGGATATCGGACCAGACTGCCAGGAACCATCTTCGCGAGGCTGGAATCCGACCCAGAAGACCAGTTATCGTCCCTGTTTTGCAACAGATCCATCGACAGCGACGCATGCGTTGGTGCCATACCTTACAGCCTTGGAATTTGAGAAACTGAAGACGAGTGTGGTTTAGCGATGAATCACGATTTCTTCCTCACCGGTGAGATGGAAGACAACGTGTTTATCGTCGTCGAAATGAGCGTTTTGCCTCAGTGAGTGAGTGAGTTGGGTTTAACGCCGCTTTTAACAGCATTCCAGTTATATCACGGCGTGTCAGCTTAATGTGGGAGGAAAGCCCGAAGTGATGCAGGTCTCAGACATTTACCACTTCGGTGAAACCCACGAGCACGGGTATGGTGCTGACAAACCTAGAAACATAATCGGGGAGAACCAGGATTCGAACCCACGATCATGGGTGTCTGGCGTGCCCAAAGGACGCAACTCTGCACAGCGAATCGCGGCGCCTTAGACGACTGGGCCACCCGTGCCCCCCGTTTTGCCCGTTTTGTGTACGTGAATTCGACAAATTCGGTGGCGGTAGTGTCATGGTGAGGGGGGGCCATATCCTACACCACCAGATCTGACTTGGTTGTGGTTCAGGAAAATCTGACAGCAAATCGCTACATGAATCAAATTCTTAAACTTCGCCTTCTTCCAATCATTTACGCCAGAGGGAGCTGTTTCAACGGGACAACGCCCCACTGCACACAGCTCGTGTCACGGTAGATTACCTTCATAATGCCACCATCAACAATTTGCCCTGGTCATTGAGATCTCCAGATCTCAACCCAATCGAACACCTCTGGGATGAACTCGATCGATGTGTACGTCAACGTCAGAACACACCGCAGACACTCCCACAACAGGCCAACTCGCTACGAGCAGAATGGCGCAAAAAAATCCGCAGGACAGAATTCGTACACGTATCCAGTCAGTGCCGAGAAGATGCAGAGCCGTGATTGCTGACCGGGGCGGTCACACGAGATACTGAGTTAAGCGCCACCCTGTGGCCTTATGTGACATGACAATGAAAAGTTGTCAATGCCTTTGTACAACGACAACATGTGACTATTGAGCTCCACAATTTCATATTTGTATCTATGATATTAAATTAAAAATATAGACTTTATTAGGTACAATAAATTTACTAAAAATCTACCTGTGCGTTTCTTTTTTTGAAGAGTGTATATATTACAGGAAGGTTATCTGACCCAATAGTCACTGAAGTGTACGTACAATATAGTCAAGAATTCGTCTAGAAGAAGTGCCAGTTTAAGATAATATCTCCTTCACATTATCGTAATGTTGAAATCCCGGCGTCTTGATATGCTTCTTATGTTTCACGAATACTTGCACACATATAGCAGTAGTAGCAGTAGTAGTAGTAGTAGTGGAGCAGCAGCAGCAGCTCCAGCAGCAGCAGCAGTAGTAGTAGTAGTAGTAGTAGTAGTAGTAGTAGTAGTAGTAGTAGTAGTAGTCGTGAGTGAGTGAGAGTGAGCTGAGTTTAACGCCGCTTTTAACAGTATTCCACTTACACCACGGCATGTCAGCTTAATGTGGGAGGAAAGCCCGAAGTGATGCAGGTCTCAGACATTTACCACTTCGGAGAAACCCACGAGCACGGGTATGGTGCTGACAAAATTAGAAACACAATCGGGGCGAATCGGGATTCGAACCCACAATCATAGGTTTCTGCCGTGCCATAGGGAGGCAACTCTGCACAGCAAATCGCGGCGCCATAGACGACTGGGCCCCCCTTGCCCCCAGTAGTAGTGGAAGTAGCAGTAGTAGTAGTAGCAGCAGTAGTAGTAGCAATAGTAGTAGTAGTAGTAGTAGTAGCAGCAATAGTAGTAGTAGCAGTTGTAGTAGCAGCAGTAGCAATAATAGTAGTGGTAGTACTAGTAGAAGCAGTAGTAGTACCATGAGTAGTAGCAGTAGTAGTAGCAAGCAGTAGTAGAAGTAGTAGCAGTAGTTGTCATGTACAAGTAGTAGTAGCAAAAGTAACAGTAGTAGTAGCAGTAGTAACAATAGTAGTAGTACTAGTAGTAGCAATAGTAGTAGAAGTAGCATGAATAGTAGCAGAAGTAGTGGTAGTAGAAGCTGCAGTAGTAGCAGTAGTAGTAGTAGTCGTAGTAGAAGTGGAAGAGTAGTAGCAGTCGCAGTAGTAGTAGTAGTAGCAGTTATAGTAGCAGTAGCAGAAGTATCAGTAGTTGTAGTAGAAGCAGTAGTAGCATTAGCATTAGCAGAAGAAGCAGTAGCAGTAGTAGCAGTAGTCGTAATAGAAGTAGTAGTAGCAGTAGTAGTAGTGGATGTAGCAACATTAGTAGTAGTAGCAGTAGTAGTTGTAGCAGCAGAAATAGTAGTAGTAGCAGTAGTAGTAGCGCCAGCATTAGTAGTAGTAGTAGTAGTAGTAGTAGCGGTAGCAGGAGTAGTGGTAGTAGTAGTAGTGGTAGCGCCAGCATTAGTAGTAATAGCAGTTGTAGTAGTAGCAGTAGTAGTAGTAGTAGTAGAAGTAGTAGCAGAAGTAGCAGTAGAAGTAGCAGTAGAAGTTACAGTAGTAGTAGTAATAGTTGTATTTAATACATAAATACCATTGTCATGCTCATTTCTATATCATTAATTTAATGAATGTACAGATCAAAATAAACAAGTTACATGTCATCATCATTGAAACGCTTTGTTATGTAAGTACCAGGCTTGGGTCATCTCAATACCCAACTTTGCCAGAAAATCAGCTTTCATTACGAGTATCTGTATTTAACATTTCCTAACTATGTTTGTCTGTATGTATTACATCTTCCCTTGGGAAAGGCATTAACTGACTATATAAGTTCAGTTTCTATCCTTGCCGAACAAGGCTGGAATTTCGTGGCTCGGTCAAAGCGACTTCGGTGGCTATTAGGAGATAAGGTCCTTCTATGTCCCTCCTATTCACCAAACAGTTTCCATACACATGCTTTGCAAATCCTGCAATCGACCAATCGCCATGTTGCTTTTGAGACGGATTTCTATTTCGCTACGTTGTATTGATTGGACTAAGAATAGGCTCGTTAGCCAGCTAAAATTCAACTAAAAAAGTCCAGCCTAGTTCAGCAAGGGTGGAAACTGGACTTTTATAGTCAGTCAATCAGGAAGATGGCCTCACTGAGCCAATACGATTGCCAACTGTGTAATTACGTGCCAATATATGGTATAAATCACTTAATCCTTTATACTTGAATAAACCTCAGTAGTATATAATGTGGAGGTTCAGCGCCTTCCGCGGAAGGCACCCTATGAATATTCATGAGGCTATTGTTATGCTAATAGACATGCATGACGTCACAATGAGAACGGCGTCATTAGGCATGCATGTTAAGAATGTCAAGAATGCGGCCTTTGGTAAGAATGTCAAGAAGGCGGCCTTTGTTAAAATGTCATGGTTGAAGAATTCTTTAGGAATCCCAGCTATGTGGAATGTAGTCAGGGTTGATATCTTCACATGAATAAACCAGAATGAATGAATGAATATTGTTTTACGACGCATCAGCAATTTTCCAGCTATTCACGGCAAGAACCAGTTAAAAATTTCAAACATGTATTAATAAAGAACAACCATAAAAGTATGATATCAAAGATAATAAAACAGAACCAATCATTTTAAATTTTAATTATAGACATGATGCCAAAAGGTTATCTAACCAATCAGCTCACTTTTCCCTTTCAACAGCCAGTGAGTTTAAAACTTATTTCTAGATATAATGCATGCGTACATTCGTTTGTGCTTCCATTTTCAACTGTCGAGTTGAGTTGGGAAAACGTCTATGTGTGTGTGTGTGTGTATCTTGTGTAAAAGGTGCCCTTTTACAATATGGCACGTACCAATCGTTGTTGTGAACAAAGCCTTTAGTGAAACCAAGAGCAACTTCCTTCTTGTCTCTGTCATCAACAGAATAAACAGAAGGGTTGCTTCTTGCAAGTTTCATTTACATTCAAGTATTGCTGCTGGTCGGACATCACTGTAAGAAAACATGAAGACGAATAGGAAAAATCAGAGACAATCAGTGGATATCTTCGAGTCTGGTGACCTATTCACAGGAAGGGGCGTTCCTCCACTGGCAAAGAAAAGAAAACGCACCAAATCCAAATCAATCAAAAAGATGAACGTCAAGACAAAAGCCTCTCGACAGGCTAAACCTAAGCTACAAACAAAAATACTGTCTCAGATGGAAGCTATAATCAAACGAGAAAAGGCAAGAGTAAAGGCTGAATGTAACAGGAAGAACCCAACCACCACAGAAGAAATGGAGACAACTCTGATGGACTGCAGTAGTGCTCTGTTGTCGTAATACATCTTCAGTCACACATAGTGTGGGAACATGACTCCTTTGACACTGTTTTTCACATCAGCAAGCTGACGACATCAATGCCTGTATGAAGGAGTGTGTATAAAATAAGTGTTGCAGCTGTTTCATAGGACAGATGACAATTCTTACTCATGATGAATGGGAGGGTATCTTGCAAGGAATGTGGTAAAACATTGTCCAGAAAGGATGCTCTGTTCAGACACAAGAGGCTTATTCATAGCAGGAAAGATGTGAATAGTCTACCCATAAGCCAGATAACACTATCAGAATCTCGTATGACATCATCTACACCGTCGCTGCCGCCGCCACCATCGTCTACATCCCTTCCAGAGTCATCGACCCTGGTATTTCCACAAAAGCCAACACTTCCGACACAAAAGCCAACACTTCTATCGCCCCCGCCACCGCCACCGCCACCGCAGCAGCAAAGTTCAAATGGAGCCTTCACGTTTACAATTCCAGCTAATGCAGTGAACGTTGGTCCAAGTTGGAGTGGCAAGAGTGTGTTTGTCTATAACATACTTCAGAGAGGACGGATCAATCCACGACCAAACAATATCATATGGTCTTACACTGTGTACCATTCTTAAAACTCTACCCCAAGTACAGTTTGTGAAAGAGATACCTTACAGTCTCGAGGATGACGAGTACTTTGATGCCTGTAACCAGAACATGATGGTGTTGGATGATTTTTTTTATCTGAGGCCAAGAATGACATGCGGATTTCCCGACTGTTTACTCAAACTTCACACCACAAAAATGTCATTATCTTCTTGTTATTGCAAAACCTGTTCCTGAGAGGCAAGGAATCACGTGACATTGCTTTGAATGCCCATTACGTGACACTTTTCAATTCACCCGTGGATAGACAGCAGGTGAAATGTTTTGGCAGAAGAATTTTGCCTGAAGACATCAGCAAATTTATGACTCTTTATGAAAAGGCTGTTGAAACGCCTTATGAACATTTGACAGTAGATCTTAAACCTGACACGAGTGAGAAGAACAGATTCCATGCCAATATATTGACAACGGTCAATCATGACTGATTGGTTCACATCAGCAGGTGTTAAAAGGGAGCTCTCCATCAACAGAGCAGCAAATGGTCCAAGAACTTCCATCCAAGCAGTACATACCAGAAGAAAGATCTTCTGCAGGAGAAACACCTTACGATCTTGACGAGGAGACAGCATCCACTTCCAGTGAGGACTCGGGACCTTTCACCATGGACACTGCTTGCGCTGACTGTGGCATCTTGATAGATAACATGCATGATTTACAGAAACATATCAAAACATGGTGCCCCGAAAACGAGTTTAAGCCTAAGAGAAAACGTGTACGATACGATAATGATGATAGTGACGAAGAGCTGCCCATGCAGAAAGGGGGTGGTGATGTTAATACTAAATCTAAATGGCATGACCTCGAGGCAAACGAGTGGCAAAACGTGGGTTTACAGCGTATATGGAATAGGGTGTATGACAGGAACCTACACGACATGAAGCTCAAGAAGAAAAACTACAGGCAACAAGGAAAATCGGAGGAATGGGTTGAAAGAAAACTACATACTGTGTGGAAAAATGATTTGGCAAACACGTTGAACTGTGTCATTGAGTTTACCCGTTATTTTGCAGAGGCACCCTTGTTCCAACACATCCTAGACAGCTTGAAGGAGATGGATCCGAGCACTGAACAAACGTTAATAAAAGACAAGATCAAACGTTTATGAAACCCATCATGATATTCTGACTCGCGTAGACATGACTGAAGCAGACAGTGACATGGAATCTGATGCTTCTCAAGAGGAGGATGAACTGAGTGAACAAGAATGATGAAAACCCCTCACTTCAAGTGTCACGCCTTTAGTTGACCTCTGTCAGTCTCAGCGATCACATATAAACCTCAATGACAATGCCGAGTTACAACAAGAAAACAGGACTTGTTCACATAGTGAAAACATACACCAAGATATTGCACACCACTGAACTTAAACAGCGTCATCCCACTGACACTAAAAGCTCAACACTAAAGAAACACCTGGTGTTGTATATGAGGAGTTCAGCCAAGTATGGACCTCCAGGACGAAAATCCCTTTCTGCGCTATGACACTTACAATCTTTCTCATCAGACTATGCCATGTAACTATCCCTGTACTTTATCTACTTTATAAATCCGGAAATAAACACAGAATTGACATCTATGGGTTCTGTTAATCATTCATATGTGTTGGTTGATAGGCCATTTGACACAGACACCACGACACAGACACAAGACACACACACAAGACACACACACACAAGACACAGACACACCACACACACACACACACACACACACACACACACACACACACACACACACACAGACACACACACACACACACACACACACCACACGACACACCACACCACACCACACCACACCACACCACACCACACCACACCACACACACACACACACCACACCACACACATTGCAAGAAGCAACCCTTCTGTTTATTCTGTTGATGACAGAGACAAGAAGGAAGTTGCTCTTGGTTTCACTAAAGGCTTTGTTCACAGCAACGATTGGTACGTGTCATATTGTAAAAGGGCACCTTTTTCACACACCACACACACACACACACACATAGACGTTTTCCCAACTCAACTCGACAGTTGAAAATAGAAGCACAAACGAATGTACGCATGCATTAGATCTAGAAATAAGTTTTAAACTCATTGGCTGTTGAAAGGGAAAAGTGAGCTGATTGGTTAGATAACCTTTTGGCATCATGTCTATAATTAACATTTAAAATGATTGGATCTGGTTTATTATCTTTGATATCATACTTTTATGGTTGTTCTTTATTAATAATATTTGAAATTTTTAACTGGTTCTTGCCGTGAATAGCTGGAAAATTGCTGATGCGTCGTAAAACAATATTCATCCATTCATTCTGGTTTATTCATGTGAAGATACCAACCCTGACTACATTCCACATATCTGGGATTCCTAAAGAATTCTTCAACCATGACATTTTAACAAAGGCCGCGTTCTTGACATTCTTAACATGCATGCCTAATGACGCCGTTCTCATTGAGACGTCATGCATGTCTATTAGCATAACAATAGGCTCATGAATATTCATAGGGCGCCTTCCGCGGAAGGCGCTGGACCTCCACATTATATACTAGTGAGGTTTATTCAAGTATAAAGGATTAAGTGATTTATACCATATATTGGGATATAACAGGATAGCACTCAAGATATTCAAGAAGGAGATGTGTGTACTTCTGAAACTGAAAGGATGTGACAACAGTCACAGATAAATATTCTTCATCTCTATCAAAGTTCTCAATCTGAGTGTGTTTGTTATATTTTCAATAAAATGAAAAGATTTGTGAATAACTACACTGAATCCGTGTGGCTGAATTTCTACTGCAGTTAGAATTTCTGGGCTCGATCGTAACGCCACCAGTGGCTATTACGAGTTATATCCCTTGACCAATCAGATTCCACCTCTCATATCATTAGCATTGCTGTAAGCAAAATGGCGGCGAGTCAAGACGATCTGACTGATAATCAAAATTATTTTTTTGGTAAATATAAAGGATCTAACTTCGCGAAGTCCATTAGATCACCTTAATTAAAAACATTGAAAAGATTTGCAAAATATCTGCAGTTTACCAGCGACTATTCTTTTATATGGTTTACGAACCATATGTCGATTTCGTTACGCGATTTTGATTTGAATATGTTAAACTCGTTAGTCCCGCCAAAATATAACTCCATAGTTTGTCAAGGGTGGGACTTTTAAAGTCAGTTAATTCACTTGCTTCGGGAAGATAGGCCACCATCTTTCGCATTCATTATGGTCTAGTGCGTTAGCTGATCACATTTCCCATTCCTTAAAGATTTAAACACACGTATCATTGAGTTTATAAATGGAATCCTTTGGGTTTGGCAAAATCATGATATGGCAGCCAGGCTATGGTTTGGGTAAATTACGCACCAGGCGATAGGCTCATGGTAAGGGTATCATCATTCATCAAGACAGCCAGGCCGTGGTTCGGGTATAATTTTACACTAGGGCATGATGCTGTTCCTGGTGGTACTACTTGTGGGTCATCCTAATGATGCTAATGGTCGCTGGTTCTAATAACACCAATGTTCGGTGGTCCTACTGACCACCAATGTGGGTGGTCCTTGTGATTCCTCATTGTATGTGTTCCTAGTCATACTTATGGTGGGTAATTCTATTGACGCTTTGATAGGTCGTACTGTTCTGTGTACCTTGTTAGTTCATCTGTCATAATATGCAAATTAATTGCCGTAGAAAAAAAAAGCCAAATTTGATCTCAAAATGCTTCACGCACGTAACACGGCTTTTCCAGGTGAGCTTCAAGATATTTTTCAGTGATAGATGACAGTTACCGCAAGCCTTTGTAAGATAAGAAACAAACAAGTGTGGATGTCCCGAAGGGTCATGTGGCAGATTATGGACATGGCATATGGTTATTACCACATGTTAACCTTCTGTCTGTCTCTCTGGAGCCGACATCTGCATGGGTGGCCCGGTCTCAGTTATTTCTGTACCAAGTTGCTCCCGTTCAGGGTCTAGGGTTCGAATCCTTGATTCGTCCAGATACTGATTCTTGGTTTTTCAGCTAAATATCTGCTTTCAACAAGGTAGTGAACGCCTAAGACATTCGTAGCTCCGACCTCCCCCAACCAGCCAAGGGCTGGTGGTGATGATGGAGACTTTACGATCGCTTCAAGTGAAATCGATTTCGCACTCAGTAGAAAGAAATTTAATTTATGAGATGCGAAATAATAACTTTATAACACGTGAAAGGGTTATGTGGAATAGAGTGACTGGAATATAATGAGAAGTTTTGAATGATCGTGTCACCTCAGGTATATAATTCATTGAATATTGCAAAATGTGTCGAATAACCTCACTCACTGCAGTAAACATGCATTTCTACGCTTACATTTCTACGCTTACATTTCTACGTTCACATTTCTACGCTTAAATTAAATGAAACCCAATAAATGATTTCGTACCAGTGGCTCTAATTACTTAAGGGTATGTTAGATAACGAAAGGAAATGTGTACGCTCGTTACTTGGACACGTCCTAGGTGTGGGTATATTCATTTGTTAAGAATGGTTCGTCTCATAGTTCATTTATCGTAATGAAGAAATGTTGATCTATAACTGAAAACGCGAGGTGTCCTGCCCATTCAGCTAAACAATCAGAATTTATTCCAAGTTTTTTAGATACGGCAATCCAGGTGAGCTACATGTTGTATCTCCGTTATCTATTTAACACCTGGGAGCTTCAGTGCTCTTCCCACTTTCTCTGTTCCGATTCCAAGGTGAGGTCAATTTTTCAGCTCTTCTGATCTGATGACATACCGTGATATACACAATTTTTTGAAGTAAATGTTAGTAAATTACAACCCTGTGTAAATTCCTGGTTGGAATAAGCCGTACAAAGTATGCTTGTCGTAACAGATTACCTAATATTTGTTTGTTTGTTGTTTAACGCCACATTCAGCAATATTCCAACTATATGACGGCGGTCTGAATTAATTGAGTCTGGACCAGACGATCCAGTGACTGATACCATGAGCATCGATCTACGCAAATGGCACACGATGACATGCATCAACCAAGTCAGCGAGCTTGACCACCGATCCCGTTAGTCGCCTCTCACGACAAGCATATATAGTCGCCTCTTACGACAAGCATGGGTAGCTGAAGACCTATTCTAACCCTAATCTTCACGGGTGAGATGACATAATGGTACGGGTGCTCCGGCTTGGTGACGTGGCTCGTTGCGTCACGTTCACCGTACTCCGTGGTCATGGACCGTTGCTCATAATACTGATCAGATTATTAACATAGCGACGTCATATAGCTGGAATATTGCTAAATGTCGCGTTAAATAAAAATAATGAAAAGGCAGTTAAAAAACACTTATCATGAGTGATACAATCCACCATAATCCTTTGAATTCATGTTCAGATGTATGTGTAATTACCTCCCATGTAAAGGCGCGGGTACTGAGCAGTTGGGAGTAACGACTGATCGACCTGCCTCTGTACAGCAATTGTCCATGGGCGATGAAATTACGTATGGAAAGACGCAATAAAATGTATTGGTTATTATTTACCTCACCAAGCATTCCTAAAGCATCTTGTTTGAAAAGTTCCTAACACGTTTACATCTTGTTTGAAGAGTTCCTAACACGTTTAAATCTTGTTTGAAGAGTTCTTAACGCGTTTACGTCTTGTTTGAAGACTTCCTAACACGTTTACATCTTGTGTGAAGAGATCCTAACACGTTTACATCTTGTTTGAAGAGTTCTTAACACGTTTACGTCTTGTTTGAAGACTTCCTAACACGTTTACATCTTGTTTGAAGAACTCCTGACTGTAAAAACCTTGTTTGAAGAGTTCCTAATACGTTTACATGTTGTTTGAAGAGCTCCTAACACGTTTACATCTTGTTTGAAGAGTTCCTACCACGTTTACATCTTGTTTGAAGAGTTCTTAACACGTTTACGTCTTGTTTGAAGACTTCCTAACACGTTTACATCTTGTGTGAAGAGATCCTAACACGTTAATATCTTGTTTGAAGAGTTCCTAACACATTTACATCTTGTTTGAAGAACTCCTAACTGTAAACACCTTGTTTTAAGAGTTCCTAACACGTTTACATCTTGTTTGAAGAGTTCCTAACACGTTTACATCTTGTTTGAAGAGTTCTTAACACGTTTACATTTTGTTTGAAGACTTCCTAACACGTTTACATCTTGTGTGAAGAGATCCTAACACGTTTACATCTTGTTTGAAGAGTTCTTAACACGTTTACGTCTTGTTTGAAGACTTCCTAACACGTTTACATCTTGTGTGAAGAGATCCTAACACGTTTTCATCTTGTTTGAAGAACTCCTAACTGTAAACACCTTGTTTGAAGCGTTCCTAACAGTTTACACTTTGTTTGAAGAGCTCCTAACACGTTTACGTCCTGTTTGAAGAGCTCCTAACACGTTATCATCTTGTTTGAAAAGCTCCTAACACGTTTTCATCTTGTTTGAAGAACTCCTAACTGTAAACACCTTCTTTGAAGAGATCCTAACAGTTTACACTTTGTGTGAAGAGCTCCTAACACGTTTTCATCTTGTTTGAAGAACTCCTAACTGAAAAAAACCTTCTTTGAAAAGATCCTAACAGTTTACACTTTGTTTGAAGAGATCCTAACACTTTTACGTCCTGTTTGAAGAGCTCCTAATACCTTTACATCTTGTTTAAAGAGCTCCTAACTCGTTTACACATTTTTGAAGAGCTCCTAACACATTTACACATTTTATGAAGAGTTTCCGTCAGTTTACACTTTGTGTGAAGAGCTCCTAACACGTTTACATCTTGTTTGAAGAACTCCTAATGCGTTTACGTCTTGTTTGAAGAGATCCTAGCACGTTTACACCTTGTTTGAAGAGCTCCTAACAGTTTACACTTTGTTTGAAGACTTCCTAACACATTTACGGCCTGTTTGAAGCGCTCCTAACTCGTTTACACATTTTTTGAAGAGCTCCTAACACGTTTACATCTTGTTTGAAGAGTTCCTACCACGTTTAAATCTTGTTTGAAGAGTTCTTAACACGTTTACGTCTTGTTTGAAGACTTCCTAACACGTTTACATCTTGTGTGAAGAGATCCTAACACGTTAATATCTTGTTTGAAGAGTTCCTAACACATTTACATCTTGTTTGAAGAACTCCTAACTGTAAACACCTTGTTTTAAGAGTTCCTAACACGTTTACATCTTGTTTGAAGAGTTCCTAACACGTTTACATCTTGTTTGAAGAGTTCTTAACACGTTTACATTTTGTTTGAAGACTTCCTAACACGTTTACATCTTGTGTGAAGAGATCCTAACACGTTTACATCTTGTTTGAAGAGTTCTTAACACGTTTACGTCTTGTTTGAAGACTTCCTAACACGTTTACATCTTGTGTGAAGAGATCCTAACACGTTTTCATCTTGTTTGAAGAACTCCTAACTGTAAACACCTTGTTTGAAGCGTTCCTAACAGTTTACACTTTGTTTGAAGAGCTCCTAACACGTTTACGTCCTGTTTGAAGAGCTCCTAACACGTTATCATCTTGTTTGAAAAGCTCCTAACACGTTTTCATCTTGTTTGAAGAACTCCTAACTGTAAACACCTTCTTTGAAGAGATCCTAACAGTTTACACTTTGTGTGAAGAGCTCCTAACACGTTTTCATCTTGTTTGAAGAACTCCTAACTGAAAAAAACCTTCTTTGAAAAGATCCTAACAGTTTACACTTTGTTTGAAGAGATCCTAACACTTTTACGTCCTGTTTGAAGAGCTCCTAATACCTTTACATCTTGTTTAAAGAGCTCCTAACTCGTTTACACATTTTTGAAGAGCTCCTAACACATTTACACATTTTATGAAGAGTTTCCGACAGTTTACACTTTGTGTGAAGAGCTCCTAACACGTTTACATCTTGTTTGAAGAACTCCTAATGCGTTTACGTCTTGTTTGAAGAGATCCTAGCACGTTTACACCTTGTTTGAAGAGCTCCTAACAGTTTACACTTTGTTTGAAGACTTCCTAACACATTTACGGCCTGTTTGAAGCGCTCCTAACTCGTTTACACATTTTTTGAAGAACTCCTAACACGTTTACATCCTGTTTGAAGACTTCCTAACACGTTTCCATCTTGTTTGAAGAGATCCTTACACGTTTACATCTTGTTTGAAAAGTTCCTAACACGTTTCCATCTTGTTTGAAGAGATCCTAACACGTTTACACTTTGTGTGAAGAGCTCCAAACATGTTTACATTTTGTGTGAAGAGATCCAAACACGTTTACGTCTTGTTTGAAGAGATCCTAACAGTTTACATCTTGTTTGAAGAGATCCTAACAGTTAAGACTTTGTTTGAAGAGATCCTAACACGTTTACGTCTTGTTTGAAGAGATCGTAACAGTTTAGACTTTGTTTTGAAGAGATCCAAAACGTTTACGTCTTGTTTGAAGAGATCGTAACAGTTTAGACTTTGTTTTGAAGAGATCCAAAACGTTTACGTCTTGTTTGAAGAGTTCCTAACACGTGTACATTTTGTTTGAAGAGCTCCTAACACGTTTACACATTGTTTGAAATCCACCCGATCCCATTACATGTGTCATGGTTTATATGCCTTTTAAGCTTAACCTCGTATTTTTTTTATTCCCCAACAGGTTTAAAATAACCGAATTTATAAAATTCGTAGTTCACTAGTGCAAATTTCCCTTGACGCGCACCAGTGAATTGCTTACATTATCAAGACGGCATTGTTGCCGTCATTCAATTCATATTATGACGATGGAATGACCCCAGAAATGACCTCATATATGAAGATGTCATGACGCCATTCGACAACTGTCACACTGTGGTTTACTAGGGAACATGAAACGGATTAAGAAATAATGGGTAATAAAGGAAAATTAACATGCTAATTTTTAAAAACTCGTGTATGAATTAATGTAGCTCTCGCTCGGGAAATACAATTTTTTCCCACTCGTTTCGTATGATAATCTCTATTTATATATTCCTTGTTTCAGTCAACCATGAAGGTATTGATGATCCTGGCCCCGCTGCTGGCTTCTGCCCTCGCCGCAGGGTGAGGACTAGTGGTTATTATCATGGTGTATACCTTGTGAGTCGGGACCCCGTTTATCCAGACACCATCTTTCGCACGATTACTGCCGATACACTTACATATATTCAAATATTAAGTATTCACGCTACATCTGGATCAACGGGGTTTCACAGTGTACATTACATTCAATGTATTTCATATTCCAAGGGGAAAGGTTTTCATTTCCCGTTTCCTTCAAATAATGGCTTATTTCCATTAATAGTTTCGTAAGCGATCAAGTTACTTTAGCAACATTTCCACAATGATACATTGTGTGGAAAAAGGGAACGGATTCGACAAATTACGAAAACAATTTTGTGTCTCGAACTATATATATCCCAGTTGTCCCCAAACTCGCTTCATGTGTACACATTTTGGAAAAAAAACACCTTCACCTTGTCTACACCAGCGATGCCAAAACTGACGCTGCCGTCGCCAAGTTCCAGGCCACCGTCAAAGCCCAGGTCGATGTCCTTTTCAAAACCTCCGACACCAACGGGGACGGAAAATTCGACCAAGCTGACATGTCCTCCATCTTCACTGAATACGATGCCAACAGTAAGGAGTTATTACAGTACTTGTCATTAGTCGGTATGACAGTAACTTTTCGTTAGACGTTATAACAGTACTTGTCAGATGTTATTGACTAGCCATTATATGCTATGTACTGACATCACTAGCAAATACATATAATGTCAGCACTAGCCGTTATACAACCGTATAAGCCATTATTTCAGTTACTTCAACTGTCGAAGCCATGAATATTATCTCAGGCACAGCAACTCTCAATAGGTCAGTCATGGCAACTATTTCCGTTAGGACAAACTCCTCAGCCATAGCAACTATCTCCGTTAGGACAAACTCCTCAGCCATAGCAACTATCTCCGTTAGGACAACTTCCTCAACGATGGCAACTATTTCCGTTAGCGCAAACTCCTCAGCCATGGCAACTATCTCCGTTAGGACAAACTCATCAACCATGGCAACTATCTCCGTTAGGGCAAACACCTCAACCATGGCAACTATCTCCGTTAGGACAAACACCTCAACCATGGCAACTATCTCCGTTAAGACAAATTCCTTAACCATGGCAAATATCTCCGTAAGGACAAACTCCTCAACAATGGCAAATACCTCCGTAAGGGCAAACTCCTCAACAATGGCAACTATCTCCGTTAAGACAACCTCCTCAACCACGGCAAATATCTCCGTTAGGTCAAACACCTCAACCATGGCAACTATCTCCGTTAGGACAAACACCTCAACCATGGCAACTATCTCCGTTAGGACAATTTTCTTAACCATGGCAAATATCTCCGTAAGGGCAAACTCCTCAACAATGGCAAATACCTCCGTAAGGGCAAACTCCTCAACAATGGCAACTATCTCCGTTAAGACAACCTCCTCAACCATGGCAACTATCTCCGTTAGGTCAAACACCTCAACCATGGCAAATATCTCCGTTAGGACAAACTCTTCAACCATGGCAACTATCTCCATTAGGACAACCTCCTCAACCATGGCAAATATCTCCGTAAGGGCAAACACCTCAATCATGGCAACTATTTCCGTTAGGACAAACACCTCAACCATGGCAACTATCTCCGTTAGGACAAACTCATCAACCATGGCAACTGTCTCCGTTAGGGCAAACACCTCAACCATGGCAACTATCTCCGTTAGGACAAACACCTCAACCATGGCAACTATCTCCGTTAGGACAAATTCCTTAACCATGGCAAATATCTCCGTAAGGGCAAACTCCTCAACAATGGCAAATACCTCCGTAAGGGCAAACTCCTCAACAATGGCAACTATCTCCGTTAAGACAACCTCCTCAACCATGGCAACTATCTCCGTTAGGTCAAACACCTCAACCATGGCAAATATCTCCGTTAGGACAAACTCTTCAACCATGGCAACTATCTCCATTAGGACAACCTCCTCAACCATGGCAAATATCTCTGTAAGGGCAAATTCCTCAACCATGGCAACTATCTCCGTTAGGACAAACTCGTCAACCATGGCAACTGTCTCTGTTAGGGCAAACACCTCAACCATGGCAACTATCTCCGTTAGGACAAACACCTCAACCATGGCAACTATCTCCGTTAGGACAAATTCCTCAACCATGGCAAATATCTCCGTAAGGGCAAACTCCTCAAAAATGGCAAATATCTCCGTAAGGGCAAACTCCTCAACAATGGCAACTATCTCCGTTAAGACAACCTCCTCAACCATGGCAACTATCTCCGTTAGGGCAGACACCTCAACCATGGCAAATATCTCCGTTAGGACAAACTCCTCAACCATGGCAAATATCTCCGTAAGGGCAAACTCCTCAACAATGGCAAATATCTCCGTTAGGGCAAACACCTCAACAATGGCAACTATCTCCGTTAAGACAACCTCCTCAACCATGGCAACTATCTCCGTTAGGTCAAACACCTCAACCATGGCAACTATCTCCGTTAGGACAAACACCTCAACCATGGCAAATATCTCCGTAAGGACAAATTCCTTAACCATGGCAAATATCTCCGTAAGGGCAAACTCCTCAACAATGGCAAATACCTCCGTAAGGGCAAACTCCTCAACAATGGCAACTATCTCCGTTAAGACAGCCTCCTCAACCATGGCAACTATCTCCGTTAGGTCAAACACCTCAACCATGGCAAATATCTCCGTTAGGACAAACTCTTCAACCATGGCAACTATCTCCATTAGGACAACCTCCTCAACCATGGCAAATATCTCCGTAAGGGCAAATTCCTCAACCATGGCAACTATCTCCGTTAGGACAAACTCGTCAACCATGGCAACTATCTCCATTAGGACAACCTCCTCAACAATTACAAATATCTCCGTAAGGGCAAATTCCTCAACCATGGCAACTATCTCCGTTAGGACAAATTCCTCAACCATGGCAAATATCTCTGTAAGGGCAAACTCCTCAAAAATGGCAAATATCTCCGTTAAGACAACCTCCTCAACCATGGCAACTATCTCCGTTAGGGCAGACACCTCAACCATGGCAAATATCTCCGTTAGGACAAACTCCTCAACCATGGCAAATATCTCTGTAAGGGCAAACTCCTCAACCATGGTAACTATCTCCGTTGAGGCAATTTTCTCAGAAGTTAGTGTCTGATCAGGGGCAACTATCTCCGTTGAGGCAACTTTCTCAGAAGTTAGTGTCTGATCTGTGGCAACTATCTCAGCTGTAACAACCACATCATCTGTATCCATGATTACCGTTTTATAAAAGTTTTCTGACTTGTAGAGGACGGCTCAGTTAGTGAACAAGAATTCCAGACCCGCTTCTCTGGGAGCCAGGGCGGCCTCTCTGTCATCGGCAAAGGCCTCTTCCTTGAACTGGACATGGACAAGAGCAAGGCCATCACCGCGTCCGACATCAACCTTTACTTCAAGAAGATAGACCAGAACGGTACGAAAAATCAGGCCTCTTATTCTTTTTCATAAGTCTAGCTTAGTTTATCACAAAATTATTAGTAATTCTTGTTTTTATTATGTCATTTGCGGTTTGGAAAACATGTTCTTAGCAAGGAAGAGAATATATGAATGGCAACTTCTGAATTATGAGGAACACTCATTCCTGTGTATTCCTCAGAATAAAGAAGCTGACATCCACATATTCTCTTCCTTGTGTGTATCACTTCTAAATGTCTTTCAAAGACCTGATGTCCTTAGTATAAACCTGAAACGTCTATGGTTGTAGCTCGTTTTGCAGCAAAGCTGTTAGTGTTTGAATTGTCTAACTCCGGTTTCAGAAATACTTTCTGACTGCACTTAAACCTTAAATCTTAAATTCACCTGGTTCTATTTTAGTTGATAAAATAGATATTAGCACTTCTACCATGGATTACTAGTATATCACTTCCGGTTTCGGAAAACACTTCCTTACATAATTTGAACTTTAAAACGGAATTGTCATGGTTCTGGCTTATAGGGTCGGTTGTTAAGATATGAATAAGTTTCTTCAAAGGGTTTCTTCCCCACGTGTTGAAATGAAATGAGTTAAAAGACTCGTCTAGAAGGAGAAAGTCTCTTCTCAAATCATCATTAATTTTTGTTCCACATGAAATTTAAAAAACACCCAATACGATTCTTTCTACTTCCAGGAATATATTAATATTGCGAATCGGTCATATCTGTGAAGCAGGTTTGAATCAGAAGTTGTTCAGTGGGGGGGGGGGGGGCAATGTATGTATATGCATTGTAGGTTCCTTCTGTTTCTGTGTGTCTCTGTGTATGAAGGGGGTGGTGTGTGTGTGTGTGTGTGTGACTGAGTGTGTGTGACTGAGTGTGTGTGACTGAGTGTGTGTGTGTGTGTGTGTGTGTGTGTGCGCGCGTGCGTATGTGTGTGCGTGTGTGTGTGTGTATATATGTGTGTGTGTGTTGTCTGGGAGGTGGGGCAATGTATGGACATGCATTGTAGGTTCCTTCTGTTTCTGTGTGTCTCTGTGTGTGAAGGGGGTGGTATATATATGTGTGTGTGTGTGTGACTGTGCGTGTGTGTGTGTGCGCGTGCGTATGTGTGACTGTGTGTGTGTGTGTTTGTGCGTGCGCGCGCGCGCGTGTGTATGTATGTGTGTGTGGGTGTATATGTGTGTGTGGGTGTATATGTGTATGTGTTTGTGTGTGTGGGGGGGGGGGGGGTCTGTGTGCCTGTGTCTTTATGTGTATGGGGGTGGCGGTATTTTGTGGGTATTTTGGGGTATGAGTAGGTCTGTGTGTGTGTGTAGGGGGGTGGGGTGGGGGGGTGGGGGGGGGGGGGGGTGTGTGTGGGGGGGGGGGGGGGGGTGTTTGGGTGTGTGTGGGTGTGTCTGTTGTCTGGGAGGTGGGGCAATGTATGTTTATGCATTGTAGGTTCCTTCTGTTTCTGTGTGTCTCTGTGTGTGAAGGGGGTTGTCTGTGTGCCTGTGTCTTTGTGTGTATGGGGTGGCGGGTGGGTGTATGTGTGGGTATTTTGGGGTATGAGTAGGTCTGTGTGTGGGGGTGGGGGTGGGGGTGGGGGGTGGGGTGTGTCTGTTGTCTGGGAGGTGGGGCAATGTATGTATATGCATTGTAGGTTCCTTCTCTGTTTCTGTGTGTCTCTGTGTGTGAAGGGGGTGGTATATTTATATATATGTGTGTGTGTGTGTGTGTGTGTGACTGTGCATGTGTGCGCGTGTGTGCGTGCGTGTGTGTGTGCGCGCGCGCGCGTGTGTGTGTGTGTGTGTATGTGGATGTGGGTGTATATGTGTCTGTGTTTGTGGGGGGTGTCTGTGTGCCTGTGTCTTTATGTGTATGGGGTGGCGGGTGGGTGTATGTGTGGGTATTTTGGGGTATGAGTAGGTCTGTGTGTCTGTCAAATATTCTGCGTATGTGTGTGTATGTGTACATGTGTTTCCAAGAATATGCTCCATTATGTCACCTGCTATCAATTGTTTCAGATGATGGTCACGTCAGTAAGCATGAGTTTGAGCAATATTTCACCCAGGTGGGTAGAGAACTCGGTATGACCCATAAACACAGACATGTAAAGCGTCGCTTCACTATTTATTCCCCATTTTAGATACAAATAAAACAGATGTATTTTTAGATAACAATTAGTATTATTGAAAAAAAATCTGCTTTATATATCTCTTAAGGGTTTCTAAATATTTTAATTGACATCTGAGTAAATGAAATATTAATATCATAAAATAGGGAATAAATAGTCAAACGGCGCCTCATATAGATACACGTTGTATGTTATATAAAACATGAGTTGTAAATATAAACACGTCGGCTATGTCAGGACATGTAATGATCAAACAGAATTCAGTGTCTGCATCCCAGCGCCAATATTTCACGGATGTGCATCCACAATGTTTCTCTTTGACCCGGATCCGTGAAGATTCCGGGGTAGAATAGGTCTTCAGCAACCCATGCTTGCTGTAAAAGGTGACTATGCTTGTCGTAAAAGGCGACTAAAGGGATCGGGTGGTCAGGCTCGCTGACTTGGTTGATCCATGTCATCGATCCCAATTGCGTGGATCGATGCTCATGATATTAATCACTGGAATGTCTGGTCCAGACTCCAATATTTACAGACCGCCGTCATATAGCTGGAATATTGCTGAGTGCGGCGTTAAACAACAAACCATCCAACCAACCAACTCTTTGACCCGTGAATACATACGACCGTTATGCGGTGTAGTAATGACGAGTGTATGTTTTGTGCCGCATGTTGCTCACCTCGTCAAGAGTGGTCAGAGCAGTCGCCCGTGTGCCTCTTGCTAGGAGCAGATCGTGATGTGATTCGTTGGTTAAAAATAGCGGTATGTAGAAGAATTGTAATGTTTAGTGTGTTCAAAGCCTATGAAGTATTACCAGTGTGGATGTCCCGACATGGGTACAATGTGTGAAGCCCACTTCTGGTGTCCCCCGACGTGATAGTGCTGGAATATTGCTAAAGTGGTGTAAAACCCTACTCACTCACTCACTCGTGGTGGGTATTAGGTAGGTGGTGCATGTAGTATAATCACAGAATCACAGAATCACAGAATCACATTGTATGAGAACCGAACATGCGTTTTGAATCTAGAAACTGTCGGATGGATAGACAGAGGAATGGATAGACAAAGGAATGGATAGATGGGGGAATGGATAGACAAAGGAACGGATAGATGGGGGAATGGATACACAGAGGAATGGATAGACGACAGAGGAATGGATAGACAGAGGAACGGATAGATGGGGGAATGGATAGACAGAGGAATGGATAGACGACAGAGGAATGGATAGACAGAGGAATGGATAGACGACAGAGGAATGGATAGATGGGGAATGGATAGACAGACGAATGGATAGACAGACGAACGGATAGATGGGGAATGGATAGACAGACGAATGGATAGACGACAGGAATGGATAGACAGACGAATGGATAGACGACAGAGGAATGGATAGATGGGGGAATTCGTATATCCAGTTCGGTCTATCATGTTTTGTCCAAATGCATCCGATACTACAGTTGAAAAAATCGTTTTTTTAACATGCAATCCATCCTTGTCAACAAACAGCCTGAATACACAGATTACGTACCTTGCGGTGATATTGCTGAAATATTGCTAAAAACGGCGCAATCCTTTGGATTGAATTATTTTGTGGCGGCGTGTTGTGTTCACATGGTGTTGAGTTTATAAGCGACATTCGTCTATATTTCAGCTCTTCACAATCCTGTACATTCTCCAGGCTAAAGCTGCCCAGGGTGTTACCACAGCAGTGTAACCACGTCGCTATCTGTAGCCTCATCCAGGATCAAAATAAACGATGAACGCCTTCCGTCTTCCCCTGTCGTTCTCTAACTTCTAACAGAATCACGAGTTCAGTGGCCGAAACATGTTTCGAATTGTGCTAAAAATACAAACATGTTCTTAATTACCGCTGGCTGGTATGCGTGGTATGGCTGCTCTACAATGGTATAGAAGGCAAATAACGAAATGAATATAAGTGCTGCACAAGGACAGCATCAACACCAACATATTATTTGTTTGTTTGTTGTTGTTAACGTCGCACTCAGCAGTATTCCAGCTATGACGGCGGTCTTTAAATAATCGAGTCTGGACCAGACAATAATATGATTGATATCATGAGCATCTACCTACGCAATTGGGATGTGATGACATCCATCAACCAAGTCAGCGAGCCTGACCAACCGATCCCGTTAGTCGCCTCTTATGAAAAGCATAGTCGCCATTCTAAAGCAAGCATGGGTTGCTGAAGACCTTTTCCGACTCGGATCTTCACAGATCACCAACATGTCGGTTCGAATTATAAAATACATGACATATACATGATCTAGTCCTATAGCTAAAAAACTACATAAAGGTACCCAGACTGTGTCAGGATGTATGTTCAGGATGCGAACGTTACATTCCTCCACATGGTACAATGGCCACTTGTCAACTCAACGTAAAAGCATATTTCTGTATGCCCAAGGTGCAGTAGCGACCACAAAATATAGATATGTTAGACCAAGAATGCAATAATGCTTCCTTCAAGGGATGTTCCGAGCAGAAATAGAGAATATCATCACCCGTGTGTCTTTTGATGCCAAGTATATCTACACGACGTCATAATAAAGATTAAAACTTTGAGGCCTGGAAAGTCAAATCTTGGTGTAATCGCAGTTGTGAATACCCAATTGGTCATGGGGAAAAAACGTTCAGTAAGGTTGTGAATTCTTCGCTCTCAGGTTATTTGTCCGTCTTTCGAAAGAGATATCTCGACAGTCAACAGCCTAGACAGTGTCAACCCAACTGCCATCAACTCGTTCAGTTATTGTTTTGTTAAATATCTCGGAATATATACATCACAGAAAGGCAATACATTGATACAAATCCTAAAATAGCCCAATAAAGCTACAACTGACACAAAAGTACGCTGGTATGAAGATTGTGTCATTTTAACGCTGTTTTCGACTTGTCCCTATCGCGCCAAAAACGATTGTGGTCTGGAATCCGGTGCGTGATTTAAGTTAGATTCAGTTCAAATCATTAAGTAAAAGGGCTAAAAACTTGACTAAATCATGCTCCATGTGCTCAGTGAAACAATCTTTTTTTACTGTCCAGCGAGAAAATGGTAGTATGCCAACCAACATCCGGTTTGGCATGGACAGCGCTTAACCACTGTGGTTTAAACCTTAAAATGAAAATAAGTTTCAAATGGCAATAGTTGTTCTTTCATGGCTGGTGGGTATTGCAACACACAGCCTTCAAATGTGGATGTTCTTTAGCTTGTTTTGAGGAGTATATTTTCAAAGTTTAGGTTGCGTTGCAATACAGAAGAACAAATGTTAAAGGATACTACCCCAATCATCTTTCAGGGTCAGAAACACCTCTTTGAACGTTACAATTGACTATTCATTCGAGTACTTCTCTCGTATTCCTGGTAACAGACCCGGGTACTCTCCCGATGTCAGTCAACAGATTGGGATGTACCAAACCTAAGGCACCGAGAACAATGGGGAGTCGGACAACTTGCTATATGGGATGCAAGCGTGACATTTCGAAAGCGAGGTCCGCATATTTGCCATGTTTTTTCTGAATCTTGTCAATCACATTGGTGTCAAAAAGGACAGAAACTTCAATAATATAAATAATTTCATTGGATTTATCAAAAAGTACAAGATCAGGTGTTTTGGCCTGGAAACGTCCGAGGCTGAATACGGGCCTATTCCGAAGAATTTTGTATTCATCATTTTCCATGACGCCCTCTACAAATTTCCGGGTCGTGCCATGGATGGACCTGTGTCAAAACCACAAGCATGGCGAAGACGGTAATAAAATTATCGAGCCACCCCATCATGTCACTTAAGATACTGGGTTTGTGCCAAAGTTGGGCATGCACTGACAATGTGTTGGACAGTCTCATTAAATTTATTACATAATCTACATTTCATATTTACATTTTGATGCACAATCACACATTGACAGTTTCGAGTGGGAAGTGACTGGTCCTGATCAGCACACGGAAAGCCTTCTGTTTCAGGCCAGCCGACCTCATCCAAGCGAAGGACTCTGTAGGGTTGCTGATTTTCTCTGGGCCGATTTGTTATGGCACTTCACCTGGTTGACACTCATTTCTGTACCGTCCAGCAGTACAGAACCATCAACAAAATCAACACTGACATTGAGTTTATGTCCCACAGCCTTGGCTCGTTTAAGACAATTGTGGAATGCCTTGTTCTTATCATGAGTCCTGATATGCTTCACAAGAGGATCATCAGACAAATAAATGTGTGCAACAGTGCACAAAACAATTCTATCATGAAGAGCCTCCACATTAATCAAACCACGTCCTCCCATCATGATTGGTAAATATAAGCGATTGAGGGAAGAGCGAGGGTGGTGGGATCTATTGTCTGACATGATTCTTCGTGTGAGGGTGTCAATACCCTGAATTTCTTGTTTCGTCCAATCAACAACAACAAAAGAGTATGAAAGGACGGGTACAGCAGAAGTATTTGTGGCTGTAACCTTATTGCGAGCGTTCAGCTCTGAACTCCAGATTTTCTAAAGTCTATATTTGTACTCTGCCCGAAGTTTTTCCTTGATATGGGCATTCTGGAGTTTGTCCCTAACCTGCATCTCTAAGTACGTGGCCCAGTGCGAAAGCATACGTTGATGAGCACATATTGTAACCCTGAATCCACATGGAGATACCATACTGTCTGGAAATATTGTTAACAAAACATTACATTTGATGGGATAATTTATTGGTTAAATAAATCATGGACTCATCAAAGCATTCATCTATAGATCCAGTGAAGGACGTAACGTGCTGTTCGAACCTTTCAAATGCCTTATAGTGGCCTTTGCACATCACGAAATCAGACACATAAAAAACACAAATTGTAGATGTGTTCCCTCTACATCAGAAGGCACGACAATGTACAAGGCAGGATCCTTGTTTGTTTGTTTGTCTGTTAGCACCACATTCAGCAATGTGCGGGTAAACTACGACCGATCGGAAAATAATCGAGTATTGTCCGGACAAACCAACGGTTGATATCATGAGCACACAATCCACAGGCATAGGTCTCCGGCGGTCTATTCTAACCCCGCATCTCAAATCGAAGGGGCATTGTTATGCATGTGAATTTTATGCTTACACCAGGTAAAGGTCATGTAACAAAATACTTTTAAATAATCAAGGACTGGGGGCGAGTGGGTGAGTTTTGAACAGTGAGGCGCCGCTTTGAACAGAATTGCAGTTAGTTCAGAGTGAATCAAGAATCTGAACCCATGATCGTAGGTTTCTGAACAGCGAATAGTGTCACCCTTAGACGATAGTACTGTAGAGCTGATGGTCAGAACTAGTTATTTTATACTGCAGTGTGAAAGACTGAGTTTTCTGAAGTTGAGGAAACTGATATTTTCACTGCAGTGAACATTACACTTGTCATACTAGAGCCGTTTCGCAAAGCGTCATTTTCGTTACTTGGTCAGCGTGTGTTCTTTCGCTTCCAATAGCGGTCTCGTAGTTTTCAAGAATATTTTATTTTGTATATAATCATAAATTTCGTGACCCAAAATATGTTTGGATACTTTTGTTGATATTTTGTAAGATGTTGCAAACACGGAACTACTTTTTTAAGTCGCAAATACAAGGATGGTGAACCGTCCCTGTGTGTTAGGTTGGGAGAATCTACGTTTCAAGGGTTTCATATTTGTAATGAAATAATTGTCCGGTAGACAACTACACAAGAAGTACATAAATAATAGGATATTCCATGAGTCGAGTCAAATATCATGTTTCTATCATCTCGTGGGGAAAAAGAGATATTAATGATATTTGGTAACTTTACAGGTTGACCCGGCGACCAGTGTGACAGTTGCTGTGGTCGAGTTAGTTCGATATTGATGTGTTTGTTTGTTGCATTAGTTTTTGAGGATATCTTGGTTTGATCACAATAATATCGTCGGAATCCTACATTGGAGTCCGCTTAAAGTAGATTTTCTTGATATTATGCAAATGATTTTGTCGCTTTATGGTGAGTGAGTATGGTTTTACGCCTATTAGCCATATTCCAGCAATATCACGGCGGGGGACACCAAAAATCGGCTTCACACATTGTACCCATGTCGGGAATCGAACCCGGGTCTTCGGCGTGACAAGCGACCGTTTTAACCACTCGGCTACCCGACCGCCCCCATAAGCGTTATAAGTGAAAGCAAAAATGCAACAAATTTGCTTACATTATAAATGTCCCTAGATAGCGCCCGAAAAGTTGACTATTATGGCAGCGCACTATGCGCATGCTTCACTACGCGCATGCTTGTCGACAATAGAGCTGGAATGGGACTGATGAAGCGTTAAGCAATACTCTCTCTCTCTCTCTCTCTCTCTCTCTCTCTCTCTCTCTCTCTCTCTCTCTCTCTCTGTGGTATGTAGGTAGCGGAATCAGCCGAGTTGTCCCGAATGGAAGTGCAAGTTCTCACTCTGAGGTGGTATGTACGTAGCGGAATCAGCCGAGTTGTCCCGAATGGAAGTGCAAGTGTTCGGTTGCTGATTACGTCAGACGTGCACACCCCAGTGGCATGGTAACCGACGTCTCTGCACCTGGTACTCCGGTCATGACAATCCCTGTCAGCACATTCTTTTTATGATGCCATACTCATGTCACGTGCACCTTCTATCTATATAGCACCTGCAAAGTTACCAGTTCTTCACAGTCTGTCGTCGACACTCCCAGGTAAGCCAACGCTTCACAGACATGCATGTAGCGACGCATGTATAGGGCATACCAACTAGATACATAGATACTATGTACAGATACTGCAGCGTTAGAAAACGCCACTAGTCTCGTAGTCCTTGCCAAACTGCCCAATAGTTAAGGTATAAGAACTAGTAAAAGTTTTAAAGTTTTTGCTATATGTTATCATTATAAGGACTAGAAGGCTTAACATGTTAGTTTCCGCCGCAACATTGTATTCATGCAGTTATGTATATTGTCTCTGCTTCGGGGGGCGGTCGGGTAGCCTAGTGGTTAAAGCGTTCACTCGTCACGCCGAAGACCCGGGTTCGATTCCCGACATGGGTACAATGTGTAAAGCTCATTTCTGGTGTCCCCCGCCGTGATATTGCTTGAATATGGCTAAAAGCGGGGTAAAACCATACTCACTCACTCACTCACTCTGCTTCGGATTAAGTGTAAAGGCTTATTCGTTCTTATGTTGAGCTACGTTGAGTGTCGTTAAAGAACACTTCTATTAATTGTAGACAGCTAAACCGTGGGACAAAACAAACTATACACCCTTGAAGGTGGCTGAAATCGAAACAAAGAAAACGGTTATTCGACGGTGATGTATTTGACACAGGTATCACAGTCGATTTAAAATGCATCATATCAATGGTTGTCTCACAGCAGGTCAGTATAGTAACGTTTTTATAAAGTTGTTAATGTTTTGGTCAAATCCAATTTTCAAATGTATACTTTCTTTTGCCCGGCAGTTTACTATGATGCGGCTTATTCCTAATAATCAGGAAATTGTGTGAGTGAGTGCTTGGAGTTTTAAGACTTTTAAAGGGGGAGTTATGCGCCTCGATCTGGTGCCAAATTAAAGATAACATACACACATTGTAATTATTGCCATAAAACTCATGTGTTGTCTCTATGCAAATAGGGTTTATAATTAATTGATGGATTGATTCCTCCAGAGGCAAGGGAGTTAACTGACTATGCAAGTCCAGTTTCAACCCTTGCCGAACTAGGCTGGAATTCAGGAGTTACATTTTAGCTGGACAAACGAGTCTATGAATAGTCAAATCAAATACGCGTAACGAAATAGACTATCAACGTGCAGATTTCCGCCGACTGCAGTATTTGCAAAGCATGTGTACCGCTAAATGGGCGTTGACAGATACTTTCTACATCTTTTCATGTTTTTAATGAAGGTGCTCAAGTAATTATTTGCACTTCGCGAGGTAAGGCCCGTTTTGTTACAATTTTTATCTTGATTATCGTTCAAATCATCTTGACTTGGCGCCGCCATTTTGTTTGAAGCAATGCAAGTGATATGAGAGGTGGAAACCGATTGGTCAAGGAGGGACATAGAAGGGACATAACTCGTAATAGACACTGGTGGCGCTACAATGGATGGATTGGTGAGGGAATGAGATGTGGCTTTCGGCGTTTTGTACAGTGTTTCAGTTATGTGGTGCAGTGATGTAGAATTGGTGATATACAGTAGGTGACAAGTACATTTATCTCCCCTTACATTAAAATACTAGCTTCTGATTGGTTATGGAGCGGGCAATTATTTTCCATGTAGCCCGCTCATGTACTCCACTGTGACATCAATCGGAACACATCTTAGGTAACTTGCTTATCTCGCATAAGTATTGTTGAACCGAAATTAACCGATGTTTATCCGATGCATTGGATAAAGGGAAGTAACTCGGTTCGCATGCCTTTGCCAGCGTCCAAAATGGCTGAATCAAAGCGTTTTACAAATATTCTGTATGGATGAATGTCTGTGAGATAAATTCGTTGTCAACCGATACCCTGTGTGTGAGCCTATGCATCCCTCCCCTGGCGCCTCGGGGTACATAGGCTCATACCCAGTGTACATCACATCATACACCCCTCGAGATACGTATAATGTAGAACTGATGACAGACCAAAGATCATTGATACGGCTAACATAGGATTTCTCGCATCTAGGCACGTAAGCTAAACATAATAGGCCTCCATGTCTCACATGCAGCTTGGGTTATATACTCCCTCAGGGAACTGAGTGTGAAAATCGAGTGAGTGAGTGAGTGAGTGAGTTTGAGTGAGCTTTTAACAGTATTATAGTTATATCACGGCGTGTCAGCTTAATATTGGAGGAAAGCCCGAAATGATGCAGGTCTCTGACGTTTACCACTTCGGTGAAACCCATGGTGCTGACAAACCTAGAAACATAATCGGGGCGAGTATGAAAATCGAGTGCACACTGATCCACAATGGGGTAATAAATTGTAGCACCATGAGCATTTACCTGATGAATGCAAATTGGTGCAATACTAATTATAACAATGGAACTACCCTGAAAACGACAAATATGCTCAAGTCTTTGAGAGGCATTTAGAAGTTGGAAGAACATGAAGACCTGAAACTATTTATGTTGACCAACTTCTGTATTGTTTGTAACGATGTTTCTGGGTAACTGCTTGCCCACTCGTCAGGGGAATCATAAATTATGCTCTTCTATTTAACATTGGTTGGGGGCACGGGTGGCCCAGTTGTCTTAGGCGCCGCGATTGGCTGTGCAGAGTTACGTCCCTTCGGCACGCCCGAAACCAATGATTGTGGGTTCGAAACCCGGTTCGACCCGATTATGTTTCTAGGTTTGTCAGCACCATACCTGTGCTCGTGGGTTTTACCGAAATGGTAACCGTATGAGACCTGCATCACTTCGGGTTTTACTCCCACATTAAACTGAAACGCCGTTATGTAACTGGAAAGCCGTTTAAAGCGGAGTTAAACCCAACTCACTCACTCACCACCACCACCTGGATCAGAAAACCTATTTTTTCTTCATTTCGCAGAATTTCTGTTCGCATGAGTTCGTGTTAAACGTCTAAAATGGCTTATATAATATATTCACTCATGTCACATAATATGTAAGTCCTCGTAGTTTATTCTCTGAGACGTCACCCACAATATGCACGTTAAATAATGATACTGTTGCACTACGTTGATTATATCATTTTCCAGGTTCATCATGAAAGTACTTATTGTCCTGGCTGCCTTTGTGGCCGCTGATTTTGCATCTGGGTGAGTGTCGACAGTTTGAGCTAGTTTCAACCACGAAGTCATAACTAACTATCTAAGGCTCAAGGTTAGATAACAATCCCAGCTCTGTTTGATATAAAATGTATGTCCCCCCTGAGTGAGAATATATCAGGTTCAATAAATAGTCATAACATGGTCACGTACAAAAACAGATTTATTCATAATGTCAATCACTGGATTGTCTGGTCCGGACCCGATTATTTACAGACCGCCGTCATACAGCTGGAATATTGCTGAGTGCGGCTAAACAACCAACCAACCAACCAATTACATTCCGATATTTGCATAAATTTATATGCATCTTAGCTATTCTTAATGTTGATTGGTCAGCCATGTGACGTCACGGTGCTTCAATGTTGAGAAAAATTAGAATAAAATACGAGTTCCTGTAGGCGATAATGTGGCTGCCTTTTTGTACACGGGATTCGGGGGTCTATTTGGAGGGCATTCGGGACTCGGCAGTGCGGTACTCGAGAAACAAAATCGTACTTGGTACGCAGATTCAACGATCAAAAGATTAATGCTGTACGTAAATCTTTCATTTGTAATATTATATTTTTTCATTAATTTCACTTCAAATCGCCCATTTTCTCACCGGAATGGCCACCAGTGATTGAGAAAGTTATGCGTCATGCGCAATGCTCATAGCAGTTTTCTTACCTGCGTCACCAGTCCCGTGCTTGCCGTAAGAGGCGTCTAACGGGATCGGGTGGTCAGGCTCCTGACTTGGTTGATGCTTGTCGTCATATTCCATTTGTGTAAATCGATGTGCATGATGTCAATCACTGGATTGTCGATTATTTAAAGACCGCTCTATATAGCTGGAATGTTGCTGAGTGTGGCGTTAAACAACTAGCAGACAAACAAACCTGCGCCACCACTACGTTGACTGACATGGCACAATTTCATCACGACCAATGAGACGCCATCTTTCTTTACACTACAATACTCATTCAGACAATCGTTCGGTTTTTATTCTTCCGGTTTCGTTGATTTGAACTGGTTACTTTATGCAGTGGCTCAGCGCTATTCCTAATATGGAATGTAGGTCGGGTGATACCGTATTTCTGCGTCCGTCTCCACCCGCCCCTTTCCGTAACGTGCAAAATGACATGAGTTTGTCCATTCGTCATCACTCGCCCCTTTCCGTGACCTGCAAGAAGGCTTGTCACGGATTAACACGAGTTGGTCACAATGATATTCAAGCTGTTATTGCAGTATAATTCTTTCGTATTTAACAGTCTGACAAGTCGTCGTTGAGGTTTTCCCGCTGTTTTACCTATTTCGATCGCGAAAACATTATGTAGACATGTGATACTAGTAGTCAAGATGACTTTTATGACAAATATGACTTATAAAGAGTCAAAGTATGGCATTTTTGAATTGCGGTTATCTATCGTGTTTGGTGTAAATAACGTTGAGTTGGGGCAATCTCTCACAGAACCATGTAACTAATATTCTAAAGCTTTGAGATCGCCACTCTGGTCTAGTGGTAGAGAGTCTCCCGGAGAGCGGAAGGTCCGGGGTTCGATTCCCGGCCGCGTCATGCCAAATGACGTTACACGATGGTATTTGTTGTTACACTGCCTGGCGCTCGGCATTAAGGGGCTAAAATAAGGTCTGTTTCATCTATGCAGTAAATCATTAATTCAAACTCTACACGGTCGAATATGATATTTATTGTCTAACTTGAAAGTTGGAATCTTTTTCTTTTCAATGTTCAAATTTCATTTGTCATAGTTATTTCTTGAATGAAAGTCGAAAAATGTGTTGAGGAAACACGTATATATATTTCCTATAAAAAATAATAAATAACAAATCACATATTTGTTACAAATAAAATCTAACAAATGGTCCCGAAATGAAGAAAATAGCGTTTAAGAGCATCTCATATTTTTTTCATTTCTTGGGGAGCATGCCCCCAAATCCATATAGGCGCCCCCGTAAATTTAGTTTTGCTTACAGTTAAAATTAGTCAAGTTGACCCCCGGATAGAGCGTCTGCCAGAAGAGCGGAAGGTCGGTATTCGATACCCTGGGCGCTTCATACTAAAAGACGTTCAAAGATGGTATATATATTTTAAACTATATATAAATATATTTAAACTATGAGCCTGGATATTTTTTCTAGAAACACACCTTGCAACATTGTAGTTTTATTCTTGTTTTCAACACTCTGAAGCATAATTATCTTTTTCAAGAATTTTCTGGGACAATTTATTTTTTTCGATAAAATCCCAGCCCCTGAAATGGTCGGCCCCTAAGTACAGCTAGAATTTGTAATCAAACGCAGACAATGCAAACCACATCTACTTCCATGTGAAGAAGAGTCTGTTGACAGAGCTGACAGAAATGGCTGTCAGGTGTTGACGTGGCCGACTGTGTTGTCACAACCCGCCGACGCGGATCAATCACTATATCATGTAATACAATTAATTTCCTTGTCGATAAACCGTGCGGCGATACACCTGGCGGCGGCGTGAAACAACATTCAACCCCTCTCATGTTAACAATGTCAGACATCATTACGTTGTTTTCACCAGCGCCACCAATCCCAGCACTGACGCCGCCCTTGCCACGTTCAAGGCCACCGTCAAAGCTCAAGTCGAAAAACTTTTCAAAACTGCTGACTCTAATGGGGACGGATCTTTCGACAAGGCCGACATGACGCCGATCTTCGCCGAATACGATGCCGACAGTAAGCCTACAGCTGTTGACCTTCACCCTATATATCCCCAGGGCTCGCATTTCGGTAAACCCCTGGATCAAGGGCGGGTACTTTGAGATCGCGGGAACCACGGTGATGGGCCCAGGGGTCTGTGTAGGTTTACTGAAATGCAAGCTCTGGAGATATACAGGATGGTTGACCTCATAAACCTTCAAAACGTGACCTCTACACAAAGCAAGGCATATTAACTTTGCATTGGTTTAGGGCATCTACACAGACATATTGGACAACGTACGCAGTCGACCCGGTATAGAGGGTGAAGGTCACGGTGGCGCAGTCGCCTTATTCGCCGTGCAGAGCTGCTTGCCTTAGGCCTGCCAGAAACTTATGATTGTCTTTAGGTTTGTCAGGGCGGTCGGGTAGCCTTGTGGTTAAAGCGTTTGCTCGTCACGCCGAAGACCCGGGGTCCAATCCCGACACGGGTACAATGTGTGAAGACCATTTTTGGTGTCCTACTCCGTGATATTGCCGGAAATTTGCTAAAAGCGGCGTAAAAACATTCTCACTCACTCACTCACTTTAGGTTTGTCAGCACCATACCCGTGCTCATGCGTCAGTCATGACAGTAATAAACCACTACGCCCTTTCCTTCCACACGCCGTGATATAACTGAAATACTCTGATGCTCGTGATAAAAGTCATCACAAGGTTTCCTAAAACGGTTTAAACGCCCAGCCTGTTAAATATGTTTCAATCTACCTTGTCGACTGTTAAGTATTTGACTAAAATGTAAGTAATGATATCCTTTGTGATGTCAATCACTAGATTGTCAGGTCCAGACTCGAATTTTTACAAACCGCTGTCATACGGCTGGAATATTGGTGAGTGGGGCGTTAAACAAGAAACGTACGAACGAACAAAACGTCGTTGCCCGAGTCCAAATATGATAAAGAGTTTGTATTGTCTTTAACGAAAGATAATTATCCTTACAGACGACAAGAACGTAACTCAGACAGAGTTCGTGGATAAATTCACCGGAAACCAGGCCAACCTGTCCATAATCGCCAAGGGACTCTTCTTGGAACTTGACATGGACAGAAGCGGAGGAATTACTGACTCTGACCTTGACCTTTACTTCAGGAAGATTGACCAAAATGGTACGTAAAACTCGTATTGCTCGATCAGAATGTGTTTTGATTGGAAACTTAAATCTTTGAAGGGACACAGGTGGAATGTTTTGGGAAGGGGCCGCAATTTGGTATGCAGAGTTGCGTCCCTTAGTAGTGCCACAGTCCCCGATTTGCCACTATCATGATTGATTGTTTAAAGTTTTCACCAAAGTGGTAGGCATCTACGACCTGCACTCGTGGGTACCCACGTGAAAATAGGTACACAACATTTTAGTGCAGCGTGACTGGGTCGGCGGACAGGTTCGATGATTTGGTTGTGTGTCATCGTACCCTCACGGCGTTGAATGTTGCTTATAATATCGACTAGACTAGTGGCGTGTCTGATCCAGACACGACTATTTACAAGCCGCTGTGATTTAGCCTTAATAATCCTGATTGGGGTAACACAAAACAAATGAGCACTCATTTCAAAATGTGTTCTGACAGGTTTGGCGCTCCCTGTAAGCAGGTTTTGAATGTGATACGTAAATTTGGCGGATATGTTCTGAAAGACCCAAAGTAGACAAGGTCTTCAGCAACCATTGCTTGTCGTAAAAGGCGACTATGCTTGTCGTAAGAGGCGACTGTCGGGATCGGGTGGTCAGGCTCGCTGTCTTGGTTGATCGTATCACAATTGCGTGGATCGATGCTCATGATGTCAATCACTGGATTATCTGGTCCAGACTCGATAATTACAGACCGACGTCAGATAGCTGGAATATTGCTGAGTGCGGCGTTAAACAACAAACAAACAAAGCGAAAAATGGGTAGGTGTTTTATGTATCCAATCTGAAACCAACTGAATCTGTTTCAGATGATGGCACGGTGGAGAAGACCGAATTCGAAAAATATTTCACTGAGGTTAGTGTGTCTTGTTGTTTCTAAATATCAACATCTTCTCTCAGTCAAAGTTACTGCCAACAACATACCGAGGTTGGTTTTCAGGGGGTTGGAGGGGAAGGGGAGATGTTACCACCCCTGGTAACCATGACACTCACATGTTACCACCCCAGGTAACCATGACACTCACACGTTACCACCCCAGGTAACCATGACTCACGTGCTACCACCCCAGATAACGACACTCACATGTTACCATCCAAGGTAACCACAACACTCATATGTTACCATCCCCGAAAACGACACTCACATGTTACCATCCAAGGTAACCACAACACTCACATGTTACCAACCCCGGTAACCACAACACTAACATGTTACCACCCCAGGTAACCACAACACTCACATGTTACCACCCCAGGTAACCACAACACTCACATGTTACCACACCAGGTAACAACGACACTCACATGTTACCACCACAAATAACCACACCACTCATATGTTACCAACCCCGGTAACCACGACACTCACATGTTACCACCCCAGGTAATCATGATACTCACATGTTACCACCCCAGGTAACGACACATATGTTACCACCCCAAGTAACCACAACACTCACATATTACCACCCCAGGTAACCACAACACTCACATGTTACCACCCCAGGTAACCACAACACTCACATGTTACCACCCCAGGTAACCACGACACTAACATTTTACCACCTCAGGTAACCACAACACTCACATGTTACCACCCCAGGTAACCACAACACTCACATGTTACCACCTCAGGTAACCACAACACTCACATGTTACCACCCCAGGTAACCTTGACACTCACATGTTACCACCCCAGGTAACCACAACACTCACATGTTACCACCTCAGGTAACCACAACACTCACATGTTACCACCCCAGGTAACCACGACACTAACATTTTACCACCCCAGGTAACCATGACACTCACATGTTACCACCCCAGGTAACAACAACACTCACATGTTACCACCCCAGGTAACGACACACATGCTACCACCCCAGATAACAACAACACTCACATGTTACCACCCCCGGTAACCACAACACTCACATGTTACCACTCCAGGTAACGACACACATGTTACCACCCCTGGTAACCACAACACTCACATTTTACCACCCCAGGTAACCACAACACTCACATGTTACCAACCCAGGTAACCATAACACTCACATTTTACCACCCCAGGTAACCATGACTCACATGCTACCACTCCAGGTAACCATGACACTCACATGTTACCACCCCAGGTAATCATGATACTCACATTTTACCACCCCAGGTAACCACAACACTCACATGTTACCACCCCAGGTAACCACAACACTCACCTGTTACCACTCCAGGTAACCATGACTCACATGCTACCACTCCAGGTAACCATGACACTCACATGTTACCACCCCAGGTAATCATGATACTCACATTTTACCACCCCAGGTAACCACAACACTCACATGTTACCACCCCAGGTAACAACAACACTCACATGTTACCACCCCCAGTAACCTTGACACTCACATGTTACCACCCAAGGTAATGACACTCACATGTTACCACCCCCAGTAACCTTGACACTCACATGTTACCACCCAAGGTAATGACACTCACATGTTACCACCCCAGTAACCATGACACTTGCATGTTACCACCCCAGGTAATGACACTCACATGTTACCACCCCAGGTAACCACAACACTCACATGTTACCACCCCAGTAACCTTGACACTCGCATGTTACCACCCCAGGTAAAGACACTCACATGTTACCACCCCCAGTAACCTTGACACTCACATGTTACCACCCAAGGTAATGACACTCACATGTTACCACCCCAGTAACCATGACACTTGCATGTTACCACCCCAGGTAATGACACTCACATGTTACCACCCCAGTAACCTTGACACTCGCATGTTACCACCCCAGGTAATGACACTCACATGTTACCACCCCAGGTAACCTTGACACTCACATGTTACCACCCCAAGTAACCACAACACTCACATGTTACCACCCCCAATAACCTTGACACTCACATGTTACCACCCCCAGTAACCTTGACACTCACATGTTACCACCCCAGTAACCACAACACTCACATGTTACCACCCCCAGTAACCTTGACACTCACATGTTACCACCCCAGTAACCATGACACTCACATGTTACCACCCCCAGTAACCTTGACACTCACATGTTACCACCCCAGGTAATGACACTCACATGTTACCACCCCCAGTAACCTTGACACTCACATGTTACCACCCCCAGTAACCTTGACACTTACATGTTACCACCCCCAGTAACCTTGACATTCACATGTTACCACCCATGTTTCAGCTCTTCACTATCCTGTACATCCTCCAAGCGAGACAAGCTACTACAGCAGCAGCATCAGGTTAAGGAGTGTGACTTTGTATCTGTACTATTCAGGGAGAACTAATATAGTTTCTGTAATTTCTTGTTGGGTGTTTTCCTATTCAGGCACCAGTATCATCAACATAAGGATATTTGTATATTGAAGCTACTAATATGAAGACCGCCTCCGTGGTCTAGCGGTAGAGCTTCCGCCCGGAGAGCGGATGGTCCGGGGTTCGATCCCCGGCCGCGTCATACCAAAGACATTAAAAGATGGTACTTGTTGTTACCCTGTCTGGCCTCGACATTCAGGGGCTTAAACAAGGACTGGTCGGCTCGGAGTCAGTATAGTGGGGTATTCATGTTAAACTGCGGCATGGTATCTCAGTGAGCAAGCACTATAAATCGGCATCAGTCCAGACTAGTACAAGCACCTACACACACACACGCACGTACAGGCACATCGCTATATAGGTGCAATAGTCTTGGACGCGACATTAAACCCAATTTCATCTCACCTACTAATATGTAGAGAAATAGTTTAATGTGCAGGCCAGCTTGTTGGGCTTCACTAACATTAACAGCCCGTGAGGATTCTGGTTTAGAATAAGTCTTCAGCAACCCATACTTGTCATAGTTGATGCATGTCATCATATGCCATATGCGTAGATTGATGCTCATGATGTCAGTCACTGGATTGTCTGGTCCAGACTCGATTATTTACAAACAGCTATCATATAGCGCCGCGTTAAACAACAACAAACAACAAACTTTCATTTACCCAACAAGTTGAATTTAGTGCCAATCAGAATGTGATTTTGCTTCTTGAGCTGTTGGTACCTCAGCCTCTTACGTCATTTTTTACAAGCCACAAAACACCCTTAGTGGCTGTTTGTATGTGGTGTCGTGTGTCTGGTGTGGAGCACTGGGTGTGTGGACTAATGATGCTATAGGCCACTGAAATACATCTTCCCAAGGCAAGAGAGTTAACTGACTATAAAAGTCCACTTTCCATCCTTGCCGAACGAGGCTGGTGTTATGGAGTTACAATTTAGCTGGACTAACGAGTCTCTGCATAATCCAATCATAATTGTGCAACAAAATCGAAATTTGGTTCGTAAACTGTCATGCAGATTTCGGTAGATTGCAGGATTTGCAATACATGTGCAACTCGCCAACAGATTTTCAAAATCTATTCATGTTTTTAACCAAGGTGCTTTGATGCACTTCGGGATCCCAATATAGATGTTGATTATTGATCAGATCGCCGCCATTTTGTTTGAAACAAATGTAAGTGATACGAGAGGTGGAATCTGATTGGCCCATAGGAGAGGCTTAGAAGGGATATAACTCGTAATAACCACTAGTGGCACTACGATTGAGCCCAAGAATTCCAGCCTAGTTCGGCAAGGGTGGAAACTGGACTTTAAAGTCACTTAACTCTCTTGACTGAAAGATGACTGAAATACCATCCGTAGTTTCACATGAATACCCCACTCAGACACAGCACATGACTCCGAGCTGACCAGTCCTTGTTCTAGCCCCTAATGCCGAGCGCCAGGCAGGGCAATGACATGTACCATTTAACATCTTTTGGTTTGATGCTGCCAGAGAATCCAACCACAGACCTGCTCTCCAGGCAGGCACTATCCACTTTGGGGTAACCTGGTCACAAGATCCTGCCATACGTAAGGGACGCAACTCTACAAAATTGAATTGCCTTAAATCACTTGGCTAATTGTGCCTCCAAAAGGTATCCATGAAAACACCACATACAACATACAGTTGATTCCAGCTTTCTCTTTATTTTGGAACAAATAAATTACACCACATGGGATGATAAATGAATGGCAGATATTTCACGATAACTGTCAACAAAATAAGATCATTGGTTGCTAGTGACGCTCTAGATCAAGCTCCATTACAGCTTGTGCTGCATCTATAACTTTGCTCTCAGTCAAAATGCCCTGTTAGGAGTTTGATATTGCATAAGATCTCCCCAAGTCTAGCCTAACCTTACACACCAGCAAATATTTGAATTATATTTGTATATTAATCTATCTTTTCAAATACTGTACTCTTCCAAGAAGACTAGACTTGTTCTGTGAGAAAAAATGGTTATACCATATTCACCATAATAAGCCAGTGTTATGTCCATGGTATTGTGTTCATTTGGGGGGAGAAACTCAATGTCTGCAAGCAGAATATACAACCCCGCCTGTACATGTACAATTGTATTTTCTGACTTACTAATCAGCCCTAGTACAAGGCAGACTGGTGTATAAGTTGGTTATTGGAGTAGGACACTTAATACAGTGAATATGGGACATTAAATCTTCCTTAGCTTGAACTTTGGAATAATTATTGACTATTTGACCATAGCATTAATTAAGATTTTTGCAAGACTAAAACGTAACATCTTATATGACATTATTTGAGTTCATGGATTATTAGGTACATGGATTTCACATAATGATGTCAATCAAACTAAATTTATGCAATACGAGACATTTAATGAAATATTTTATGATGTGAGGCACCAGTAGCCGTTGTTTCATCATCATCATCATCATCATCATCATGAGAGAGCGAGGAACAGCCATATCACTGCATGGAGCTCAATACTAGGCTTTGTTGTGGATTTCTTTAATACAAAACACAGACTACAGAAAAATGAAGATCTCTTCAAAATAAAACAACCTTTCCACTATGAAACTAGCATAAAAAGGGAGATGTGTCATGGCATGTATTTTATATCACAAGGTCGTGTCTGTCGTCAAATGTGTTCATGGACGTGCATGTTAAACTAACATCATCTTAATACAGGCGTCACCGCTTCAGATGGTCCTTGAGCACTGCATGAAGGGTCCTATGTATGAAATTTGGTATGAAAGTATTTTCATGAAAAAACACCAGGCAAGAAAGCTTAATTATATTTTACAAAACAGCTACAAAATACTTCATATGTACAAAGTGCTTTAATATGTTCAAAGTAACACTATCCAAAAGTTTTGAATATCTTACACGAAGTATGAATAAATCCTGTCATCATATTTAATAAGTTCAGGTGTTAGTATCAATCGGTAGGCCACGAAAACACAAAAATAAATCAGTTTGAATTAAATTACAGCCATTAATAGTCTGCACATGTTTATTTTCACATGAATGAGCCAGTACTGAAATGGATTGGTACCGGTATCTATATTACGCAAAAAGCATTTCTCACAGGACAATTACTCTTGGGTCTAACAAAACAGGACTTGGATTAAAAAGACTTTCTTGACAAAGACATTATTTAAGGTTGAAGGCTTCATCCCAGCACATACAGTACTTCAAAAATACCTTCTACAAATGACATTTTACAGTGGAAAAATACATTGGCAAGATGAGAGGGAAGGGACTGTTTTGTAACACACATATCAGCATGCATGACATCATTCTGACCTTTTCATTGAAACCATATGCTTTGTAATGATTTGCACAAGATTCTATTTGGTAGATGAGCTTCTTATATCTGTAAATGACAGCCACAGTGAACACAGGCATACAAATGATCTTTCCTATCAAGTGAGAACACCAAGACATTGACTAAACTGTACCTGAATTGGACATATTTGTTCCTAACAATTTCAAATGGAGCAAACAAGATCAAAACTCATCACCTTTGATACTGCAATAATTTTTAATATTTATTTGAAGATTTTTTAAAGATATGTGAAATCACAAATCATACAATTCTGCAATCTTGAGGTTAACTTAAGACATTCATGAGATTATCATGATTATAAGAATTAATATGTACATAACATACGATTTTAATTATCACATAAAAACTCACATCAGAATTTGACCTAGAAAGAAAGTCTTTTTTAATTAATTAAAGAAGTCATCTCAGCAGCAGCGTAGTCTCTACATGATGCAGTCATCACTGGCCATCCGCTGTCTCCCTGATAAGGCTGCATCACTATTCAGACCATCTCCCCGAGGCAAGAGAGTCAACTGACTTTAAAAGCCTTGCCGAACTAGGCTGGAATTCCTGGGCTTATTATGAGTTATGGCCCTTTTGAGCCTCTCCTATGGACCAATCCGATTCCATCACATGCACTTGTTTCAAACAAAATGGCGGCGCCCAGTCAAAACGATCTGATCGTTGATCAAGATATATATTGTGATAAAATGGGTCGAACATCGAGAAGTGCATCAAATCACGCGAGCACCTTGATTAAAAACATGAAAAGGTTTGGAAAATATCTGTTGACAACAAGATGGCAGCGGTGCATATGCTTTACAAATCCTGCAATTGACCGTAATCTGCACGACAGTTTATGAAACGGATTTCGATTTTGTTGCGAGATTTTGATTGGACTATACACAGACTCGTTAGTCCAGCCAAAATGTAACTCCATAATACCAGCCTAGTTTGACAAAGGTGGAAACTGGACTTTTATAGTCAGTTAACTCGCTTGCCTCGAGAAGATGTATTCAGACAGAACATCCAATCATTTCCCAGGAAGTTCATAAGGTACAAAAGTAACTTTGACACAAAAAAAGTCTCCTTAAAAGTATTAGCGACAAAGTAATTGGACAATTCCTTAACAATTCAAAACAAGTTGTAATTTGGATGATGTGAACCACATGACTTTTAAAACTTGGTCAGCCAAACCACTGTACCGAAAACAAACAAACGCCTGCTCAAACCAGCGTGGACAGAGAGCTCTTACGTGCAGTCATTTTATGTGTACTTGGTTCAAACAGAAAATAACATCTTAGAGTCTCTTCCTCATCAACTGAGAATTTAAAAAAACACATATTTATTATTATGTGTGTACAAAACACGTGGTGGGCAATGTTTGTTTTTTAAGAAAAATTAAATCTGAATTTCTAAAAATACGAAATTGTTTATAAATTATGAGGTCAACCATCACTCTACCATAACACCAGTACAGTTGAAATCTTTAAAGAAAATGTGAAAGCCTTGATTCTTTACCTTCAATAAAATCACAATATCATCAATTAATTACAAATCCAAGAAATAATAACTTGTCTCAAAATAAACTTAGAAATACTCTTGTTCAGTGATGAGTTTATCTCCAGTACCAAAATTGACAAATGTGAGAAAACATATTTTCAAAATCATATATACTCTCTTTCACACTTGAAATATGTTAACTATCTCAAAGACAAACTTGCAATCAAAATCCAGGTCAAAGGGTCAAGTTTGGTAGGACCTTGTGGAGTGGACTAGCAACACACCTGCATGTTGATAAATATATATTCATAGTGAAAATAAATAATAAATACTGTAAAATCTACTCCAAAATCAACACAAATGTATAATGGACAACTATTAACATGACTACAGTAGGCATGGACACTGGCATAACACTCTCATGAAACAAGACAACAAGCCAAGGTACAATAAGGGCTTTAATATAGCCCACAGATATTTGCATAATTCAAGAAATAAGAAAAAATTGCTTAAAAGCTTTCATGCATTCATATGAAGAACTGACTCTTTTCCATTTCAATATATGCATGTTCTGCACTTAACAACCAAAAATGGTGAATGTTTAAAATATATGAATTTAAGAGGTTTCAGGAAGTATTTTTACATCTTTTATCCAAGCTGAAGTTCAAAGGAAATCTAGATAAAATCAGCAAAAGTATTGCAAAAAAATAATTTTGGTAAATAAACTGTTTCTTTTTCCTCTCAAAGTATAAATAATAACCCTTTTTCTCTCATTTTACCCATATTTACATATTTATTAAAGTGAGAAGTTCAAAACTTGCAAAACGAAGAAAACGTGCTTGTAGTCATTCATAGGAACATGTCTGATATTTTTTACACTTCATAAGTTTCCATAACTTAAGCTTTACATTTCTAATGGGCCTTATCATATATCTTCTTTTCAAGACAATTTGGAATGTATCAGTCTTTGAAACATGACATGTGACTTATGCAATATGGGTTTCTTGTGAAATGTCATGTTTCATCATTGACAAGCTAACCTTTGGGATTATGCAAAGAGAACTAAATATCATCCCTTACGTTAGATACACATTCAACATCCTAAACCTCATGAAAGTTGAGTCTCATGTAAGTGTTATGTCCAATGTTCAAAGCCTATGTTTTGATAAAGAAATAACTAGAAAACAACATATGTTAGTAACAAGCTGCCAATGCTGACAGATAAATCGTAACTGCTGTGTTAGGAATGTGAGTAGAGGTGAATACACTGTCAATAACATGTCTATTTCAGTACCAGTGAAATCGATTACACTCTTATCAAGCTGCATAAGGCAATCTATCCTGCAGAAAAAAGTAAGACATTATATATCAAGGTACTCTTTCCGCAGTGATCTTTGCATCAGGATTTTACTGAAATGACATTTCATGCATAAACAAGACCAGTTACTTCTTCAGAGCCTCCTTTAAAGAAAGAATTCTTACTGATGTGTTGATTGAAAACTTTAAAACACTTTAACGAAGCTAAAATCAACCTAGACAAAATAACCAGTTGTGCCTCTTGGCATTTTGACAAAGAAATTCTTTTAAAAAAATAGGAAATTAGTTGATGTGGCCTTAGTACTAAACAGATCTTTAAAAAATATTATTAAAAAAACACTATTGTTTAGTTTAACAATCGAATGCCATATCTGAATCTGTACACACAGCACATTCAAGATCTGTCGAGCTATTGCCACTGATCACAAAGATCAATAAACTGGCAAGTTTCTTCCCCTGAAATAGACACGTTACTGACATATGCTAATTACATATCATGCTTCATAGTTGGGGACATCACATCAATAGATACACTATAGTCACTGTAGGTGAACTACATTTCTAAATATACAAATCAGGCAGTTTAAATGCATACTCAGTTTCTTAACAAACTCCATGCATTAATGACTGAATCAAGTATGCAAATGAAATGCAAATTATGGTTATACAAATTATGAATTTATAAAAATATGGATGGTATTGATGCAATATGGACTGACTATTAACTTTATTTGAATAACATATATACTTTTGAAATTTGCTGTGAAATTTCAAGTCGTGAAAACTAATAGAGTTTCATTTTTGAAACAGATAATCACACAAATGCATTTTACGCTCGGATGACTTCTCATGACCTTAAACTCTGATTGAAGCATGTAACAGCTGTTTTAAATACCAGCAATAAATTAGATTTATCAACAAAGCTGCTAATAATGTACAGGAAAGGAGGGTCACCATCTCGCCTCATGTGTCATCATCATCATCATCATCATCATCAAATGCTGGAATGACAATGATTGAAGGATCTTTGGATTCCCACTGTATACGACCAAATTAACTGGACAGAGGAATCTCAATATTTGCAAACCCTACAATCTTATTAAAATCTGATCTTAGTTCTCGCTACCGCTAAACAAAGATCTGAGGACATCCAATTACGGGTCACGTCAGACCAACCTTTCGCAAACTCTGACTGACCAATGGAATTAGTCGACATTAGCCAATCAGAAGGCAGCTTTCTCATGCTTTATGGCACTAATTTCAAATTGGCGACTACGCTTCGAAACATATTTTGACAAATTCTCTCTTAAAAATTTGAAACCTGAACAAAAGAACATTCTCAAATGGCTAATAGATGGTCTAGATTGTATAGATTCAGTCGTTAAGCCCGTTACTATCATTCGGAATACCCCGTGTTATCGTTTTCGAGGTTGCATTATTAGAAAACTCATTCCGACTGTCACTTTCATGATCTGGTAAGCGACGAAATGAAAGGGCGTTCTGACGTAACCCCTAATGGGATGTCCTCAGATCTTTGTTTAGCGGTAGCAAGAACTAAGATCTGATTTTAATGAGATTGGCAAACCCTATGAAATGACCTAACACTGGAATATATCAACTTCAAGGGCATGAACAATAAACAATATGTAAAAAGTATTATCTATCGGAGGGTTTTACATAAAATATGAATTTCAATGATCTCTTTCATCTGTACTACCAATATGGCATGGACAATAACAACTGCCACCAAGGCCGGATCACTCATGTTTCTCCTTACACACTATATCTTTCATCAACATGTCTTGAATGAGTGCTCTCCCCTTATTTCAATCTATTTGGAAAAATCATATACCATAATCAACGACAAGAAAAGTTTAAGTTTCTGTTCATCCTGTATTTTCATGTGATCTTCGCAAAATTAGTCTGAAAAAACACAGTGTCAAAAAGGCAGACAAAAAAAAATGAAAATAAAAACTTAGTTTCTTAATTACTTACAAATTTAATCTGTTCAATTTATGTTAGCCTAAACAAAATGACCGGTACAAAAATTCAAGTAAGTGTTATATGTTCAAAACTAGATCTGTCCATACATACGGTGATGGCCCATATTCCAGTCTATAAATAGTAACACTCAAGCAGCTTATAGCTGCTATTCAACCTTGTTGCATAGCAACAAAAGCTTGATGAACATTTGGAGTTAATAAGCTCTTAGGAAATAGCAACTTACACACCAAAATAAATAATTTGAAGAAAACATTTACCAATGTGGAGACATTTTAGACCAGACAAACACTTTATTGCAATGATAAATAGTTTTAATATAAATAATCTACATAATTTAATACATTATTAGCACTCAATACTTGAAAAGTAACAAAACATGTTGGTTGTTATAAATTAGGAAATATTCTTTGGTGGTAATCTGTGAAATTCTACACAGACCATGCCATGGAGATTCATAAATAGTCATCAGGCCACAACAAATTCTACACAGACCATGCCATGGAGATTCATAAATAGGCATCAGGCTACAACAAATTCATTGGACAGTTAAGTCAGAGTTTTCTGTTGTGTTGTTACTAAAATGACAAAAACAATCGCATATAAAATAAATATCAAAGTCAACAGTTCTTTTAGATGATGGAAGTATGTCCCGACTGCTTCAAAGTGCATTTGCCAAACACAGAAATTAAGAGTTCGAAGAATTTGCTTATATTACTCCCGTGGCAGGCAGTCTTCTTGACACAGAGTCTTATATACTGATGGAAATATAAAAGGGAACACTCAGCTTTAGACAGTAAAATGATCTGCTATTTGGGGTTCCCAGCCTGGTCAACCAGATACGCGTTAGAAGCAATGCCCACAAACACATCTCAACATTTGATTCTGACCTGTGTTGAATTTGTGTATGCCCTACTGTATTTTCCTGAGTACAGTGTGGACATTTTTTCCCCAAAACACAGCTGTGTAGAAGGGGGTGCGATTACACACACCATAATGAGTTTTGATGTTATTTCCCCCCAACCCAAAGACATTACCGTGCGCACTATACTCAAGAAAATACGTTGTTTCAAATGTACCGACAGTGAAGCCTACTTCCCTACATTTTTCATTGTTCCCTTCTTTGGTTAAATCAGTACATTAATAGCTATATATGATGCAAGAGATGTATCATAAACTCAGAGGCAACTTCATTTTGATACGATTCTGACAAAAAAATAATGACGGCCAGTTATATACTTTTTTCATAATCTACAGGTGACTCATTCTCTTGTCCACACTTATCTCTGATTTACATGTGAAAACTAAATCTCCTTGTACAACTTCCTAATTACAATGTCTTATAACCTCCCTCCTCGAATATATATACCATATCCAGCTATCTGATATTTGAAGTTCAGACATTAAATCTTGTTTTGTGTTTATCTAAAACCATCAAAAGGTTAAATATTTAAAACAAATACTAGAAGATAGTGAGATCTTGTTGATTCTTGGTGTGACAGATACTGAGACTAGGCAACACTCAAAACAACTCAAAGCAAAGGCCTTCAACCCTTATAACAAAATGGTATCATCCATCCTTTGAAGCAGAACATCCCATTCCATGAAATGGGGTAAACAATGATCAGATGTGGACACAAAGACTAGATTGAAGTGATTATTTTCACAACTATGCGAGTTCTATGGCATCAAGCAATATATTGCACAATCAAATGTATTTTCAATGGAACAAAGGGACATAACTCTTGTTACAAGGGACATAACTCTTGACAGAAGAGACAAAGGTACTGCTGACTTGGTTGTGAAAGAATTTGAACAAAGACATAAAATTTTGCAACACGAACAGGGTCGCTTGTGACATCAGTAGAATCTGGTTCATGAACACCAAATATCTTTCTTTCTGGACCTGCCCTCAAACATTAACTCGATCTAACAAAAATGAAATCACAACAAAATTGGGGACCAATGCCTCATACAGGGGGGGGCTCAAGTCAGTTTTTCCCATTGTTCCAAGAAAAATTTAATACATGATGAATACATATTTATGTTTTACTCGGACTGTTCAGTGTATAAGCAACTGACAGGTCAAGATTAATTGTTATGCACACTGAAGCCTTGAGAGTTATCCCCCTTCAAACATTTTGCACATCTTCATAAACACATCTTTGGTTATGTTATAAGGAATGTCATGGGTGCAATACCAGCAAATAAGCCTAAAATATGGACTCTTTTTCATCAAATACACACACAAAAAACTACTCGAAAGGAATTAAACTTAACCAACAACCACTTTGATTTCTGTTCATTTTCATGCATAACAAATATAGGCTGAAGAAAAGAAAAATTAATGCTGTGATTCTTATTTCAAGGATTTGGGTGGGATTTTGTAACATGTATTCTTTAAACAAATCCCAGCCAAAGGTCAGAATTATGGTACTATTTAGTCGTATATGTGATGCAAAAAATGTCAATGAGATTCATAAACAAAGGCTCTATCTGAACCACAGCATTTCTTTCTTAAGAATTCTAGCAATCACAGCAAAGTGAAAACTATAACAAAGACACTGCAGTCATTACAACTCAGCTTGGAATGTGTAGTGCTAAAAATCTTTCAAGTGATTGAGTGATGTGATCGATATTATGCGCATCTTCATGCAACAATCAAAACAAATATTCCCATCAACTTAAACACTCAGGTCAGCTCTCAGATTGACAAAACATGTCCATCATTTAATAATCCTCAGGATTACTAAAAAAGTCTAAACACCATCCTAAAAGTTCACAACAACACCACCCAGCATCTTTGAGGATGTTGTAAGTGACGACCGGCAAAGTTAAGGGGAGATAACTCTTACAGCTTTGTAAAAATTTCTTTCTCTCAAATCACTATCACTCTCCTACATAATAAGAACACCTAAAATGGTGTGTTGTTGTCTATGTACAATGGGACTGAGAAACACAATGGCAATGGAATATAGCGAAGATGATGGAATTGTGATATGAGGGGTAAAGCTATCGATCTGGAGGTCGCTCCGATATGAATAAATGTCGTCGTTCTCGACAGTATCGTTTATGAACTGGCCAGTCCCTCTGCTGGCAGTATGTTCCACAATACCTGTAAGGCAAAAACAGGAAATGTTATATTATTAGAAAAATCATTTTGGATAACATACTCTTTTAAATACATAAATAAGTAAAATCAGCATTCATTTTATATTTCTACAGTTTGAAATTCGAACATGCCTCTCCGAAAACAAGGTCAATGCCAAAGTAGTTAAGAGTGTATCAACCCTTTGCAGTTACCATATTCGACGTAACAAGATCCAGGGCGCTCTCAAAATTAGAAATAGGGGCTCATAAATTTCATGGGGCACGCTAACACCCTGAAATGTTTATATACGACAGATATATTTTTCCAGAATTCAATTGCCCATAATTAAGTGTGCATATAACACACAAGTGAGTATTATTTATGAATAAATAAGTCTTGTGTACATTGATCAATCGGAAGGGGTGCTAAGTGGGATTGTTCACTAGTCAACATATTATCAAATATTGCTGTGGGCGCTTATCAGAGCGGGGCGCTTATTACGTCCAATACGGTATAAATGATCTCTTGCAAAACAAATTGAGCATGAAAACAATGGCATGTGTCTTCAAAATATTTATTTAAATGTAATGACTGCTGAAATACTTAATACTGAAGTTATTGGAAATACAAGAATAGTATTCAAAGAACTGTATGGTGGAAAGATACACTTCCTGGCATCAATCCTCCTTTGATTACAACATATAAAACAGTTTTCTTCAAAGTAATTAAGTCTGTTAAGACAAACTGGTGGTTGATCAATCTCATTAAAATCAGATCTTAGTTCTCAGTTCCGCTAAACAAAAATCTGAGGACGATCATTAGGGATCACGTCAGAACGACCTGTCATCCAACCAATCAGAGCCTTCCTTATCATGAAATTGACAGTTGGAAAGTGGTTTCTAATCATGCAACATCGAAAACTTTAACACGGGGTATTCTGAACGAACGGTAGTTATGGGCTAAACAACTAAATCCATACAATGTAGACCATCTATTAGCCATTCCAGAATGTTCTTTTGTTCAGGTTTCAAATTTTTAATCGAGAATTTGTCAAAAAATGTTTCAAAGCGTAGTTGCCAATTTGAAATTAGTACCATAAAGCACAAGAAAGCTGCCTTCTGATTGGCTAATGTCGACTTCTTGTCAGTCAATCCATTGGTAGGTCAAAGTTTGCACAAGGTTGGTCTGACATGACCCGTAATGTGGTGTTCTCAAATCTTGGTTTAACGGTAGCGAGAACTAAGATCAGATTTTAATGAGATTAGTGATCGATAGCATGAGCAAGGATGATGACCATCTGGGTACAATGACACGGAGTCTGCCTGGTCACAAGTAGATGTGTAGAGATGGTCACGCACTCCCTGCAGGGGAAGAAGGAAGGCACAGTTATTTGGTCAATACGGAGGAGGACGAGAGTTACCTGACTTCCTGGCATCTGCCGCATATACTGAATTCCCTGATTTCCTTCTCCATGTTGGTGCAGGGCAGGTAGTGGCACTCGTAGTAGACGCAGCTGTCTTCTGGAACATACACAGAAGAGTTACAGTTGGACAGTCGGTAGTGGCACGCGTTGTACACGCAGCTGACTTCTGGAACATACACAGAAGGGTTACAGTCAGACAGTCGGTAGAGGCACGCGTTGTACACGCAGCTGACTTCTGGAACATACACAGAAGGGTTACAGTCAGACAGTCAGTAGTGGCACGCGTTGTACACGCAGCTGACTTCTGGAACATACACAGAAGGGTTACAGTCAGACAGTCGGTAGTGGCACGCGTTGTACGCAGCTGACTTTTGGAACATACACAGAAGAGTTACAGTTGGACAGTCAGTAGTGGATAGCGTTTTACGCGCAGCTGTCTTCTGGAACATACACAGAAGGATTAGTCAGACAGTCGGTAGAGGCACGCGTTGTACACGCAGCTGACTTCTGGAACATACACAGAAGGGTTACGGTCAGACAGTCGGTAGTGGCACGCGTTGTACGCAGCTGACTTTTGGAACATACACAGAAGAGTTACAGTTGGACAGTCAGTAGTGGATAGCGTTTTACGCGCAGCTGTCTTCTGGAACATACACAGAAGAGTTACAGTCAGACAGTCGGTAGTGGCACGCGTTGTACGCGCAGCTGACTTCTGGAACATACACAGAAGGGTTACAGTCAGACAGTCGGTAGTGGCACGCGTTGTACGCAGCTGACTTTTGGAACATACACAGAAGAGTTACAGTTGGACAGTCAGTAGTGGATAGCGTTTTACGCGCAGCTGACTTCTGGAACATACACAGAAGGGTTACAGTCAGACAGTCGGTAGTGGCACGCGTTGTACACGCAGCTGACTTCTGGAACATACACAGAAGGGTTACAGTCAGACAGTCGGTAGTGGCACTCGTACGCAGCTGACTTTTGGAACATACACAGAAGGGTTACAGTCAGACAGTCGGTAGTGGCACGTGTTGTACACGCAGCTGACTTCTGGAACATACACAGAAGAGTTACAGTCAGACAGTCAGTAGTGGCACGCGTTGTACACGCAGCTGACTTCTGGAACAAACACAGAAGAGTTACAGTCAGACAGTCGGTAGTGGCACGCGTTGTATGCGCAGCTGACTTCTGGAACATACACAGAAGGGTTACAGTCAGACAGTCGGTAGTGGCATGCGTTGTACGTGCAGCTGACTTCTGGAACATACACAGAAGGGTTACGGTCAGACAGTCGGTAGTGGCACGCGTTGTACACGCAGCTGACTTCTGGAACATACACAGAAGGGTTACAGTCAGACAGTTGGTAGTGGCACACGTTGTACAGTGAGTGAATATCGTTTTATGCCTTTCAGCACTAGTCCAGCGACACCAGAAATCGTCTGTAAACATTGTACCCATGTGGGGAATCGAACCCGGGTCTTTGAAATGACAAGTGAACGCTTTAACCACTACGCTACCTACCGCCCCAATCAAGAACAGAATGGAGTCACTACAACGCCCATGACAAGGTCACTCAAGTATAGAACGAACAAGAAGAACCAACATACTGTTGGTTGTCACAGTTAATGACCGTCCATACCTTCACTTTCTACAATTTCTCCATTGGAGTTGTAATATCTGTTGTATACTGGCTCTGGGAAGTGCTGAAACAAAACCATCACACAAGTCAGTATTTGTAGACAAACAAACAAACAAACAAACAAGGAAAAGAACTGCCAGTTCACAAACCATTCGAGCATGATACACACTTATCTGCCAGTTCACACCCATTTTTCAGCTTTTTTAATAAGCGCTCAAACATAAATTTTCAAAACGCAAAAATTTACAAAAAAGCCTATTTTGACATATATCAAAAGAAAGCCAAATTTATGCCCTTTCAAACAAGATACTACACATATTGTAAATTATGGCAACAAATATTTGGTTAAATGTTTCCATCGTGTTATCCTCACTTCTAAGGGGTCCCCCTGCAGTTGTTGGACTGCTATCCAGTACAAGCTCTGCTCTCGGTTCTTGTTGGAAGGTTCCTCTAAGTAAGGGGTTGAGCATTTGGAGGATACAAGAATGAGGTTTTCCATGCGATTGTCGACAGTCACGCCATTTTTATGTACAACTTTGTAGCCGTGTGCTACACCTCCTCTGTGACGTTCCCTTGAACAAGAAAAGCGAGTGAAGCATTCTTTCAGTCTGATTGTGTGATAAATCGACAATATTTATATTTTAGATTTACACATGTTTTGACTATGACAAAAATCAGCTGCTGTGAAAATATAAATGACTATATAAAAAAAAGTTTAAAAAAATATTTTAAATTTTAAAAAAAAAATAAAACGGAAGATAAATAGGAAGCAAAAGAAACTTCTAATAAAAAGAATAACATATGGCATGAAATTCCTCATATTAAAGCCAGTACACCAATTTTAAGCAATTTTCAAATAAACTTCAATTGCAACAATATTTGAGTTCAAATACCCACTGGCTAAGTTTGATAACAAAACTAAATAAGAAAAGACACTGATATGTTTTGTTTTTTCACAAATGACAAAAATTCTGTTAAGATTGTAAACCTAAAAAAATAAAATTTGTGGCCTTATATACTAAAAGCAACATCAATGCATTGTACATCAACTAGTTGGTAAGGGACACCAAGCAGAGATTCACATGTACCTAGACGGAAAATCAATCAAAGCTCCCTGAAGTTTTGACAAGCAAAATTTTAAAAGGCATTTCGTTAAATCAAATACCGTATTCGCCATATAAAGCACCTTGGGCACTCAGAAAATTCACAATGTTTTTTTTTATTAAAACCAGCTTAATATACTAAATTTGTTTTCAGAGATTTAGCAGTAGAGGAGACATAGTTCAAACATCCATGAAACAAACACCTTTTCACTAATAGTTACAAGGTCCTGCGGTCCCCTTTCTACACTACTGTAATTACTCTAAAACGATCGGTAACATGAACAAGAAAATATGGATTGTCATCTACATTATCAGGCTTAGTAGATGCTTATAAAGATTACTTACAGAATGGTCTCAAAGATGGTGGGGCTTAATAGAGAATGCGGTAATTCATTTTAATCCATCTCCCATTATCTTGTAGCTATAGGAATCCTGGTAATATTCGAAGACAAAACTTGCCCACTTACCATAATAATTCATGCAGATACTGCCCTGAACTTCGACCCTTAACAATATCGTAAGCATATGCGTAGATCTTTGCTCCATTTCCATCTCGATCCACTTCCACTCTGGCCTAGAAATAGAGAAAGTTTATTTATATACTCTGGGATAAAAGTTCCTGTCAGTTCGTTATCATGAAAAGCATGTTAGTTCCGACAAAGAAAACAATTTTCAAGATGGCGACTGCTTCCAGCTTGAAGACATTGAGAGCAAAGAGGTCTGTGTCACAAGCTTAAACACTTTGTCTCAGGGGTGTGTTACACGCAAACGAGAGAAAGATTGTTATATGTTTATTTTAATTGGCTAATATTTCAACTACAATGCATTCAAACATCCATTTTGTTAAAGAACAAAATTCATTTTTAAAAATTACGCTGAAATGCCAACAAAATTTCACCACCAAACATATTCATTATAACATACAAATACCATATTCAAGCCACTGCCAAACCCTCAAAGTGGTATTTTTTGCTGAACCAAAAATATATACCCTTGGTATATGTTAATAGAGGAATCCCTAAGATAGCAACCCCATCTCAAGACAACTATGGCATAAATGGTCCAAGATGCAAGAGTTGTTTTTTTTCTGAAAGAGACGTGATATATACATGAAAATATACAGTCCTTTCTGTGCAAACATAAACGTACATTCTGTGATCAACAAGAAAAGCGTGTTGGGGTATCTTATTCCACTTGTTATCAGTCAGTCTACATTGAAACAGCGATATCTCGCAGGTGAGGTCACTTACACGCACCGGTTAGCTCAGTGCAACACACCACACCCTCAATGTGCCACATGTGGGACCCACACGTGGGACCCACAAGGCTGGCCCTACCACCGAGCACCTGTAGCTATGGCAGCAAGGTGTTTCCAATACTGAATATTTTCAATATCATGACTCATCAGAGCAAAATTACCATGAAATCTTTGCGATATGAGAAATATTGGAATAATAATTTCAATTAGAACAAGCTGTTCAAAATGATATTTGTCAATGCTATTTTTATGCGATTACCTGTCACTTTGAACTAAGAAATTATGACACAATGTTCAATTTTTACTCACTCACTCAATCTCATAACCATATATTCCACCTGTTTATTCATGCCAGGCAAAATAACATATCCAAGGAAGAGAATCTATGGATCCTATTTGTGCTTGAATTTCTATAACCTACAGGTCATTTTGCTTTTGACATTATCACCTGTAGCCATACTAGTCAACAAGAAAACCGACATTTGGAAAGTGAAATAAATTATTTGTTACCTACCCTATGAACTAACATATGGTGTACATGTTATCTATGACATTGTGTTTAGGGTGCTCATTAATCATGCTAATTAAACACTGTATGAGGTGAGGTGAAATGGAGTTTCACGTAACGAGACGTTTAAGATTATTTCACTTACAAAGCAACGACATTCATGCACATGTGTGTCGCTGTACTAGTCGGCCAGTTTCATCGTGCTGGCCCATGCTGCCATTTAACATGAATACCCCACTCAGACACAGAATACTGACTCTAAGTTGGCCAGTCTTTGTTTTAGCCCATTAGTGTCGAGCACCAGGCAGGTTAACAACAAGTACCATATTTTAGCATCTTTCAGTATGTGGCCGGGGATTGAACCCACAACCTTCGCTCTCCAGGCGGACACTCTACCAGGGTTAAAACAAGTGGCCATCATCATCATAAACAAGACAATTATCACGATCATATGACAAATTAGAATATAACTGTAGTTTTATGAACTGGAATGTATGTTTCTAAATGGTGAGTTTTCAATCCATCCACAAACATTGAAAATAACAGTTTCAAATAAATCCTTCCCTGTACAAGAGACGGGATACACATCCTGAATCAATATTGCCTGAGTTGCATGTCATTAATCTCTGAGCTCAAGCATTCTGCCATACAACATCATACACACGTAATCTGATACAGCTACCAGAGAAAATATTGATATTTCTTTGCGACGCGACAACAAAAATATTGAGTTGATGGGGACAGGTACAACAGTGTTTGGATATTTACTTTTCTTTAAAACAGGGCAAGAAAACAAAATCACATACTTGCCAAATGTATGTCCATATAAAAAGAATAATCTAAAAACTTTCATCTATGTGTAAAACAAATATTTAAAAAACAAAAGACTGTATGTCTTTATCAACAGATTTTGTTTAAAAAATTAGATTAAAAAATGTGCTGAAAAAAACCCCATTGAAAAACCACCAATTTTAATATGATATGATATGATATGATATGATATGATATGATATGATAAATGATATGATATGATATGATATGATATGATATGATATGATATGATTTCAATATTATATTTGAATTCATTTTCTCAATCTATAAATATCACCTTTATTGAAATCAGAATCTCAAATCCAGTCAGCCCATCACTGGTCAAAATGTTACACACGACTTACATGAACAATCTATGGACGACAGTTCAACCATCCTCCAAAATGATGTTAATTGGACTGCAGTTTTGTATTCAGATCTGTTTGTTTGCTTGTTTTGTTTGTTTATTTGTTGCTTAATGCCGCACTCAGCAATATTCCAGCTATATGATGGTGTTCTGTAAATAATCAAGTCTGAACCAGACAATCCAGTGATCGACATCATGCGCATCAATCCACGCAATTGGGATACAATGACATGCATCAACAAAGTCAGCGAGCCTGACCACCCCATCCCGTTAGTCGCCTCTTACGACAAGCATAGTCGCCTTTTACAGAAGGCATGGGCTGCTTTTAGGTGTAAGGCGTATGCTTGAAGTATCTTCTCAAAACTCCTTGCAACTAAAAGCCTTGATCAATCAACAAATTTGTATTCCGTTTGGATGCCAGTCTTCTCACAGTTTTATTATTAAGCAGCCCAATATTTTAACCCCTTTGTTGGGTACTACATCCAGTCTATCCGGCTACCACCTCGGAAACCTGACCAGCACAATTTCTGGCGCACGTTTCCCTTCGCAAGCTCCATCAAATTACCCCATGATGAAATGTCGCCCAGTCCACATCAGGCCAGAATCCCTGGTGAAACAAACCAGTTGCCTGATTTCGTTAATCAATCTAAACCACATCCCTTGTGCACTGGTTCAACTGTAGCAATGCCATGCCTCACCTCCATTAAAGGCACACTGTCAGCAGTTAATGGGTGAGTGAGTGATTAGGGTTTAATGCCCAATTGAATGGATTTCCTTTCAGAGGGAAGATTGTCGTAGTTTGGTTCCATGGTGAAACCCATCAGTACAGTCTTGTTTCGTCACAAGGATCACAAATTTGGATAATGTGGGTGTCAAATACGGGTCCGGGTACAACTAAGGGAGACAACTCTATGGGAGAACAAAGTCAAGACCATTTTACCTTCCATTTCAGGTGCCATTCTGATCAACAGATCCATCTTATTTATAAGGGATTCTGGAGACCTACCCTGTCTCAGACTTCCATATGGGATGAAGTTTTAATCGTCTGTGACAGAATTGTGTCACAGAATCATGTGTCACAGAATCTTATCCAAATGACCACAGTTCCCTATCAAATCTGCTGTGGTTGGAATCAAAACCGTCAACAAACTTAGAACTTGTTCAAGCAAACAAATCATAATCAATGCAAATACAATTTTTAATGAATGCAACACTCAGCATTATTCCAGCTATATGATGGGGGTCTGTAAATAATCGAGTCTGGACAAGACAATCCAGTGATTGACATCATTAGCATCGATCCATGCAATTGGGATACGATGACATGCATCAACCAAGTCAGTGAGCCTGACCACCTGATCCAGTTAGTCACCTCTTACGATAACCATGGGTTGCTGAAGACCAATTCTAATCTGGATCTTCATGGATCTAAAAAATGCTGTGGTGACATATATGCTATCACCCTAACACAAATGTTTGTAAACTAAGGTACATCAAGTAGACACAATCAGCACCTAAAGCTACAACCCTGGCCAGGATTCTAAAATCATAAACATGCAACATGAGATTGAGAAACTGTCGGAGCTGCCAAAAAACAATCTTTTTTCTTAAGATATTCCCCACACCCCTTTCATGACATGCCACACTTTTAATCAAATCGTAACAAAAATTATCCACGTCTAAACTAGCGCCAATACAGTATTGCTTTAATGGAATTTTATCAGTTTTCAACTTTTGCACAAATCAAAAATCTTCTACAAGTGATTTAATTCCAGACTCTGTCGATCTAATTTTACATGATTCAAGCGAAGCGCCATCAGTCCCCTTATACCCACTTTCCCAAATAGGTTTGACTGTGCACGTTCCATCTATGTCCAATCCAATTCGTATCAGAGCTGTTGAGAAAATTAGTGGTGAGTTTGCGATTTGAATTTCCAATCTTGGTTGGGTTTATAACCGAGATGCTAAAACATTGCAATATTAATGACATAATTGCTCCAATGAAACTCTTGTCCAAACACCCTGGATAATATCTTTACTTCATCTTATGAAAACCCTACACATCTAGTATTCCTGGGCTGGTCAAACTGTATCATGTATGTAAATGGCGAACCCGGCAAGACCTCATAACCTTGTCTTTCAGGCCAATTATAGCTCTTTACAGTCAAACCAAATTAACATGGCTGATGGAATAATTAAATAGGCAGTGATGTATATCCTTAGAGTGAAGGTGGACTTGGCTGTTGTCTGGTAAATAGCATCTTCTGTTGCTGAATAATGTTTATATGAATATTTATGCATCTCAAACACAAATTTGGTCATCCCTACATAAACAGTACCACCAGCGTGGGCTTCCAAACATGGACTGCATATATTGGATTTACTGTGTCTCTAAACATTCATTTTTATGTTTGGTTAAATGGACACATGGCATTTTTTGCGAACCACAAACTAACAGAAAAAGGATTCTACAATAAATATCAATGACACATTGTTAACTGTCAATTGCATCATTCAGATATAAAAAAACAGTGAAAATGTCAAATCTTGAAAAAATTACTCCAAGCCTGGCCAATTTCATTACTTGTTAATGAAAATACCTAATGGCAGAAAGGAAAAAAAATATAAACCACTTATATATCATAGACAAATTCTTTACTGTATGGTGACTTTTACTGTTTTTTCATGAGTATATTACACACCTACCTTTTAGGGTTCATTAACAGGGAGAAAAATGCTGAGAGAACAAACTCAGTCAAAATGTCAAACTAACTTTGAAACAAAAGTTTACAAGTCAAGATCATTTTTCATTACAAGTTTTTTCTTTTTTTTATTATAGCTAAAATTTCAAAGGCAGGCCTGTAAGTCAAGGAACTAAAGAGGTCTGTCCTCATCTGAATTGACCTTCTTGTAAAAAATTAATTTTCACTCAGGAAAGTTAAAAAGATTACTAACTAAAGCATTATCTTAAAATTTCAACATAAAAATATATATTATTTGTAAACTTGATGAGCAAAATTCCTCCAAACAGAAATTATAAATACAACTGATTTTATAGCCAGTGTGTCTCCGGAACCTACCACCAAGCTGTGGGTGTTTACTAAACAGTCCGATCACAATCTGACTAATGTGCGGAAACAATGCCACGCCACCTGGCCAAACTTTCTGTTTCCTGGAACTACAGGTGAACCAAAGTAGGCAATCCCTGACTTCTCACACACAGCGCCTCTCAATCACCAAGGGAACGCTGCCATACATGAGCTATCAATGCGAGTCAATTCTAAAGGGGAGCTTGTAGATAAATATCAGGCTGGGTGCCTCTTACTTGGCAGTTGTGACTATGTTTCTTAGATAACGGGTGAATGTTGTTTCCTTGATGGCTTTTTAACAGTTCATCTTCAGCATCCTCTGGGACCATCTGATCCCCCCTTTTAACTAAGGTCATAATCCATCCAGACAGCACTTTCAGTACAACTTATTCTAGCAAACATTTGAGTAACTATTTGAAAACATAGGCTTGATAACACTACATTATGGAATCATGAAGGCATATAATTTTTTTTGTTTAAAAAAAAAAACGAATGAGAAAACCCTGAAATTAGGTGGGGGGTGGGTGGGGGTGGATTTCACTGAAACAACGTTAGGCAGGTCGACATTAACAATTAGTCATCAACCATAAAATATGATTGTTTGGACAAAACCACCACTGTTTACAAACTGATGGCTCTGGAAGCTAATTTAGAGCCTGCATCTGAAACCCAAATCAACACTGGTAGATGCATGCTTGTGAATGTTTATAAATACAGCGATGATGGAATCTGCTGAACCTATTGTCCAACAATAAACTACCACAAGGAACTCAATGAAATAAATAAATATAATCTGCTTTTTCTTATAAACTGTAAGTTAATTTTCAACGATATTTTTTTTCAAAAAACTTTTTCAACCACCTACACTAAATTAAGACAAAACATTTTGCAAATAAACTTACAATATATATACGGCCTAGGACTCCAAACATAACAAACGTGGAAGTTGAAACTTCAGCGTTCTGCTTGGGGACCACTATACATACTACAGGCCCAAACTCCCCTGTACCTTATGGTTATGGGGATTGGATGGCCGGAGTGGTCACTGGGCATAGTACGACTTTCCTCTTGACAACAAGTTTTCGAGAGACCCCGGTCCACAAAGACATCAAAGCAGTGCAACTGTCGTAAGTCAATGTCTGTCTGTCTGTCCATGTTAAAGTATTGGAGTTACGACCACCTTAGCGCTAAGATGGCTTTGTGGACATGGGGCCCTGGACCCCGTTCCACAACGCGATCTTAGCCCCACGACGGTCGCAAGTCAATGTAAAAGAATGGGAGTTACGATCGACTTAGCCCTAAGATCGCTTTGTGGAACGGGGCCCTGGTCCAGAATCGATGAGGTGAGGTGAAATGGGGTTTAACATCGCATCCAAGATTATTGCACTTATATAGCGACGTGCATGTACGTGTGTGTGTGGCTGCTTGTGCTAGTCCGGACTGATGCCGATATTTAGTGCTAGCTCACTGAGATACCATGCCGCAGTTTAACATGAATACCCCACTCAGACACAGTATACTGACTCCGAGCCGACCAGTCCTTGATTTAGCCCCTTAATGCCGAGCGCCAGACAGGGTAACAACAAGTACCATCTTTTAACGTCATTTGGTATGACTAGGCCGGGATCAAACCCCGGAACCTTCCCCTCCCCGGGCGGACGCTCTACCACTAGACCACAGAGGCGGTCCGAGAATCGATGACCTACAGGCTACCATGAAGTAGCTGGATCGTTGCAGACTTCATACCAAGCTCTGAATACATTTGTGCAAACGATCTAGATGCATGACTGTGCAGCATATCTTAATACTTCAGTCTCATACAAGTGTGTTTAATTTGCAAGTGATCAATCATGTCTTCAATTGACATCTGCAGAATCTCATCAAGTGTTAATGGTGGATGTAGCTTCCCGACAAGCATCTCCCAAGCATCCCCTGTTCATTGCCCATCTTACTCAACTCCTACAAAGCACATATTTAGACCTGTTCTACAAAATGAGTGGGTTAGTATTTTCTAATTTTAAGCAGTTTGTGTTCAAGTTGAAGGAATAGACTTTAATTTCCTTATAAGTTCTGTCAATGTGCATCAGATTTGTAGGTAATATAGTTCCAATGTTCCACATGCCTTGAAATTGTTTCTTTGTTTGTTTGTTGTTTTACACCACACTAAGCAATATTCCAGCTATATGACAGCGGCGATGAGCATCAATGATAAGATGACATACATCAACCAGGTAAGTGATCCTGACCACTCGCTCCTGTTAGTAGCCTCTTATGACAAGCATAGTCGTCTTTCCACAAGCATGGGTTACTGAAGACCTATCCTCACCCCAATACAGCCATTGTGACCATGCAATCCTCATGTGAGTGAGTGAATGAGTGTGTCAGTGTGTCAGTGAGTGAGTGAGTGAGTGACCGTGGTGTTGTTAAGCCACTCTTAGCAATATTCCAGCAATGTAACAGTGGGAATCGCCAGAAAATCGCTTTACACAAGGTACCCTTATGGGCAATCAAACCCAAGTCTTCAGCATGATGAGAGAACACATTAACCACTGGACTACCCAACCTCCCCAAGCAAGGTCTTATGATCATGATGACCTTGGAACCTTTTCTGTCCCCAATTCTAAAGTTATGCTTGGTGCTTCACGAAATTTAACTTGTACCTAGTTCAAGGGACTGAGACAGGAACCTGTTTAAAAGTCTGATGAAGAAATGAAGCAGACTAGGTCAAACTTAGTTTACAGTCAACCTTTTTCTAGCTTCTTGTTTTAATGCCTCAAACACTTAGCAGAAGAAAAGCTTTCTCAGAACCAAGTTAACTAAAGGGACATCCCCTGGTTACTTCCATCACAGAAAATGTGATATTCCTTGAGACCAAGAACTCGGATGAAAGAAGTCCCCACACAAGGGTTTCAAACTTCTTAAACCATGAATTATGTCTTGAAGGATGAGATTCTTCTAACAAAAGTGAAAAGCAAAAAAAGACAGTCTGCACAATCTCACAGATCCCCCGTAGAGAACCTAATCCAATCTCAAGACACACTAATTTCAAACCCCTCAATTTTTTTCCGAACAAGCACAACCATTTTTTTTTTAATCAAATAATTCCTTATGAACTGTTCTTTTTGCCAAAAAGCCAATGCTTCCAATTTATCAGGCAAAATGTTAGTACAAGCATTTCAACATCCACCAATATGTATTTCTGATTATATTGATAATCAGTACCATCAAAATCAGATACAGCTCAACCAACACACAACAAGCAAACTCCTTCATCAATATTCAGCCTCTCTAATTCAGACCGACTCTACAGATATACCGATTGCTTAGTCTACATCCGATCAACTTAAGATACAGTCCAACCAGCCCCGGAAGTCACCAATGTAACCTTCATCCTATTCTGCCCGAGTTGATCCTACAGCAGGATAATGATCAAACTGTCTGGAACGGGTTGAGTCGGAGGTATCTACAGGGAAACCAAAAGACCATTCTACCTTCAACACATCAGACGATCCATCATGCAGCCTCAAGATTGTATGACAGCACCACACGTCAAAGGGTGGAGGCAAGTATACTGAATGAAGTCTCTCTCACAAGAAAGCTCACATTCACTTAAACCAGAGTCATATGGGCGTAGCTTCCGTACCAATTGTGTGCCAGGAGAAGGCTAAATACCACCTATGTCGACCCCAAGGCAAAACTCAGGCGGTCGACATCCAGGGGCGTCACATTTATCCCCTGAGTATGTTGCTGATCTAGTGGGCGAAGAATGCACAAATGATGCTCGGAATTGATACATTCTTCAGTTGAATTTCCTTTCAAGATTTTGTGCTGAAATACATCAAATATGTCTCCATACCACTTTTCAATTTCTCAAGAAAGATTCATTCTTTGTTTACAAAAATACCATTGAAACTGGTATTAAATATTTTAGGCAATTTTACATTTTTCAAGAAATAATGTAAGAAAAGACCATTCACAAAAACATTTAGATTTAGGATCCGACTGAGAAATTATTGATTTATGCTACACGGGTGTGAAACAATCACTGTCTCTGCGTAAGTTTTTTAGTACATATGTCAATCAAGAGATAAAATAAAAAAATAGTTACCTTTCATAATGTAAATATAGGTTTTCTGTGGGTTTTTTTTGTGCAAATCAATATCTTAATGGCATTCATAGGTGGCCAAGATTAGGTCAACATTCGGAACACCCAAGAGCAGTTCATTTTAACTCTAGAGTTATATACAAACAGCCATTTACAGGTTTGAGCCTAAAATTTACATGATATTTAATTTTGAAATCTTAATGACTTTTTATTTATACAGACATTTACCAGAACTGATATTAATAAAACAATGTTTTGTATATAATCAAAAGACTAAATTTAGGTGCCGAGTCACCAAGTGAAACGATGAATCATCAAGATCTATAATTGTTCTCAATATAATGTGGTGAGGTGAAACGGGGCTTAAGTCGCGTTCAAGATTATTGCACTTATATAGCGATGTGCATGCGTTTTAGCCCCTTAATGACTAGCACCAGGCAGGGTAACAATAAATACCATCTTTTAACATATTTAGGTATGACACGACTCAGGATCAAACCTCTGACCTTCCGCTCTCAAGGCGGACACTCTATGACTCGATGACAGAGGTGGTCCCTCAATAAGAACAGTGAATGCTGGAGATCTATTGACACACTTCTCATGATACTATACTGTCTCAATGGTGAAGTAGCGATACAATATACAATTCTACCAATAAAAACTTGACACTTGTCATGTTAAAAATGAGTGAGTGAGTATGGTTTTACACCGCTTTTTTCACACATTGTGCCCATGTGGATCACGCAATGGTGTGCATTGACAATATATAACCATTAACACACTGCTATATACTCTTCCCCTTCAAACAGCACGTCATTTCTTAAGACCAAAATACGTTCATACATCATCTTTACCTTTTTGGGGAATGACCTCACAGTCAAGTGGTCACCACAGTAACAATCAATCAAGGGAGGTAACACAGTGACAACTAGCGGTGCATACCAGAAATATTATTCCTCTGAGATTAGTAGTACCAAGAACATTTCAATTTATTTGATTATTGATAAAATCGAAAGAAATACACTTATTTTCATAGTTTCTACCCTTTCTCAAAATACTGACCCACTGACATCAGATCGCAATCCATATCTTTGAACGTCTGTGCCACGGTTAACCAGTCTATCAGTAATACTGTACATTGTTATTCATTACATTGACTTATTGCTGACGATGAACATATGCATGAAATACTTACCTCAAATACAAACTGCTCAACCAAGGATATGTCTCGCTCATCAAGAAGGGCATACTTTGTCTGAAACATAAAAACATCCACATAAAAAACATGCAAAACCACAAACTTTTCATCATCATCATCATCATCATCATCATCATCATCATCAGTAGCAGCAGCAGCCACAGGTCATACCGCTACAGAAACTGATGCAGTACAATTCATACAGAGCTGTAGTATTTCAGGAACAGATAGTTCCACGGTGTAGAGGGCCAAAACTTGTAACATCCCTGACCCAATGATTTCAGTCTGGTTGCAGGGATTTAAAGCACAGGTTTGTTATCGGAACGGAGAGATCTTGAGGGTGTATATTTCTCCTAGAGTTCTGAGAAATACACAGGTGTTGTATCCTTTTAGCACTTGTACGTGAGAGAGAGAAAATTGTACTCTATTCCCACCTTATGATATCATCAGCACAGCATTGGTACTTTGAGAGAGTTGTAGTTCTATTCTGGCACATCAAGTTTTGTTGAAAGAAGGGTCAAACTGACAAAGCTTCATCACTTGGAGCTTGGTGCTGACAAACCAAGGTTACTAATCAGTGTCCTTGGATCTGAACCCAACCCATAAAAGTCCACTTTCCACCCTTGACAAACTAGGATGGAATTTCTGGGCTCGATCGTAGCGCCACCTGTTGCTATTACAAGTTATGACCCTTCTGAGTCCCTCCTATTGACCAATCAGATTCCACCTCTCATATCACTTGCATTTGCTTCAAACAAAATGGCAGCGCCCAGTCAGGACAAACTGTCTGGTAATCAAGATCTATATTGTTATAAAACATGTATTACTTTGCGAAGTGCATCAAATCACTTGAACACCTTGATAACAAACATGAACAGATTTGAAAACTATCTGATGACGCTAAGTTGACGGTACACATGTTTTGCAAATCCTGCGTTTGACTAAATCTGCATGGGAGTTTACCACCATATATGGACTATGGACTATGGACTATGTATAGCCTGGCTTGTCCAGCCAAAATAGAACTTCATAATACCAGCCTAGTTCGGCAATGGTGGAAACTGGACTTCAATGGTCAGTTAACTCCCTTGCCTTTGGAAGATGGTCCTTGTCAGAACGGTTCCACTTATATATACAAATACACTATAGAAGTATTCCAGTGCCCAGACCAGTATTTCAACATCACTTATCCATCAAGCTACAGACTTGCTTTTATTTCCTTGATTCCCAGCAGAGTTAATCAGTGTTGTCTAATTCAAGGCAGTGCATCGAGGTCTTTTCAAGTATGTGTGAATGGTGGTACTTTTACCTAATCAAGATGCAGAATTCTTGGCATCCTATGTAAATACAAAAAGAGAGTTACAGGTGGCAGCTGTGGGTTATGTTTGATATGAAGTAATAAGTTTGTTTTTTCAAAGTGCAATGTTCTTACCATCTTCCCAAGGCAGGGGAGATAACTGACTATAAAATTCCGATTTCCACCCTTGCCAAACTAGGCTGGAATTCCTGAGCTATATTTTGTTTGGTCAGTAAGTGAGTGTGTTGGGTTTATCGCCGCTTTTAACAGTATTCCAGTTATATCGCGGCATGTCAGCTTAATGTGGGAGGAAAGCCCAAGTGATGCAGGTCTCAGATGTTTACCACTTCGGTGAAACCCATGAGCACGGGTATGGTGTTGACAAACCTAGAAACATAATTAGTGCGAACCGGGATTCAAAGCCACAATCATAGGTTTCTGGCGTGCCCAAGGGACACAACTCTGCACAGTGAATCGCAGCGCCTTAGATGATTGGGCCACCTGTGCACCCCTGGTCAGTAAGAAGGACTTAGAAGGGGTGGGTCGCGAGGGTGGAAACTGGACTTCTATTGCCAGTTAACTCCCTTGCCTCGGGAAAATGATTGCTTACAGGTACCAGATGTGTTGATTATGGTTCAACATATTTTTATTTCAAAGGAAATCTGGCTCGGTCAACCAGCATGTGTTGATTATTACTTACTATAATCAGACCTTGCATCTATGTACGTGTATATAGTGAAGTATCAATTATTGAAATCATTCTTTATTGCAAGGTCAGGGACTTCTAAATATTTTACACTAAAAAACATTATTAAATTAATTGAATAGAATATGATAAAAAGGAGCCCCTAGACTTGCCTGGGCTGTATTGGATATATTTGTTTCAGGGTCTGCATAACAGACTAGAACAATGGTTACACCACTAATAATTAACACACAATACTGAATACAACATTTTGTTTGTTTATCATGGTTTGTCAAGTCTAACAAAGTAAACACCAGGTAAAAATAACTATTTTCCCAACTGAAACAATATTATTCAAATAGAAAAACATGGCAAAAAACACTTTAAGCAAATCCCTCGACTTTCAAGTTAAATTAAACTGGAGCCAAGCATATCTATCGACCAACAACCATTCACCATTGACCAGTCAGCGTGACTGGAGAATTGAACTGTCCCAGTGGCTGATCATAGGAAGTGAGATATTTATATTTATGAGAGAAAACCAAGTCAATCCTACCAAAACATTCCAAATGAATTTCCTGAAGCAGGACTGAAGCCGTACAGCGTAATCGATCACGCTTTACATCTTGGCGTCACGTCTCTCAGTGACGGAGTCCTGATGGAGTTTTATATCAGATTTTATTACAATATAAGCATTCTCGACATGGCTATCAACCCAAGGCATAATTCGTGGTCAACTGCCCACCAGTGTGTCAAGTCCGACCTCGCATGATGAATCACTCTCGTTTACGGCAGAACGCAAGGCTAATTGTGTTCATTGTTCTTGACAAGCGGTAATTACAATTTCACTCGCTGTATGCCAAAGAGGACGGTTCAAGACAGACAGGTTTCCTGTGTGTGGCCAAATTACTGCTGTTAGCGATGATGTACAAAATCAAACTTGGCACAAAGTGGTAGAAAATCCCAACAGTTTATGGTCAATTTTCAAAGTTACCTTAGAGCAGCTTAATGATAAAAAGAGATAAATCAATCAACATTTACAAACATAGTCTGATTTCATTCATGAGTTGAACTTTTTCAAATTTACACATTACTGACGACTGTTTACATTATCAGATGTACCCTCAAATACTCTCCCTTCATGTTATCATCACCATCTTTCCCTCGACCCCATCTTTACCGGCTCTCATGGACATCTTCTCCAACATCACTTCATACCCTTGTCTTACCCTTCATCCCCCATTGTCATTGTCTCTCATGCGCATCCCCCTCCCCCTCCCCACCTTCCCCCATCAGCCCAGTCCTCCCCTTGTCTCATCACCCCCTCCCCATCTCCCCCCATCAGCCCAGTCCTCCCCTTGTCTCCCCTCCCCCCCACCTTCCCCCATCAGCCCAGTCCTCCCCTTGTCTCACCAGTCCTCCCCTCGTCTCACCAGTCCTCTCCTTGTCTCACCAGTCCTCCCCTTGTCTCACTAGTCACCCCTCATCCCCATGTCCCTCATCCACATCCTCCCACCCCCCAACCTTAACATCCCCCTCCCCCCACCCTTTCATCACCCTTCATCCCCCATCTTCACAGTGTGACTCCATGTGACTTCCCCCATCAGCCCACTCGCCCTTGTCTCCCTCCCCTTCGACACCTTCCCCCATCAGCCCACTCGCCCTTGTCTCCCTCCCCTTCGACACCTTCCCCCATCAGCCCACTCGCCCTTGTCTCCCATCCCCTTCGACACCTTCCCCCATCAGCCCACTCGCCCTTGTCTCCCCTCCCCTTCGACACCTTCCCCTATCAGCCCACTCGCCCTTGTCTCCCCTCCCCTTCGACACCTTCCCCCATCAGCCCACTCGCCCTTGTCTGCCCCTCGAGCCCTTAGACACCTTCCCCCATCAGCCCACTCGCCCTTGTCTCCCCTCCCCTTCGACACCTTCCCCCATCAGCCCACTCGCCCTTGTCTCCCCCTCGAGCCCTTAGACACCTTCCCCCATCAGCCCACTCGCCCTTGTCTCCCCTCCCCTTCGACACCTTCCCCCATCAGCCCACTCGCCCTTGTCTCCCCCTCGAGCCCTTAGACACCTTCCCCCATCAGCCCACTCGCCCTTGTCTCCCCTCCCCTTCAACACCTTCCCCCATCAGCCCACTCGCCCTTGTCTCCCCCTCGAGCCCTTAGACACCTTCCCCCATCAGCCCACTCGCCCTTGTCTCCCCTCCCCTTCGACACCTTCCCCCATCAGCCCACTCGCCCTTGTCTCCCCCTCGAGCCCTTAGACACCTTCCCCCATCAGCCCACTCGCCCTTGTCTCCCCTCCCCTTCGACACCTTCCCCCATCAGCCCACTCGCCCTTGTCTCCCCCTCGAGCCCTTAGACACCTTCCCCCATCAGCCCACTCGCCCTTGTCTCCCCTCCCCTTCAACACCTTCCCCCATCAGCCCACTCGCCCTTGTCTGCCCCTCGAGCCCTTAGACACCTTCCCCCATCAGCCCACTCGCCCTTGTCTCCCCTCCCCATCGACACCTTCCCCCATCAGCCCACTCGCCCTTGTCTCCCCCTCGAGCCCTTAGACACCTTCCCCCATCAGCCCACTCGCCCTTGTCTCCCCTCCCCTTCGACACCTTCCCCCATCAGCCCACTCGCCCTTGTCTCCCCCTCGAGCCCTTAGACACCTTCCCCCATCAGCCCACTCGCCCTTGTCTCCCCTCCCCTTCAACACCTTCCCACATCAGCCCACTCGCCCTTGTCTGCCCCTCGAGCCCTTAGACACCTTCCCCCATCAGCCCACTCGCCCTTGTCTCCCCTCCCCTTCGACACCTTCCCCCATCAGCCCACTCGCCCTTGTCTCCCCCTCGAGCCCTTAGACACCTTCCCCCATCAGCCCACTCGCCCTTGTCTCCCCTCCCCTTCGACACCTTCCCCCATCAGCCCACTCGCCCTTGTCTCCCCCTCGAGCCCTTAGACACCTTCCCCCATCAGCCCACTCGCCCTTGTCTCCCCTCCCCTTCAACACCTTCCCCCATCAGCCCACTCGCCCTTGTCTGCCCCTCGAGCCCTTAGACACCTTCCCCCATCAGCCCACTCGCCCTTGTCTCCCCTCCCCTTCGACACCTTCCCCCATCAGCCCACTCGCCCTTGTCTCCCCCTCGAGCCCTTAGACACCTTCCCCCATCAGCCCACTCGCCCTTGTCTCCCCTCCCCTTCGACACCTTCCCCCATCAGCCCACTCGCCCTTGTCTCCCCCTCGAGCCCTTAGACACCTTCCCCCATCAGCCCACTCGCCCTTGTCTCCCCTCCCCTTCAACACCTTCCCACATCAGCCCACTCGCCCTTGTCTGCCCCTCGAGCCCTTAGACACCTTCCCCCATCAGCCCACTCGCCCTTGTCTCCCCCTCGAGCCCTTAGACACCTTCCCCCATCAGCCCACTCGCCCTTGTCTCCCCTCCCCTTCGACACCTTCCCCCATCAGCCCACTCGCCCTTGTCTCCCCCTCGAGCCCTTAGACACCTTCCCCCATCAGCCCACTCGCCCTTGTCTCCCCCTCGAGCCCTTAGACACCTTCCCCCATCAGCCCACTCGCCCTTGTCTCCCCCTCGAGCCCTTAGACACCTTCCCCCATCAGCCCACTCGCCCTTGTCTCCCCCTCCCCTTCTACACCTTCCCCCATCAGCCCACTCGCCCTTGTCTCCCTTCCCCTTCTACACCTTCCCCCATCAGCCCACTCGCCCTTGTCTCCCCCTCCCCTTCTACACCTTCCCCCATCAGCCCACTCGCCCTTGTCTCCCCTCCCCTTCAACACCTTCCCCTATCAGCCCACTCGCCCTTGTCTGCCCCTCGAGCCCTTAGACACCTTCCCCCATCAGCCCACTCGCCCTTGTCTCCCTTCCCCTTCTACACCTTCCCCCATCAGCCCACTCGCCCTTGTCTCCCCTCCCCTTCAACACCTTCCCCTATCAGCCCACTCGCCCTTGTCTGCCCTCCCCTTCGACACCTTCCCCCATCAGCCCACTCGCCCTTGTCTCCCCCTCGAGCCCTTAGACACCTTCCCCCATCAGCCCACTCGCCCTTGTCTCCCCTCCCCTTCAACACCTTCCCCTATCAGCCCACTCGCCCTTGTCTGCCCCTCGAGCCCTTAGACACCTTCCCCCATCAGCCCACTCGCCCTTGTCTCCCCTCCCCTTCGACACCTTCCCCCATCAGCCCACTCGCCCTTGTCTCCCCCTCCCCTCCCCCTCGACACCTTCCCCCATCAGCCCACTCGCCCTTGTCTCCCCTCCCCTTCGACACCTTCCCCCATCAGCCCACTTGCCCTTGTCTCCCCCTCCCCTTCAACACCTTCCCCCATCAGCCCTCTCCCCCCACTCGCCCTTGTCTCACCACCTACCCCTCATTCTCGATGTATCCCTCATCTCCATCCTCCCCGCCCCCAAAATCCATAGTTGCCCCTTTTATTCTCTGATATAGATGAAGATATATAAATATTCTTTCTAAGATCAACTTCACTGTTTCTGTCCGCCATAAAATCCTCCAGTTAGGATTCTTGTCTCTCTAAATTGACAGCCTACATTTGTAACCTATATGATAAACTAAAATTAGAAAGTAATTAACTTTATTTGACCCCACAAAGGTCATTCTTGTGATAATAACCACGCTGGACCTTTCAGGAGGCATATATTTGGGGGCCTGGTATTTGAAACATCTCTCCATGGCTGACTCCAGCTGAATTTGTGGCAGAAATATATTGATCCTGTTGCACTGCATGCTGGGAAGTTACAAATGTTATCAGTGCGTGTTCACAATGTGCCTCAAGATGTGACTACAGAATCATAATTTTTTCCACCACACAGAAATAATGTATTCCAAAACCATACCTCAATATATCACACTTAATCGATGGAATTATCTTATCAGAAAATATATCACCTCCGAGTTTCCTCCGACGAAAATATTAAAGACAATTTTAAGGAGCCAGTACGTCAACGGTTCTGTGTGTTTTTAAATTATGCATGAAATAATTTCTGAAGGTGAGGTCACACCTTTAGTTCATGCACGATTCAATTCTTAAACCAAAATGTTAGAGCTCCACACAGCAAAGCCAACAACCCTAGAGCTGTGCAGAATAACTGGCTTCGGTCGTGAGGTAGCTCACAAGTTTCACCTGCAGATGAGGTACAAAAAAAACTAATTGCCAGCTTGATTGGACTAGAAGCCAGTGTTTATCAAAGTCTCGCTAACAAAATCAATTCTTTGGTCGAATCACAGAGCGGAACACTCTCCTACCCAGAGTTCATTGCTGCCCGTATAGTACCTCTGCCACTTATCAAATCTTAACATGGTCCATTCAAGATATTGTATATGTTTTTCACCTGTATTTGACGAGTCCATACATTTCGATAAACATATGTCATGAATGTTAAACTTTCATTGAGAAAACATCCTGCTGTCATCGAAGCCCTACAGAGAGTAGCGTCAAGGTCACTTTGATGCAAAAAACAATATTTAAAGTGCACCGTAAGGCTTGCAGTGGGCCCATCTGCTTATATTTCATAATAGGTATGTTTGGTTACAAACAAGAGAAAAGTCAGATCATGTGATGATGATGATGATGATGATGATGATGATGACGACGATGATGACAATGTTGACTATGGCAATGATGATGACAATGATGATGGTGATATAAATAACAGAAAAACTTTCTTAATCAGTTAGAGTAGATCTACACCATGTCCTTGAAATATTAATTCTCAAAACAGATACATGAGCACACATGACTCTGAAATGAAGGAAATCGGTTGTCTTTTGAAGTTCATACAGTAGATGTTGCTGTTTTTTAATTAAAATGTGTACTTGTCGCAATGCAAACGTAATTAAGGATTACATGATATTAATTTATTTGTTCAAAATAGGTTTCTGTATTAGGTAAAACACAAATAATTAAATGTAGCCACAGCGAAACAACATACAGTGTGTGAATCATAATGATTCATAATTGTGGTCATCTGGAGTAGATTGTTTTCACAACACTGAACATATTAATAAACAACAACAAAAAAAACTAACAAAAAAATAATAATAATAAAAACTATTTGATCTTGTTTATGTTTTTATCCATATGGTGTATTCTCTTTTCTTTCCATTCTCAATGAATCTCTGCCCTAAACAATTCATTGAAATATTTCAGATTTCCTAACAAGTTAACACCAGCTTCACTCCAACATGTCCAAAGTCAAATAGCACTATCAACACCAACAGTCATTGTCCTCAAACAAAGATCAAAAAGTTAATAATCTCCCCAAACAAGTGATAATTTTAAGTCCTTTGCCATCACACCCATCAGACTTAATCCCCTTTGCAGCGGCTACTGGACAATGGTCAGTGCAGTTGACCCTTGACCTCACCATCTGCTGACCGATAGTATCTTTTGTCAGGGGTTGGTAACACCTGTCCGTTTTTTGCGTACCTGAGATAACGAGTTGCGATAAAGGGCCAGGTACGTACCACCTGTCTGCCTTATACAATGTTGATAGTGGCCATCTGGATTATATCACTTTATTCATTGTAAATACCTTCGACAAATGTTGAATAAAATACAATGCAGAACACTGGTGCCAGACACTTCCATAAAATGGCATGGAAAACATCAGACCATGCTTGCTTTGTTTCAAGCGGAAGACACAAATAATATAGACTGTATGTTGAATGACGCAAAATCACAAAAGAAGGGGACCTTTTGTCCGCAACATTTTGCCAAGGACTCGGAAGAAATGGTTGGCCTATATCAGAGATATGTTTGGATGTGTATAACGAGCAGCCAAACCCGAATCTGGGAAACCCAGAAGAATGGAACCGGGAACCTTCAAACAAGAAATACCCTTTAGATTCTAACAAGGATGCCATTGCTTACATAATGCACCTGAACATTGAGGTTCCCTGTTTACCATGTACCGTAAATCCTTGAATAAACACCCAGGTATATTTATGTTGGAAGGCCCTGTGGACAGTTGATATACTGATGCCTACATATAATGCAGGCGTTTATTATAAGGTGGAGGGTCCTTGGGCCTGGCGTTTATTCCTGGCAGGCGTTTATTCCAGATTTACAGAAGGTACTCAGTATCCCACGTTTGGGGTAAAAGGGGAATAATAAATTCTGTATTTGATTTTCAGTTCCGCCCACCTTACTACCAAACACATCGTCAAAATTCACACTAGGCCAAAGGGATGAAACGATACACCGGGTAATGTATCATTGTGAGTTTTATGCAACGATACATACATGATACGTTGTTTTCTGCAACGATACATACATGATATGTTGTTTTCTGCAACGATACAAATCGATAGCATTGTTAAAATAAATTCCTTACTACTCGTTTAATGACCCCACTGTTATTTTGTTAGTCAAATGTTGTAAAATGTGTTGATAATTTTCAGGCTGTCAGAATATTGCTGGAATCTTGCTGACTGTGGCTGACACGCTCCGATGATCAACTGATGAAGCACAAGCATCAACAAGTGATGACCACATGCAAAATGTATATTTCAGAGCAAAACGTATCAGTGCCATATGTGATGCAAGGCCCATAATGGTTGACATTCACATTGCATCAAATATCCAGAATTCTTGTTCCATGAAAGCCCTGTCTGTGACTGGTGTGTTTGTTTGTTTGTTTGTTGTTTAACGCTATCATGAGCATCGATCCACACAAAACGGACACAATGACCAGGGACTTATAGATCTAGACTCGCTCAGATGCTGATAATCGGCCCCATGTCTCCAGCAAATGTCAGTAAAAATTCCCATATTGAAATACAAAAATTCCCAATTACCGGTACTGTTAATATTCAACTAATAACTAATTTTTTGGCCAGTGTTTTGTTGATAACAGGACCAATAAATTGTAAGATGTTTTAATGCTTCTATACATTATAGCATTGAATACAATCTCCAAATACATTATTAAAATATATCTCTCAATTTAAGGAAGTAAGAACTTAAAATTCCCCATTTTCAACAAAATAACTATTTTTTCCCAATTTAATGGAGGGGCACTTAGTTTAAAATCCTGGATAAATCCATTGATGTCTTGCAATTAACCAAGTCACGAAGCCTGACCACCCGATCCATTTAGCCGAAACTTTAACAAGCACAGATTGCTGGGGCTTTCTATTCTGGCCCAGAATCGCCACGGCTCCTGTGCAGGTCAGAGTGAGTTTGGCTTCACACTGCTTTCCTTATTTCAATAATATCACACAACATGTTAAGTTATGGCTCTGAAAAGGTCTAGAAGTTTAATCCAGTACCAGCGTATCCTAGCAACAAAGGGGTGCAACTCTGCACAGGAAATTGTGACCATTTTCCCTCCACCTCTCATGTCCCAAAAAATATTTGTATACATTAATCCTTCTTGTTTCTTAAAACAAATAATCACAGACTTTAAAATATTAGAAGGCAACAAACACTGAGCTTAAAATATTAATTGTACATGAAAAGTGATATCTTTGTGTACAACTACCCAAGGTTTACCATCCCGACATATAAGTATTCTTTTGAATATTAACTAATGATAAAAATTAAAAAACAGGTTGTTTAGACATTTTAAAGCTGTGCATAAACAAGATGCCTTGGCAGAAGTAAATTCAATCTGTTACACTTGAAATCATGAGTGTACTGCCAAGCAAAAGACACTTCAAAGACAAAAACCTATATAGTTTAATTGCTCCTAAGAACGAATATAAACATTACCTTGATAAATTCATTCTGATAAAAGCACATCCATATGTAAACAGTAAGAAGCTTAAACTGGAAAGTATTTTCATGGGGAAAATATCTTCTTAAATGATATATACTGCTCATACTTTGATAGGAATCATCAGATGCTTCATGGAAAGATCCCTATCAGACGTGGAGCAGTATATGTTTAATTCTGTTCATCATGGTAAAAAAACTAACTATATGAGACATGTTATCAGAGAAATTAGAGGCCAAAATAGCTCTAATCACAAACCAATTACACCTTAAATTGACAATTACCACTTATCACAAGTTCTCCTTATAAACTCAGGCCAAACAACATACCTTTGCTACAGTAGGGAGCTTAAACACATTGACATTTCTACACGTTTCATTCTCAATCATTTCATCGTGCAACTTATCAAGTAAACAAATTTTGATAAATTTAATAATAAAACAGCCATACTTTTTTGCATTCCACAGCAGTCGCCAAGAAAATTATTTGTGTCCATTCTCAATTTGTAATGCAAACAGATGTAATATTTTGGTTTCTGTATTTCACAAAATATATAAAAATAACTGCGCTCAGACATCTGACCACTGGATTTTCCACCAGTCATATCAGCTTCACATTAACACAAGACACATTTTCTGTTCGTCATCACAAAAGAATCTAATGCTGTTGTGACCTCTCAGAAAGACGTTATCAAATACCAAACAGAGGTGTGAAGGCAACAGCTTGGCAAAGTACAGCCACATTTACAAACACAGCTCTCGCAAACCACCATTAGGCCATTCAGACATTAATCTACATCATGCTTCCTCAACCTTTGAAACCAATGTACAATACTTTCACACTGAAACTGGCCTCTATCACATGACCACTGTTACAAGCTTGAAAATTATCTAGATATACACAGATCTTTTGAGCCAAAATTCAAGCACTTTTACATATCTAAAAGGAGAGTTCAGTTCTAGCAAAATGACACTCCCAGCAAGACTGATTCAACCTGTTCAAAACACTATTTTGGTCGCTAAAAATTCTTGCTTTAGGTGGCACGTAGTTCTGAGTACAAATCAGATGAAGTTAAGCAATGTTAGTGACGGAGTCCTCGGATGGTAGAGCACGCTCAGCAGCTTGGCTCCTGAGAGTTTCTAGGGCTTCGGTCCTGCCCCACACTGAAGCACATGTACCACATGTGGTGTCTCCCTAGGCAAGTGACTATTGTTCCAAGTAGGACTCTGTTCATCCAGCAATGAATGGTGCCCAGTAGGCTGAGATGCAAATGTGTCTGTTAACCTTCTGGCGCCTGACAGGCAGCTTTGGTTGTATACTCCCCAGGGAGCTGAGAATGAGAATGCACACTCATCCAATGACTTGGGTGATAATAATGCAGCACTTTTAGCACACATGGCATATGGAGTTACAAGCGGGCCATCATCATCATCATCATCATCATCATCATCATCATCATCATCATTCATCTAACAGTTTTAAGTTCACAATATGCTAATTACAATGACAACACTTTCACTTTAATGGTCCAACCTGTTTACAGCACAGACTTAGAAGTATTACCACTTAAAACAGACAAATTATTCCAGAGACTAGCTCATATAGAATATAGAATATTTCATAAACACACAATTAGTAGGTAGGGATTTGTCTGACAGCATCTGCTCAATAAAGCTCAATCAGTAAATTGTAAAATCAGAAAAAAATGACCCTAGATAAATCAATCTATTGAATTTCTTATATCTGTAAATTCTTTATCAGTTCGAATTGTGACATCGTGATTAGTGTCTCTGCAACAACACTCCATCATATTGTCTCCTCCTTACCTCTGTGGGTAGAGAACAAACACATAAACAGGGTTTTGTATAATATTCGTTTCACACAGCAACCTCATGTTAGTCGTATCTCATTATGTCTAAAATGTATTGTGAAAATGAACACAATCAGAACTTGGTTTTATCTATGCAGGTATTAGCGGAACAAAGGCAGGTCACATGACCTGCTCAGACTGGCGCTTGCAGCTGGTGCACTGGGTGGTAATAGACCTTGTTATCACACTCGACAGCTGGTCCCCGGGGGGGGGTTCAGGATGACATATGTCCATTTCACTTGTTAATAGCAGATGGAATGTATACAATGTATCATCTTTAATAAAATAATGCTAAAACCCTTAAAAAAATATGTAAAAAATAAATAAATGAAATGAAAATAATTTTAAATAAATTAAAATAATAATCCAAATAACACGCAACCACACAAACTCCGTTAGTTCCCGACCCGTGAAGATCCAGGGTAGAATAGGTCTTCAGCAATCCATGCTTGCCGTAAAAGTCGACTAACGGGATTGGGTTATCAGGCTCGCTGACTTGGTTGATGCATGCCATGGATCCCAATTGCGTGGATAGATGCTCATGATATCAATCACTGGATTGTCTGGTCCAGACTCGATTATTTACAGACCGCTGTCATATAGCTGGAATATTGCTGATTGCGGCGTTAAACAACCAACCAACCAACAAACCAACCAACCAGCCAACCAACCATCCCTTAGTTCCCCCACCTATAGCACAGCATTCTTCAAACTTCCTATTTTCCCCAAAATTAAATAAGCAGCCCTAAAGTCCCCCAGGTTGCCCTTTCTATTCGGACATACCCTCCTCGGTAAAACCACTAAATGGCCTGGCCGGCCCGTGTGCGAAATACGCATGATGTCGGAAAGCGCACATAAAAGTAGAAACTATATCAAAAAGTTTATGTTTGTTACTTTCTCATAAAAAATCCCAATGAGCATTGTTTATCAATACTCAGAACATACTTATCACAAACATTTATTTCAAATATTCCTTCTTAATATCATGATAAATGTGTCTAAGATAATAACAGACAGTTAAAGTAGCTTAACAAGGTAAAGAAATCTTACATATTTCCTTTAAAACTGTCAACCTTCTCAACCTCTAGTTAGATCCATGAGGTGTAGTTTTTTAAACGAGTATTTATCAGTACTTTTACTGTCTCATGAAAATTCTCTTTACAGCCATGAAGCATACAATAGCAGATTTGTACATTGACAGTGTGGGTTTATTTGCAATTGACATGCAATATACGAGTTTACCGTCAGTCTGGTCACATATTTCCTATGCTAAGGGCCTGCAACTGATTAGATAGACACAGCAACCAATAGCACTTTTATCACTGATAGACTGTACAGGCCTAACCAATGTCACCACATGACCAGATATAAAGGGTAGGGTGGTTGTAAGAGATGTTTAAATAATGCATTCATGTTTACCACTCTAAGATATTTATCAAACCATTTACTCTTGTTTGTTATAGCCATCGGCTGATACTAAACCAAACTAATATTAAAATTTCTCAAAGCTGAGATTTATTTAAATGGTGTGGTCTGTTTGAACAGACTTGAAATGTTGTTCATAAATACCACAGCCTAATATTTATATACAGCTTCGTAATATTGCTTTTAAATATTCAGTCTGGTTGAATTCATATTTACTGTTTTCAACAAACACTCAATAAACTTTTTAAGTGGAGGAATACACCTTTTCAGTTCATTGTTGAAATGGAATTTCAAAACTAAAAAAATGTTTTCATGCCATGAGAATAACAGTGAACTGTAACCAAGTTTTGAACACCAAAACAGCAAAGAAAGTAATTAATTTAAGTCACTTGTCCACGCACTGATTGACAGGCCTAATGATAAGGCCAAATAAAATAAATTTTGTTTCTCTGTCATAATTTTCAGATCAAATTTTATTTTAATCAAAATCATCCAACCTCCACTAAACATACCAAAATGCTCTCTAAGGCTTCAAAACTTTGCAGTTTCCTTTGCAAATTCAATGGCATTCGACCAGATGGTTGCCATGAAGGGTTATACCAAAAAGTGCAACTTAAGAATGGAAAAAATATTTAAAAAGTGGAACCAGAACCAAAATTAGCATGCAAATTTGTTTTTTTTAAATTTAGAGTTTGTTGATGATGAGAAAAAGATATGGTTTTTTTAAATATGAGAACAAAAGCTTTGCAAAATTGCAATTTTGACTTTACAGTTTAGTACGGTTATAACGAACTCAAAGGGACTACTAATTTTAGTTTGTTATAACCGTAGTTCGTTATAAGCATATATACAATATAACAACAGCATATAGTCGGGACCCAAAATGTCAGTTCGTTATATCCGTCAGTTCGTTATAAGCGTGTTCGTTATAACCGTAGTTTACTGTATATGTGTTGACTGTAAACATTTTGTGCCATTCCAAGGTTTTGATTGTCACAAAACACAAAATATGACAATTGTTGAGTACATGATTTGAAATTTCCTAGGCCCAGACTTTTACTGTTTGAGTGTTTTGTTTGAACATTTGCAAGGAGAGATTGTGTATTCACATGACCTACAGAAATCTTAAAATGCACCATTTCAAAAATTAAAAAAAGAATGGCTGCTTGGTACTATATGCTTGTTGAACGTTTGTGGTGGTTCTTAGACTTTCACACGCATCACTTATAACGCAGGTACATGAATATCAGTCATGATCAGCGTACAGCAAAACCCAGTTTACTACATCACGTGGGTTTCCGATATAAAACGAAATAAAAACAAAACAACAGAATTTGGTATTAAATGATGCCTTAACAGACTTGATGATTTGTAGCAATAAATATGTATTGACTAGAACTTTCAACTAGCCACCTTCATGGAAATGTTACTAGCCCAATTTAAAAGTCACTTGCATTTGGCTAGCGGGCAGGCAGCTATTTCGAACACTGCTCATCATCACCACCAGATCAACCATGCGTGCAAGTCAACATGCAAATTATGCACATATTAGCGGCTAAAATCAATAGGACCGACCTTCCTAATTACGGACTTGACATGTCACCACTACCAACAGGCAGAGACAGCTCGAACTGCAGCTCGCAGACTGAAACATTTCACTGGTGTAACGTTCAACAATACGATGCATATCGGCTTATTGATACATAAAATTTCACAGTGTTTTTCACATCTGCATATATGATCTACAAACAAATATTGATCGGCATTTTGTGTTTATTGATTAAGTCCAAAATTCAATCAAGTATAAGATGCTGTTTGGAAACATATAACATTAATTAAAAATACCATATTCGCCATTTAAAGCACCCCTTCATGAACTCTATGCCATACTTCTTTTGTATTTTACAGAATTTTTACAGAAGTGTAGAAGGTGAATATAATTACTTAGATATATTATCAAAATAATTTAGTGCCATGGATGTTGAAATCAGTCTGTTCTCTCGTGCTTGAAATTGAACATCAAATTTCACTTCTGATTTTGATATGCCCCTTTGACAGTTTTTTAGCCACAGTGCACTTATTACAGTAAATAGGGCATAAAAAAAATCAACTCTTTTTTCGCTTGGTTGAAATTGTAGCAAGATATTATATATGAAGTGATTTAATTTCTTTCTGAAATAATGCATGTGGAGGTATACTGTATCATTAAATTACTGTGATGTGAATCGTAGCATGACACGACATATTGATTCAAACTGTGGTGTCTCTTGAAGCCATTGCACCGAAGCAGTGTTATCTCCATGTTGCTGGGACACAATGGTATATCCAGGCCCTGTCATGTGTTTATCAATGTTTATAGCTACATGAGATAAGGTTACTTTGAGATAAGCCATTGCTTTGAAACTGAATGTACTGTGGCATAGATATACACAGTGTTTATTTATTTTATTGAACTGAACAATTTTACCCCTTACCTCAAACAAAATGCGTTACAAAACACTTACTGCTGAACATGACACAAAACAGAATACATATTATCAAGGATTGAAACACAAACCAATAAATTCTGGTGATTATTCAGAAATGACAAAGCCATCTTGAGGTTTGCTTGAATCGGATATTGTATTTGATATAAGAAAACAAATTGTAAAATATGTCATTCATTACCCTGCCCTGTGGAGATATATCAGGCAACAAAAAAGGGAAATCCAAACATTATAAAGGTGACACATTGCAAACACAGCCAAGAACCAGTCTAGTGAAGTAGCTGTTAAATTGGATAGCTTTGTAAAGACAAACAAAACTATGAAAGTTCAGTGCACACATAAAACACATGCATAGAGAATATGCAAAGAAATGTAGGTGATGGGCAAAAAACAAACCTGATCTTAAGAGCATCAAGTTGGTCAAGCAGACTACGCAGACTAATGCCAATTTTATAATGCTAGCCCACTGAGATACATGTCACAGTTTAACATGAATACCCCACTCAGACACAGTATACAGAGTCCGAGCTGACCAGTCCTTGTTTTAGCCCCCTAATGCCAAGTGCAAGACAAATTTGGTGTGCAAAAGGTGGGGGCTGGACCTCCTCCATCCCCTCTGGATCCCCCCATGTACCACTAGACTACGGAGGCGGTCAGATAAATTTTAAATGCAACAAGAACTGAAAACGTTAGTGAGCAGATATACAGAAGTTATAAGCAGCTTTGAAGCCATGTTACAAGGAATGGCTAAACAATTTCCACAAACTTAAGCCTTTTGCAAAGTAAGCAACCCCCTCATCTATTTTGCTCTCAAAAAACATTTTGCATATATATGTAAATACACCCAAGAAGCTGTAATACAAGAGATACCAGTGGAAATTGGCTAGATACATGGCAGCCCTTTGTGGAATTGTATCCAGATCTTTGACTGCTATTACCACTAGGCTTCCCCACTACCCTTCAAGTTTTGTGGGGGCACAGGTGGCCCAGTCGTTTAAGGCAATGCACTTTGCTGTGCAGAGTTGTGTCCCTTGGGAACCTATGACTGTCGGTATGAATCCCGGTCCGCCTAGATTATGTTTCTAGGTTTGTCAGCACCATAACCCATGCTCATGAGTTTCACCGAAGTGGAAAACATCTAACACCTGCATCACTTCGGGCTTTCCTCACAAACTGAGCTGATATATCTGGTATAATGTTCAAAGCAGCATTGAACATGTTTAACCTAACTCGATCACTCCAAGCTTTGTGAATAATACACAAAATGATTTTTGAAGGGAAACCCGGAAGGGACAAATTATAGTGAGTGAATATGGTTTTACACTGCTTTTAGCAATATTCCAGCAATATCATGACAGGGAACACCAGAAATGGGCTTCACAAAATGTACCCATGTCGGGAATCGAACCCGGGTCTTCGGCGTGACGAGCGAATGGTTTAACCACTAGGCTACCCGACCGACCCCGAACAAATTATATCAAATCATCAAAGTATGTCAACATTTTACACATCTTAAATCATGAGTATGATCATAATAATTCTACTTCCTTTCCAATCAACATTCGAAAAAACAACATTTTCTATCAATAGTCAAACTAAAATATTTAGTTGCCATGGCAACAAATATTTTGAGCATAAAGTATATTAATCAAAAGGTATTCGGAAAAAAAATTCTCATCTTCGAGCTGGAAGGAAAACTCAAACATTTGTCAACATATCCAAACACATCACCTGTACTTACAGGGTATGGAATCATCTTGGTTATTTCTTGAGTAATAAGCTGCTATTTAATTTTCAACCTACATGTAACATTTCAAAAGACAGAAGGTTAATTATCCAAATTCCCTCCCTGCTACAATCAATTTGCAAACTTTCAATTTCCAAGTCCACTACTGCTACATCTACAGAACTCAAAATTTAATTAAAACCCAAAAGGTTTTCTTGCCTGTCGACTGTGACATGCACGACTGTAAGCGGATCCCTACAGAAATCACTTACAAGCCAACTTGAATCAGTGCCAGGGCATTTATTTTGTTAAGTAAGGTAATGAAACGGCATCCAATTGATGGCTACATGGTACGGACTGCAGATGTTCCGTGATATATAACCCATATCAACCTCTCCAGAGAAATAAGCAAAACTCTACAAATAGCAAACTTCGGCAAATGTTTAAAGGAGCACTCTTTGCGTGGTAAACTCATTCTAAGATAGCGCAGCCAAACACTGCCCACCTGTCGTTCAATGTACCTGTCGGAGTTGTAACTAAGAGATGGAAAGTGGAAAAGATCATATCACTCTGATTTGGGCATTGATAACTTGCCGAACATGCCTAGTCGTGTCTGTTCATGGGTGTGGTTGCTGAAAGTCTGCGAATAATTTGATCCGTGTCTGTTTTATGTGTTTCTCTGTGTGGAATAGTGTCTTTGAACCGGCATGTATGTTTGTCAACCTGCATGTCTGTTTGGTGGAATCTGTTGGTGAATCTGTGACCCGAGTGTCTATTTTGTAGGGCCTGTTGGTGAATCTGTGACTTGTGTGTCTGTTTGGTGGAATCTGTTGGTGAATCTGTGACCTGTGTGTCTGTTTTGTAGGGCCTGTTGGTGAATCTGTGATTTGTGTGTCTCTTTGGTGGAATCTGTTGGTGAATCTGTGACCTGTGTGTCTGTTTTGTAGGGCCTGTTGGTGAATCTGTGATTTGTGTGTCTGTTTGGTGGAATCTGTTGGTGAATCTGTGACCTGTGTGTCTGTTTTGTAGGGCCTGTTGGTGAATCTGTGATTTGTGTGTCTCTTTGGTGGAATCTGTTGGTGAATCTGTGACCCGTGTGTCTGTTTTGTAGGGCCTGTTGGTGAATCTGATGTGTGTGTCTGTTTGGTAGGGTCTGTAAGCATGGTAAGTGCACCTATGATCTGTGTGTCTGTAAGCATGGTAAATGCACCTATGATCTGGGTGTCTGTTTGGTAGGGTCTGTAGGTTAATCTGTGAGTCTGTTTCAGTGTTTGAAGCATGTGAGTCAAGGGGCTCTACATTGCCATAAACTTAATGTCAAGATCTAGAGTATCTCAATTCAAAACCCACAGGAAAAGACCCCGCTTAATTCTTAACACTGATAATTCCATGAATCTGCAAATATGTCTGTCTGTAAATCTGCTGGACTGAAAATCTGCAAATATGTCTGTCTGTAAATCTGCAAATATGACTGTCTGTGAATCTGCAAATATGTCTGTCTGTGAATCTGCAAATATACCTGTCTGTAAGTGTGAATCTGAAAATATGTCTGTCTGTGAATCTGCAAACATAGCAAATATGTCTGTCTGTGAATCTGCAAGTATACCTGTCTGTGAGTGTAAATCTGCAAATATGTCTGTCTGTGAATCTGCAAATATACCTGTCTGTGAGTGTGAATAAGCAAATATGTCTGTCTGTGAATCTGCATACATAGCAAATATGTCAGTCTGTGAATCTGCAAATATAGCTGTGAATATGCAAATATGTCTGTGAATCTGCAAATATGTCTGTGAATCTTCAAAAATGTCTGTGAATCTTCAAATATGTCTGTCTGTGAATCTGCACATGCAGCAGGGACACTGATGCACATCTGTCCACAAATATACATCTCTATATATAAATCAGCAAGATTACAAAGCCTGGAGTTATTTGCAGTCAATGTCTTAGGAGAGTGTGTTTGCATCAATCAATTAACCCATCAAATATGGCTACAATATTCCTCCTTCACAATAACAATATCTAAACTCAATACTCTTATTCTTTCAGCCACCTTTAACCAACAAAAAAAACACATTCATCTCTAAGGGTACCGTCAACCTCTGACACCTCTCTCTTGTACAGCAAAGGTCATCTTACCTGGCATAGCTATTGCTCAATGAGCAACAATAACAGCTGCCTCAGGTTAAGCTAGAGGCTCATGTTATCTCCCTATATTTATGGCTAAACTTCAGCTGCCACACCCAAAATGGTTGAGGCAGCACAGAAAACCTACCTTAACATACAATCTTCAAGGTAGCACTACAGAATCAAATCACTATACAGTAATAAACTGAACGATTCAACGATGTCACTGTGAGCTACTTCAGCTCTACAGGATGGCAACATGTGGCCTACTTGACTTCCATTAATCTTAATGACTTTACATCATTACAATGAAGCCCTGGCTTGAGCCACTGAGTGCAGAAAATCAGAAATGGAGTGTCTGAAATTTGATTGTATTTCTATCAGGAAATAAATAATATATCATTTTTAATTGCAACCTAAAATTTAATTAGTTTTAATGAGATATATACTGCATACTTTTTTGCTTCCTAGAGCATTTGCATCCACAATTACTTTTAAGCATTCTTTAGGACAATATTTTGCAGCTATTGTACTTTAGTGTACAAATTTTATATAAAAAAACTCTGTCAATCATTCTGGTCTTCGGATGAAAAAAGTAGTTTTAGAATAATTCTTTGAACCATATTTCAGTCAACTGACTGATTTTCTTGTGTAAGAAAGACCAAGGTGACACAGCTATATACCAGCACACGATGCTGATGAAAAGACCTCAAATGCTCCAGGGACAGTTTGCACAAAGCAATCTTAGTTCTAAGATGATCATAACTCCCATACTTTAACATAGGCTTACAATAGTTGTAGTGCTGAGATCGCTTTGTGCAAGTGGGCCCAGGCTGACCATCCTGGTCATAACCAGAGTCGACATTGGATTTTTGAACCCAGAATGAATTGATTAGGGCACATAAAATACAGTAAAGTTCACTTGTAAAGAAATTAAAATAAAGTTAAGAGCACTTGCAATAAAACATAATATCATAAAGTGCACTTGTAAATAATATATGGCTGTTCAAATCAATACCCAAGCTTAAATAATAACCCTTCATGGGTTTTTTCAACACCTGGTAAATCAACAATGCAAGAAGCACTCCCATCCGCTCACCGGTTTCACTGGGCCAAAGCCTGAGGCAAGAACCTGATCCCTGAAGCTGACTCGCTTCCACACCAGCATCATAGAACAAACACACAATACAGCTTCAATATCTACTAGCCCTGCAGAAACCTTTAACATTAGACTAGATAACGAGGTACGCTGGCTAGTCTCATATGTGATATCTGTCATAATGCACCTGTCCTATAATGAAATCTCTTGTAACTGAAAAGAATTTCTTTTTTATTTTATACTGACCCTAGACTGTCTCACAGTCCCTGAACCATATTATTTTCCTTCAGCCCAGCCCTGTGATGCTGTAGCCCTGAATGAAGCAAGTCAAGATTGTCCTCCTGTCTCACTGGCTCCTTTTAATATTTAAAGGGAGTTTTTTATTTCTATCAAAAAAAATTAAAAATTCAGAGACTAAGCATTAGTCTATACTAACTCTTACAATCTTATTGGATTTTGGACCAAATAAATGATAATCGTTACTTTAACCCTTTAGAATTGACTAAAAAGTACTATTAATATTTGTTGTCTACTAAACTAATTAATAACATAAGCAATTTGATCATAACATTTGGGGTATAAGCGTTAATTATATGGTTTAATGATGGAATTTAGTGATATGGATTTTTGCTCACCAATTAGCTGGGTCAGTCAAAATAAAAATAAAGTTTTGTTGGTCAAACCTTTTGTACTTTACTTGGCATAAAGTTGCTTGTCAGTCTGGTAGTGGAAAAAATAGATGCTAATCATGTCTAAACTACAGGAGGCTGATTATTTCCTAAAATAGCATGTATGTGTATTAACTTCTGAAGAGGATCTGTTCAATTGTTTTTAGAAGTTGTCTTCAGACACAGGCTACAAACACCTCAAAAGAAGTAAAAGAACACCCAATTCTTTCACATTAATATCACCAATCTGCCATAACACGACACATAAACTATACTAACATGAAAGAATCTGGCATTCTTTAACTTCTTGGAGGAGTATATTTGATCAATCATAATTCAAAATGTCAACTGTTATTTTAATTTAATACGATAATTGTAGTTGTATGTAAATTTTCTGATTCATCAAGGTTGGACCTTTCAAGCAAAATTAAATGTATTCGACTCATTTTTATTTTATGACCAGGCTTTTGTCTCTGGTTGGTCAAATATAAAACAGACAATAGAAAAAAGGGTCGTCCAAACTATTCTAGCGGTGTTAGCAAAACAGCTGTTTCTTGACATTGAAACAGATGTCAAAGGGTCACACGAGTTTGACAATAGCTGTTACAATTTGACCAACCTCGGTCAACAATGACCAGTGCTGTAAAAACACTGCTGTATTGCCAGTACAAAGAGACACTGCAGACACATGTGGCCAGCTCAGATGCAGCCCTTGCCAAAGGATCTACATCAAACTGACCCCCTATTTTCAAAATCCTTCAAATGTCTTCGAGTGGCCTTGTTTGTTCTAAGTCACATTTAAAGTGAAGATCTTGCAATATTTCGAACTCCTTTCCATTCTATCAATGAAGCGGTAAATGAAAAGTATGTCAAATGTCAAATTGAAATTTAGACTTTGATTAAGACGACTAACATGCATTCATGATTCAGATTTGGTGATGAATGTTTGTGATTTTTTTAAAACAACTCAGCATGAAGTTAATAATAGAAACATAAATTTAAAAAAGTAAGTGTAAGTCCACATTCAATATTGCTAACCAATAGAAACAGATTTATCAAATTTGAAAGAAATACAAACACTACATTCTTCTTTATAAATACTTTAAAGCATGTAACTGGAGTGAGTGAGTGAGTGGGTGGGTGGGTTGTGTTCTACAGACTCTCTATAATATTCCACTTATATAACAGTGTGTCAGCTTGATGTGGGAGGAAAGCCCCAAGTGATGCAGGTCTCAGACGTTTACTATTTTGGTGAAACCCACGAGCACGGGTATGGCGCTGACAAACCTAGAAACACACAGGATTCAAACACACAATTTAAAGGTTTCTAGCTCGCCGAAGGAACACAAGCCTTCACAGCAAATTGCACCATCTTTGACAAAGGGGCCATGCCCCAGTTTCCAACTGTAGGAATGAAAAACTATTGATCTTTTATGTCATCCCCTAAAAATCTTTTAAATGGAGAGGATATAGATTTATCTAAGCATCATAGACCAACCAAGTATTCATCAAAATATTGTGTCTACTGTATCGAAAAACAACCAAGGTTTCCTGGACTAAAATCTTTTTGCTTGCTAAGCATGAGAATGGACACAAGTATTATCCACTGCAAGATGCACTGGGTGCAAATGAGAATGGATGTTGGAATGAATGAAACTAAACATATTGAAGCATGATGTACGTAAGATTTATCTGATATTTCTGTTCTGATATGAAATACAATTAATATTTGGACAATATGCTAGATTTCCTTCAAACACAAAGTTTCAATTCAATCAAGTTTTGTTTGTTTGTTTGTTGTTTAACACCGTACTCTTATATTCCAAATATATGATGGTTGCTGTAAATAATCAAGTCTGGGCCAGACACTTTAGTGATTGATATCATGAGCATCGATCCATGCATTTGGGATACGATGACATGCATCAACCAAGTCAGTGAGTCTGACCACCCGATCCCGTTAGTCGCCTCTTACGACAAACATAGTCAGTCGCATGGGTTGTTGAAGACCTATTCTTGCCTGGATCTTCACAGGTTAAATTCGAAAAAAGGAAATCCAATTCTCCAAAAGGATGAGGAATGACATTAACACTTAGTCCCAGAAATAAAGTTACCTTATCTAATAATAGATATCTACAAAATAAAAAGTATAATCAACAGGGAGCTCAGAACAATGCTTATTTTCAGAGCTGAGGCAATCTAGACTTGCCAAATCATTCTCGGCTTGAGTTGGATTCATTTCATAATTTGTCTCCAGGGTCTTGGAGTGAGTGTGTATGGTTTTACGCCGCTTTTAGCAATATTCCAGCAATATCACGGCGGGGGACACCAGAAATGGGCTTCACTTATTGTACCCATATCGGGAATCGAACCAAGGTCTTCGGCGTGACGAGCGAACGCTTTAACCACTTGGCAACCCGACCGCCCCCCAGGGTCTTGGAGACAGACTAGCATCACCATGATCATATATACTTTGTATCTTATTTGTATTTTATTTGTTGTTGGGACAGTGTACACCTTGGGTACCACATTTGAAATCCTGGGACCTCCTAAAATATATTACCGAGACTCCCCAGAACATACTGATATACAGACATAAGTAAACTCCCCAATAAACACTCCCCAGGCAGTCAGACTACTGCTTTCTGTCTGCTAATCAACAGTGAGTGCAGAAGATGCATATTTTATGTCACACTGCCAAAAGGGATGTAACGTCTATCAATTTTTTATCCACATTATTCTCATGAAGACAACAAACAGAGTGAAATCCAACAACATGAAGCCATGTTTGAGAGTTCCTAAAAATGGTCGAACTCGAGCTGTTGAGGGCCGGAATATATTTATAGCAAACTGATAGAATCGAACTGTATATTGTGACATTTGTCAAGGTTACTATATGAACACTGTAGAAAATAATATGTTGTCAACCATGAAAATCAATTTCCTTTCCTCAATATTAAAACTAATCAAACACACACAGCTAATCTCAGTGAAATATTTATATTAAAAAATCATGTGATTGAAATTTAGGTTTATTTAAATTTTAACAGTACCACAATCATCAATAAATATCAATTGTCCTTGTGGTAATATTGTGAAACTGTATTGAGGATAATCAACGATTGATTATTACACCAAACTAATTATCAATATGTTCAAATTTCCTTGTAAAGAAAAACATTTCATCCATTAACTGTTTATTTCAAAACTTCTATACCTCATTAAATTGATACAAAGTTTCAAATAAATAACCCTGTCATTTACATGATTTCAGTAACAGATAACATTCAAAATCAATAAATTTCAGATACTTTTGTTGTGTTGAAATTTTATAATTTGTGACCAACTGACTCAAACCATAGATCTGTTATGAATATGAAACCTGCGTCTCCTAATAAGTTATCATAACAAATTAAAAAATATATAAAAAAGTTTAAAATTAAAATCTGATGTCCTGTTTCTGAAACCAACACAAATATATCAGTATGCAGGAAAGGGTTTCGTCTTCAATGACAATGAATAACAGCTGATCATAGCTTGACAAGGAAACAAAAGTAAGTAGGTCAGTCAACTACCTCACACACCTGGACAGCTCATATGAGGAAAAACTTCACAAATATGTATTCAATTTCAAACTTTCTCTGGTTCTTAACTTCCTCAGTGAAGGAATATTAAACTAAATTGTGTCTATTTCATGTCAATTTCATGGCTTTGATTGACAGGATGTTGATGTTCTGGCAATCACACCAATTCATTCTCTATTGTAATATACTAGTAATTAATCAGAATTGTGTTTTTCCTGTCAATCATAATCACCTGGCCAAGGTATTGTTGATTAGCTTCTGTGTAAATCATCATTAAGCAAGGTGTGGAGCTCGAAACAATAAGAATGTACAACTACACCTACTAATTAATTAATTACTAACTGGCTTGGTGTTGATTGGTGTCATCCTTAGCTAAGCACTGCTCGAGACCTGTCCTGAATAACTGTATTTAACAGGAAGATTATTTTGGGAAACCATTTTTGTTGAAACATTGCTGTATGTGACACGAGCAAAATGTCACAATGTCATGGTGACCTAATATTCTAAATGACATACTTGAAAAACATACTTGTAGCTGCATTTCCAGCCTCTGTTTACTAAACAGTCCGTAAAGCAAATACTCTATCTTAAGCATCATTTTGAAGCAAAGTTTGAATGAAACGTAAAATGTGGTCACCCTGACATCAACTTTATTAAACAACTTATAACAATACTGGATGCGTAATATATGATTTAAACAGAATAAAAATTCAGAGAATAGAATTAAGTATGGCCTTGTGGTACTGAAATATATAGGGCGAAATTTGAACCAATGGATGAAATATCGAAAATAGCATTAATCAATAATTATCTGTGCGAAACCAGGATGGTACGAGCAGTCAAAATAGGATTCCTTGAAAATAAGGATTGTTGGAATATATATGAAAGGACTGATGAGGAAATATGCGATAAAGTCGACTGATACGGTCGATAGCGTGTATAGCTAACTGATTTTACTTTGTCCTCACTGCCGATTGTCGCTGTAGCAAGCTTTTGTTTACAGTGCCGTTCATGCTATGTTCAACAGCCTACAGTATCAACATCGCTAACAAATGACATATTTCGTGCTCCTGGATCCGCTGGTAGAATGTCAAATATTCAGAGGATATACTTGCGGTGTAAACTGAGAATGAACACGGGATACATACTAATAGGGGGAGAATGGGGGGAATTTTATAATAAATTGAATATCGGCTGCAGTATCTCTTTAGACGAGCCAGAATTCAACGAACTGGGTCAGGAACGACGGCTACACCGACTCGCTTATTTCTAGCGGGATGAGAAATCGTGAAAAATGTCGGTTTGGCCTTTATAACATGTAACGGGGAAATATTTGTAGCTATGTGTAGCTACGTTTCGCGGTCCATCTGTCAGTCTTTGTTTGCCTATCCATCCTTCTATTCCGACTTTCGTTCAATCAATGGCTATTTGCTCGCTCGTACGAAATCAATACATTGAAGCACTGTGTTCTGCAATATTCTGACAAATAGGAGGCCATTCTTACCTTCCCTGCCGCTCTGCCGAGGCGCACTATTCCCAGTTTAAATCCAGACATGGGATTTCGTCCTCTGCCCAATTTGTGTTTGACTATTTTCCGTGACTGTCTTAGAAACACCGGTGTTCTATATGCGCTTTGTTATCCCCGACCGAGAACACACGTGGGAATGAGGCGGAATAGGAGCCAATCAAAATACGGGATACACCCATTTCCGCAAAAGGTCAAAGGTTATATTTACGTTAATGCAACGTGACACCGAGGCTTGGTGTTTATGATGCGAGTTGACCTAATCAACACTTGCAACTGACACGATGAGAGTTGTGATCTACCAACACAACATCACTGATGGTAAATGAATGTGAGCTAATTAGCAAGTGTCGGACAAGTAGGTTTTCTCGCACCTTCAGATGTTCGCGTGCGCTGTGCGATCAAACCCAGATGTAGATTTGACACGGTAGCGACTCACATCGGCGGGTGATCAACCACACTCGCCCATGCCTATATCGCTTCTTTGAAGTATAATATACACAGTCAGGGCCTGAATGAAAATATGTTTTTAGTTAAAATAATTTGAGCCACAAAAAATGCTTTGTATAATCGGCACAGAATGTGAATGCAGTATGTTATGATGCTATTTTATATTATTATTTATATGTATACATGCCATATGTTATGATAATCAACATTAAAAATTCTTTGTTCATATTCCTTTGTTACGTCGACAAAGGAATTTGCATTTTGTATCATTTCATGGAAAATATATTGAACAATGTTACGTTCAATAAAAACAATTTAGCAATCGTCACTGACGCATAAACATCCGTGTAGGTAATATTTCATGATATTCACGCTTTAGTAGATACCTATACCGTTAGCCAGATAGACGGAGAGAGAGACATACATTATTATTATAAACAAGTTTAAATGAATAACTTATGTACACAAGCCATACTTGCAGAGTTATGAGAGACGATAGTATAAACAGTATGATCAATACCTTTCTTCTCATAAAAGTAAAAATATGATATGTTTGAAATGTAATAACCGTGAAGATCCGATCCGATCCGATCTTCAGGAACCCATGGGTATCGCAATTAATTACCGGGATCGGTTGGCCAGGCTTGCTGACTTGGATGATGTTTGTTATTGTATCCCATTGCGTAGATCGATGCTCATGATATCAATCACTAGATTGTCTGGTCCATATTCGATTATTTACTAAGACCGCCTTCATAGAGATGGAATATTGCTGAGTGCGGCGTTAAACAACAAACTAAGATGTAATAAATATAATATATCTATGTGCCTTCTAACGTCCGTGAGTGCATTGTATGCAACAAAAAATATATATCAACTCAGCGTCGGTGACAACTTCTTCATCACCAAGGAAACCAACTTGCAAAAGTAGATTGCTGCCATCAAAAAAGCATATGCTGTCAGCACTTTTTTAAATAACTGTCCAAATTATGCTGATTTTATGTTTGGCGTGTCTGTCAAACTGGCAAGTGTTTTTTGTGACCCAGTTCTCTTTTAGTTTCTTTTTTTTTATGTCTCTGTTCGTTTGTTGTGCGCCGCACCGCAATATTCCACCTATATGACGACGGCCTGTAAATGTTGGAGTCTCGACCAGACAATCCAGTGATTAATATTGTGAGCATCGATGCACGCTGTCGGGGTACGATGAGACGAATTCAAGCCTGTCGCTAAAGCCAATAAGTGGCCCCTTATGCGATCAGCATAGGTTCCTGGGGATCAATTCTTCGGAATACCCATATACTATATGCAGTGTATTAAAAAAATCGCAGACTTCAGTTGGTTGTTGGTTCAGAAGTCAGGAATTGGTTAATTGCACGGGATATAATTTTCAGTTGCTAGGGGCAACAGCTTGTCGAATCCGATCGATATCAAAATAAATAATTGTTCCGTTTCACCGAAACGCTCTGTACATTTATACATAAAATTACCATATTATGATAGAGATTAGACGGTTTAACAGGCGTAAATTAAGCTAGCTTGACATGGGGGAAATTCCACAAGCATCATTAAACCCGTTATTCAGATAGGCTGTTGACTTTCAGCTATCATTTTCATTGTCTAGTACGTCCATTATCGTCTAGGTATCTTAGACGTGCCTGAAACAACTGATCGTTGGTTCGAATTCCGATTCGCCTTGACTACGCACCATACCCATCCCGTCTCTCTCTCTCTCTCTCTCTCTCTCTCTCTCTCTCTCTCTCTCTCTCTCTCTCTCTCTCTCTCTCTCTCTCTCTCTCTCTCTCTCTCTCTCTCTCTCTGGGTGAGAAGACGGAGGAAGTCAAGTGACGTAGCGACCATTTCTGGCACCCTGGGTTGTCCAAATGGAGCCCAGATCAATCCTCAATATTAGTGCCAGAGCAGAGGCAATCTAGACTTGAGTTGGACTCCTTTTTTAATATATTATCTTGGGTCTGGGCGACAGACTAAGCTTCAACCTGATTGAACCAGTGTTAATCAAGAATAGCAGAGGGCAATATACGAAAGAAGACGCATTAAATGAAAAATAAGTTATACTACAAATTGGCTGCCATAAGGATAAACACAACAGCCATGCGTATTGCTATAACACACCGCTATGTGGATTAACAAGTGTTTATTGCCTAACGTATACCAGAAGACATATATTAAATTAAATTATGTTGACCAATTACCTGCTATGTGTAAGAACTGTGGTTCTTGTGATATTGAAGATGAATTTCAGGTATTGTGTATTTGTGCTGGGTTTTCACAGTTACGATTAAAATATTGGCCCCATTTTCTACAGAGACAATTATCAATGTAATGAATTTGAAGAATGTTTACCAATATCCACTCTTTAACATGTGTTCCTTTCATACAAAACCTAGTTTAAATATTTCTTGCAACTTTTTTCACGAGACAATTTATTCTGTCACTCCAATTGTACTGCAGGCCATTAGGCCTTTCGAGTGACGTGGGTAAAGGAGATATTTTTGTGTAAATATCTCCTTTTCCTCCGTCACGAGATGAGAGAAACTTGATATTTCACGAGACACATGGAATATCCTATTTTTTATATTCTTTGTGTGTAGTTGTCTACCGGAAAAAAAACCTTGAAAAGTATATTCTCCCAACCTAAAACCCAGTAACAGTTCACCCACCCACACCCCACACCCTTGTATTTGCGAAAAAAAGGAGTTTCTGGTTTGCAACTTCTTAAAAAATACAACCAAATGGCCACCTGTCATTAATTTGCCGTGTCAATGTGGAACTAACGTAAAGAGGACGCCAGCAGTTTCTTTACCGGCTACATACCTACGATAAAGGGAGACAATAGTTCCGTCAAAGTGTTATGTTCACTGCAATGAAAATATCACTTTTCTCAACTTCAGTCTTTCACACTGAAGTATATAATAAAATGTCTGTCAGAAGACAAAATACTCTCAACACCTAGTTAATTTATTTTAATTAAAACGTTTTTTAATGATTGTATCGATGATTAAACTAATTAGCTTTAACAATGGCGTCACCTTTAGGCTGTTGACCAGAGTTCCCCTCCCCAGGGTTTCAGTAGATTTGGGAAACTTAGGTCAGCAGAAGTATGACGTCAATGAGTTGACATCTGCCAACACTGGTCAGACAAGGTTACCTTGGGTTATACATTGGTCAATGCGGAATCACCTTGCAATGTCGTCCAGGTTTTAAAATCGAACGTGAGAGCTACCATTTGTGCCCGTGCCATTAGAGAGTAGCTCGGCGGTAACTTTCTCCATGCCGGACCCGGGTTCGATTCCTGAAATGGATACAGTGTGTTTTTTGGTGTTTTTTTTGTAGTTTCTCGCCGCGCTCAACTTTATGAAGGCGTGTGATCGTGTTACATTTGTATACATCGATGTAACTCACTGCCCCTCAAATCAACGACCCTTAGGTTACGGGCACACCAATGTATTGGTCGGCGATGCGCAGGAGATTCACTGTATCGACTCTCAGCTAGCTGATTGTGTGGCCGCTTAATATCAACCACTAGTCCATTCGATCGCATACCGCGAGGGTGTGGTTCAATGTCATTAAAAATCAGATCTTAGTTCTCGCTACCACTAAACAAAGACCTGAGGAAATGACATTACTGGTCACGTCAGAACGACCTTTAATCCGATTAATGAAAGCGTCGCTTACCAGATCTGGAATGGGACAGTCCGAATGTCTTTTACTAATCATGCAATCTCGAAAAGTTAACACGACGTATTCCGAACGACAGTTGGGCTCTACGACCGAATCCGTCAAAATCATCGGCTATCTGTTGCTTCAATGGGATAAACTTTTGAACGGAAGAGACCAAGTCCGTTTGTACTGTCATACAATCTAGGCCATCTTTTAGCCATTCCAGAATGTTCTTTTGTTCAGTTTTCACAGTTTTAATTGAGAATTTGTCAAAATATTTTTCGAAGCGTAGTTGCCAGTTTAAAAGCTGCCCTCTGATTGGCTTATGTAGACTTATCGTCAGTCATTCCATTGGTCGGTCAAAGTTCGCGTAAAGTCGGCCAGACGTGACATGGAATGGGATGTCCTCAGGTCTTTGTTTAGCGTTTGTTTGTTTGTTGTTTAACGCCGCACTCAGCAATATTGCAGGTACATGACGGCGATCTGTAAACATTGAGTCTGGACCAGACAATCCAGTTATTGATATCATGAGCATCGATCCACGCAATTGGGATACAATGACATGCATCAAGTCAGCGAGCCTGGCCACTCGGTAGCGAGAACTAAGATCTGATTTTAATGAGATTGGGGTGTGGATCTGTGCTAACACCGTCAACTACTGGACCATTCGATCGAATCCCGGGGGTGTGGATCTGTGCTCTCATCATCATCCAATATTAACAGTCAACTCGTATATAAACCGAGGCTTGGGTCAATTCTCTTCCGATCAACCCCATCTGACCTGTCGAATACCGAGGCGTGGGTCGATGCACACACCACCGATAACTGCATGCTACTCTGTCCGTTGTTGGAACTATGTTATAATATTGCTGCATACGGCGTGAAATGCATTTCCCAACCCAACCCCAGTTTCAGTTTAAACCCCCACCCCGACCCAAGACTTCATCTTAACTAAATAAGACAAGCATACAAACACGAAGCTCGACAGCGAAGAAGCCACGTTGGTGGTACACTGGGAATTCTTTCATTTAAAACATTTAAAGGCTTTAGCAATTAATCAAACCGGCAAAAGCGTGACTTGCCTGCACGCCCGTTGAAACGGATTAATCATTCAGTACTGCTAATCTTTTGCAGCTATGTATAGAAACTATATCGTATTTAATCTGAATATTAATGGTTACTCTATCTCTTTCAATGAGCGAGTCATTTTTATAAGATTGTTTTCATCTCAAGAAACACGCGACAATGACATGACATCTTCATACGATGCTAAAAGTACAAGTGTTCCAAAAAGCAACAAGTGCATGGATAATAGGTGGACGTTCAACAGTTGAATTTCACATTTCATTCTGAAGCAGCATGTGTGATCAATGCTATGTTTTTAAATTTTGTATGTTATCAAATCCTATCTTTACAAGTCCTGATTTAAACCTATATTTATTTTAAAGTCAGAAAATGTATAAGTTCTATTAGCAAACACACTTTATGAAATGTATAAACAAAATTATGTTTGTTTGTGTGTTGTCTACGCCGCACTCAGCAATACTGCAGCTATATGACGGCGGTCTGTAAATAATCGAGTCTGGACCAGACAATCCAGTGATTGACATCATGAGCATTGATCCACGCAATTGGGATCGATGACATGCATCAACCAAGTCAGCGAGCCTGACCACCCGATCCCGTTAGTCGCCTATTACGACAAGCATAGTCGCCTTTTACGGCAAGCATGGGTTGCCGAAGACCTATTCTACCCCGGATCTACACGGGTCACAAAATTATGTAATTCATGAACTTTATATTAACTATGTATATTACCATGTATAATACTGTCTTGTACAGGATAAGAACACTATCCTTCTTAAGCTTTAGGTATATATGCTTACTGTCCTGTTGTAGCCCATAAGCCTCATGGCGTTACTTATTAAGTACGTTTCCCTTCTTTCATTTTTTTATATACACAGCTTATGTAACGCGTGACACATGAATAAACTATTTCTCATTATTTCTCTGTTTGACAGCGGGGGCCGAATCCACAAATTGGTATAGCGTTACCATAAGGAGTCGTAGGTTAGTGATACTATGCACACAGAAGAAAGTCAAGCCTTGCCTACTGCATACATTTCCATATGAACAGTTTTTTAAACATGGTGTCCCTAGTAGAGACCCGTGAAGATTCCGGGGTAGAATAGGTCTTCAGCAACCCATGCTTGTTGTGAAAGGTGACTTTGCTTGTCGTAAAAGGCGACTAACGGGATCGGGTGGTCAGGCTCGCGGACTTGGTTGATGCATGTCATTGATCCCAAATTGCGTGGATCGATGCTCATGATATTAATCACTGGAATGTCTGGTCCAGGCTCGATTATTTACTGACCGCCGTCATATAGCTGGAATATTGCTGAATGCGGCGTTAAACAACAAACCAACCACGAAGATTTTATGACAACACACTTTCTTTTTCGTTTACAAAGTGACACAAACAGAGCTCGATAAATGTTATGATAAAACGCTTTCATTTTTGTTTACAAAGTGACATACATAGAGATTATTGCACCGGCATTTCAACTCATGGAGGATTTCATGTTTTACCCTCGCTCTCGCTCGGAAAATACAACAATTCTACCATTCGTTTGGTGAAATCAGTTTGACACACATGCGAGTGTAATAAATTCTTAAGACCACCGTCTTAAAAAAAACACAATTATCGAAAATTCAGCTATGACGTCGATTCTAGTGTGCCGTCATTCCGATCTTACTCCACAATAAGATTTGAATGACGTCAATAATGCCGCCCTGATGACGTCAAACAAAACCACCGTCTTAAGGTAAAAATACCAATAGTGAAGCACGGAAACCGAAGTCCGTTGACATGTTTTGTTACCTCTCCACGACGATATCTATTTGACTTCCCTTTCAATTACCTCCACTGCATCTTTGGAACGTGATCATCTGGATGACATATACAGTGTTCATGTACCACCTAGAGGAACATATAGTGTTCTTGTACCATCTAGAGGAACACATAGTGTTCTTGTACCATCTAGAGGAACATATAGTGTTCTTGTACCACATAGAGGAACATATACAGTGTTCATGTACCATATAGAGGAACATATAGTGTTCTTGTACCACATAGAGGAACATGTATGGTGTGCATGTACCATCTAGAGGATCATAAACCTTTTCTTGTACCATCTTGAGGAACATATAGTGTTCTTGTACCACATAGAGGAACATATACAGTGTTCTTGTACCATCTAGAAGAACATGTACGGTGTTCTTGCACCACCCAGAGGAACCCATACAGTGTTCATGTACCATCTAGAGGATCATAAACCTTTTCTTGTACCATCTTGAGGAACATATAGTGTTCTTGTACCACTTAGGGGAACATATACAGTGTTCTTGTACCACCTAGAGGAACATATAGTGTTCTTGTACCACCTAGAGGAACATATACGGTGTTCTTGTACCACATAGAGGAACATATACGGTGTTCTTGTACCGCAAAGAGGAACATATACAGTGTTCTTGTACCACATAGAGGAACATATACGGTGTTCTTGTACCACATAGAGGAACATGTATGGTGTTCTTGTACTACATAGAGGAACATATACAGTGTTCTTGTACGACATAGAGGAACATATAGAGTTCTTGTACCACATAGAGGAACATATACAGTGTTCTTGTACCACATAGAGGAACATGTATGGTGTTCTTGTACTACATAGAGGAACATATACAGTGTTCTTGTACGACATAGAGGAACATATAGAGTTCTTGTACCACATAGAGGAACATATACAGTGTTCTTGTACCACATAGAGGAACATGTATGGTGTTCTTGTACTACATAGAGGAACATATACAGTGTTCTTGTACGACATAGAGGAACATATAGAGTTCTTGTACCACATAGAGGAACATATACAGTGTTCTTGTACCATCTAGAGGAACATTACGGTGTTCTTGTACCATCTGGAGGAACACACAGTGTTTTTTTTGTATTCCTGTAATTCTGAAAGAACATTAACACCGTCTCGTACCGACTGTCCAAAAGTACTTTGGACATTTGTCAAAATGACATCAATGACATATTTCCAAAGACACGGGAAAGTTCGGCATAAGTAAACTACGGTTATAACGAACACGCTTATAACAAACTGACGGATATAACGAACTTACATTTTTGTCCCGACTATTTGCTGTAGTTATGCTGTATATTTGCTTATAACGAACTACGGTTATAACGAACTAAAATTAGCAGTCCCTTTAAGTTCGTTATAACCATAGTTTACTGTATATGAAAATACAGAAGGGACTGTTTCTAGGTGCATATGTAGATAATTGGATTTTGTATTGAGATTAGATATATTTTCAACTACAGCTACAAAACCAGATATTTTTGTCGGCCTGACTTGCGATCCTCAGTCGGATTGTAACCACTTGACCAAAACTTAATGATGATGTTTATCGCTAAGAATATGGACATTTCTTGAAAAGCACACTTTGCTATCTTTGCCATTACTGTAAGTAATATTTCTTTTCTGCGGAACGGCTTGTTTTCACTTTATAAGTATTGACACACATGCAGCTGTCGTCGTTGATTAATCATCGCGGTATTTCGTGATTCTATCTCAAATGGCTAGGACTATAGTGATTGCTCTTGCTTGTCACGAACATGTTGGTTTGTTTGTTTAACGCCGCATTCAGCAATTTTCCAGCTATATATGACGGCGATCTGCCTATAATCGATTCTGGACTACTAATTAAAGTGACTGACATCATGAGCATCGATATACGCAATTGAGATACAAATAACATGCATCAACCAAGTCAGCGAGCTTGACCTCCTGATCCCGTTAGTCGCCTCTTACGACAAACATAGTCACCTTCTACGACAAGCATGGGTTGCTGAAGACCAATTCTAACCCGGATCTTCACGGGTACCGAACATGTGAATTTAACTGAATAGTTTCCATGAACAGAATACAATGTGTATTGTGGCTAAGTATCCACGCCAGACGGGAATATTCCTAAAAGCGGCGCAAAACAATACTCAATTGAACCACTCGCATATCTATAGCTGAACTGCTTATAATTATTTCATGACTGGGCTAGAACGTGACGATTTAATATACAAGATGAATATAGTAGGCTACAGTTCGAGTGATCTGCAGTTTTTCGACGGGTCAATAAATATCAAAAATCACGCGAGCCTATAAACAACGCCATGCCATAAAACTATCTGGCTTTCTAAAATATTTTGGGAATGTTTTCGTGGATTGTAACGCTCGGATTCTGTAAAAGTGAACTTTAGATTTTTTTTTGTATCTGGTCTTTAACATTTTCATGGATGTGTGAACAAATTTCAACGTGACCTTTTTACAAGGTTAGATACATACAGCTTTTGAAAGTAGTCAATACTTATGTGTATGAAGGAATTTGAAACGTAAAAAGGATTGAAGCCCGTCTAATGATAATAATTTCTAAAAAGGACAAACATCTTTCTCGTGATAGGACGTGTAGATTGCACGCCAGGTGTTGAGAAACAAACTGCATGACACATAGTCAAAATATCGTCGTGCCATGTGGAATGTTGTGTCTAACTTGACACCTTGCATTCGTGGGAGCGTTCGGCTCATTCCGACACTAATCGGGAAGATCCGACATAGCTCATAAACCTTGGCAGTTTCAACAATTTCCCCCTGTTTTAACACACTATATCTTATTTCTCGATATAATCTGGAATAAAATTCTAACTTGCATTCGTGGGAGCGTTCGCCTCAGTCCGCCACCAATCGAGAATATCCGACATAGCTCATAAATCATGGCAGTTTCACCGCGATTTCTTCTTGTTTATTTAATACAGTATATCTTCTGTCTCGATACTATCTAAAGAGTATTTCAACATCAATGTTTTCTTGCCATCTCGTCTCCATGATGCGTAAATTCGTCCAAAAATCTTTGAAATATTTCTGAGGTTTTTTTCATGAGAGTAAGTATATGTTGGCTATTGTAATTTTGAATTTTCAAAAAGGCCGTTGTTATAATAATTATCTTTCTTTGATAACTGACTGTTTAAAATGCGCAAAGATGCCTTAAAGGATTCGGGAAAGGATTTGTTTCTGGAAAGATGAAGAACAGTTATTTTACGAGCGCTTCTGTTACTAAATTCTGCTTGCAGTTGCATTTTACAGAGCCAGATATAATCTGAGACAATTATTTCTGGGCTGTTGTATTGTACGGCTATATCACAGAAGAAAATTATTATTATGTCACGTATTTAAACAGCTTGCTTATGAACATTATTATCAGTCCCAGACGAATTCTGCGATTTCGCGATCGCGGAAAGATTTGCAGAAAATGTAACTTAAAGCAGAATTGCAGAAAAATGGCGGAATTTGCCATTTTTGATCAATCAATCAATACTCTAATTTTCATTATTTTGAAGCATTTCCTTTGAAGTTTGCCCTCGAATGATACCCAAACATGCGATTCAAACAAAAAATATCTGAATCCTAAAACAAGACGAACTTTTTAAATGAGACCTAGTAATTTTCCTTTTCTTGTGGCATTATGACTACAGAATCTATGTTTATGTCAAGCCATTGCAAGAGCTTAAAAGTTTTGGAGTAAGATGAGATTATATTTAGTTTTGAGGGGGAAATGATTATGTTTTACCGCAGAATTTAGTAGTTTTAGACGCAGATTTTTTTATAATTTTAACGCAGAATTGGGGTTGGACTGTATAACATACTTTATGCAAAATAACCCGGTACCTTCTTCAATATGTCTATAGCTATGTTTGTTTAACACCACCCTCGTGTACTGTCCTTCCACAGTGAGGTCACACAGGTATGACATTTCGTCTTACCCTGGGGACAAGTTGGTAGGCACCTGGACCGTGGAGGCAGACATGAGCTACCACTGCTGTGTCCAGCGCGGATGTTGCCTATAAGATTTTGTATCAAAGAGGCGTGAATGAATGCAGCACTAATGCTGTATCTACATATATCCCTCGTTCCTGGAGATCCCGGTTAGAATAGGTCTTCAGCAATCCATGCCTGCCTTAAAAGGCAACTATGCTTGTCGTTAGAGGCGACTAACGGGATCGGGTGGTAAGGCTCGCTGACTTGGTTGATGCATGTCATCGTATCCCAACTGCGTAGATTGATGCTCATGATGTCAATCACTGGATTGTCTGGTCCAGTCTTGAATATATACAGACCGCCTTCGTATAGCTGGAATATTGCTGAGGGCGGCGTTAAACAAGAAACAAACATATTCTTGGATATGAACTGCGGTCATTTTAGACAATACAATCATTGAGGTCAATTCAACTTCCCATTGTTTGTCGTGGAGGACAATTTACAAGTGGCTATCTGTTGTCACTAATATTAAGTCGTGTTAGACCCGGACTATATTTTGTCGTTGGACAATTTCCTTGTCTGTATAGACATGTATAAGTGTATTATGGCGATGAGAAAAAAAGTGATACGTGATACGTGTATTAGAGTATAGCTTGGTGTGTAGTTTAGAGTATAATCTAAATAAATAGTATACTACACAAAGTTTGCTAAGGATCAAGTTTTGATTATATAAAAAACATACCCAACAAATAAACACTGAAATATCCCGGTACACGAATGAGTAACCCGTATGAGAAGCCAGATTCACGAAGAACGGACAGAGTCATGGAGTCATTGGCACGAGGTGCTTAAGGTCCTTGAAAACTTGTGTTCGGATGTATCGTGACAGAGTCGTTGCAAATCATTATCAGATAGCCCAACATTTTCTACTGAGGATTGCAACACCTGAATGCACTTATATCGCTTCGGCGTCAAAGATGTCATTTGACGACAGAATAATCAGGCAGATACATAGGAGTGCTTAAAACTGGGTCAACACAACGTCACGTTGCAAACGTCTTTGGTGTCAGCCAAAGTGTGATCAGTAGGGCATAGAATCGATACCAGACATTTGGATAGGCTACCCAGCAACATGCAGATGGTCGAAAGCGTTACATCACACAGCGGGAAGACAGGTTTTTCCTGATTGCAGCAAGACGTCATCATTTGTGACTGCCACCACAACCAGAAATGACCTGCGGAACACCAGCGGCGTAAACGCTTCTACTCACAGTGCATACATTTGAATCCCACTGAACCAATATCACAGTCAGGCACGTTTTGATTGGGAAGAAGAGCACGTCAGTTGGTCAGAATTGGGCCCCAGTTCTTGTTACTGATGAACCGAGATACTGTCTGGAATCTGGAAGATTTCAGGGCTCCAACGCAGCCGAAAATGACCGCTATGGAAGGCGTTCATTCATGATTTGGGGTGCGATAAGGAGAGCTGGCAGAACCGATCTCCATGTACTACAGTGAAGCACGATGACAGGTGTGCACTACAGGAAAGACGTGAGACCATATGCTGGCGTAATCGGGCCGGACTTCATCCTCTTGGACGATAACACACCTCATCCTGCCAGGGTCATTGATGCCTACTTGGAGCAGGAGACCACTGTCCGCATGGAGTAGCCAGCCCGGTCACTGGACCTCAACACTATCGAACATATGTGGAACGAGCTGCAGATCGCCCTCACGACGCCATGTCCTTCCGGGAACTCTACAGGAACTCGGCAATGCTCTTACTGAAGATTGAAACAATTTTCCCATGGCACCCATCAAGACACTTAATGGGAGCATCAGACTACGGTTCCGGTCTGTGGTTGCATCACGTGGATCACATAAGCACTATTGCGAGTTGCTTTTCTTGACAATGAATTTGTTTTCGTGATTTTGATTTTTGACGTTTCAGTTTTGGTCATATACTCTCATTGTGTCGGGTGACCGGGCACATTATTGGTTACATGTTTGTTGGCATTGTATGGCACATGACCAATATTGTCTTTTGACGTATTTGACGTATTTCCTGGGAGGCGATCCTCAGCAAAATTTGGAGTAGTATATTATAGTTAGTGTATTGTCTTAGTATCAACATTAGTAGTAGTCAAAGTAGTAGTGTAATAGTATTAGTATGGTTGTGTAGCAGTACTGATAATAAACTGACGGCCAAAGAAACTTTACCACTTTGAAAATGAAATTGCAAAAACTTAAAAACGCAATTCCAAAGTAAATCAATACAAAACACATCGCCAAAACACAACAATGCTCTATGTGGAAAGTGATACACGTCTTAGACGTAAGGGTAATAAGGGTATATAAATGATACGGACGGCATGTTAGAGGACACACTGATGAAAAAAACAGAAATGCCACGACTGACACCCGAACAACGCGAGCGGGCCCTGACCATGGTACCGATGGTACATTGCTGGAGCTTTAGGTTATTCCGTGTTTCTGTAACGTCTTTAACCTGATTTAATGTTACAGACAGACCGGGCAGACATCAGACAGGCCAAGAAGAGGCAGACCCAGTGTAACTACACCCAATCAAGGCCGGTAATCGATGCTTGACAGTGACATCATCAGTGATGATTGCCTTCGGAACATATGGTCAGTCGACAGACAGTGGCCAGGCGACCCAGGGCTCAAGGAATTAGGGCTTTCAGACCTTACAGAGGACAGTTATTGACAGGCAACATTGTCAGAGATTGAGATGGACCCGGACTGTAATTCGTTGGCACCAATGGTTATGAGGAGTTGACCTCCCATTGACCAATCAGATTCCACCTCTCGTATCAGGTGCATTTGCTTTAACAAAACACCGCATCGCCTAGTAGGGATGATGTGATCGAAAATAAAAATATATATTGTGTTAAAATGCATCTTACTTCGCGAACTGCATCATATCACGTGAGCATCTTGATTTAACATTTAAAGATTTGGAAAATATCTCATGACCCCGAGTTGGCAGTACACATGCTTTGCCAATCCAGCAATTGACCGAAATCTGCGCGGAGGTTTGTGAACTCTATGTCGATTTTGTTACGCAATTTTGATTGGACTATACAAAGACTCGTTAAATATAACTCCATAATTCCCACCTAGTTTGGGAAGGGTGGAAACTGGACTTTTATAGTCAGTTAACTCCCTTGCCTCTGAAACATTTTAACTAACATGAGTTCTGTTCATACCTGTTGGGTCCAAGTTACCATGGTTACCTGAAATACAAGTTTTTTTTGGTGGGCTTTATAACAATCTAGAGCTGGACTGGCAAGCTGATTACCAGGCATAATAACACACTGAATTACACGACCAAATGACAAAACTGAGTCAATCAAAATTATATGAATTGTTGTAGTTTTGTTTATTCAAACACTGCACAAAATGGCTGAACATGTAGCTGTCATTCCCCAGATGGCACAGGATGATGCATATTTGAGATGGATGGTATGATTAGTTGGTTGGTTTGTTGTTTAATGCCGCACTCAGCACTATTCCAGCTATATGACGGTAGTCTGTAAATAATCAAGTCTGGACCAGGCAATCCAGTGATTGACATCATGAGCATCGATCCACTCAATTGGGATATCAAGACATGCATCAACCAAGTCAGCGAGCCTGAACACCCGATCCCGTAAGTCGCCTTTTACGACAAGCATAGTCCCCTTTTATGGCAAGATTGGGTTGCTGAAGACCTATTCTACCCGGATCTTCACGGGATGGTATGAATCTCAACTGCAGCTGAATCATTCCCAGGTAACGATGTCAGAGTGTCACATTCAAGACATGGAACAACTTCAGCTTATATATACTACTCAAGTTTTGATAGGGATTGGGAATATCCAGGTAGAGTCTGAATATGGTGTCATACAAATAGTATATAAATGTGCAGCTTCATTTCAAGTACAAAGTTCAGTTCAATTATATTAGCGTTACACCACAGTGTGAAACAGCTTGTGTCCCTTAACAAATGGTGAGTAGTTTAATTCACTTCGATTCATCTGCGCCTGTCAGCATGGTCAGACAGTAAACACGACTTTCATATATGGACATCTTGCATGGACTTCATTGTTGTGCGGACATCTTGCATGGACTTCATTGTTGTGCAACGCTCCACACCGCAATATTCCAGCTATATTACTGTGGCCTGTAAAGAAGTGAGTCTGGACAAGACAAACCGGTGATTGATATTAGGAGCAACATCCCAAATCCATCAACCAAGCCAGAGCATTACCACCAAATCAACATAGTCGCCTCTTATGACAAGCATAGGTTGCTAGGGTCCAATTCTAATTCAAATTTCCCACAGAAAACAACAATGAGAAACAACATTTTGTCCAGCTGTAGAACTGCTTGTTTTACGCTTTCAGCAACACAATGTCAGCTATATCACTGCAGCATGCAAATAATGAGATTTGGCCAGGCAAACCAGTGGTTGATAGCATGATCGCCTTCCCGTTCCATCAGAGCAATATACACAAACCAACTGACTGATCCTGTCGACACAATCAACCAACTGAGAGATCCTGTCCCCACAACCAACTGACAAATCCTGCCACACAATCAACCAACTGACAGATCCTGCCCACACAATAAACCAACTGACATCCTGCCAACACAATCAACCAACTGACAGATCCTGCCCACACAAACAACCAACTGACAGATCCTGCCCACACAATCAACTGACAGATCCTGCCTACACAAGAACCAACTGACAGATCCTGCCCACACAATCAACCAACTGACATCCTGCCAACACAATCAACCAACTGACAGATCCTGCCCACACAAACAACCAACTGACAGATCCTGCCTACACAAGAACCAACTGACAGATCCTGCCCACACAATAAACCAACTGACATCCTGCCAACACAATCAACCAACTGACAGATCCTGCCCACACAAACAACCAACTGACAGATCCTGCCCACACAAACAACCAACTGACAGATCCTGCCCACACAATCAACTGACAGATCCTGCCCACACAAGAACCAACTGACAGATCCTGCCTACACAAGAACCAACTGACAGATCCTGCCTACACAAGAACCAACTGACAGATCCTGCCAACACAATCAACCAACTGACAGATCCTGCCCACACAAGAACCACTTCAGTCAAGGCATGCCGACAACATGGTTGAAGGGGATCGGCCTACACCTGGACAATCTGCTGAAGCTGTGGCAGTACGCTGCGCACTGTCTTCCCTCGGTGAGATACATCAGCTGCAGTCACTCAAACTTTCCGCATCAGTTTTATGATCAGAATATATCTTCATTGTAGACAACCATATTCCGTTTGTCTTTGTGACCAGATCCCTTCTGAGAATTGCTTGCAGCTGAAACAGTATGACATTTTATAAACTTATATAAGATAACTACAAGATAAATCGCAAAGAACAAAGAATAAACAAAGTGTGGTTTATTTCACAATAAAACATTTGCCATTTCTAGAGATTCAAACATGCGTGACTTGATGACATCGCATATTGGATGCCATTATTTTGGAGAGGGTAGTGTCTAGTGAGTTGATCCCCATAGATGTATCTGGGCAACCTGTATAAACGCAATGGCCAAACAATCGAATCCAAAAGCAGGAGGGATATGACAATCAGTATAGGAGTATAAGTTTTTGAATTGGTTTGATTTAATAACAAACAAGCTGAAAAATGAGAATTTCTCAAAAACGGTAAGACTGCAAAAAAGAAAGAAGAACTGTGCAAGACGCATGGTTGAGGGATGGGCGGACATGAATGTAGATGGCAGGGACTCTGAAACATTTTGTACTGTCTGTCGTAAATGAAACATGAAACTACGTAATTTAACAGGGCAAGTGAAAATATTGCTGGACTATTACAAAATATTATCTACTTGCCCTTGACTAATGCTGGTTTTATAGTGCTAGCTCACTGAGATACCATGACACAGTTAAACATGGATACCCCACTCAGACACAGTATGCTGACTCCGAGCTGACCAATGCCTTATGCCAACAGCCAGGCAGGGTAACAACAAGTACTATCTATTAACGTCTTTTGGTGCGACGAGGCCAGGAGATCAAATCACCGAAATTCTGCTCTCCATACAAATGATGCTGACACATCTCTTCAAAAAAGGGGTATTACGTATCAAAATGAATATGTATTGTCTTAAAGCATACATACAGACAAAGATGTCACCAGTGAAATTTTTTTTTCTTTCCTTGAAGAAACACCATATACAAATTCCTGCTTCAGGTGAAACACATCCATCCACAGTCAGTGAACACTGGTGATGACTTATGAAGAAAGTTTGATATAAATACAAATGCCTCCCTCCTCACAATTTTGATTTTTTCGGATGAAATTTTAATAAGTATTTTTAAGTTGGCCTAATTAAGCTTTTCTCTATGAACTTGATGAACTTGTATACTCACCTATCGTAGACCAGCCAGGCCCTGTCTGATCAGTGACGTTCTCAAATGTAGGTTGTCGTCTGGCCATGGACACTTTCAGCTGCACGTTGTCAATCATACTGCCATTCATCTGAAATGTGCAGGATTCAGTTCACGTTATGTTTCCTCAGTTTACATGCGCATGCACATTTTTGTTTAAAGCTCGTCAATGACGGCAGTCTGTAAATTTGTTTGTTTGTTTGTTTTTTATATAACACCGCACTCAGCAATATTCCAGCTACATGTATATGATGGCAGTTTGTAAATAATAATGTCTGGGGTGGGTAGACAATCCAGTGATTGATATCATGAGCATTGATGCACGCAATTGGGATAGGATGACATGCATCAACCAATTCACCAAGCCTGACCTCTTCCTTTCCTCTGCATCAGTACCTCTCAAGATCTGACAAACCCCGTGCCTCAGAGTTTACTGACCATTTCAACAATTAAGAATCAGATCATCGGGGCATAACACATGTATATCACATATGTGCCATGGATATAATGGATATATAATGGATATACATATCACATCGATCTTATTTTGATAAATGACTTAGATCCTGCTGAGATAAAAACTGCATCTTTCTCAAGTCGCTATTACATTTAATCATGATAAAACCAACTTATGAAATATCAAAATTAAAATGAAATTAAAATTGCTTTTCTGATATTTATTCCACTGCTCTAATGGTAAAAACATACCACATACGAGTCTCATCAGGCCATAACTGATAAGGGACATGAAGTACTAACATATAGTTACATGACGTCATAACATTTAGGAGAACTATGACGTCATAATAGTTCTCTTAGGCGCATATTCATGAATGAAATGTTGCTCTTTTTGAAACAATGTAGGTTCATGATCAAAATTTAGCTTATATAGCGGGAAAACTAATATGTTGCCGCTTCCACATGTATCTAAATGTTCACTGAGTGGAATCATGCGGTTGTGTGGCTGCTTTATTTCTGAACGGTGAAGATTCATTCTTCTTTTTAATTTAAGTTCTGTCTTTCCAATATACTTTTCATTGCATCCACTACAAACAATCAAGAAAATAACATTTCTAGTATCACAAGTCATATTTTGTTTTACAATAAATTTAATGTCCTTTGTAACTTGGACTGAACAGGCTTCAATTATATTGCTACAAGTAAGGCAACGTGTGTCACTGAACTTAGAAACCTGTGGAGTGATGATAACAGAATCAAATTTAGAACTTGTCACAATCTTTCTAAGATTTTTGGTTTGACTTTGGCTGTGGATAATTTTGTCAGATTTTTTTTTTCAAGTTGAGTCGCTTTGTAAACATAATAATAAATTGTTTTATAAGAAATTAAACAAAGGATTCAATTTTAAAGAATTTTTTTAAATAAGGAAATATACACAAAAATAGAAAGTAGTCCTCAGCATTATTCCAGGTGTATATATTTAGGGATGCCTCGTTTGATTGCCTACCTCAGTGATGGCCTGGTCTGCAGACTCCAGCTTCTCAAACGTCACAAACCCACAACTGTTGAAACAATAGTCTTGTTAATGATTAAAACTTAATAGAAATAATCAAAATTAATCGAATAACCAGCCAATGATATGATTGGGCGAGGCTAGAGACTGGAAAACATTCTGACCAATCAAATTACAGCTCTCACCAATAATCTGACGCTCATCAAACAATGACAACAGAAGGTAATGTGTTCATATTGAAAATCATAATCTGGTCCAAAATAAGATTCCACCTGATGATCAGCAGATCCTGGCTCAGTCATTACAAAACATGTTGTCTCCTGAACTTTTCCCTCACAGGAGCATTGTACCATACTGGACAAACAAAGTTAGGGACCATGAATATTTTTGTTATAATGAAAACAGTTTCAAATATTTTGAAAGTAAAATGATGTTTACATATAAACATATTTCATGATCCCTAATATTTTTTTTCAGTATATCTATAATGAGTCTTGTGATGAATAATGCTGGTACTTGTGTGTCACCAAATACGTTAAGTGCAATAATCGTGAACGTGATGTTAAACCCCAATCTAGATCACCTTACCTGCTTACTGGTAATGCCCATGAAAATACACAAAACAAGAAAACAAATTGGTCGGGTCTAAGAACATCAAGAATGTGTTAGGAGTTACAATATAAGTTATCATACGTCCATGTCAGAATGAAGAATGACCTTGATAAAAACTTAGTATCCTGCTGGGAGGGAAATAAAGTTCTCAGCAGGAGAATAAATTTCTTATACCCTGCCACAAGTAAGTCAGGCTGCACATGGAGTTCTGAGAAGCAGAACAAAACTCTCATACCCCGCCTTGAAGCAAAAAGATGCAAGTCAATGAAAGTCACGTGCCATAGCACAAGTTAACCTCAGCTCAAAAGAACAGCATTCATGTGTCATGTGTTAGGTTTTATACCCCGAGCCAGGGGACGAGGGACGCATAAATCCCCATGTACCTGAGTGATCCCGCTACAAGGAATTTATCTTACCCACATGTTTTAATATGACACTGTAAAAGAATCACAACAAATTCAAAATTGATAGAAAACAGCTGTTCGATTGAGCTACGTGCTATGTCACGTGAATGATTTTGGGTTCGATTCCCGGTTCGCCCTGATTATGTTTCTAGGTTTATCAGCACCATACCCTTGCTCGGGGGTTTCACCAAAGTGGTAAACGTCTGCATCACTTCAGGCTTTCCTCCCACATTAAGCTAACTCGCCGCGATATAACTGTAATACTGTTAAAAGCGGCGTTAAACCCAACTGACTCACTATGTCACATGACTTTCATTGACTCGGTGATACGGACCCTACTGACATGGTGATACTGCACTTAGACAACTGATCACATTGTCCCTCAATATGCTTTCTTTCTGACAACTAATGTGTGTAAATGATACATTTGTACAGAACAAGGTATAAGTTTATGAGTATTACAATGATATTTAATGATGCAGCTTTGTACATACTTCCTGTCTGTTTCCATGGTGATATTTACAACATTGCCAAAGTTTGATCCAGCCTTCCTCAGCAACTCTTCACTGATGCCATGGCCGTGGATATAGATTGTCCGGCCCTTCTTGGGCGGCTCCCTCTCCCGGTCCCGCCTCTCGTCACGCCGGTCATCCCGCGACTCTCGCCGCTCACGCTCAGGGTCACGTTCTCGTTCCCTCTCATACCCTGCAAGCATTCAGCATGTATGTTGCACGACAACCATTTCAGTAATGATTCAGCAGACATATTGCACGACAACCATTTCAGTGATAATTCAGCAGATATATTGCATGACAACCATTTCAGTGATAATTCAGTAGATATATTGCATGACAACCATTTCAGTGATAATTCAGCAGATATATTGCATGACAACCATTTCAGTGATAATTCAGCAGACATATTGCACGACAACCATTACAGTGATAATTCAGCAGATATATTGCATGACAACCATTCTGCAACAATTCAGCAGATATGTAATTGCACTGACAAACTACAAATGATAACCCAATCAAACACACAGTTTGGAAGAAGCCAAACGACCTGAGACGATTGACTCTTATTATGGTTAAAAAGCAATCCTTTTATCATTCTAATACTCACTGTTTCCGGTGCTGACAAAACTCTCATACAACCCTTTTACTTTAGGACGGGCGGTTGAAGTCTAAAAACAGAAACAATTTTCCTGATTAATCTGAGACACATGTTATATGTAGTCTTCATCATGTATACAGGATCGGGTTATCAGGTGGTTCATTGGTTGATGCATGTCATCGTATCCCAATTGCATGGATCAATGTTCCTGATATCAATCACTGGACTGTCTGGTCCGGACTCGATTATTTACAGACCGCCGTCATATAGCTGGAATATTGCTGAGTGCGGCGTTAAAAAAACAAATAAACATCCTTTTCTACACTTTTGATAGGGATAAGCTAATATGTCATTCTATTTAGATTTACACTTGACATGTTATGAGAATCTGTTTTTGTGTTTAGGGGCCACAGACGGCCCAATCGTCTAAGGCAGGGTTGTGTCCCTTGGGCACGCCAGAAACCTATGATTGTCGGTTCGAATCCAGGTTCGCCCCGATTATGTTTCTAGGTTTGTCAGCACCATACCCGTGCTCGTGGGTTTCACTGAGTGGTAAACGTCTGAGACCTGCATCACTTCTGTCTTTCCTCCCACATTAAGCTGACACGCCGTGATATAACTGGAATACTGTTAAAAACGGCGTTAAACCCAACTCACTCACTCACTCTGTCACCTTTAGTTTGATCCAGTTTGATGTTACAAAATGACTAAATGTACTACTCAAAGGGAATAGTGTCTATTCTTTAAATAGCAAAAAAACGCCACTGCTTCCATATTCCCGGGGAAAGCAATGTTCATGCAGTTCGGTTCTTACTCTATGTTCCCATCTTCCAATGGTAAGTGAGTTAACTGACAGTAAAAGTCCAGTTTCCACCCTTGCTGAACTAGACTGGAATCTCGTCGCTCGATGGTAGCGCCCCCAGTGGCTATTACAATCTATATCCCTTCTATGTTCCTCCTATTGACCAATCAGATTCCATATTTCATATCACTTCCATTTGCTTCAAACAAAATGGTGGCGCATAGTCAGACGATCTGATCGATAATCCAGACCCATATTTTAATAAAAAGGGTTGTACCTCGTGAAGTGTTTCAAATTACTTGAGCACCTAGATGAAAAACATGAAAAGATTTGCAAAGTATCTGTGAACCGCTGTGAACGTTGGCGGGTACATATGCCTTGCAAATCCTGCAGTGGCCCAAAATCTGCACATTGCTCACAAACCGAATGTCTAGTTCGTCAAAGATTTTGATTGGACTATGCAGAGACTCGTTAGTCCACCGGAATTCCAGCCTAGTTTTAAAGTCAGTTAACTCCCTTGCCTCTGGAAGATGCTATATTCCTTGCATGGAATTGACATGTGGAATTGTGCTATATTTGTAATCTTTTTGTGCCAAGTCCATGGGGGCTTACAGATTTGGGTCAAATTACTTAACTTGTGTGTTATCTTCTAGTTTTATATGAAATGTGTATACACATGATACACAAAGTCTCCGCATAAAACATATCAAGTGTATCTTTAATGCCGCGAAGTCCAGCTATTATATTGGGCTACACATGTTTGTTTTTTTCGTTACACAAGCCTGCCGCCTCTACTTAAAAGCAGCCAGTTTGAGAAATAAATTAAACATAAAAATATTTATTTTTATTATGTGTCCTACTAGTAATATAAACCCTCTTATACAATAACAAATGTTATATACATATATTCCATGTCTGCATCACTATCAGTGATTCAAGAGGCCACCTGCAGTTTTAACTCCACAGACAGCAGAATGACTTTCATATAAATCAATAAATGATTGACATATATTTTTATTTTTATTTATACGACCTTATCTGGAATAATTCCGTGAAACATAAATTTCGAACTGTGTGGCCTTAATAATTTCACTGCAATGATGAGATGGACATTTCATGTCTCCACTAGACCGACACTAAGATCGGTGTACGTGTTACTAGATTGCTCTACTATATCAGCCTACACTGGAAATGTAGCTAAGCAGGATGGGTAATGCATCAGTGCATATTTAACACTTTCTATCAAGCGTACCCCGTATTTCCAGCCAAGCTGCGTGCAATATGCCTATGTTTACATAAATATAAATGCACAATTAAAATACCCACCTAACACAACCTAACGACAAGTAACGAGTAACAAAGTGATCATCTAAAGAATGATATCCAATTAATGATAGGATCATAAATATTAATTATTCTGAAACAATTATCCTCAATATCATATAAGAGCATGCCAAGTTGGATCTTAAATCCAGGACAGTGTCTAAGCCTCCTGTTTTTGAATGATGAACATCTTGTATCGAACATTTACTGTGCAAGTGAAGCAGACTTTACAGTGACTTAATTTAACACTGGGAACCTACCTCTGGTTTTTCATCATCCTCAGAGTGTTGAGCTGCTGCTGAGAAAGGCTGGAAGCTAACTGATGAAGAAGGAGTTTTCTCCGGATCCTGCACAAAGAACATGAGGTGAGGTGAGGTGAGGTGAGGTGAGGTGAGAGATTAATGCACTTATATAGCGATGTGCTAACAAGTATAAACATGATAAAAGCTCACTTAACCTTTGTTTCAGGTGAGCTAACAAGTATAAACATGATAAAAGTTCTCTTAACCTTTTTTTCAGGTGAGCTAACAAGTATAAACATGATAAAAGGAAATATTCATCATAACAAGCAAACACCTTGTGATCCTTATTTTGATTCCTTGAAGTTTGAACAGTGAAACTTAGCAAATAATATATTCCAGGAAGAGATAAGCACAGTTCTGTGCAGGTGCTTTTTTACAAATAATCAACTAGCTTATCTATAAATGACAAGTGAGAAATGACTTTACCTTCAGTTTCTTCTCTAAGTATTTTGACCTTTTGAAGCCTGTTTTCTCTCTGTTATCAGATTCTATTTTTATCAACTGAAATAAAAAAACATATATTTGATATATGACCATGATGATTATATAACACACTGTACAAATCCTTAAGTCTTTGTTATTTGTTTAACATGTATAAGAGTATAAGTGTAATTTCTAAATCATCATGATTAGGACTGGGACGGGTAACTCAGGTACTTGGGTCGGACGGGTACTGAGTAGGGTACCCACAGAACAACCCAGACCCGTGGTTAGTCATGTGATATGTTATTTCATGACAAAAATTATCTAGAACTCTATGGTTAAATTATAAGTAGCTAATGTTCAAATTTCTTTCTGACTATGAACATATTCCTTCTTACTTTTTATATGAAATCATGAGCATTGATCTACGCAATTGGTATACGATGACATGCATCAACCAAGTCAGCGAGCCTGACCACCCGATCCCGTTAGTCACCTCTTATAACAAACATAGTCACCTCTTACGGCAAGCATGGGTTGCTGAAGGCCTATTCTAAGCTGGATCTTCACAGGTCAGTCAGCAAATGAAATAAGACTGTGTAAGCCAAGGCAGTCAAATGAGTCCTAATCTGTGCATGAAATGTTTATAAACCCAAACAAATGCCAATGATTAAAAGGCTATAGCTGTTGTTATATAAAGTTGCTGTTTAAGCAATGTCTTATGAGCACTTGTACATTCTATACCTATGGTAGAAGCAGTGACAAGACGATATTGTGAAGTACCAACCCCTTTCTGGACAAGTTTCTTTGCTTGAATCATAGCATCACCAGCTGACTCATGTGCTGAAAAGTATAAATACTATAAATTATGAAATTAATGCATAACCATATTAAGGGGAGCACCAAGCACCAAGCCATGGCAACAATGCAGTTTACCAGGCGCAGTCCGAGCTCTACCATCTGCTCAAATACAGCGCTATAGTGCGACCGCTATCTCGCCATACCGTTACCATGGCTCACGCTCCAGTGACTCTTGCTTCACGATCCAACACCCCTTTTCAGTCATACGGAAACTTACACATCTTTATGATCCAACACCCCTTTTGGGTCCTTGGGGTTAGCTGGCTTAGGGCAAGGGTTAGCCATAAATTCTTACCTTTCATAGCGTTAATCTTGTTGGTCTGTCATGTTGACATAAACAATGGCGGATGTGGTTTCAAGAAAAGATGAATGGGAGAGCAGTCCGTGAAGTCACACACATGCGCAATTCATTGTTTACTTAACATGGTTTGCTTAATTACCCATGCATGTTAATGGGGTGCTAATGGCCCTTAACCGAGGACTGATGACATGTGATAGCTCTCATGGATCAGTGGTAGAGTGTCAGCTAATTAAGGGAGCAAAGCACGTTCAAGCACCCACAGCGCTAATTGGATCTGGTATTTATATACAAATGGCTATGAATCTATGATTATTCTAATTGCACAGTGACATTTCCATGATTCTTGCACTTGTGGCATTAATTACGTCTTTGCACACATACGTCTCTTGGCTGCTTCTTTTTCTTTCACAGCCTGGGGCTCTGGTTTGGCGGTTTTCATCTGCTGTAAAGCCTTTTTCTGCAATACACAGGGTTAAGATATCATAAAAAGGTTACATGTAAATTTTGCAGAGACTGCTTAACCCAGACAAATGCTGGTACACAATCCATTTTATTGTAAACACAATGTCCAAATTTACTCAGATAGTGTATCAACTTTTTAGATGAAGAACCAGCTGAGAACAGAGAATAGGTTAGAGCCCTGCAAAGCTTTGTTACAGATAAGACATTTTCTATGTATACCTTTTTCTTGAGTTTCGCATATTTTAGTTTGAGCTGTTCCTCTTCTTCGGTCAGAGTTGCTGGAAAATGTAAATTAACCATTATTTTCAATTTCCAACGTTACCGTCTCGGTAAAACAGGAAACACTCTTCAAAGAAGGTAAATATGTTTACAGGGAGCATACATTGAATATCGTTTTGAATGACTATTTAAGAAAAAATGACACATATCTGAGAAAAGCATAAAACATTTCAAATAAAAATATATCTAGCTTTTGTACAAATAAATACACCCATATTTAGGAACATACTGAAATTAGTTGCAAAAGAAATACTTTAAAGATCATATTTTATTCTAGTATATTGACTGCTCCCTTACACTTCCGGATTTTGATTTCACGTGTATACCGGTATTGTTTGTTATGTTGAACTGTTTACGTTTTTTACAACCTTAGGGTAAGTCTCTTTTTTTTAATTAAGTTTAATCGAAACACAAAAATACATGTCTGATAGTATAGAAAATAGATTTCAAATTCGTTAAAATTATATAGAAATGAAAACAATATTTTGTCTCACTATCAGCCTGGTTTGTGACGAGCAGGCCATGTACGTAGGAAGGCTGCAAAGTCTTACTATACTGTTTACTGTAATTGACGACACTGTTTGACATCTGGAGCCTTATGGATATAAGTCTTTACTTGTTAACGATCCAGATTCACACATTTTGTGAAAGAAATATGTTTGAAACAACCATTACTGCAACAACTTGATTGTTGATAAAAATTAGTGGGTGAGTATGGTTTTACGCCGCTTTAGCAATATTCCAGCAATATCACGGCGTGGGACACCAGAAATGGGCTTCACACATTGTACCCATGTCGGGAATCGAACCCGGGCCTTCGGCGTGACGAGCGAACGCTTTAACCACTAGGCTACCCGACCGCCCGATTGTTGATATAAACATTAAACATGTGTAAATAGTTGTATGAAGGGAAACAATGTTCCAACTCTTTGCTGTCTAGCCGGCATCGTTTTAGTTAGCCCGCATAATCAAGTTGCACCCGACTCGCCTTAAATCCGACTCGCCTAAAAAATATATATAATATTTTGGTATGCGTTTGGCAAATATAACTTAGGTTAGCAGCTGGTTAGGCCCAATCATGCTAATGATCACAATTACTAGTATATTCATACACAAGTATGGAAATAATAAAAAAAAACCGTATCATACATAGAATTTTTCTTCTGTCATATTCACATCCTAAAAACATACATTAAAAGATCACTTAAGTCTTTACATACCTCATGGGTTCGTTATATCCATCAAATAATAAATCCATAATTCATATTCTGAAGAAAACACAACCAAATGACAACGTACGTTGCAGTTGCACCACCACATGTTCACTAAACTGGCATTTGTATTTCTTTCCAGTGTTTCGAAGAATTCTCACTTTTGATTGGTCAACGCAGATATAATGATAAAGTGACAGTAATCACGTGATGAACTCTGTTGAGTTTTCTCAGGTAATCAGGCTGCAGCTGTTCATTGTAGGGCCTACATGGCCTATAACCTTTGTCTTATATCATTCTTTGATATGCCGATAGGTGTCGCTTCACACAGCACAGCGAGAATAGCGCCAATCACACCAAGCAAAATTATAGTCCGTAATAAGCAAATTTTCATTCTGTGAAGAAAAGGCTGATCTATATTTTAATACTTTCAAAGTTGGAGCAGTGTTTCCCTTTAAGTTAATTGATTCCAGCATAATCATGATAATAATCACCTGAAACCGAATATAAGTATCCTCCAAAAACCCCTCCATCACATAACCCCTACAGTTATAACAACAAGCCTTAACTTATTAATTAAATAGAATTACCCCTGAACTAACACATCTTCCATCTGCAGCAACCCCTCCCAACAAAAAATACTTTCAAAGATAAGATGATTTAGCTACTTCTATTTAACATGATTTAAACAGAAAGCTTTTGTTTTCAGAAACAAGTTGATATATGAAGAAAAGGATAATGAAATTTGTAGTGAAAAGTGTTACAAATGGCAGTTGTCGTTTGGGTAAGATTGAGAACATTGGACCATCCAAGAAGACTGTGGAAACACCCACTTGTATGTTGTACACCAGGGGAGGTGAGTATAGATAGTATAGTTCCTGTCACAGCTGTGTCTGAGTCGGGTATTCATGTAAAACTGCAGCATGGTATCTCAGTGGGCTAGCACTATAAATCGGCATCAGTCCGGACAAGTATACACACAGACACACACACACACACACGCACGAACGTGCATGTACGTCGTTATATAAGTGCAATAATCTTGGACGCGACGCTGAACCCCATTTCACCTCACCTCACCTCACCCAACAGCTCTCTGCAATGTTCTCGATTTATCTTTCACGGTATGTATCGATGATGCGGGCAGTGCCTGAGAACCAAGACTATTATTTTTTTAGCCTTAATATGGTCAAGTCTTCAAGTACCCAGGAATCAGAACACGTATTGGTCTTTACACAATGTCTGATACTAACGTTACATAGTTAATGTCATCCGATACGGTAACCACATTGCAATACAGCGATCACAGAATATAATAATAACAGAAATTAAAATAAAAGGTGAAGCAACAGCCCCACCAATAACCTTCTTTCTTGTCCCAGTTAGAAGTTGTAGTTCAATGAACATGTCGAAATCCTGACAGTGAGCATGGTGAAACCCCGCCAATGAACATGGCAAAACCCTGACAGTTGACATGGCAAAACCCTGACAGTGAACATAGTGAAACCCTGACAGTGAACATGGTGAAATCCTGACAGTGAACATGGTGAAATCCTGACAGTGAACATGGTGAAATCCTGACAGTGAACCTGGTGAAACCCTGACAGTGAACATAGTGAAACCCTGACAGTGAACATAGTGAAACCCTGACAATGAACACAGTGAAACACTGACAATGAACACAGTGAAACCCTGACACAGTGAAACCCTGACAATGAACATGGTGAAACCCTGACAATGAACACAGTGAAACCCTGACAATGAACACAGTGAAACACTGACAATGAACACAGTGAAACCCTGACAATGAACATGGTGAAACCCTGACAGTGAACATGGTGAAATCTTGACAGTGAACATAGTGAAACCCTGACAGTGAACATTGTGAAATCCTGACAGTGAACATGGTGAAATCCTGACAGTTGACATGGTGAAACCCTGACAGTGAACCTGGTGAAACCCTGACAATGAACATGGTGAAACCCTGACAATGAACACAGTGAAGCCCTGACAATGAACATGGTGAAACCTGACAATGAACATGGTGAAACACTGACAATGAACATGGTATAGTCCTGACAATGAACATGGTGAAACACTGACAATGAACATGGTGAAACACCGACAATAGCACAGTGAAACCCTGACAACGAACATGGTGAAGCCCTGACAATGAACAGTTTCCACCTTTGGCGAACTAGGCTGGAATTATGGACTTATATTCTGGCTGTGCATAGTCCAAATCAACATCGACATCCAGTACGTAAACTCCAGTGCAGATTTCGGTTTGTTACAGCATTTCAAAGCATGTGTACTGCCAACTCGGTGTCCAGCGCAAAAATAACTCCATAATTACAGTCTAATTCGGCAAGGGTGGTAACTGGACTTTATAGTCTTTTAACTCCCTTGACTCAAGAAGATGAGCCCTAATGTGATGTTACTGTTACAGGCAGTGCTCCCCATCTAACCCGAGACATGCTACACAAGATACAGGATCTGCCGCCAGTTGCCAATATGGCTGTCAGCATGATGTAAGTACTTATTTTATTTATTCATATAATGGATGGAGTTATTGATGTGATGAACCAGTCCGATACACTTGGTAACTTGACCCTGTATATGTACAAATGAGGTCACCTGACATGAACTACTTTTATACAATGTCTTCTTGCTCAATAAATTTTTGAGGTCTCCAATAAGTAGGAGAGGGGATTCCCGAAGTGTGGGCCTCGTGAAGATGCAGGTTAAAATTGGTCTTCAGCAACCCAAGCTTGTCGTAAGTGGCGACTACTGGGATTGGGCGTGCACTGGTCAGGCTTGCTGACTTTCACTGGGTTAATATAACTTGTAGCAGAGTCACTCGTGGTACAAGGAGTTTTATGCATCCTGCATTAGGTTTCATGCCACGATCCGGAGGCGAGTGGTATAAAACCTAGCGAGGGACGCATAAAACGTATGTACCCCAAGTGATTCTGCTACAACAAATTTATCTTATCAATATGGTTTCATATGACATTGTAAAAGAATTAAAAACAAACTCAAAATTGATAGAAAACAGCTGTTCGATTGAGAGGAGGTTAGCTTCTGCTGTCACATGATTTTCATTGACTCGTAAAAAAGCGTGTGGTTTTTGCTTCGAAGGAGGTATAAGGGATTTATTATACCTATCAGAAATCCATGTTTCCTGTATTGTTCATGGCGGGGTATAACGGATTTATCATCCCCTGAGAAATTTATTTCCCTTCATACATTGTATTTTATCAAGTAGATCTCCTCCATGTGAGATAAGCATGATAAAGTTGTGAAGATCCGGGGTAGAAAAGGTCTTCAGCAACCCATGCTTGCCGTAAATGGTGACTATGCTTGTCGTAAGAGGCGACTTCATCACAAAGGGTGATTACTTGCTTGATAAAGAAGTTGTTCTTCCATATATCTTGTCCCTACTTAATTCTGAGGATACCTTCACATTAACAACACTGGTCCGAGCCAGCTGGCTGGCGCTAATCTCCATCCCTGCCTCCAGTGGAAAAAGATTTCAAAATTACTTTTCAAACATTAAATACTGATAGACATAAACCACCTTCTGATTCCAGCGCTGAGCACTATGAAGCACTTCAGGAATACGGTCAAGGGATGGCCAAGTTTTCAGCTATGCAGGTAAAGTTGTGTACAAGGTGACACCTTTGGTTAAGTAATCATACTTATGGAGCTCCAGATAAGCTGCGTATCTGCGTAAAATACGCATCAGAAATGCAGAAATATGCAGTAAAATAAAATCCAAGCATATCAAATATGCAACGAACATTACAGATACGCTACAAAAATAAACTTGTGTGTATCATCAAAATATTGTGAAGTAACCCCGCGTATTTGATAAGCAAATCCGCAACTTACTTTGAAATTATAAACGGGCATTCCGTCATCCTTACATCATGATCATTTGCCATCACACTTTCTTGTGGAAGTATCGTGGTATTTTTGAGTCCTATAAAGCTCTTAAACCCACACGACACCAATATGCAGGGACTAGATGAATGGTGTTTTTAAATATTTAACTTAGATACCCACATGTGTAAAAACTAGTGGGTAACAGAAATTTGAATACCCAGATAGAATTACTGATACCCAATGATTTTAAAATGCATGGGTAAAATACCCACAGCACCAAAAGCTTATCTTGAGCTCTGATACTTATCAAGTTTTTGAATGGCATTTAGAAGTGATACACATAAGGAAGAGAATTTATGGATGTCAACTTCTTTATTTTGAGGAACACAAGGTTTCGGAGTATATAAATACTCTTTCCTCAGGTGAAATTCATTCCGTACAGTTAAGTTTGTGATGTCAGTAGGGCTGGGACAGGTAACTCAGGTACCTGGGTCGGGTGGGTCCTGAGTAGGACCCAGGTACCCACAGGACTACTTGGACTACAGGACCCTTGGTTAGTCACATGATTTATTGTTTAATGACCAAAATTATCTAGAACTCTTTGGTTACAATACAAGTCACTAATGTTCGCATTTCTTTCTGACTGTGCAGCCATTCCTTCTGATCTCTCATATGGTTGAATAAAGGTTTAACTTAATTCAACTTCAGTGTATGAATGACCAGATTGTTTAATGCATGTATCTTAATATGTTTTGCCAGGGCTATGCTAAAAATGTTCAAATTCTGACATCTCCTGAGACCTACAGTGGGTACCCGCGTAGTGTCGGGTAATAGTGGGGGTGGGTACCTGGGTAGTATATTTGGACTCGTCCCAGCCCTAGATGTCAGATATTTAAGTTGTCATGGAATTACCTGAACACTGGTGAACTGGGATACAGACTGAGATACAAAACAGAATGGGTCAATCAAACATGCGTAAATGAGCATATGTCTTTGGGTTTTCATTAATAAATAATAACAATCTCCCAATATTTTTCAGTATAAAATTCCAGTCCTTCTTATTACAATCCTGACATTACGCCATAATAAATTATCAGATTTTCTTATAAAATATATATGAAAAATAAAATGGCCCTGTCTACATGGTCTAACATATTAATAATATTTTGCTGAAAATAACTAGTAATTATATATTGTGGTCTTAAAACCCTTAAAAGTTAGTCATGTTAACTTGGAACATCTTCCAGAGGCAAGGTAGTAAACTATGAAAGCCCAGTTACCACCCTTGCCAAACTAGGCTGGAATTTCGTGGCTCATAATGAAATTGGTCTTACATAGCAAAGTGCATTATATCTCTTGAGCATCTTGATTAAAAGCATGAAAAGATTTGGAAAATATCTGTTGGTGCCAAGTTGACTGAACACATGATGTCTGTTTCGTTACACAATTTTGATTGGACTATGCATAGACTTGTTAGTCCAGCCAACATATTACCGGTACTCCATTATTCCAGTCTAGTTCGGTGAGGTTGAAAACTGGACTTTTATGGTCGGTTAACTCCCTTGCCTCAAGAAGATGATCTGTAAGTCATTTATCCCTGTGGGGATTCAAGATTACAATATGTCTCCAACAACCGATACCGGTCGCGAGAGGAAGGATTGGGTGGTCAGACTCGGTGACTTGTATGTCATCATATCCCAACGATTATTTACAGACCGTCATCATACAGCTTGAACGTTGATGAGTGCAGCATTAAACAAGAATCAAACAAACAACTTATGTCATCTTGGTTTCTTTCAGGAGTTCCTGGTCTACACGTCCCTGCATGACACACACGTGGAGATTCCTTCAGGGTACAACGAGAAGAGTGGGAGCGCAGTGTGGACTAAAGGTGGCAAGATGAAGGTAAGTGCAGGCAGCACTGACATGTACATTACTACCTCCGGGACTTGGGTTGAATGCTGCTTTCTCTCATAGTATATAGTGATGTTAGTGGTGTGCAGAGTTGTGTCCCTTGGGCATGCCAGGAACCTATGATTGTGGGTTCGAATCCCCCCAATTATGTTTCCAGGTTTGTCAGCAGGTGTGGTTGACATTTATGACCTGCATCACTGGCCTTCCTCCCACATCAAGCTGACACTCTGGGATATAACTTGAATTCTGTTGAATGTGGCGTTAAAATAAACTCACTCATAGTATTCGAGAAAACATCAATTAATAAACTCTGTGATGAAGTATACTACAAAGAAGTTAAAGAACACCCAATTCTTTCATGTTATTATCATTGATCTGTCATGGCAAGACAGATTAACTAGAGTATTGTATCAGGGGAGGTAACTTGTGTTACCATACATGTATGGTCAGTGTAAGGGGGATAACTTTAAGAGGATGTAGAATGAAAATGGCTGACAAAGGGGATGCGTTGCTAGGTAAGCGGTTGCACAATAAGAAATGAATGAAGAAGAGGGCAGTTTAACAATTAAGACAGATGTATTTGTGAGGTAATGGAATAATGATGATAATAATAGGCTGTTTATATTGCGTATATTTCCACACCACTCAGGGGCATGCCCAAAGCGCTATTACCCTGGTCACTTGTTCAGAGTACACTCAAGAATCATTCTCAGCTCCCTGGAGAGTATACCACCTAAGCTGCCTGTTAGGCACTAGAAGGTTAACAGATACATTGCCACCTCATCCTACCAGGTACCCATTCACTGCTGGGTGAACAAACGCACATTTTGAACAAAGTCACTTGCCCACGGAGACATCACATGTGTTACTGTGCTTCAGTATGGGGCAGGACCGAAGCCCTAGAAACTCTCAGGTGCCAAGCTGCCAAACACAGTTACCTTTCCAAGGAATCATCGGCAACTTAACTTCACCTGATTTTCGACCTGTGCACTTTGCACAGACCACATGTAGCAGCGACTTGCATATGTTCTCTGGGAAAGTTCTATGAAGTTTATGAAACAATTAGGTGTTCTCTAACTTCTTTTGAGTAGTATATTTTAAATAACAGCTTAAGAAATTATCATGCTGTTCTCCTTGTACATGTTGTTTTACACCTGTGAAGATGCGGGCTAGATCCGGGGTCTTCAGCAACCCATGTCTGCCATAAGAGGCAACTATGCTTGTCAGAAGAGGCAACTAACGGGATCAGTTGGACAGGTTTGGTGACTTGGTTGATGCATGTCATCGTATACCAAATGCATAGATTGATGCTCAGGATGTCAATCACTGGATTGTCTGGTCCAGATTTGATTATTTACAGACCACCATCATATAGCTGGAATATTGCTGTGTGCATTAAACAACAAACAAACAAACATCAAAAACCATTAATCAGTTATCATGATTAATCATGTTATGTATGTTAATATCCAATCTACCACATCTGTCACAATAAGGTAGAGAAATAATGTAACGAGTGACACATGTTTCAGGTCGATGTGGATCTCTATATAAAGATACAGTCAGCGGTCCAGCCAGACTGGTGTCAGGCTCTTAGTGATCATGATACAAACGCCGAGTCGTCACGGAAACGGGCGGTGAAATCCGTAGACAGAACATTATCCTTCCTCGATCAAATTTTAGAACAACAGTCCAAGTCTGAGGTTAGTTTGTGTAATCACATTAGTTGCAACGAGATCATGTAGAGATTAGTCGAATATAGTCTTTTTCTCACTGACTCAGTATTCTCACTGTAACATATGTTATCAACTGATCTCGAGGGGTATGCTATAAGTTGTAGCAGGATCACGAGGGGTACATGGGGTTTTAGAAAACAGCTGTTCGATTGAGCTGAGATTAACTTGTGCTATGACTTTCATTGACTCGGAAAAAGCGTGTGGCTTTTTGCTTTGAAGCAGGGTATAAGGGATTTATTCTGCCTCTTAGAATCCACGTGCAGCCTGACTTGCTCATGGCAGGGTATAAGGGATTTATTCCCCCACTGAGAAATTTATTATCTTCCAAAATGGGTTAGACAGTATTTTATCAAGATCATGTGGACCAATCAGATCTCATCATTCTGACATGGAGGTATGATGTTGATGTTATTGTTTAGTGCTTAGGTATTAAACTCAAATGATCACATTAAATTTTTTACTTATCCTTCATTACTCCTGAATGCATCTACTGCGTATCTTACGACAAAGAAGACAGTGAATATAGGAGATAAACGTAATGCAATTACAAAATGGCGGAAAACAACGAGCCACGTGGAAGAAAATATCTTTTCACTTGGAAAACATACATATTATTACACAAATGCGATCATAATAATAAGTTAGTGTATACCTCACCTGTCGCAGATGAAAATCAACGTGAAAGCATAGCGCAAAACACAAAAAATAAAAACAAAAGTTGAGGTCCAAAACAGGGCACAACATGTCTGTTTGGCAACACGTGACTGTAAGTGAAAACAACCTCTTTACTTCATCAAGGACCATCGCTAGGTGCACACAAACTTTGTCTTCTTTGTCAAAAGGATAAGTATACAAATGTAAAAAATATTTAGATTTTACTAATTTTAACATTTTGGTCTAGGGATTGGCATTCACATTAATTTGGTGACGCATAAATTTAATTATTTACATTACATGGCAACGAACATCATGTAAATTAGTGCCACATTTATGTATTTGCAGAGGCTGAAGAACACTGAGGTGTTTGGGGTGGTTGAGGGAGGCTGGAATGGTGGTGAGAGAGAGCGGTCAGCGAAGGAGACTGCGGCCAGGAAGGTTGCAGGTCAGTGTGAACAACAGCTGATTGGTCACTGAGCCGGTAGTAGTCAGGCCAGTCTGTCAGGGAGTTTGTTGATGGACAAAGCAGAAATAAACTGCTAACATGTGGAGTGATGTTTACATGTTGGGTTGATGTTTTAGAAGTTTGTTACCAGTTTCACCCCTGCTGTCTTCTTCTCCACAGGTTTCGTAATTGAAGGATTTCACAGCCTCGGGCCTTCATCAGAAACTTTCAAGATGTCCGACATTGAAGAACTATTACAGAAAACACTGGTATTCAAGTTTTGTTTCTCAAAGACTGTCCAAAATTTCTTTATCAAGGTTACACAAATACTAGTCTAGCCATGAACTAGTGCCATTTGGAATTTTTTTAAATATTTATTTTTCTGGTTTCCATGGAGCATAATTCAAAGACAGTTCAATATTTCTGGATCAAATTTGGCAGATATATCAGTCTAGCCAAGAGATGGTGCCTCTTGCTATTTAAGAATTTTGGATTTTTCTTGTTTTCATGACAATGGACCAAGAACCATTTGTATTTCCTAATTAATCAATCAAGTGGCCAATTGCACACTCTCATGTTTTGGAATTTTTTATCTTTGTATTTTTTTATAATTTCATCAAAGCAAATGAGCGCCATAACAGGTATTGAAGGAATAATTGTGTTCTTTGTGGGTTTCCTTTTGTTTTGGCTCTGGAACCCATGCATCCTTCATTAAGATTGGGTTTAGGGTTTGGCTGAAGGGACCTCTTGGGGTCGTAACTATGGTTACATGTCAACACCACATGGTGCCTATCAAGACCCTGAAACTATCAACATGTACCCTGGGACATTCCGAGGAATGTAAATGTACCCAGTATATTTACTTTGTTACGTATCCTGGGTCCACCACAGCCCACGCCACTTGACATAGAATCACGAAATATCGCAGTTATTTCTAACGAAAATAGCTAAGGAATAAGGAATATTAACTATAGAAGTGACGTAAATTGCAAAGTGCGCTCTTCAAGATTTATCCATTTTGCTAGCGATACACATCACCAAGTTTTGATCACGTGGTTACAATCCAGGTAAGGATCGGCAGTCATGTGACTGCATGTGGTTATATTTAGCAGTGCATGCATCGTGAATTAGGTCAAAAGATGTTATGACTAAAGAGTGCAATAGTAAATCTAAAGTTACCCCCCTTGACAGAACCATCTCCCAGAAGATAAACCAAGGCTCATGCAGTCAATATGGCCGCCGGATGAAGTTCTTCGTGCAATACAAATTGGCATTGATGTTTTTGATAGCTGGTAAGTTATGTCTAGTGGCTAAAGCGTTCGATCGTCACACAGATGACCCGGGTTTCACTCACTCACTCACTCACTCACTCACTCACTCACTCACTCACTCACTCACTCACTCACTCACTCACTCACTCACTCACTCACTCACTCACTCGAGTACCACACATGATCTGACTGAAGTGAGGCCTGTGTTTACAGTGATGATCTTGATTGTCTATCATTGTAGCAGTGATTGGTGCTCATACCATCAACCACTGGTTTGCCTGGCCCAGACTAGATTATCTACAGACAGCCATGAGTGTATTGCCGACTGTAGGCTCTGACAACAATTTATCAGTCCTGTGATCCATGGCTGCCTACATCTTATCACATCACGACCAGACAGACTAGTGGTTGATAGCAAGAGCAACAATCAGCGCCTTCAGGGCAAGATGACATTCAACCAGGTCACACATTGTATCTGACCAGTGAAGGTCTGGGTTGGAATTAATCTTCAACAACCCGTGCTTGTCGTAAGAGGCGACTAACAGGATCGGATGGTCAAGCTCCCTGCTTTGGTTGATGCATATCAGTGTATACTAATTACATGACCACCATCAATACTGCAATAGCTGCAATACTGCTGTGTGTGGCGTTAAACAACAAACAAACAAACCAATATCACTCCTGTATTTAAGTTCAGCGGTAGATTGCTGTAACAAATTAGTTTACTGACCTACTTTACAAACTTTAAGCTCATTGCATTAATTCTAAGCATATGCATTATGAATGTATTGGCAACAACGATCAATCATACGTGAAAGGAACAATATTGTTGTATATCCTTAATATATACTACACAAAAGAAGTTAAAGAAAACCCATTTGTTCATGTGACTATAGTTAATCTGTCATGGCTGGTGGGTATTGCAACACACAGCCTTCCTTTTAAGGGTGTTCTTCAACGTGGTTGAGTGGTATGAATGTTTATGTTCTCTGTGGCAGCTACCCCTACACCGTGACGGAGCGTGGAGGAGCATTGGTCTTCCAGTACGACCACCACCAACCAGTGCATCCCGAGTCTAGGGGCGACACTGTCACAAGTACTGGATATGAGATCTCCTTGAAAGACAAAGTGTAAGATCTTGTGAATATTTGACAAGATAACAATACCTAGTTTACTTTCATGATTTCAATGTAGAAACTTACTTTCATGATTTCACTGTAGAAACTTTTATGATTTCACTGTAGAAACTTACTTTCATGATTTCACTGTAGAAACTTACTTTCATGATTTCACTGAATTTGTGTCACTTTTACTTTTTCAATGTTTGGATGTATACCAAAAGATGTTTATGGATAGTACTTGTTGTTACCCTGCCTGGCACTCGGCATATATTACGGGGTTAAAACAAGGACTGGTCAGTTCGGAGTCAGTATACTGTGTCTGAGTGGGGTATTCATGTTAAACTGCGGCATGGTATCTCTGTGGGCTAGCACTACAAAATTGACACTAGTCTGGGCTACAAGCAGCCACACACACGCACGCACACATTCATGTCGCTAAGTGTAATAAACATGGACACGACGTTAAACCCCATTTCACCACCATCTTGTTTCAGAATTTCTGTAAAACTTTTCACATCAAGTTTCTATTGAAGATTAATGCAGAATGGTGCACATGCATTGTTTCAGTTACCATGACGACTTCTCACCGCTACTGAAGGGCTGTGCCTGCTATACATGTCAGAAGTTCACCAGATCATACATCAACCATCTTCTCAACACCTCGGAGCTGCTGGCCGGCGTCTTGTTAATGATGTGAGTGTGTGGAGTGCTGTTTTTGGTGTGAGAGTCTCAAATCATCAACGTTGGACTCAACCCATGGGGCCTGACTCATCTTCTCTCTTACCCGCTGTCATGTACCGGGGGGTGGGGTAGCCTAGTGGTTTAAGCGTTTGCTAGTCACGACGAAGGCCTGGTTCGATTTCCCTCGTGGGCAAAATATGTGAAGCCCATTTCTGGTGTCCCCCAACGTGATATTGCTGGAATATTGCTAAAAGCGGCATAAAACCATACTCACTCACTCTCTCTCCAACTTTTGTCATGGTAGACTGTACATAAACATACTGTTTTCCATGTTATGTTACCCGAACATGTAACAGCGCTAGTCATAACATTGAAACATCAAGCTGCCTGTTCTGTTTCAAATTCGATTTTAAAGGGCAAATAAAGCGAAAAAAATGATTGCTATTTTTTTGCGAATCCCCTGAGTAAACAACTGACGCCATCTTTAGTATTGTTACTAAGGTGACCTAAGTTGTGGACACGGTAATCAAATGGGTGAGCAGACAGAAGAAAGACCATGTATTACAGAAGCAGGCAGACTGGATGTCGGCCCGATCATTATGATCATTGAAATTGTGCAGCGCGTCAAACACCGGGAACCTGTTTTAGCCTCCATTAGGGGAATTCTTCATTTGGGGGATGATCTTGTGTCATTTTATATCGTCTGTTTTATGTATTTAATTTTTTTTTTTTGGTCAAGCAATTGTGATTAAGTATGCCCTAAAGAATTTTAAAAAATCTGTAGAGTTGCTATGTTGACTTGACTTACCTTTAACGCCATCAAATCTGCAGGCAACATACAGGTAGCTCTTCTGTCAAACATACATTGTGTGTATTGCCTAACTCAAATCAGCCCAGACACATGATGGATTAGCAGAACAAGGCTGTTGTTAAATTTTAGTACAGTACATGTTTGTTCAAGGCCTTTTTATCATCTTGTTTCAGCCACAACTTCCACCACTACTTCCAGTTCTTCAAGACAATCAGGCAGAGTCTGGAGGAAGGAATGTTTGAATCTCTGAAAGTTCTCATCCTCCAACAGAAGAGATAATATCTACTGCAAATTATCAATAAATTTTATGTCTGTTTGTCTCCATATTGTGTATTATCAAGTAGATGCATTATCACGACCCTGTGGGTAAGAATTGGCCCCTGCAACCTATGCTAATCATAAGAGGCGACTTACTGGATCAGGTTGACAGGCTCGGTGATTTGGTAGATGTCATGGATTGTTGCTCACAATATCAATCACTGCATTATCTGGTCCATAACAGGCGACTGAAGAGATCGGGTGGTCAGGCTCACTGACTTGGTTGATGCATGTCCTTGTATCCTAATTGTGTAGATCAGTGCTCATGATATCACTCACTGGATTGTGTGCGTGCGTGCGTGCGTGCATGCGCTTGCACTAGTCCGGACTGATGCCGATTTATAGTGCTAGCACACTGAGATATCATGCCGCAGTTTAACTTGGATATCCAACTCCGACACAGTATACTGACTCCGAGCCGACCAGTCCTTGTTTTAGCCCCTTTATGCTGAGCGCCAGACAGGGTAACAATAAGTACCATCTTTTAACGTCTTTTGGTATGACGCGGCCAGGGATCAAACCCCGGACCTTCCTCTCTCCAGGCGGACACTCCTCCACTAGACCACTCATATAGTTGGAATGTTGCTGATTGCAGCATTAAAGAAACGTCATCACAGGCCATGTAGCTTGGTCCGAGCTGTTTGTGGTGCCACAGCACTGTAGCTTCAATGTTCAATTAGGAGATAAACATACTGTGTTTTCAATGTAGAGCTAGGTTACCTGTAGATTTAACACCGCTAAATTGAATTTGGAACCGAACGCGTTTATCTCCAATCTACCATGACTAAATCAAACGCGAACTCTTTGGTGTTATATACTGAGTGAAGCGGCATGGGTTGAGTTCAATGTTTTGAGTGGGTTATCGATCTGAATTACGGAATCACCGAACAAAATATGGTTCTGTATATACTCAAGCAGTTTGTTTACTCCGTAATACTTCACTCGAACATATGGCAGGCATATAAGCACGGCAACTTGGTAAGCTACTATGAGGTGGCCATCCCAAGGCTTTTGCTCTACATCTCATGTCACCATTATGACGTCATATCTCTCATTGTGACGCAAAACATATGACGTCACAGTCGTATATAGAAAAGCGCCAAAATTTCAAGCCCTCTGTTGTCTCCAAAACGTAAATACATTCCCTTTGTTGATTTCTGTCGTGTTTTTCTGCACGAAATGTATTGCCACACATCCTTTGAATATTGTAGTAACGGCATCTGTGCATTTTGTAACCTGTAATTGTAGATATAGTTATTTAAATATGCCTACCGAAACTGACTGAAAATAGTACTATTCTATGAATATAAGCTTCCGCGGTGATGCGGCCGTCAAACCAGCTGTTTCAATCAGAGGGGGTTTATTGTGATTTAATAGCCTCTGATTGACCAATCAAAATCGAGTAAATTCCAAATTCATGGAAAAATGGTATTTGAATGTAATATGAGGTGAAATGTTAGTCATGACAAAAGGAGAGTATGGCTGTTAATCGGTTTTGTAATGTGGTCTGTTTGATGAAAGAGGACAGTATAGGCTTGTCTGGTCAAGACTCAACTATTTAGGTTTTTTCGATTTTAGCTGAAATAATGCTTCACATTAACTTTTCCATTTTGATGGAAGTGGCTGAAGAGGACATACCCATAAGACTGAGCAGAACATTGCTGGGTAACAAACATTCATGTAAACAACATTTGGTTAAGATTGGAGATATTTTTTCCCCAACATCAATGGCCTAAATTGAGAACATGATGATGATGATGATGATGATGATGCCTTTTATTTTCATATTTGCAGCATTTAATATAACACTACCCGTGAAGATCCGGGTTAGAATAAGTCTTCAGCAACCCATGCTTGTCATAAGAGGTGACTATGCTTGTCGCTAGAGGCAAATGACGTGATTGAGTGGTCAGCCTCGCTTACTTGGATGCATGTCATCATATCCCAAAGCATCTGTCTACACAATATGGATAAGATGACATGCATAAACCAAGTCAGACAGCCTGACCACCTGATACCGTTAGTCGCCTACGACAAGGTTGCTGAAGATCGTTTCTTCGTTTGTCATTACTGTAGCAACAGTATGGTGGATGAAGAACAAAACTCAAACAGTATACATGTAATCAAACACAACACATGTAACAGTCTTGTTGATAAACTCTTTACTTCATAATCTTCAACAACATTCTTGATGATTACACATCATCTTGTAAACTAGACAAACTAAAATAAATGCTTGACAAATGTCATATAAAATGTCACCCCTTTCGAAGAAACACTGGAACATATGTAACATATTTGTCGTTCCCAATGAAACACCGGCAACAACGTACCCAGTATGACAAACTGGTTTGACAGTACACACAGGTAACTGGAAGTGATCCAAGTACATGTATATCATATTGTTTGTTGTTAAACGCCGCACTCAGCAATATTCCAGCTATATGAAGGCAGTCTTTAAATAATGGACCAGACAATCCAGTGATTGACGTCATGAGCATCGATCCACACAATTGGGATACAATGACATGCATCAGCCAAGTCAACGAGCTTGACCACCCAACCCGTTGGTCGCCTCGTAAGAGACAAGCATAGTTGCCTTTTATGGCAAGCATGGGTCGCTGAAGATCTATTCTAACCCGGATCTTCACGGGGCTACATGTATATATGAATGAACACTTATGGTAAGGTTGTGTACATGGAAGAATAAATGCAGAATCATTTTAACTCAACATGGTATTCGTACAAGTTATTATCCTTTAATCTTGTCATCCTATTCTTGTTCATGTGCAACAAAACACATCTTACAAAAAAACTCGCAAACAAAGAGAAACAAAACAATGTGGCTTTTACACCCTTTCAGATCTTTTACTCCAAGTTCATATTTCTCAGTCAAGATTGAACTCTGACCTAACAACAGGTCACATCAGATGAACTTTCTAAACAGGAAATAACTTTGGAGGCTTCCACATTCTTAGTGTGAGTGGGTGGATCATTCATAGAAGCATATCCAACTTCTATAGTTTGAAAATAAATGTAAACAGGCAGTTCCAAATGGAGAACAATTATGTCCCAGCTTGTGAATATTTACACCCTTGAAGTACTATCAAGTTAACATTGGAGTTTTCTTTTGTTCAGACCATAATTTCAGAGGTAATTTGGAGGTAAAGGAATTAAACCCACTCTTTCATAAAGCTGACATCAAACAGGCTACAAATCCTTTAATTTGATTGGGCCGTCAAAAGTTTATCCATTAAGAGTGTGGGGAATTTGTCAGATCAGGATGAAGTGAGGTATTGGATCAGAGTAAAATATCTGATGTTAATGAGATTATATGTTGCCATATCAGATCTAACTTCTTGAAGAGTGCCCTGAACTGTGAGTGATATTTCAGCACTAAATTACCACATACATCCATCAACAGTCCAGGTAGATGAGGGACACAACTCTGCATTGACAGTCTGCTCCATAGGGAAGCACACTATTCACCCAGTATTTGTATGACTGGTATCAATGACTAGTTTTAGTTTAGTTCACATACCATGTTACCATGTTACCATGTTGCTGTGTCTAATGGACTGCTGTCGAATACATTGGCTTTCAAAACCAAAAGACAATCTAGAATGTGTTCTTACTAAAAAAATATATGTCTACCCCTCCTTTTTTGGATACATTAGATAAAGTTGTTCTTGCAAATATGATTGCAAATCTAAAGAACAATAATAGCAAATTACAGACTGGAAAGATAATGGTTTCATGCTGAAATATTCATTAGCTGTAGAGATTTGGCGGGAATCAAACACTGCTTGTTTGAGACTAAGTCCAAATTGTTTCCATGGAAATTAAAAATGTTTTTAACTTGAAACATATGAAAAGGCAATAGCTGATCATGTGGTCATTACACATGTATAGTTTCAAGCAACAATATTCATTAGTTTGAGAGTAATGGCTCGGAAACTAAGCCTTGAGTTGTTCGAGACAAAATTATTTCCATTGCAACATGACAAAAAAAAAGTTAGAAAGTTTTCTAAATAGCAGAAGGCAATTATAAGCAATGAATATGCCAAGTTCCGTTAAAAAAATCATGAATGGTTTTCAAGTTATGGCCCGGAAACAAACACTACCCTCGTTTGAAAGTAAGTTGAAAATGTTCCATGGGAACATAAGAAAATATCATTTAGAAAAATTTCAAAATAGCAAAAGGCACTAGTTCAACTGATGATCAATGCACATGCCAAGTTTCATTGAAAATATGTTGGACCGTTTTCAAGTAATTGACCCTTCGCTCTTTTGAGACTACATCGAAAATGTTACCATGGAAACATAAAAAAAAAAAACATTGGAAAAGTTTTAAAATACCAAAGGCACCAGTTCAGCTGATGAATGCATATGCCAAGTTTACTGAAATATGTTGAACTATTTTCAAGTTGTGGCCTGGAAATGAACCCTACAAATTGCTTCCACATAAAAAATGAAATTTAGAAAATTATAAAATAATAAAAGTCACCAGTTCAGCTGATGAGTAGAGTAATACTAATGCCAAGTCTTGTTGAAAAACATTGAACAGTTTCAAATTATGGCTCAGAATAGAAAAAGAACGCCGATGCCAATGTGATCCATGCCAAAATCAATGTTTCCTCCCTTTTCGGGGGGGGGGGGGGGGGGGGAGAGATGATTTTATCAGAACTGACACTTTCAAAATTATTTTGGGATGGTGTGAGGATGGAATTTATTGCGGTTATGGGGATGAACCTGCTGCTATTACATACAGATGGACCCTGCAACTATCTAAGAGGAGGCCATCAACACTGGTCAATACACTGGGTGGTGTTTTCTTCGACTTTTACTTCCATGGATGATGGAATCTGCTGAAGCAAGTGTCGGAACATCAACTCTCAACTCTACCAACACAAAACTCCCGCCACGTTCAAACTGTTCTGTTTTCAATCACTAATCTGAAAGTTGAAATTCTTTTGCTTTATATTTTGTAATAGCAGCTTGTAAAAGATAAAATGCCTCAATGGTAAATGATGTCCGACTACGTGGCAGACTTCGGTTTCTTTGCAGGCGACACCTTATCCGTATCCGAGTCCGATCTTTTGGATTTCCCCAGCCAGTTCATCATGAAGCTGCTGGCAGCTGTAGTCTTTGGTTTTCTGCAACGAAAAGCAATTGTACCTGAACCAGCATGGATTGAAATAATAGGACATGACTCAGATTTATGACTGTTGCTCAGATCAGCGTTTGTTCGTTTGTTTGTTGTTTAATGCACACTCATAGTGACAGGGATTTTTCTATGATTCAACACTAAGTGACCCTGGCAGGCTAAGACATCTTCCCGAGGAAAGGGAACTAATTGACTATAAAGTCCAGTTTCCACCCTTGCCAAACTAGGCTGGAATTCTGGAGTCATTTTTGGCAGGATTAACGAATCTATGCATATTCCAACCAAAATTGCGTCACAAAATTCACCTCCAGTTTGTAAACTGCCATGCAGATTTCGGTCGATTGCAGGATTGTACCTTCAACTCGGCATCGACAGATATTTTCATGTTTTTAATCAAGGTGCTCACAAGATTTGATGCACTTCGCTGGGTAAGACCCGTTTGATTACAATATCGATCTTTATTATAGATCAGATCGTCTTGACTGGGTGCCGCCATTTTGTTTGAAGCAAAAATGTAAACGAAATGAGAAAAGGAATGTGAGTGGTTAATAGGTAGGACATAAAGGGACATAACTCATAATAGCCACGATCAAACCTGGAAATTCCAATGTAGTTTGGCAAGGGTGGAAACTGGACTTTTACAGTCAGTGACTCGGGAAGATGAGATATGTTCAGATTTGAATTCAATGCGATAATGTACAACTAGTTATGACATCATCTGCCTCTTCATTGGTCGTGTTATCAGTAAAATACAAATCAGCTTGGCAAAGCCATCACACTACTCATAACTAACAGCAGAAGTGGAAAATTTATAATCTCAATTTAGGATATTTATTGACATTTGCTGCAGACATTTGCCGTGGCCTCCGAGGTCTAGAGAAATCCCAGAGTGACCCGTAACTAATCAAGTTAAGACCAAAGAAACCAGTCATTGATATGAGCTACGCCCAATGCCATCTGTGTACAGTGACACACAATCAACCAGGTGGCCAAGTCGGACCTCCCTATTTAGCTGGATCTTACGATCTTGTGACCCTTTGTATATGAAATGGTGGCAGAGGACAAAGAAGGATGAATATGTCTCCTTGGTTGTGCCACCTCAGCATGACGTCATGGTGGGAAAGATGTCATGTGTATATAACACATATATGATGCCAGTTTTCTAGTGCTAGCCCACTGAGATACCATGCTGCAGTTTATCATGGATATCCATCTCAGACACAGTACACTGACTCCGAGCCAACCAGTCCTTGTTTTAGTCCCTTTAATGATGAGCACCAGGCAGGGTAACTAGTACTATCTTCTAACATATTTTGGTATGATACAGACTGAGATTGGACCATCCCCACTCTTGTCAGACTTATGAAAGCAATACTTATTCATCATTATCATTAATATGGAGTACCACTGATATTTTCTTCAATGTTTCATAAAAATGTTGATCAAATTTATATTAATAGCTTCACGAAATGACAGACTTACTTTGGGTCGTAAAGTTTGACACAGTCCGGGGTTTTGTTCCTGGAGTTGTTGACCACCGGAGACACGGCGTGCATGGTCACTCCCTCGATCGGGTGAATCATCTTCACTGCCTGCAAACATGGAACGTGTTTTATCAAAATACTACAAACATAATTAGTGTCTGTGTTTACTCATTGAAACAAACAGACAAACACATATCAATGAGCCAAGAGCTATTGTGAAAATTAGAAAACTCCACAATGAGGTAACAACATGTCTGCCAAAGTGGCCATATTGAATTAATAGACTAAGACTGGGTTTCCTCATGACTGGAACAAGCACTCCCCTGCCATGATTGCAGACAAACTGAACATGACAATGGCCACGAGCAGACACATAGGTCACAGCAACACTTTTGTGATGATTGTTTTCAGTGTAATGTTTGAATGTAATGAAATCTTTTCACATGTAAGAGTAAAGTTCTAATGTTTGTGTCATTACATTTCCAGTAAGCGAATGAATGTTTGTTTGTTTGTTGTTTAACGCCGCACTCAGCAATATTCCAGCTATATGACGGGGTCTGTAAATAATTGAGTCTGGTCCAGACAGTCCAGTGATTGACATCATGAGCATCTCTCCACGGAATTGGGATCCGATGACATGCATCAATAAAGTCAGCGAGTCTGACCAACCGATCCCGTTAGTCACCTCTTACGACAAGCATAGTCGCCTTTTATGGCAAGCATGGGTTGCCGAAGACCTACTCTACCGGATCTTCACGGGGAACAAGCATGGGTTGCTGAAGACCTATTCTACCCTGGATCTTCACGAATGAGGGAGGATGAAGTATGGATGAATGAATAAATTATGAGAAAATGAATGAATGAATGAATGAATGAATGAGGATGGATGGATATAGTTGTTGAACACCAATGTACTGCTGTGGATGCAAGCCTGTGCTCCATTTGACCTGGAACCTCAACATGACTGCCCGTTACTTGTGAAATGCATTTATGACCCGTGAAGATGCGGGTAGAGAATTCAGCAACGCATTCTTGTCGTAAGCAAGACTCTCCGACTTCGTTGATGTATGTCATCGTATCCCAAATGCATAGATCGATTGTCATATGTCAATCACTGGATTGTCTGATCCAGAGTAAATTATTTACAGAAAAACATCATATTGCTAATATATTGCTTAGTGCAGCGTTAAACAAACAAACAAACAAACAAGCACAAAGGGAGACTCACTTTATGCAGAGGGACATTGTCAGAGTCCAGCCATGCGTCAATATCTTCATCTGTCTGTAGAATAGCCTGTGCAAGTCACAGAAATCATGGTTAGTACCGGGATTTATCTGGAACTGGAGGCTGAATGAATTCAGTTTCAGAATTTTAGTTTCTGAATGTGTAAAGAAATGCAATTCTGAAATTTTGAAAGGATGATGATGGTTATTGTTTAAGAAGCCTTGAACTTCCTGAATACATCCCAACATAGACAGACACCCTACCGGCATGCGGTGATGTATCCAGGCCATGGCGGGCGAAGCGTCCACGGTGATGACGCTGTAGGAGTACAGTGGCTCCCCTCCCTGAAAACAGTCAAACAGTCACAGTAAATAAAGTAGACACAATTCATGGATACAGTAAAGAAGAATTATGGAACCAGTCAAACACTCCCAGAAAAGAAGGATTATGGAACCAGTCAAACACTCCCAGAAAAGAAGGATTATGGAAACAGTCAAACACTCCCAGAAAAGAAGGATTATGGAACCAGTAAGACACTCCCAGGAAAGAAGGATTATGGAAACAGTCAAACACTCCCAGAAAAGAAGGATTATGGAACCAGTAAAACACTCCCAGGAAAGAAGGATTATGGAAACAGTCAAACACTCCCAGGAAAGAAGGATTATGGAACCAGTCAAACACTCCCAGGAAAGAAGGATTATGGAAACAGTCAAACACTCCCAGGAAAGAAGGATTATGGAAACAGTCAAACACTCCCAGAAAAGAAGGATTATGGAAACAGTAAAACACTCCCAGGAAAGAAGGATTATGGAAACAGTAAAACACTCCCAGGAAAGAAGGATTATGGAAACAGTCAAACTTTCCCAGGAAAGAAGGATTATGGAAACAGTCAAACACTCCCAGGAAAGAAGGATTACGGAAACAGTCAAACACTCCCAGAAAAGAAGGATTATGGAAACAGTCAAACACTCCCAGAAAAGAAGGATTATGGAAACAGTAAAACACTCCCAGAAAAGAAGGATTATGGGAACAGTCAAACACTCCCAGGAAAGATGAATTATGGAAACAGTCAAACACTCCCAGAGAAGAAGGATTATGGGAACAGTCAAACACTCCCAGAAAAGAAGGATTATGGAAACAGTCAAACACTCCCAGAGAAGAAGGATTATGGGAACAGTCAAACACTCCCAGGAAAGATGAATTATGGAAACAGTCAAACACTCCCAGAGAAGAAGGATTATGGGAACAGTCAAACACTCCTAGAAAAGAAGGATTATGGAAACTGTCAAACATTGACAGTAAAACACTGTTTGACTATCACGTCTGGCTACCGGCCAGGCCCCAGGTGACTGATGTTAGACCTTCATATAACCAATCATTGTCAGTAGTTCTCCCTGAACATCATCACTATTGCTTCTTGCTGATTGGCTATTCACTCACTTGTTCCACTGTTTTCATTGTTTGCGAGGCAGCCTTTAACAATGTGTCATCATGTCAATGCATTGTCACAAATAATTAATTATCAAGTCTCTTACCAATATTCTTCATGACATCACACTTTTAGGTGATTTCATTAAAAAAAATTAGATTAATGGAGGTGAGGTCTTTTGACTCAAGATACAGAAACACAATTCTTTTTAGATTTTCTCAACTCATTTCTAGAACTATGGACAATATACTGAATAACCTACTTGAACATACATATAATATGCATGTCCTTGTGAAATAGTGCTGAAAGTACCTCAATACAACACAACACTTAAATCCTCGTCACTTGCAGGTTATTATTGAACTCCCTCACTAGAGACTTACATCGGGGGGGTTCCACACATCAAACACCCCGGCCATTGTCAGCAGCTTGTCCCCCGTTAAGTCTGGAAAGCAAATTCAATGGCAAGGTGAGGTGAGGGGTAATGGGGTTTAATGCTGCGACCAAAAATTTGTAGGCTGGAATTTCTGGGTTCGTTCGTAGTGCCACTAGTGGCTATTACAAGTTATGTCCCTTCTATTGACCAATCAGGTTAAACCTCTCTTGAAATGGCAGCGCCCAGTGAAGACGATCTAATCGATAATCAAGATTTATATTGTTATAAAACAGGTCTTACTTTGCGAGCACCTTGATTAAAACATGAAAATCTTAGGAAAATATCTGTTGACACTAAGTTGACGGTACATATGCTTTTCAAATTCTGTATTCAACCCAAATCTGCAAGGCAGCTTACGACCCTGGACTTTTATAGTCAGTTAACTCCCTTGCTTCAGGAAGATGCTAATGCACTGATTGTTAGCATTGGAAACATTTAGTGTAGACAATTGATTTGATTTTCAAAAGTCAGTGATATTGAAACAGTAGATTGTGGACAGAAATACCTTCATTGTTATTGCTCTCCGCCTTCACATCAGACTTCACCTCGGACTTGAGATTGTCGTCCTCCGGCTCTGCCTTCACCTCTGCCTTCACCTCAGACTTCACCTGTGTAACACCACCGTCTTCTTGTTTGATCTGGTCCAACAGTTGGGAATCTGCTGATTCAGACTTCACTTCAGTCTTCACCGAGATGGATTCAAGTTTTATTTCAGATTTGATGTCTAGCTTCTCTTCTGAAAAACCACATTCCCATCTCTATGTATTGAATGGATTTGTCACTGAGTTCTGTCGTACTCCCACCACACCACAGCAGATATACCCGAGGCTGACTGTGTGAGCATGACAAAGGGTATGGTGACACACCAACAAAGGCACACAAAGATCACCAGAACTGCCACCTTCCCCACCACACCACAGCAGATATATCCGAGGCTGACTGTGTGATGCAATCGCCCCATGAAACACCTCTTTCAACAATCCTGCTGTTTTCGATTTAAAGATCTGACTGGCCTATGTGATCTTTTTACATTTTTTGTGAACTTTGCTCAGTGGAAAATCCTTTCATTATTATTTATTATTATTAGTAGTAGTAGTAGTATTTACAGATTAAAATACAAAATGCAGCAAAGAGGGTTTTGGTGATCCTGGCACAGTCAGACTGGTGAGGCTTATCATCATCAGCACAGGGCCCTTGCCCCCTCTACACACAGCCCAGACAGTGAGTGGGACTTCTCCCTGGAAGCGCTGCCTAATCAAAACCACCCAGAACTTTTCGGGTGAATGTATGTATTCGTGCTTCCACCATCTGGTCATCTATCATCAGAGTGCACAGGGTGTATGTACTGTACACTAGAGGCAGTGAGAACGCTGTAAAGACCTGTAAACATTGTTGGTCCCAAGGGTGAATAACAACCCGGTCACCAGTCGGATACGATCTCAGCATCTGCTGCTTTTTGGCATGGCACTTTTGACCGCTTGCCAAATCTGCCCATTCAAAGGGAAGCAATCCAGATAAGGAATCATTGGTACAGAACAGATGTTCCAAACAACAGCAAAGGTTTCCAGATTAACCCATTTTGATTCAAAACCTGGGTGCAATGAGTGAAGCTCATTCCTGGTGTCCCTGCTGTGAGATTGCTGGAATATTGCTAAAAAGCAACGTAAAACTCACTAACTTACTCAATCCAGATTAATAGGATTTCAGATAAGGTCTTACTGCATCACTGCAACCCTCAAAAAAGCGTTAAGAAATATTTTAGAATACTTTTTGTGAAGATGACAAAAGTTTCATTGCTTGGTTGCTTACCACACTCAGTATTAGGCTAAAAAAATAGATAGTCTTGGTTCTCAGGCACAGCCCGCACCGCCATAAAGTCTGCTGCATGTTTCTTTTTTATTTCCATTTTCAAAAAAATAATAAAAATCCTCATACTTAAACACAATGCGATCCAATATAGCACACAGTTACTTCCCTTTACATGTGCACTGCTTTGCTGTGCATCTGGTGTTATGGTAATGGCTGCAATAGGACTTTGTATGCTCGTTTATGTAGGGAGGCCCTTTCCCAAGTTGATGTTACACAACTAGTTTGAACAAGCAAAAACAAGAAATAACACCGCCTGCCCGCCCGCCCGCACTATATTTTCAAAAGTCATTGCCTAAAAACCAATCCTTGTATTTTTTCAAGCCCTATTAAAGTTATATCACGGTTGATATTATGAGCACTCTCCCACGCCACTAGGGTACGATGGTACCCAGTCACCGAGGCTGAACATCCCATGCATTTAGGTGCCTCTTCAACAAGTATTGATAACTGGAGACCTTTTGAAACCTGAAAATGCTAACTAAGAATAACTGGAAGTGACCATGTATTTCCTATTTACGACATGTCATGGAATATCTGACCTTTCACCTCTCCTTCACCACCTGACCGAGGGAAATAGATGTAATATGGCTGCTTCACCTTCTCATTCCTTTTCCATTCAAAAAATCTGAAACAGAATGAAAAGTTTTATTGTTCAAATTTCTGTCAGAACAACACACCTCCCACCCTTCTGCCACAATAACACACCTCCCACCCTTCTGCCACAATAACACACCTCCCACCCTTCTGCCACAATAACACACCTCCCACCCTTCTGCCACAATAACACACCTCCCACCCTTCTGCCACAATAACATACCTCTCACCCTTCTGCCACAATAACACACCTCCCACCCTTCTGCCACAATAACACATCTCCCACCCTTCTGCCACAATAACACACCTCTCACCCTTCTGCCACAATAACACACCTCGCACCCTTCTGCCACAATAACACACCTCCCTCCCTTCTGCCACAATAACTCACCTCCCACCCTTATGACACAATAACACATATCCCATACTTCTGCAACAATAACACACCTCCCTCCCTTCTGTCACAATAACACACCTCCCTCCCTTCTGCCACAATAACACACCTCCCACCCTTCTGCCACAATAACACACCTCCCTCCCTTCTGTCACAATAACACACCTCCCACCCTTCTGCCACAATAACACACCTCCCTCCCTTCTGCCACAATAACACACCTCCCTCCCTTCTGCCACAATAACACACCTCCCACCCTTCTGCCACAATAACACACCTCCCTCCCTTCTGCCACAATAACACACCTCCCTCCCTTCTGCCACAATAACACACCTCCCTCCCTTCTGCCACAATAACACACCTCCCACCCTTCTGCCACAATAACACATCTGCCATTCCTTCTGCCACAATAACACATATCCCATACTTCTGCCACAATAACACACCTCCCTCCCTTCTGCCACAATAACACACCTCCTTCCCTTCTGCCACAATAACACATCTGCCACCCTTCTGCCACAATAACACATATCCCACCCTTCTGCCACAATAACACATATCCCACCCTTCTGCCAGAATGACACATCTGCGCCCCTTCTCGAGTGGTACTTTGAACGTCCGTTTGGTCAGCATGCCTTCAGCACGACAGTTGTTGGTCTCATATTCAATCTTGTACGGGTCCCCCTTGTGCCAGGCCGGGGTGAGGCCCCACTTCATTGGCTGGATCACACGCTCGGCCACACCCTCTAGTTCATCCCCATAGTGCTTGCTCGACAGCAAAACTGGTCTGGAATAAAATTGCATTTAACGGTAATATCACTGTCATTTCAAACAAACTTTGCTTGTTTGTTGTTTCACGTTGCACCAGCCATATTCCTGCTATATGAAGGCAGTCTGTAAATAATCCAGTCTGGATCAGACAATCCAGTGACTGACATCATCAGCATCAATCTAAGCAATTGTGATACGATGACATGTGTCAACCAAGCCAGTGAGCCTGACCACCCAATCCTGTTAGTCGCCTCTTATGACAAGCATAGTTGCCGTTCACAGCAAGCATGTGTTGCTGAAGACCTATTCCACCCCAGATCTTCACGTGCCTCCCGGCCAGGGAAGCTAGTGGGTGTACATGGGTGTACATGATCTAACTCGGGTACTCGGATCAGGTGGTCTTGAGTAGGACCCGGGTACTCACACGACTACCTAAGCTGTGGTTAGTCATGTGACATAATGACAATAACCATGATAACAATAAGACTCAATGGTTACGCTACAAGTCGCTAAATGTTCGCATTTCTTTCTAACTATGCATGCATTCCTTCTGACTTTTATATTTTTTGAGAAAAGATAAAGCTTCTGTCAACTTCAGTGTATGCAGGGTCAGATCGTTTTATGCCATGTACGTAGTTTTTGCCAGGGTTTATATACTAGATTATATAAGTATATCCTTGCTTATCCAGTGAGCATTGTCAACTAAAATAATGTACTAATTAGATTAATATTTATGTATTTGTCAACTTTAGGAGGAATTATTTGCGAGTACAATTATTAGCAGACATGTTATCCAAGATCAGCTGTTATTTATTTTTGTGTCTACAGATGTGTAGCAATAGAATTTAGTCGCCACAAGATATTTCTCAAGGTAGTCATTTGGCCACCCTTGGATTTTAGACAGTAGACAAACTCAAATTTAGGTCACATTGGCGACCGTTTTAGTCGCAACTTTGAGGCCTGGCCAGATGTCTAGTTTGTTGCACAATTTTGATTGGATGATGCACAGACTCGTTAGTCCAGCCAGACTATAACTCTGGAAGTAAAGCCTAGTTCGGTAAGGGAGGAAACTGGACTTTTACAACTCAGATTTTAATACTCACATCATTTTAACAGTACAACCCCAGTAATAGAGACATTAACATTAATCAACGCCACTTTGAACAGTATTGCAGTTATACCACGACACATCAGCTTGATGTGGGAGGTAAGCTTAAAGTGATGCAGGTCTTAGACATTTCCAACTTTGGTGAAACTCACAGGCCTGACAGACCTAGAAACACAAGGCGAATCTTGGATTTGAACCTATGATCATAAGTTTCTGGAATGCCAAAGGGACACAACCCATGCCCCTACAATGTCTGGGGAGATTGTGAGGTGAAATGGGGTTTAACGTCGCGTTCAAGATTATTGCACTTATAAAGCGACACAATGTCTGGTCAATAAATGGGTCCCAGACCATGAACCACGAACCACAGTAACCTTGATGCTAAGTGTGGTGCATATGGAAATGATGGTGACTTGACCCCAAGGGATCTTACGTGTGTGAGGCTGGGGCAATGTTGTGTGAGGGGTAGTACTTCTGGCCTCCTGGGGGGTCCCGCCAAACTGGCTTCTCACGTTGCCCCGACGACCGACGTTGATAGGTACATTTACCTACAATGTCATCAGGTGCAAGAGCACTGAAAAATAGAAGAAAACATATTTATACATTTCTAGTATATCAATATTGAACTCTGTCTATACCAGCATCATGCACAACCAGTGTCGGTTTTCTCCGTTTGCCAATTTCAAATGAAAACAACAGTCTGCTCAAGTTTGAGTCTTGTAAAATTCTGTTTGGTCAGTAATCTCAACTAATAAAAAATACATATGACACAAAAATCTACTGAAAAAGATGCAAAGAGCAATGTACAGGTCAGCAGTCTCAAATGTTTTCAGCACAGTCTGAAACATGAAAGGAAAAAACATCCCAGACAACCAACATGTTGTTCTATCACATGTTTTATGGTTTGGCATCGGTACACATGTTCAATTCACATATGTAATTCATTTGGCGCATTTGCATATTCAACTTCTCCAGCCAATCAGTGAAGAGTGCTGCATTCATCCAGGTTTTCTTATTGGCTTTTAAATGAATGGGAGGCATGCCAGTCTTTGTATTCTTAAAATGAGGTTTCTCAGACAAGAGGTTTTAGCTTCTCACAGACCCGTGAAGATCCAGGGTAGAATAGGTCTTCAGCAACCCATGCTTGCCGTAAAAGGCGACTATGGTTGTCGTAAAAGGCGACTAACGGGATCGGGCGGTCAGCTAGGCTCGCTGACTTGGTTGATGCACGGCCACCGATCCCAATTGCGTGGATCGATGCTCATGATATCAATCACTGGGTTGTCTGGTCCAGACTCGATTTACAGACCGCCGTCCTATAGCTGGAATATTGCTGAGTGCGGCGTTAAACAACAAACCAACCAACCTCTCACCAGTCGAACTACAGTTAGAATGATATGACCCGCTGACCAATGACGTTATTTTCCTAAATAACAGTGCTAATTGACATGCTAGGAAAACACACATTCCACACATGTTGACACGGAATACAATGTGGCTGTCATGTTATTCTATATTTTCCTCAGCTCCTTATAAAGATTTTGTAACAGTTGTGATTGTTTGATTGATTGTTTGTTTATTTTTAACGCTGAACTCATCAACATAATCAATATTCAGGCTGTATGACCATTGTCTGCAAATAATCGAGTCTGGACCAGACAATCCAGTGATTGACATCATAACCATCAGTCCAAACCATTGGGATACGATGACATGCATCAACCAAGTCAGCGAGCCTGACCACCCGATCCTGTTAGTCATCTCTTTTGACAAGCATGGGTTGCTGAAGAATAATTCTTCATGGGTTGTTCACAAGTATCGTATTTGAAGTGTCAAAGACTCACGTAAATAAGTCAACAATTATTATCCCCTGTGTATTTGATAATGTCAGTATTATTATGGTGACAGCAAATCTTGTTCAACTTTATCATACAATGTAGCACGCTGTGAAACGAAATGCCATGTGACACACAGACAGTACCTGGGACATTGTTGTGTTTTGTAACGAAATTAGGCGACGCTGAAAAAGCTCAAACGACATTCGATAATATTGTCATCGCTTGTCTCACAGTGACAGTTGTATGTATGTCCTTACCAAGCGGTTCTACCACACATTGTGCATAAATATAGTTCCGATCCTCAAAATCTGACGTAATCTCAATCGGTTCTCACGAAAAGATAGAAACTTTGGAGACAATCACTTCTCCCCGACATCGGTTACCTCCCTTCAAAAATACATTTTGGCAGAGCATGGCATCGTCATGTCGAGAAGTATGCAAGTCGAACATGTAAACGCGATCTTGTGCTACCATGCCCAACAGTAGTTGCTTCCCTTACACTATAGTTAAAGAATATAATATGAATTGTTTACACATACCTCATTCGAGCAGTTTTTCCCGCCAAAATCTTTGACTACCTGAGGGTGTGGTTCGTGTGATTTTAATTTATTTCGACTTAGCGGGAAATCCTTTTTGCAAAGTTGATATGCATGTTATAGTGTTAGCATTCTTACAATACATATTATATCACTTTTGATAACATCAGAGACCATAAAATTGTATTCTATTTTATGGTCTCTGAACACATACAAAGAATAATATATATGTTATTTTGTTAACAATTACGGATGGGGTCAATGCATAAAATCGACTGCTGCCACACAGCCTCTGCTCGAATTTTCAAGCAACAGAATTTTGCATTTCGAGTTTTATAGCCCAGGATCTAATATAGGTAAATACAGTATCGCCTTGAACAATGGATTTGTTTGTTTGTTGTTTAACGCCGCACTATTATTCTAGCTATATGACGGCGGACTGTAAATAATCGAGTCTGAACGAGACAATCCAGTCATTGATGTCATGAGCGCAACTGGGATACGATGACGTGCATCATCCAAGTCAGGGAGCCTGACCATCCGATCCCGTTAGTCGCCTCATGTATAGACAAGCATGGGTTGCTGAAGACCAATTCTAACTGGATCTTCACGGGATTGAACAATGGAAAAAAATTAACCCGGCTTTCCTTTAACATATACGTTAACCTCTGACCAAAAACAGAAATATCTAATTTCTATTGCCTTAAACATCTTGTCAAATAACGACAAACGTACACACAGGTTACGGATCAGGAACTATATATAGATATATAAACTTCAGTTATATTACGGCATGCATGTTTGCTGACGAAATCCTGAGACAGTGATGTTTGCCCCTTTTTTACCAGTTGCTTTGTGTGTTTTTTGAAGTCGTTGGTCGAAAAGAAAAAAACAACATTATAATTCAATGTCATGATGACCAAGATCCTGAACAATTATCTAAACACGCTGTTGCGGTGTGTTTACTATCTTGCATGAAAACAATTTGCGATATATTTTATGGAAAAATGGGGTTTTCAGACTTGGGGGTTATAAAAAAAACCCTCTTTATTGAGAATTATTTAGTTCTGCTTTTCCCGACTTTAACGTAAACCAAATAATAATGAAAAAAAACGCATCAAAATGAAGGTACTGTTCGAACCAGCGATGATCAGTTCTTGATAGCCTAAGGGACGCAACTCTGCAAATGCATTGTGGCGCCTTATACTACTAAAAAGAGGCGACTAAATAAATTGGGTGGTCTTTCTCGCTGATTTGTTTATTTGCGTGTCATCGTACCCCGATGGTTCGGGGAGTCATGTTATCAATCACTGGATTGTCCGGTCCAGACTCAATATATTTACAGGCCACCGTCATTTATTTTTGAAATAGATCAGTGCGGCGTTAAAGAACGAACAAAACAAAAACATACTGAACCACGGTATCAATAAAACTGAGATTTAATATACATGAATATGTACTATCATAAATTGCTATATATCAACAAGGGGTGTATCCATTTCTTACTAAGTGGAAAATGTAGATGTATTTAGGTCACGTGCCTCTTGCAGCCATTTAATATCATGCACTCTATTGAGCGAATTTTAATATTTATATTTTCAAAAAAGGCTTACTGAAGCGCTCGTTCAATCCTCAACCAGCACATGCAAAACACGCAAATGAGATAGATAGAGAGAGAGAGAGAGAGAGAGAGAGAGAGAGAGTGTGTGATTGAGTGAGTGAGTGAGTCAGTGAGTTGCGTTTAACGCCGCTTTTAACAGTATTACTGTTATATCGCGGCGTGCAGGTTAATGTGTGAGGAAAGTGACGTTCGGTGAAACCCACGAGCAGGGGTATGGTGCTGACAAACCTTGAAACAATCAGAGAGAGAGAGAGAGAGAGAGAGAGAGAGGCAGTCATACCGAGATCAATGCATCACAGGTCGCTGTACTTGTACGTTAAATGTCACACTTTAAACACTAGACCAGAAAAGTCTGTTTCGTAAGAAAACACGTTCAATAAGCTTTGATATAATAATGAACTGATTTTATAATGCGTGTTTGCTGTCTAGAATTCTGTAATTAGATGTAAAGCATTGGTGGCGCTTCACCAAGAAAGAAAGACTCTCACCAATGTCTGGATACATACTGTACTATAGCGAATGAGTGCGTATAGTTTTACGCCGCTTTTAGCACTATTCCAGCAATATCATGGCGGGGGACACCTGAAATGGGCTTCACGCATTGTAAGCATGTGGGGAATCGAACCCGGGTCATCGACGTGACGAGCGAACGCTTTACCAACTAGGCTACCCCACTGACCCGTCACTATAATAAACGTATTTGTTCGGCTATCATTGACAGGCAGGTGTTTTCTCGTGTTTTGTGAGCACTTAAGCTTTTTGATTCATCGCTTGTTAAATATTTTGTGAATCTTTTTATGTATCACAGGATCAGAGATACCTTACCCATGCAGTGTTTAAGGTGGTTGTGAATTTGAATTTAAAACGTGCAAAAAATCAGTTGGTATTAATCATCTAAATTAAACATTTGTTTTGTTCATTGCAACGCCATTCTAGGACATTAAAAATACATACGTTACTGCTGATAAGGCGTGGATAGATAAGCTTGACATTTTGCGAGACAGAACCTCTGCTGCCTACTTGTTATACTGGCAATTGAGGGGGATTCTTCAAGCTGCATCAGGGAGACAAGGACGCAGCAGAAATGGCGAGGCAAGATACGTGACGAGTATCTCATAATCCGTTACATCATCCGTAAAAAAACATCTAGGCTGTAACTCTATTGTTGACTAGGAAGAAGGAAATCCATTTGAACCTGACCACCCGATCCCGTTAGTCGCCTCTTGCGACAAGCATGGGTTGCTGAAGGCCAATTCATGCTTGTCGTAGGTTGGTTGGTTTGTTTGTTGTTTAATGCCGCACTCAGCAATATTCCAGCTATATGATGGCGGTCTGTAAATAAGCGAGTCTAAACCAGACAAGCCAGTGATTGACATCATGAGCGTTCGATCCACGCGATTGGGATCGTTGACATGCATCAACCACGTTCAGCGAGCTTGACCACCGATCCCGTTAGTCGCCTCTTACGCCTGTCGTAGGAGGCGACTAACGGGATCGGGCAGTCAGGATCGGTGACTTACTTACTTGATGGTATCGTATTCCCATTGTGTAGATCGATGCGCATGGTGTCAATCGCTGGATTGTCTGATCCAGATTCGATTATTTACGGTCCACCGTCATATAGATGGAATATTGCGGCGTTAAACAAATAAACAAAAAGTACTGTATTCCTCATTTTGGAAACAACTAATTATCTAATGTTATAAAATATTGAATGTAAGGATAGCAGTCTCCTACTTTTAAGTACTGGACAGTATTGTAAAAATGCACGTATTACCCATTAAGGATAAAATGATTGTGTGTAATAAATTTGGGATATTTGCACACACGCAATTTAGCTATTCTCAGTGATGATTGATCAATTGAAGCCATATGAAGTTACAGTGCTTCACATTTAAGAAAAATGAGACATGTCAACCACTGTTCATGACGTCACAAATTCATAGTGAGTGAGTGAGTTGGGTTAAATGCCGCTTTTAACAGTATTACAGTTATATCGCGGCGTGCAGCTTAATGTGTGAGGAAAGCCCAAAGGGATGCAGGTCTCAGACGTTTACCACATTGGTGAAACCGACGAGCACGGGTATCGCGCTGACAAACCTAGAAACATAATCGGTGCCCCCAACAAATTCCTAACATTACGTCATCTTCAGTAAAGTTTCTCTTTAGTGTTGACACTTCATACGTTTTTTTGCTTCATTTTCGCTTAATATGCCAAAGAGTAATAGCCTAGCCAAAACTTGGAATAACGGATTATCGCCTGGCAAAGGCACCATTAATTCACTCGGGAGATAATCCGTTATTACTCGTAGCTTGATGATCATACAGTTTTTTGTCTGGGAAATATACTGGAGAAATAACCTGTTTGTGGCGGTGATGGAATACACAGAGAGTCATACATGTTGTTGCTCACCGACTTTAAAAGGACAATTGAACTGCCGACATGGAATTTATTGATGACACCAGCATATTTTAACTTTGGGATATATATTCGTAAATGGGTAAGAAGTTTTTACAATGGAATTGAATCTTGTGTTCTGGTAAAGGCGTTTGGGTCCAATTTCTTCAGTACATATATTTCGAGAGGTTGTCGCCAAGGAGATCCCCTTTCGCCGTACATGTTTACACTTTGCGCAGAAATACTTGCAAATAATATTATATAATATATATAAGGAATAGAAATCATATCAAAGGAACACAAATGATGATGACACAGGTGATGACGAAGATCTTTTGAAACAATTCGCAAATGATACGAAATGCATGTTAGATTGCAGAGAACCCTGGCTGCATGACTCAAAATAAACTCAGGTAGATCTATAATTCTATATTCTAAAAGAGTTAAAAATGAGGATGCCGTTCACAATGGAAATTGGATTGGGAACAACGACTATTCTAACATTTGGGTACTGGTATATAATTTAGTTAAATCTTTAATAGATAATTAAAAGTTTTGTTTGTTTGTTTGATGTTTAACGCCGCACTCAGCAATATTCCAGCTATATGACGGCGGTCTGTAAATAATCGAGTCTGGAACAGAGAATCCAGCGATTGACATCATGAACATCGATCTACGCAATTGGGATACGATGACATGCATCAACCAAGTCAGTGACAATGACCACCCGATCCCGTTAGTTGCCCCTTATTGAAAGTAATTATAGTGAAAAAGTACCAACGCCTTTCAGTAGAAGTACGGCATTGAAGCCCCTTATTCTACCAGAACTTAATCATCTTTTTTCCCTTCAATATATAACTTACCAGAAAATATCATTAACAATTTTCAAAGTAAGTGCTTCAAGTTGGTTTGGCGAAATAATCATGACAAAACAAAGGCACAAGGTATTAATAGCCAAAGAACTAATTCGGGCTTAAAAGCTCTAGGTGATATGACGCCTTTACAAGAACACATCAACATGGTGTAAAAACAAATATTGCAACTAAATTCTCACAACATAGAAACATTATTCTTTTCCAGAAGGAATTTGAACGGAGTTCGTTTAATTAGTGATGCAATCGTTCCCATCTTTGTAAAGAATATAAAGACATTTTGAAACAATACTAGTTGAAAAACATTGTTGTATAAATTGGAATTCCAAATACAGACGAATATCTCCAATGTCTGTTTTTAAACGTCGCACCCAGCAATATTCCAGCTATAGGACGGCGGTCTGTAAATAATCGAGCCTGGACTAGACAATCTTGTGATTGACATCATGAGCATCGATCCACGCAATTGGGAAAAGATGACATGCATCAACCAAGTCACCGAGCCTTGGTCACCCGATCCCGTTAGTCGCCTCTTACGACAAGCATGACTTGCTTCAGACCAATTCTAACCCTGGATCTTCACCGGTTATAATGTAAGTAAATGCGCAGCTGTTATAACAAGTATTATCATGCCCTAAAGTGAGACTGACCAATCAGAGAGCAGAACTTCAATCCCATATGGCGACTATCCTTGTCGTAAGAGGAGACTAACGGGATCGGGTGGTCAGCGTCACCTGGGGTGACAACATCTCACTGTGATTTTTTTACGTCAGTGACAGACATCTTGGAGCTTCAAACACCCACCTCAAATATTTTACAAGACATTTCTGAACTTCGTTTTTCGACACTGTTTTCTTTATATCATAAATTGTGATGTTCAGGGACATTACTTTAAAAAATCACGTTCGTGGCTTTATTGACAAAGATTATAGTTAAAAATGTCAACAAGGTTTGGCCTCTTAGGTTTGAAACGTAGTCTCCCTTTGATCCTTGACGTCAACGGTTGAAAGTTGTGTCAAGTTTTCATTTTGACATGACATGCAATGTGGGTTCGAATCCCGGACGGGACTCAACCCAGAAAAGTACGCAAATCTGTACTTTACTCAGAAAGTGTTATCCCAAATATAACATTTATTACACGTCCAATAAGGATACCACGAAGTGATAACATTTCGGCCAACACCTTGCCCAATATTTTCCTTCTAACCACATATGACACTGGGTAGGACAACTAAAGACACCATTAGATTGACCAATCAGAGAGCAGACCTACGATCCCATACGAACCCATTTCATACATGTTTTCTTCATTTTCTCCCTAAAATGAAGTGGGTAATATATAGTATAACTCACTCGATTATTACAGATAATCTGTCCCTTGCCAAGTTCTCGCGAATTACACCATTTATTCACTCGGAACATATCATTCACAATTGTTTTAATTACTCGAAGCTCGATAGTTATTCTCTAAATATTGATAAGTTTTACAAGTTCTGGTCATGATGTCAATTGCATTTAATTCTGTAAACGTTCCACATACAACAACAACAACAACAACAAAATAAAACCCACAAACAAACACAAAAAGTATTTCCCATGAGAATTTCATGCTGTAATTCGCTATGCGGTGTAAAGAAAACATACATGAAATGAAACAATTCCTCATATATTTATATACTTTTAATTCTGATGATATTAGCACATCTTACATGCTCTGCCAGATAACATTAGTTTACCTATATTGATATCATTAGACTTAGTGTTAAATACATATAAACACATTTTTATGCTGGAATATTTCTGAGTGCGGCGTTAAACAACAAATAAACAATACCACAATTTTACTTGCACGAGCACGTCCGCCAATTGCCATTAAGAAGATGACACAAATAACCATTCGTAAAAAAATACTGGAATCTTTTAATGATATTTTTACTTTTCTGTGTGTTTTTTTTGTCTTTCGACGGTATGCATCACTTTTTGTATGTTTCAACTGATGAAGTCTTCGATAGCCAATCAATGATCTGGTAATGCGCTTCAAGCACTTGTGAGAGGCATATGTTACGCTCAGTCTGATTGGATAATATCAAGCACATGACCGTGTTAATGTCAGCTTACTTGAGAAGAAACTGTCGCTTGAAAAGGTGACAAAAAGTTGTCATATCAAGGAAATTTAATCTTAATCGGTAAAAGTAGAATCCCAAGAAGTACCAATATCGGATGTACTAAGTGTCTGTCCTTTGGAATTGGACTGAAATTCAGAATAAATACCTTTTATCCGGCTTTTTGAGAGCGAAGTGCGGCTCTCATATCCAACATGGCGGCTGACAGTGGCACCTCCTACTACATGGTAAATGTCTTTAATATTGTTGTTATTTGTTAATTTTGAAATATTTGTCATAAATATTTTCACTGTGAGACGACAGTGTTTTGCAGAAGTAAAGGGGCCATTGACATGGTTCGATCTCTTCATGGTAGGTACCTATAGCTTTCTAAAGCCGAATGTTTATGAACTTGAAATGTTGACACACGACATATTTAAAATCTCAAATTTAAAAATGTTCAACACTTATATATTTTTTTGTTGTTGAAATGACAAACACACATTCCATTAGTCATGAATGGGTTAAAACCAACTTCATGCTGTGTACAGGGAGACAATGAATATCACCAATTAGTCTAAACATTGTCTCTAGTTAGGCCATAAACCTCTCTTGACACTGCACAGAATAACGTATGTTTTTCTCTGTTGACGTCAGAGAACACTGTGTGTTGTTTATCTTGTCTTTTAAGTCGATGGAACTTTGTTGTATTTTCAATATCAGATCGCATTTTCTGTGCATTAAAAAGAGAATGTCAAGAGCAAACCTGTGTTTCAGGTTGGTTCATTTTCTACGACAAAGTTTATAGATTGTTGTCCAAATGTCCTAATGTTTTTTTTTCAAATTTAGTAAAGATGTAGACGAATGTCCTATCCAAAAATCATGAAATTATCCTCATGTCATTTTTCCCTACAGGATTCACTGCCAAGATGAGGCATAAGTGTCTACCATACATGCACCCTTCAAATATTTTTGGCGCAATATAATATTGTTGTACATGTTTCAAGAAGTAAACATCTAGTTTAGATTAGGTATTTCATATGAATGGGTTCGTTCACAGAATTTATTCTGTAGACAACCCATCAATGCATCATTAGTTGCAAATCAACATTTGAACAGCTCTCATGACTATCTCAATAGCATAATTATGACTTTTATAGTTATACTTACCAGATCTAGATAATTTTCCCTTTCAGCTTTGAGAATTGATATCTATGGCCTTTAACCATGTTAACCCAAAGAGCCAGACACAGAAAAGTCAGGCAACAAATGCTTCTGTGAGATTATGTGACCATTTTCATTAAGTGGACGATTTTTCTAAACACGCTAAATATGAAATGGACACTCTTTTTGTGAAATTATTATATCATATAGGAAAAAGAGAAGTTGTCAGTTGACATTGTTTGCAATCACTTTGTGTTTGTTGTCACAGACAAGAGTGGTGTCTGGCTGCATTGTGAATCTGATACTGTTATTGGTTAATACTGTGCAACACTCAATTTGAGGGTGACATTTTTTATCATAATGATATCAGTAATTGAAACTTTGTTGAGTGGGTTGTCAATCTGAATTTATGGAATCACTAACAACAGCCTTTAAACAAAATATGGTGCTCTTTACTTACTAAGCAAGCCTTGCAAAGATTTCGTTCAACAATGCATGTCACTGTTATGATGTCATATCACTCATTGTGATACAAAAAATATGAAGTCACAGTCGTATATGGAAAAGCACCAAATAGCAAGGTAACTGTTGTCCTCAAAACTTGAAGTACATTCTCTTTGTAGATTCCTATTCTGCATGAAATGTATCGCCACATAGCCTTGATGATTGATGAAATCCGCAACCTTGCATTTTGTACTAGCCTATAATTGTACATATATTCTTAAATATGCCTACCCACAACGATTGTAAAAGAAGTACTATTCTAAAAATATCAGCTTCTGCCAAGTCTGCAGTGATGTTGCCGTCAATTTGGCTGTTTCAATAAGAGGGGGTTTATTGTGATTTGACACTTCTTATTGACAATCAAAATCAAGTATTTTCCAAATTCATGGTAGAATTCTACGATTCTTCCATTTTCTCACCATGCCTGGGTTGTGGGTTTCACCATTTATGTCATGTTACCTGCATCACTAAAAGTGAGCTGACTTCCAGAAATGCTTTTCAGAGCAGCATTAAACTATCTCGCTCTGAAAACCCTTTGCAATCGGTGCTAAAAACCTCTGAGTTTGACATAATTTTCAGTTGACTTAAAAATCAATGTCAAGGCTCCAGGTAAAGGCTGTATCAGTGTATGTACGAACGAAAATATGCACGATACGGGGGTGGGGGTTTAGAAAACGTATCAGATACGCATCACAGCATATACATGTACAGTCTAACATTCGTTTACAGACATGTTTCCCAAAATATATATTCTGATTTCAAGCAGCGTATTTTCTTGAGTATAGTGTGCACTTTTTCCCCAAAACACAGTTGTGATGTTTTTGTCCCCAACGCAAAGAATTACTGTGAGCATGTAACACCAAAAATACCATGTCAACAAATCCATCCTGAAGTACGCAAATTAATCATGTAATAACACAGTCTGGTTGCAAAAAGAGATCACTGTATAACTGGACATATGTTTGTAACCTATTTTAATGTTTTTCTTAGAAATTGCATTCAATACTGTTTACATTTATTGATGTGATAAAACATGTGTACAGCTGATAGCTGCTTCGGGCTCACTTTACGAGAAAATACACATGGTAATCGTAATCTCATCAATATAAAACAATGCCTAGTGGAACTGGAAATACAATTTAAACAGTAGATCATCGTGTTTAGTGATACCCTAGAAGGGGTGCACATTATACAATAGTCTTACATGTACAACGAAAAAAGTATTATTCATTCCTGAACTGTTTGCACGAGAGGAGCAGTGGATATCTAAAATGAAATACAAGATTAATCCATTAAATTCCATTCAGTACTCGGAGTGTACTTTTAACTTTTGCCAGTACTACTATATTGGAATAATACAGTACTGATGCTGAAAAATTATCTGCAGCCCTGAATGTGGACATTTTGGCTGACTGAAGAAGACCAAGCAAACTTTTACGAGATACTAGGGTTTCAAGTTTATTATGAGGCATTGTGACTGCTAGATTTGAGCATTGGAACTCAACAGACTGCCTTTGTCTTTCTAATGTTGTAAGAGGTGACTAATGGGATCGGGTGGTCAGGTTCAGGAATTTGGTTGATGTATGCCATTGTATCCCAATTGCTTAGATTGATGCTCATGATGTCAATCCCTGATTGTTTGGTCCTGACTCGATTATTTACAGACCGCTGCCATTCAGGTGGAATTTTGCGAAGTGCTGCGTAAAACAACAAACAAAATTCTAATGGCAGGCTGTTCTGCATGCAAATGCATACTCAAGTAGTATTTGTTTGACAGATATAGATGGCCACTGGATCATCATAGTGACTATCATGTTGTTGACATGTTTCTTTTTTCACTCTGAGCAGAGCAGGAAAGAGTTTTGCAACTTCCTGTTAAGCTTCACAAAATATATGATTTGTGTCATAGGAAAGTAAAGGAGTAAAACTAGCATTCACGTTTTGGGCACTGAAAATATATCTGATAGCATTATGAAAAATCTAACTGTTGTTTGAGAATGTCTAGGTATTCTATTTTCAGTCTTCATTGGGGAAAAGTTTATATCGTAAAGACCCTTGATTTTGCTAAATTGGTCTAAATTGGAAATATTTGTGGAAATGGTTCCCTGCACTCAAAGCTAGACCCAAGTGCCAACTCTAATGACAATCTGGTGCTACATAAGGTGTGCCACTATTTAACACCAGATTGTCATCATAGTTGGCTCCTGGGTCTAACATAGATGACAATCTGGTGTTACATGGTGTGTGGACCCGTGACAGTGTGGGTTACAATTGATCTTCAGCAACCCATGCTTGTCGTAAGAGGCAACTAACCATGCTAACAGGATCGTCTGGTCATCCTCACTGACTTGGTTGATGCCTGTCATCGTATCCCAATTGTGTAGATCAATGCAGTTCATTATGTCAATCACAGGATTGTCTGGTCCAGACTCGATTATTTACAGACCCCCATCATATTGCTGGAATAATGGTGAGTGTGGTGTTAAACAACAAACAAACATAGCGTGTGACAGGGCAGATAATGCGTCTTCTTGACATAGATTGTTGATTGTGGTATCAGACATTATTTTACAGCCACCATGATATGCAGCTGGAATATGTACTGACTCAGACTACGGCAATGTATGTTGTGAAACAACCTGTACGAGGTTGTCGCTGAACATGCTTGGGGATATTCACTCACCATGGTTACATGTGCCCATGCTCACACATTAAGCATATCAGTTATGATATCAATTATAAGTTACTATTATTGCATGGATAGAAATTAGCAAAACTCATCGTCATGGCCATCACTATCTTCTCAAGGCAAGGTTAACTGCCTATTAAAGTCCAGTTTCCACCCTTGCTGAACTAGGCTGGAATTTCAGTGTTATTTTTTGGCTGAATTAATGACTCTATGCATAGTCAAATAAAAATCTCGTAACGATGTCAACATCCGGTTCGTAAACACCATGTTGACTGGCTTGCAGATTTCAGTCGATCGCAGGATTTGCAAAGCATGTGTACCATCAACTAGGTGGCAACATATTTTGCAAATCTTTTCATGTTTTGAATCAAAGTGCTCAAGTGAATTGACACACTTCGAACAAGGGTACAGTCAGGTGTCCCCAACGCCCATTGCTGGTCATGAGAGGTGTCTAATGGATCAGGTGGTCAGGCTCAATGGTTGATTGGGTGTCACGGCATGGATTATTACTCACTAGATAAAATTGTCTTGATTATTTACAGGCCTTCATACCTGAGTTTCAATCAGTTATCAATAATAATTGGTGAAGTGACTGAGCAATTACGCAAAAAATCCAAACGAAATGAACATATTTGAGTGAGTGGTAAACGTTTATTAATGGATTACTTTGTGAACATTTGAGTTTCCATCTTTAGGTATTGACATGATTGACAATAAGAACTCCATTTCGGTAAATGTATACTTTATTTCATCCCAATAGTTTATGTGAGATATCGATGGCACAATTTTCATATCGATAATCAACCATAATTCTGACTATCAATCTTTTTATCTTAATATCTACGTCTGTTTTTGTGTAGTCTCGATGGCCTAAGCGAGCACTCATCGGTTATTATCTATCATTAAAACATCACTATTTACAAATATACTTGCATCAGTGTAATTCGCTCTAATATTCAAACTATTATTACGCATCATTCATCAACTATTAACACACACGAGAGACAACCTCTTCACAAATATTCAAACAGAAATGTAATTCGCTCTAATCCTCAAACAATTTTCATATTGCTCACTTCACACGCAGAGGCAGAAAAAGTTCCTCCTAAATCTTTGTACATGAACATGATGTAAGTGAAGGTACGGAGCCTGCTTACCAGTTGGTCTTGAGCACTTGCCATGTAGATAAGTTCTCTTTCATCTGATGCAGGGAGTATAAATACATGAGAAGAAAATGATGATTGATTGCAGGGAACTGTGAAGATACAGCGATGTCTGGCGTATTCAGTGTCAGTTTCACTTAAGGCTGGAGAAAAATTTTCCTGGTACATTTGGGCAGTGTGACCTATAGGGGTTGAATTGTGTCTTGATGTGCAGGTTATGCACTATTTGTTGTCCAATATCCTGAATAGGGACAATTAAGAAACATGCATGTCTTTCCATTCTTTTTTAACTGTTCAAGATTACATCTTCCTGAGCCAAGGGAGTTAACTGACCATTAAAGCTTAGTTTCCACCCAATCTTCACGAGGCATAGGTGTTAACTGTCTATAAAAAGTCCAGTAACCACCCTTGCTGATCTAGGCTGGAATTCCGGAGTTATTTTTTGGCTGAATTAGTGACTCTATGCATAGTCAAATCAAAATCGTGAAATGAACTAGATGTCCGGTTCGTAAACAACATAGATTTCTAATGTGCAGATTTCGATTGACTGCAGGTTTTGCAAAGCATGTGAACTGTCTACTGGGCGTTGACAGATAATTTAAAAATCTTTTCATGTTTTTAATCAAGGTGCTGAAGTGATTTGATGCACTTCGCGGGGTAAGACCCATTTTATTACAATATAGATCTTGATTTTCGATCAGATCGTTTTGACAGGGCACCGCCATTTTGTTTGAAGCAAATGCAAGTGATATGATAGATGGTATCTGATTTTGTCAATAGGAAGGACATAGAAGGGACATAACTCGTAATAGCTGCTACAATCAACATGATCAAGCCTGGAAATTCAAGCCTAATTCGGCAATCGTGGAAACTGGACTTTTATGGACAGTTAATGCCTTTGACTTGGGGAATATGCTTCTATTCATGCTAAACTGGGCTGGAAATCCCAGTCCAGTCCAGTTCCCACCCTTTCCGAGCTTGACTGGGATTTCCAGTCTAGTTTAGCAAGGGTGGAAACTGGACCTTTATATTCAGAGTTAACTCCGTTGCCTTTGGCAGATGTAAGACTGTTGATGAGGCGGTACAGAAGCCTTCTGTGACTTTAACTACTATTCTGAAGTCTGTGTCTAGTAAACTTCCGTTAGGTCTAGTAAGCTTAGTTAAGCTATTAAAAGAAAGCTAATAAGAGCCTGGATGAAAACTCTAAAATATACCATGATGCACTATAAATGCTGCGTGCCAAGTTCAGGCGAGTAGACTCAAACATCATTGGTTCAGACTGCAGTTGTAGCACAAGGTTTCTAAGCATGCAAAGAATGTAACCTGGTAAAGTGTAAACATCAGTTAATGAAACAAGTATTCTCTACTTTAATTGTATGAACGTCACAAAGAATATCACAAATAGTATTTCATCAGCCGCTGTGAACAGCAATAGCAATATATATGGCTATATCTGAGCCCACACACCCCACCTACTCAAAATATATTTCCTATTTCCTCCCATTACCAAATAAGGTAGGTTAGTTGTTTTTGTGTGTTTTTGTTCACGTTTGTGTTTCTTCTTTACGCATAGCTCCAGATAGTATTTTTTGCCATTAAATATATACTCACAAGTTACCATTCACATTGGGTATTGATAGATTTCATTGGGTATTCAGTGTGTCTATATTTACTTAAGTCCAGTCTATTTGGTATTTTTACACCATGAATACAGACATATGAACAAGATAAAAATTAATTAATTTTTTTTCTATATTTGTTTGCCGCCCAAAGTGTGGAACATGTCACATAAACTCTACACCAATATACCCGTCTAATTTCCAATAAGCATGATAAGTAAGACGCAATGTCTTTTTCATGCGTTAGTGGGGGCGGTCAGGTAGCCTAGTGGTTAAAGCGTTTGCTTGTTGTGCTGAAGACCCGGGTTCGATTCCCGACATGGGTACAATGTGTGAAGCCCATTTGTGGTGTCCCCCGCCGAGATATTGCTGGAATATTGCTAAAAGCGGCGTAAAACCATACTCACTCACTCTCTCATGCGTTATTGTCTGAGTTCGTGGATGTGTAATGCCTGCCAATAAGGATCTATAAAGAAATACAGGTATCCAAGCTGAAAAGGATACATATAGGTAATAAACAGTGTTGTTATACAAGGGTTTTGAAATAGCTCTTGTCCATCTGTAATAAGGGCTGGGATGATACACCATCTTGCAATCCAATACGGATCACGATACCTTGCTCACAATCCGATACATATCACAATACTTGTAAGGGAGGATAAGAATTTATGGATGAACAACTTCTTTATTACAATAAAGAAATACCGCGATCCACCGATGCATCGGTGTATCGCCCCACCACTACTTGTAATGTTGATTTTATTTGGCACATTTTACACAAATATGCCATACAGCTGGAATATTGCTGAGTGCGGCGTTAAACAACAAACAAACAAACAAATATGAAGCTTTTCTAGACCTCTGTTTAATAAGTACCCAATAGACTGGACCCCGGGGATAAAATAGTACCCCCAAAATATCAATACCCAATGTGTGTGTTAATGTTAGTACATATAGAATACTAGACAAGCTCCCTTGTAATGCCAATTTTATGAAACAAGTGAATAGTTCTGATATCTGAAGAACTGAAGTGAGTCAGATACCAGAACTATTCACAAGATCCATAAACATGGTATCACACGGATCTCGTTTAGTATGTTATTTATTACTTGCTGTTTATAAAATAAGTTAAAAAGTTTTACCATGTTTACTGTCGTGTGTGTATTTGCAGACATCTAGGCAATCCACAGCTTACTGAAGTTGAGTTTAACAAATTAATACTTCAAACTTGTCCAAAGTTGATACTTATTAATTTGATACCATACAACGGCCCACCTTAGAATTAAGGCATCTTTTCCACAAAGCTATCATAGCACTAAAGTCATCGTAAGTCCCATTCTTCAACATAGACTTATGACTGTCATTGCCCTACGATCGCTTTGTGGAACGGGACCCTGCACCCCAAAGTTTACAATCACATCACAATTCCCTGACATAATTTGTGGAATTTGTTTTGCATGAGCCACTGACAAAACAATGCCATATGACGTCAGCCGAGTGTGCATAAACTCCTCATTGATCTATCATTATACATGCAATGCCATTGGAAAAGCCCAGGGATGTTGGGAGTTTTCAATATTTGTTAGTAGAACTTGTTCCTGCAGTACATAATCATACACAATGGTATTACACAATGTGAAATACGGCTGTATGTTATTGAACGGGTGATCTTTTCAAGGGCTAGTAATAATGTACCAGTAAATACTCAACATGCTCAATGCTAGATAAAAATTGTTGAGCACTGATGTATTTTTGACCAGGAAGAAATACTTAGACAGATGCTTATATCATGTATATGGGACTATATCCCCTATTTGCATTATCCTATCAGTCATGTCAGGTGATAAGCTTGTGTATGCTGTGGACATGGTGGAGCGTATTTGTATTCATGCTGATCTGCTTGATAAGGCAATGTTTACTAAGGCAAGTTATGTCAACAAACTCGAAGTCCGTGGGTGTGTTTATACAGTATACGCAACCACTGGACATTGTTTCATAGTGTTTGTTGTTTACTATGTATAAATCCTTTATTCAGAATTTTCCTATACTAATTTAGCCTCTTGTACAGACTCAAGACCATATATTTAATACAACAATCGCCCTATTCCATTCTTATTCTGTTCTCAGGGATAGCAGAGAACATTTTTATTTAATCTAATACAAATTATGGTGTAATACTTTAACAAGAATTGATACAGAGTATTTTTCAGCAGTAATCTGACAGTTCATGTGGTATGATTCAGAGACCTTATATGAAAATGTTATGGCAAGAACTCGTTGACCCCTAGACTTCCCCAATCAGTGTTTGAAATTAAAGAATGAAAGTCAGTTTGAAAAGTTTGCATGTTTTAAGTGTCCGTGGGTTGGTTATTATTTATGTTTATTTTCTAAATATTCATCATGTCAGTTGAGAGAATAATTTTTTGGGCTGTGTTCAGATTGGTGGATAAAATTGCAGACTGCATTTTAACAAATTATTCCAAATAATTGTCATCTTATGATCCTGTTTGTAAGAAAATTAAAGTCTTTATTGTCTCTCCTGAAGTGTTAATACAAATATAGTGGTTGTTAATTATAATGAAAGAATGATTTGTTCAGCTTTTGAGGTTGAAATAGAAAGTTATTTATGTAAAACTTCCATGTTTTTTAACAATCAAAGCTGTAGAGAAAAATCTCAATCCATTTGATGTGTTTAAAACTGAAACAAGGTAATTGACATGATGGATTGTCTTAGTGTCAAAACGTCTCAATTTATGTACATGTACACAGCATTAATTTAACATGTTTAACAAGATCCTCATGATAATTTTCTCTCTATCTGAAACATAGCTAAGACAATTGAAAGGGACCTCCTGATACAGGGAAAGTTTCCTCTGAAAACATGTAGAGTGGATTGCGTTCAGAGGCTTGCTAATAGTGAATATGTCAATAACACAATGTGTCTATGACAATAGCCACTTCCGTTACCTGTTGAACATTGCTGTCACAGCAAGCATAGAATGTCAATTTCATCCTGTGTGACTGTGATGCCTTTTGTGTGGCTGTAACCATGCTCTATGTTGGATTAATGAGCTATAGGCAACACCTGGAAGTGAGTACGTGTCACACACACAGGTCATCGTCTGTAATAGCAATATACATGGGTGATGTGGGTCTACATGTCTTGATCATTCATGGTACATCAGGTTTTTGTCAGAGCCAATGAGAGAAGTTTCCATTGCCTATACAGGCTAAGTGGCACTCTTGTAAATCATAATGTTAAATAAATATAATGGTTTGTGGTAGGGCACGGACAATACACCAACTGTGCCATCCGATATGTATCACGATACCTTACTCACGATCCGATATGTATCAAGATACTTGCATGTGCTCTTAGCATGCTTGTCAGTGGTGCGTAAGCCATCTTTTTCATCGAGAGGATGGCCAAATACCTGGGACACTGATGATTTACAGTTGGCAGGGTGAAGTATGGCACAACAAATGAAAATATGTATGTTTTCCATATAAACTTTCACTACTGATTAGTATTTAGTGGAACAATTATTAAATCAAACATTTAAGGTCAGAATCAATATTTTTTACTGAGCGTGCAACTGTGATTGATACTTGTATCGAGAAGTAAAAAATCGTGATCCACAGATGCATTGGTGTATCGCCCCACCACTAGTTTGTGGTCATGATGATGATGATGATGTTTATTTGTGATGGTTATTGGCTAGTGGTGGGACAATACACTGAGCATCGATGGATTGCCATTTGTTACTTCGATACAAAATTACAAGTATCAATCACAATCACACACAAAGTAAAAAGTATCGATACTTACCTTAAACATGTTAAACATATTCTTAAATAAATATTACACCAAACACTAATTACAAGTGAAAATGAGCAGTGAAAACATAAATATTTTCATCCATTGTGCCATGCTTGACACTGCCAACTGTAGATCGCTAGTGTGCAAGGTATTTGACCTTTCTGTCAATGAAAAAGGTGGCTTATGCACAGATAAATATCATGATGCGTATCGGATCGTGAGCAAGGTATCATGATATGTATCGGATCACACAGTCGGTGCATGATCCCAGCCCTAGTATTGGCTATCAACAGTGATCAACATTGTTGCAATGTACGTGAGTGGTGAGGTTCATTTCTTGACATCAATTCTTGACCTTTTTGGGCACAAGTTTGTACTTATTAAAGGAGGTTGTCAATTTAATGACTGTTCACAGGTCATCGTTTACTGTAATGTCTATGAGTGATGAGGCTTTTCATTTCTTGAGCTGAGTGCTTGACTTTTAAAGCACATATGTTATGTTTATTAAAGGAGGCTTTCAATTTAAGAGACTGTTAATGCTTGTTGTAAATCAACTCTGAAGTGAAACATTTGTATTTATTATGTAACCGTGAGGACTTGGCCTATTTAAAACTTACGCTGTTATTAAACTATTTTATAACATCACATGCAGATGGAACTAGACACACATCTGCTCATTCGACTGGGAAACTGCAATGTATTCCTAAAGGGATAATCTATTCACACTAGACCCTTCTCGTTTTCATAAAAGACCAGAGGTGCATAGACCCACTATGTTTCTCACTGGAATATGTCAAGTCCGTGAGTTTTTGCATTTCCTGTGATCTATGGCAAGCCCTGCACACAAATGTTTGAAATAGAGGATATGGATGCACACTTATGTCCGATGGTAGTGCAAGCATAGTGGAAGTATAAGGTGCTGAGCATCACTAAAAAACAAAATGTTCCTGGCCACAGCTACTTTGACCAAGTGGACAGTAATTATGTCGCCCCGACGTCAAGCGATGCAATCTTGTGTTCATGAATCGTGCTCCAAAGTTGGAATAGATAATGTAGCTTAACAGTAAGTACAGCCACTCTGCTGACTTCTATGAAATCACATTGCCAACATGATATGAGCGGATTGTCTTTATTCACCTATACTGAACTGAGCTTGAAGCTAGCTGTACCAGTGAAACTAGAATGCCAATAATTTGAGCTTGGTGATGTTTGTGTGTACATGTGTCTAATAATGAACCTGAATTTATGGAGTCAGCATCTTATTGTTTCATATTATCCATCTCCAAGAAAGCTACATGCTGAACAGCATTTGAAATTGTGACTATTCCTATAGTCCTTGCCAAACTACCCAACAGTTAAGGTATCATAGGGACTAGAAATTTGGCATTATTAAGGGTTTTGCTATATATATATTATCATTATAAAGACTAGTAGACTAAACTGTTTGTTTCTATTGCTGCTTTATTGCTAGGTTGCTGACCTGTGAGGATCCAGGTTAGAATCTGCCTTCAGCAACCCTTGCTGTTGTAAAAGGCGACTATGCTTGTGGTAAGAGGTGACTGACAAACAGGGTGGTCAGGCTCGCTGACTTGATTGATGCATGTCTTTGTATCCCAATTGGGGTAGGACATTTGTCAATAATAATTGAGCCAAGGCCAGTAAGCCAGTGGACGACAGTATGAGCAAGCATCAGTTACAAGGACTTATTCTACCTCGGAATCCGCATGGATCCTCAAGAATGGCTTACATTTCCAATATAATATGTACAAATGTCACACAGATCTTATCACAGTGGGAGTGAAGTAATTATGTTTTGTTATGTTAGTGTTTCAACTGCACTACTCAAAACGAGTGCTCTGAAATATTTATTGTTAAGAAGTTTCTATATCATGTATATGTTTTGATGTAAATGTGCATATCGTAATATGTATCGTATCCTATTTTACCTCTGTAATACAGGACTCCTGGGCGTGGGACAGCTAAGGCTTGTAGAAGGTTTTGGCATAACCTGATAACCTGGTATGGTCAAACATTTGGTTTCTGTTGTTACTTAATCTATGACTGACTATAAGTGCCTCTCTTTGAGTCACACATGAAACTGGAGCAGTAGGTCTCTGTATATTTATGCATTAGCTTCACACTATTTGACACCTGTAAAGTTACAGTTTCCTCAATAGATTTTGACAGCGCGAAATCTAATGTCACTGTAGCAGGGTCAGTGCACAGCCATGTTAAAATGACAACCTCAGTTATGATGGCTGTTGGAAATATTGTGTGTGTGTGTGTGTGTGTGTGCGTGCGTGTGCGTGCGTGTGTGCGTGCGTGCGTGCGTGTGTCTGTGTCTGTGTCTGTGTGTCTGTGTCTGTGTCTGTGTTTATATGCTACTTAAGCCATGTGATAATTGCTTAGTGATGTTTATAATTGACATGTGGATTAGTCACAGACTGAAATACTGTTGCAATTAGTTCTGAACCTGGAAAAGAAGAGGCTGTTTAGATTTGAAAAGCCATAAACATGATAAAGAAACAGATTGGCAGCAATTTTGTTCAGTTGCTTTACAAAGAGTATTTAATCTTCTTTTCTGACTCGTTGCATGAGAATTTTGTCACGGTGCCATATCGGATGAAGTTTTCATCATCATGTTCATCTCAGCTTGTTATGGTAATTGTTACAAATTGCTTATCTGCTAACTATGTATGGCACGGAAACAGAAAAGGTCCACGCTCCCCTCAAATCCCTCCAGTGGAAGATATCAAGAAGAAAAATGTGTCTGTGTAATCCAAGGTTTCTACTACCATGCCAAAAGCTCTTGCGTCTTGAAATGGTCTCTTTTTCATCATTGTCCATTGATTTTAGTGTTAGTAATCATGAGGGTAATGGGACTTTCTTAGCTGAATATCCTTGACCATGTTGACCAAACAATATTTTCCAGACTCAGGCTGCAAATTGAATATTTTCTTCCAGTTACAGAACTAATTTCTTTGTTAATCATGACAACTATGAACTATTGTTCTTGCTGATGCTTTGGTGCACCTCTCGACATCGACCAGGCACCATATTTCAGTGATGCTCAAATGTGCATACACCAGTAATGAGTAGTGTTGGAAAATAAATTTGTCAAAGCAATAGATCATGAGCTCTCAGTTGGGCAGTGTTCCAAATTCAGATGCTTCCCTGACCAGATAAGACATATGATAGAGTAACTGTTGTTTTATTTGTTTGTTTTCATGTGATGATCAATTGACGTATCATTTTGACTGTTGTTTGGTGGGTTTGGCAAGGATGTCTTTGTGTTCATGCTCCAGATGGGACATTGTCTATGTTGTGTTGCCTGAAAATATGAACAAACATCACATTCTTCCAACAAACTTGCTTAGCTTATATTCTTTCCACATTTTTATGTTTTGTTGCAAATAAGCAGAATGCACTCTAGAAAAGTATCAAGTTTCTTTCAGTTTTTTTACATGTCTTTTAAAAAAAAAGAATCATTTTCAAAAATCAAAGGCCTTGAAAATAAGACTTTTAGTTTTACTGTACCACCAAAACATGGCAAATTGAAATATTTTTTTTTATCATTTTTCATTCATGAATTGTTATCATGGTTATATCTTTCATAAAATGACTATTTTGAAAGGAAAACTTTGACTGTGTGTGATTATCGACACTTTGCAGCTGTCTAAGTTATCTTGCCATTGTATGTGTATTGTTTCCTGCACAATTTGCAGATGGCCTCATTATGAATTTTAGTTTCGACTATGGTCTTTGATGGAACTTCAGTTTCAGTTTCTGACTCTGTAATGCTTGCCCACCATTATCAGAATTTCAAGCAACATTTGCTTTCAGGACCCCCTTAAAAAATGTGTTTCTGGTTTCCACGACAGACCTAACCTGAAGCACTGACCCTTAACTTTTTAAAAAAGAATTTTTTTTAAGTTGCACCCTAACTATACTTGAAACCTGAAATATTCTGTATTTTATGTCACTTACGTAAACTTGTTCCAGTTCGGTAATAAACAAGTCTTTTTCCTCATTTTAAAGCAGACTTTTACTGACATATTAAAATTATCTTTAAAAAATGATAATTAAAAATGCATTTTGGGGAAAAAACTGAAATTGAAAACACATACTTTTTGTTGTTGGCCTTCATTGCAAGTTTTTGTAAAACACGGCTTTTGTCTGTAGCTGATGTCAATGGCCTGTCATTCTGGTCAGGGCAAATGATAAATGGAAGGGAAATATACTTGATACATGTCAAGAGCCAGCTCTTGAAATCAACGAGAGTCGAGAGTCGTACATGACATAGTCATATATCATTGAGTGCAATAGACATGGCATTTCATGATCTGGTCGTTATGACACATGTCAGGTTCACTAATAAAGGATTAAGTTTGACCTTTGTTATATTGGAAATGTGTATGTCTAGATTCTTAGTCATATACAACTTGTTGACATTTGTTTTGTGAGTTCTTGGACTTATCATAGTGTATCATGGTGTATTGCAAGTTGAAATTGTTTTGCAATATTTTTGAAACAGTTGTATCAGTATTAATTTGTGGTGGAAAAATTATGACAGGTTGTGAAGGGGAGGCAACTCTAGTTCTTTTGAAGCACTGATGATCAAAATGTTTGATCAATATACAAGATGTTTAGTGCCATATTTAATGTAGTGGATGTCATGTTTTTATTGACTGTTTCAGGATATTATTGCTATTTTGTTTTTATTACAGTTAATGATAATATAATCAACATAAGAAGGCTGGATATTTCATGCACCGGACTCAAGGACTTGTGACCACTCATAATTAGCTGGTCCTTAAGACAATTCCCTTGCCCCGGAAACTTCAAGATTTTATATGTTTTCATGTGCAAGATTTTCAATTGGATGGTCAAGTGGGGTCATGTGGGTCAACTACAAAATCATTTTCAAAAGAAATCATGCTGATAGCAACATTGGAATGTAGGGTACAATCTTGAGCATCTTATATTGCAGCAAATGTCAATGTATTTTACATTCACCTGCAAACAGTTTCTAATAGTCTCAATGACGAGTAGGGTGCTGCTGATATGGAAAGTGTCTGTTTTCAGTTAGCCCATGACTTCCGTTTGTTGTTAGTTGTTTAACACCACACTCAGCAACATTCCAGCTGTACGACCGCGGACTGTCAATAATCAAGACTGGACCAGACAAAACAGTGATTGACATCATGAACATCGATGTACGCAATTGGGATACGATGTCAATTACTGGATTGTCTGGTCCAGTCTTGATTATTGACAGGCTGCCGTCATATACATATATCTGTAATATTGCCGAGTGTGGTGTTAAGGAAAAATAATTAATAAAATCATGACATTCCAGAGCTGGCATTCTTTGTTTCTGCTTTATAACATCTGGGCACTCCATGTCTCCATGATCTCTCCATGTCTCCATGATCTCTCCATGATCTCTCCATGTCTCCATGATCTCTCCATGATCTCTCCATGATCTCTCCATGTCTCCATGATCTCTCCATGATCTCTCCATGTCTCCATGATCTCTCCATGTCTCCATGTCTCCATGTCTCCATGATCTCTCCATGTCTCCATGATCTCTCCATGTCTCCATGATCTCTCCATGTCTCCATGTCTCCATGATCTCTCCATGTCTCCATGATCTCTCCATGATCTCTCCATGTCTCCATGATCTCTCCATGTCTCCATGTCTCCATGATCTCTCCATGTCTCCATGATCTCTCCATGTCTCCATGATCTCTCCATGTCTCCATGTCTCCATGATCTCTCCATGTCTCCATGATCTCTCCATGATCTCTCCATGTCTCCATGATCTCTCCATGATCTCTCCATGTCTCCATGTCTCCATGATCTCTCCATGTCTCCATGATCTCTCCATGTCTCCATGTCTCCATGATCTCTCCATGTCTCCATGATCTCTCCATGATCTCTCCATGTCTCCATGATCTCTCCATCTCTCCATGATCTCTCCATGATCTCTCCATGTCTCCATGTCTCCATGATCTCTCCATGTCTCCATGATCTCTCCATGTCTACATCTCTCCATGATCTCTCCATGTCTCCATGTCTTGAGTTGATGTTTTTCCAAATTGGCTCATGAGGCAGTTTGTGCAGGAAAATGATCTGTAGTCTAAGTGTGTTTATGTCCCATTTGGATAACCGTTTGATATTCCTGAAGTTTGATCCATGAAATGACTTAATCGTTGATCCGGTGGTCACAATGGCTGCTGATTATGAATAGTGTTATTTGTCACTGGTTAGTCTGGTGCTACAAGCTACAGTGAACAGGCTGTAATATTCCTGACATATACATGACTTTGTGTGATAAGCCAGCCATTTGTAAGAGTTGTCCCCCTTTGTATGGTTAGAAAGAACCATGGGAGTTTACCATGTGAACATTAAATGAAATTATACACGTATATATTTGTTAGAGATTAATGGCGTTATGACGTTTTTGTGATTTTACCAACTTTTGACAGAACATCCTTCTGTATCTCTACTAAATTGGAAAATTATGATCACGACACTTGGACAATTAGTCTGTGACTTTAGCCACTTTTACAAAGCCTGAGTCTAGTAAAATTCTGTTAGGACTAGTAACATCAGATAATAAATTTCTTTCTCTTTAACAGTAAAATCTACTGAGCATGATGCTAAGAGCCATGTTGGGGCTTGTGGACTCGAAAGGTTTTGGCACAGTGTGAGAGACTGTAACTGGACTATGTCCTAGAAAATGAACTAACCCGAAACCGGAATATTTACTTCCCGACCCTCCACCCTATCCTGTGAACATATCTAATGTCCACATGGACATCTGACTCGATGGTAGTTCTGTAACCGATATCAAGTACTAACAGAATCAGATATCTCACAAGTCAGAATCCTCTTTTATCCCAGTTTTGGCTTTGTGTCAAGTTAACTATGGCCAGGCCAAACAATTAAGAGTCACGATCACCTGTAACGAGATAGTCTTATTCACCACAGGTAAAGCTTGGTCATGGCTGGGTGATTGCCAGGTCACTGGAGTACATCGAAGTCACACGATGTGGGCTCTCACTATCAACGGGGGTGGGGTGTGTGGGAAGGGGCGTTGACACTGGTGGTACGAGACTATTTTTGTCAACATGAGCAATTGACAAGACATGAAAAGTACGCAGATGATCAAGCCGAACTAGGACACACAGGAAGTGATTTTTACATGCCTAACACTCACAAAGTTATGGAATAAGCTTTGTTTATGTTGTTGTACAGTGTGTTGGAATATCATTTTCTGACATTTTGTGAGTATTGATTAAGTTTTTCTTTTTGAGTTTGAATTTTGTTCAAGGTGATTGTAATTCTATTCATGAAGGCTGATTTAGCATTTGTACTTGTGTAGGCAATGAACTGCTCTTTGTTTTTGAGTCTATCGGATATTACCATGTTTATTACGATATATTCATGGTCATATACATAATGTGAATGATGTGACACATGCTTAATTTGTATCAGAGACGTTGGGTTTTGTTGTTTTTCATGCATATGTTTTTTTCACAATGTATACAGGGTTTTACCTTGACTTACAAAAGTGGGAGTATTGTATACAGGGTTTTACCTTGACTTCCAAAAGTTGGAGTATTGTATACAGGGTTTTACCTTGACTTCCAAAAGTTGGAGTATTGTATACAGGGTTTTACCTTGACATACAAAAGTTGGAGTATTGTATACAGGGTTTAACCTTGACTTCCAAAAGTTGGAGTATTGTATACAGGGTTTTACCTTGACTTACAAAAGTTGGAGTATTGTATACAGGGTTTTACCTTGACTTACAAAAGTTGGAGTATTGTATACAGGGTTTTACCTTGACTTACAAAAGTGGGAGTATTGTATACAGGGTTTTACCTTGACTTCCAAAAGTTGGAGTATTGTATACAGGGTTTTACCTTGACTTACAAAAGTTGGAGTATTGTATACAGGGTTTTACCTTGACTTACAAAAGTTGGAGTATTGTATACAGGGTTTTACCTTGACTTACAAAAGTGGGAGTATTGTATACAGGGTTTTACCTTGACTTCCAAAAGTTGGAGTATTGTATACAGGGTTTTACCTTGACTTACAAAAGTTGGAGTATTGTATACAGGGTTTTACCTTGACTTCCAAAAGTTGGAGTATTGTATACAGGGTTTTACCTTGACTTACAAAAGTGGGAGTATTGTATACAGGGTTTTACCTTGACTTCCAAAAGTTGGAGTATTGTATACAGGGTTTTACCTTGACATACAAAAGTTGGAGTATTGTATACAGGGTTTTACCTTGACATACAAAAGTTGGAGTATTGTATACAGGGTTTTACCTTGACTTCCAAAAGTTGGAGTATTGTATACAGGGTTTTACCTTGACTTCCAAAAGTTGGAGTATTGTATACAGGGTTTTACCTTGACTTACAAAAGTTGGAGTATTGTATACAGGGTTTTACCTTGACTTACAAAAGTTGGAGTATTGTATACAGGGTTTTACCTTGACTTACAAAAGTGGGAGTATTGTATACAGGGTTTTACCTTGACTTCCAAAAGTTGGAGTATTGTATACAGGGTTTTACCTTGACTTACAAAAGTTGGAGTATTGTATACAGGGTTTTACCTTGACTTACAAAAGTTGGAGTATTGTATACAGGGTTTTACCTTGACTTACAAAAGTGGGAGTATTGTATACAGGGTTTTACCTTGACTTCCAAAAGTTGGAGTATTGTATACAGGGTTTTACCTTGACATACAAAAGTTGGAGTATTGTATACAGGGTTTTACCTTGACATACAAAAGTTGGAGTATTGTATACAGGGTTTTACCTTGACTTCCAAAAGTTGGAGTATTGTATACAGGGTTTTACCTTGACTTCCAAAAGTTGGAGTATTGTATACAGGGTTTTACCTTGACTTACAAAAGTGGGAGTATTGTATACAGGGTTTTACCTTGACTTACAAAAGTTGGAGTATTGTATACAGGGTTTTACCTTGACTTACAAAAGTGGGAGTATTGTATACAGGGTTTTACCTTGACTTCCAAAAGTTGGAGTATTGTATACAGGGTTTTACCTTGACATACAAAAGTTGGAGTATTGTATACAGGGTTTTACCTTGACATACAAAAGTTGGAGTATTGTATACAGGGTTTTACCTTGACTTACAAAAGTGGGAGTATTGTATACAGGGTTTTACCTTGACTTACAAAAGTGGGAGTATTGTATACAGGGTTTTACCTTGACTTCCAAAAGTTGGAGTATTGTATACAGGGTTTTACCTTGACATACAAAAGTTGGAGTATTGTATACAGGGTTTTACCTTGACATACAAAAGTTGGAGTATTGTATACAGGGTTTTACCTTGACTTCCAAAAGTTGGAGTATTGTATACAGGGTTTTACCTTGACTTCCAAAAGTTGGAGTATTGTATACAGGGTTTTATCTTGACTTACAAAAGTGGGAGTATTGTATACAGGGTTTTACCTTGACTTACAAAAGTGGGAGTATTGTATACAGGGTTTTACCTTGACTTACAAAAGTGGGGCCCAGAGGACCCCCAATAATTAATTCTGAAGGGTCCTTGCTGGCAATATGAGGGTCCTGTAAAGTAATGAAATGGTGTAGTGTACTGTACAAGATAATTACTAGGGCTGTTACGATTCACTCGCGTATTTGGTGAATAGAACCGTATCCATTCATGAATTGAATTCGTTATTTGTGGTCACTAGAATCGAATATTCATGAATATGCAGTCATGTGCATTTAAAATATCCATAAGAACATATTATACATGTTATATGCATAGATTTCTTCAGTGACAGTATTTTAGTCACTGGTCATTGTCGCATTTGAGCAGACACTAGTACCTGGATAAGTGAAGTATGTAAATGTATAATAAATTAATAATTAACAAACCATGTCAAATAATTTATTTTGTTGTTGTTTCACTGAATATCATAAATGATACATCAACTGCTGACTTGTTATTATTTGTGAATAAATATTCTTATTCGTTACCCTATATTCATTATACGCATCATATTCGCCTTATAGTGTATTTGTTGCAGCCCAAATAAATACTTTAAAGCCTGGAATGAATCAATGTGGACAGTGGTCATGATTGATGGGTGAAATGACAGACACCCATAACTGCTCTTGATGCGCTGTAGGTACAATGAATATTATTATGCGCTGTATACATGGTATATGCTTTTCCTGCGTCCATTCTCTACATTAGTATGTTCTGTAAAAGCCGTGTATAGAATACTACAGACCAAAAACAGTATATACCGTATTCGACGTAAGAAGCACCCCGCTCTAATAAGTGCCCACGTCGATATTTGCTGATATATTGGCTAGTGAACAATCTCAATTAGCACCTCTTCCGATTGATCAATGTACACAAGACCTATTTATTCATGTATAATACACACTCGTGTGTTATATGCACCCACAATTGTGGGCAATTAAATTCTGGAAAAATATATCTGTCGTATATAAACATTTCAGGCTGTCAGCATAAACCACAAAATTTATCTTTCAACTCTGTTTTTTTTTTCACAAAAATAATATTCTTATAAGAGCCCTTTATTTCTAATTTTGAGAGCGCCCTGGACGCTTATTACGTTGAATATGGTAGTTGTATTTTTTCCCCAATTTTTTTTTCATGTTGATTTGAAAAAAATCCCCTATTTTGCAAGGGCCAGACTAGATTTTTGCAGACCGCCACAATATAGCTGGGGTATTGTTTTCTGTAGTGTTAAATAATATTCACTCGAACATGCCACTGGCCATGACAGCTGTGAAATTTGGTTAGGTTGTAAATTGTTTTAACCCATCACCCAAAATAATATCGATTTTACCAATCATGGCTGGGGTTGGGGAAAGATTTCGTCATATGTCGACATACCGAGATTCGATACAAAACGATGTTACATAGTATGTTGCCATATTCTGACAGTATCAATGCAGTATGACATTATCACCAATACTGCATATCAAATTTACTTGGTTGCTTCATGTTTATCAAATTTTGGAAACATAGAATCTAGAGAACAATACGTTTGTTTAAAGAAACTTTTGTCATCTTTTGCATGTTTTGTCTTTCTTTGTCATGATAATATGCTGGTCCTCTGTGTATGGCCCCAGTTGTAAGGACAGCGATATGAGACCCTGTTAGATCTAACATTTCCTGTCAGTTTATAGGCTGCACTGTATGCATAGGATGTGAAATCAGCTGAACCAGGAAGAGAAAGTATTTTTGAACCCAAAAAATTCTGTTTCATCATGTTAGCTGTATGTTTTTGTCAATCACGTCTCAGACATTAACTTTCACATTCGCATTCTTGGCACATACCTCTCCTTTCTGAACCCGCTTACCTTGAACCGAAAATGGATATTTTGAGACTCGTGGTAAAGGTAAGACTGATTTGAATATTAATTATCATAACTGTTTCATGTGTTCTCAGGGCATTAATTATCCCATTTGTGGCAAGTTTTAGTGTATAAACAGTCGAAAATGCAACTGTTTTATCTTCTGAAAACTGAGAAAGTTGTTTGAGCACCTGCAGGCCAAGATAATCACTTGCAATATTTTATTGGAACTACATGTTGCTTATTGCTGCCAATCAGAAACTTACAAGAGACAACCATTAGGCAGTTGCCATGGTTGCAAATGTAAACAAGATTGTGTAACATACTGAAAGAAATCCGCTGATATCCCTTTTTATGTAATAAATCTGTGGAAAGAATTCTAGCATTTTTGGGATTCTTGATTCTGAAGGGGAGGACTGTTGATGTTAAAAAAGTGCAAGAGTATTTCTAGGGCAAACATGTTCAACATGAAAAGATATTTGTTTGTTTGGATCTCCCAATATGGTATTTTTAAGGGAGAATGGTATTTTTTCATCCACTATGCAACATGTAAACGTGAACTATCCTTTAACTGAAAACATTGGAAATTCCTGTGCACGTGTTGAGTTTTGGATCTTTCATGTAATACAACACGTACATGAGAAGATGATAGGTTTTCTGTTCCAGCATGTAAAAAGTGAACGATTTTGGCAGGGCAGTTTATACATGTTAGCTATAAATGAATGAATTATTGACTATTTGTTAAAGGGGGTCAAGATTTATACGTTATGACACTCATCGTTAATGATTTTAATAGGGAAATGGGAATAGGAAGTGGCACTGGCCTGGTAGCCCAAGTCAGTTTGTGTCATATTAAATTGGTACTTTACTCAAACTAGTTTGATTCAGTACTTACTCATTCAAACACCAAACATTAATCTCATGTTATGCAGAGCTCGAGATTAGCTTCATATTTGCGTAAAATATGCATAAAATATACTGAAATACGCAGACAAGTCAAATATTCAACAAAAAACTATAAATATGCTATTGAAATAAATATATGAATATATTATCATGATTATAACTATTAGATAAAAAAATTGCATCTACTACAACTGTTAGATAAACTGTTAAAAAGTTGTATATCAGCTGTTCGTCAAATTCACTTACCAACAGTTACATTCGGAATAGCTTCTGCGATAAACATACTGATAGATGCCAATTGAAAAACACACCATATCAATATACATGTATCTTTATTAGCCGCTAATTGGTGATTAAAGAAATGAACAAATTATCGAAAAATGGCTTCCAGTTCCCGGATAGGGAGCTGCAAACAGATGCAGATGGGTGTACTACTATTCACATAGTTTTAAATGATTATCAGGGATCGATACAAAACAGGTTTTAAGTTAAATACCCAAATGTGAGGAAACAGCTGGGTAAAAGAAATTTGAAAACCCTCTAAAACTTGTGGATACCCAATCAAAATGAAACCCTTAGGTAAGATACAGTTATTTGGTTAATACCCAAATAACCAAAACTTTATAAGCTCTGTTATGTATAGCCATCTCAAGGTTAACGATTATACTAATTAACTAAAGACAATGTCTTAATTTCACGAATGGCACTTGTCTTGACCTATATCAGACATGGTCCAGCTAAGGATTCCTCAGAGATTCTAGGTATTAAGCCTCCATATAGATATATTACTGTTTGGTCTAGTAAACTTTCAAAGGTAATTTCTGCTGCTGGGTAACCTTCCAATTTTTTAAATTTTTAGTGTTTATTTTTTCTTGTGTTTTATGGACATCAAACTGTTCCAGTTCCAACTTAAACTACCAAAGATTTTATTTTTTACTCTACATGCAGTAAAAAAACAAACTAAACATGCTAAAGTAACACAATTAGAATATGGTATTCTTCATACAATAATTGTTTTAGGTTTAATTTCCTTCAATCCTCAAGATCATTGCATTTAATTCATTTGTGTCATTACAGCAAAAGAAACTAACTGTTTTAGTCCATGAGTCCTTATAATGATAACATATAACAAAACCCTTAAAAAGGGCAAATTTCTACTCGTCCTTGTGATACCTTAACTATTGGGTAGTTTGGCAAGTACTATAGGACCAGTGCCAATTTCTAATACTGAATTATGGTTGGTAATTCAGAGCTCCAGATAAGCTTTTGGTGTTGTGGGTATTTTACCCATGCATTTTAAAATCATTGGGTATCAGTAATTCTATCTGGGTATTCAAATTTCTGTTACCCACTAGTTTTTACACATGTGGGTATTTAAGTTAAATATTTAAAAACACCATTCATCTAGTCCCTGCATATTGGTGTCGTGTGGGTTCGAGAGCTTTATAGGACTCAAAAATACCACGATACTACCACAAGAAAGTGTGATGGCAAATGATCGTTATGTAACTGTCATCGTGGAGTTTGGCAAGGTTGACGGAATGCCCGTTTATTATTTCAAAATATGTTGCTGATTTGCTAATCGAATACACAGGGCTACTTCACAATATTTTGATGATACGCACAAGCTTTATTTTTGTAGCGTATCTGTAATGTTCGGATTTTATTTTACTGCATATTTCTGCATTTCTGATGCGTATTTTACTGAGATACGCAGCTTATCTGGAGCTCTGGTAATTTGTAACTGATTCACTGGTAGGTCATCTGTACAGCTTAGGTAGGTGGAGTTATTTGCTGTTTCCGGGTTGTCTTATAAGACAGTTGCACTCGTATTGATCTTGCATATAAACATATAATTACCATAGTAGGAAGTAAGGTAATTAAGTCAAATATTCTGTTATCACAAAATATAGATTTACATTCATCAGGTTTGTAATCTTTTGTTTGTTTTCCTGAGGCGATACAATGTAGTTTTTGCATGTTATATACAAGAAAGCAATATACCTTAAAACTTTTACCAAAGTATGGCGTGTGTTAGGGCTGAGTATCATTTGGTATCTTACGATATGATGTATCATGACACGGATGGACGATACTACTGGTATCACGTTATATCGCGTCAAATAGTAAGAAATGATGAAATCACTGAAATACAGCTCTAAAACCTCTTTCTTCATACATTTATTTATTGTTGTCTCAAACACTTAAACAATGAAAACCACAGGAAAATAATGAAAGGATGGACAAACCCAGAATTCCCATGAGACCCATGAAGATTCGGGTTTAAATAGTTCTTCAGGTACTAGGGCAGGGACGAGTCCAAATTTATTTCCCGGGTACCCCACCCACTGTAGGTCTCAAGAGTTGGGAACAAAATGTCGGATTGGGAATTGTTTTACCGCAGCCCTGACAAAAACTATCTAGTTATGTGTCAGATGATCTGATCATGTGTACACTGAAGTTGACTAAAGTTTTATCTTTTCTCAAACATATACAAGTTAAACGGAATGTGTGCATCGTTGGAAAGAAATGTGAACATTAGCGACTTGTAGTGAAACTGCTGAGCTAAAGTGAGTTTTTGGGATTAAACAATATATCACGTGACGGGTCCTATCCGGGTTGTGCTGACCCACCCGACCCAAGTACCCGAGTTACCCATCCCACCCCCATCAGCAACCCATGCTTGCCGTGAAAGGCGACTATGCTTGTCGTAAGAAGCAACTAACGGGATCGGGTGGTCAGGCTCGCTGACTTGGTTGATGCATGTCATCGCGTTTTGAAATAGGAAGGTAATTTGAACAAGTGAAGTTTTTCAAATATGAGAGTACGAAACAAGTCATAATGATGGTGTTGTTGACTTGGCAACTCACAGAATGTTGTTTTTCAATAGATGTTGTTTTTATTCTATCCCTGATGCAAATATTTTTATTGCAATTGTAAATAAGGGATAAATATATGGATGAATTGATAAAATTGACATAATTTGGTGCACCTGTCACACATATAGTGAATGAATTGTTGTTGCAAACCTAGGCCATGCTTATGTGTTGTGTAAGCGACTTGTCGCAGCTGTCTAGCATTTCAATGTGTGGTTGGAAAGTCTACCTTCCACCCAAACAGTTTCAAGGTTACTGTTAGCCATGGTTAGACTCTCTGTATTTTCTTGAGTGATTCTCATCTCCTACCAGTCCTAGCTTACCATTCTGCTTAAAAATATTTATTTTATATTTTACCCATCTATTTATTTGCCTGAAAATATAAGTGTTTATTCTTTTATTGGAAAGGTATTAAAGAAGGGAAGGATCTCTGCCTGTTTTATTTCTACAGATACAGCACCCATTGCATTGATCAATGTTGATAGAGCAAATATAAGACATCAGCGCCACGGAACAAGCAGTCTCAGATCCGTGAAGACACGGGGTAGAATAGGTCTTCGGCAACCCATGCTTGCTGTGTTTGTCGTAAGAGGCGACTAACGGGATCGGGGGGTCAGACTCACTGATTTGGTTGATGCATGTCATCCATCTCAATTGCGTGGATCAATGCTCATGATATTAATCACTGGATTGTCTGGTCCATTAATAACAGACCGCCGTCATATAGCTGGAATATTGCTGAGTGCAGCGTTAACAACAAATCAACCAACCAACAAGCAGTCTCTTTTATCCCCCAAAACAGTTTCCTTTCATCAGAAAGGTAAAACACTGTGAACATTATATGCAAGAGTCCGGGAAGATCAGTGATGACACCAGGTGTTCGTGAGAAAAATGTTCAAATTTAAAAACCATGATATCTCAAATTGTGAAAGAGTTTTGCAAATATCAAATACATCAGATAGCTTATATCATGAAAAATTATTACTATATTGAAAAATTATTTTATTATTTTATTTTCGCTGTATTCCTGCTTCCTGACATACCTGAAGCTGAGAATGGAGATGAAAAACTGGCAGTAATCTGGCTCCAGGCTTTAGTTGTTCATGTTTGTTTGGTCATCCTACGTAGTTTCTCTGCTTAATGTGAGTTGTTCAACCAGCTGGCCATGCTGCTTAATATACAGACATTTGGGTGCAGTTAACATCTCCGAAAATTATTTCATCTCAGTTCCTTTTTAGAGATTTTATGAGGATATTTCTTTGATAAATGGGCAATATTGCATATTCTGTGCAAGCTGAAGGAATCAAATCAAATGTAATGGTTTGCTGCGAAAAAGCCATTTGCCCCAATGCCTTAACCATTAGCGAAATTGGCAGGTTGGAAATTAACATTAATTTTTTTGTAGCCTTTTCTTCTTGATCTGATTTTGAAATCCATCACAACGTGGCAGGTCACTTTGCATGATCAATAACGGCAATACAGTCATCAGAGTGAAATTAACATTCAGAAGCTGACGCTCTCCGTGGTAATGCTGGTCCATTGACATTAATTGTCTCTTCCACGAACATCAAGGGTTAATGTTTAGCAGCAGTATTAAAACTGTCTGTTGCCACTGAGTGCTACCTAGTGTCAGAAGGAAGATAAGGATGCCGCGGCTTTAATTGATGTGTTAATCTCCCAGCTATCGCCACAAGAAAAACACAGATGATCTATTTCACCTTGTAATCGGCATGCAATCGGCACCACCGTCAGCTGGGTCCATCAGCAATGAGAGACCCCTCCCTCCCGCCCTCTCTAGCCATGGAGGATGATGACTCAGTCCACATCTTGTGGATTTCTGACCCAGATTCTGCCAGATATCTCCTGCAGATGTAGTCACAGGAGCTGTGGAATTGTACATTTCATTGTCCATTTCACATTTTATCGTCAATTTCGCTTCACGCTGAAAGTGATTGACAGTTTCTGCCATTTTGATGGTGTGGGTCTGTGTCATTGATTGTCCTCTTATGATCAGGAATTTGGACGAAGATGTGGATTACCTTAAATCAATACTAATTGGATAAATGCTATATCATACAGTCGTGTGTAGAAAGTATGTCTTTATCAAATGACATTTGGGAATTCAACGCGTTGAGTGCATGGATTCTTGAACCATAATGCATTCTTTCTTTCTGTTGACATTTAATATATATCTGAAGAAAATCTAAATCCACACTGTTGAATGAGTGTTAATCACATTTGAATACTATTTAACACTGATTGACTGATCAGTTGCATTCAATACCTTTTCAAAATTGGTCATCTATGGATGTAGATGGCAGATGGCAGTGATATAGACATCATCATTGCTGATATGACATTTCTCCGTGATTGATTGACAAGGAAGTACGTCTTCATATCAGAATGATGTTCGACTGTATGCAGGGCACCAGTCAGTTTGACTATGAGCTGTTTGACGAGGTAAGGTGATAGGGCTATTGTTTATTCATGAACTTAGGCTTTTTGTGAGTTCCTGAAATATTCTTTGTTTGTGGCAACTTAGTCCTTGGTTGCTACGGTTACGCAGGAACGAACAATCATGTTAAATCACATGCAGGAAAATGGGAGGGTTTTTTCAGTTTTAATGCCAAGAGCTAGCAGAGTGTGTTTCAGCAGCGAGTCAGGTTTAGCGACAACCAACACTGCAACCAGGGAGCATGTATATATGTAGGTGTAGAAATAACTACTCCCTTCACGTAAGTACCACTTTGTATCACCACAATTTGTATCTAGGATCACAAAAATATCTTGTCTCATCATGAAGTAAGGCATGTAACATCTCAAATGATGACTGCTTTCTTGAGCAATAATACTCAGTACAAATAAATAAAGAGACTAGTGAACAGCCTCTTGAGAGCTTTATTCATGGCAGTTGCAAATAATTATACCCCCGACCTTTTAGGTCGGGGGTATATAGTTATACCAAGGTTCTGTCTGTCCGTTCGAAAACTTTGTCCGCGTGATTTCTCTTAAACTTTTCAGTGGATTCATCTCAAACTTAGTACATATAATCTGTGTCATATGGAGGGGTGCAGTCAAAAGAAAAAAATTGTTTTTATGAATTTTCCATTTTTTTATGAATTTTTCAAACCCTAACCCTATCCTAGCTATTTAATTTGAAACTACTGACACACTAGGCGGGTCGGGGATATTAATGAGCCACGCTCACTTTTGCTCTTGTTTTGTTTTTATCGTAAGTGTATAGTTTCTGATGTGATGTTCTGAACTATTCGCTCCCACTTGAGGTTGTGTGACACTTAGACCTGTGTGATACTTTGCAGTGTGACACTTTAACCTGTATGGACCCGTGATGACCCGGGCTAGAATAGGTCTTCAACAGCCCATGCTTGCTGAACTGGCGACTATACTTGTTGTAAGTGGCGACTAACGGTATCGTGTGGTCAGGCTTTGTTGATACATGTCATCGTATCCCAATTGCGTAGATTGATGCTCATGATATCAATCCATGGATTGTCTGGTCCAGACTTGATTATTTACAGACCACCATCATATGGCTGTAATATTGCCGAGTGTGGCGTTAACATGGTTTTACAATAAGCAAACAAACTTTAACCTGTGTGATACTTTAACCAGTGGAAGATATAAATATTAATTGGGGATATTTTAGATATCTGGGTTTATCAAGTATTGAAGTTAGTTCAGCTAAGAACTGTCCATATGTTCAGACATAAATGTACTGACAGTGATGCTGGGAGATTGTTAGGTTGAGTGGGAGTTTCTGGCAGACTCCATAAGACATGTAAGAGTATGTTTTTGATTTGAGCCCTGGATTTGATTAGTGTAGCCATATGGCCAAGTCCAGACTCATATATTTACACATCACGCTGATATAACTGGGTTACTGCAGAAAACAACATTCAATCACCATGTTCACTGTTGAATACAAAGTATAAATGGGTAGGTATTTCACATGTCTACACAAGCATATGTTATCAAAGTGGTGCTTGAAATTATTACTAATTCCATGAGTTTGTTATGTGAATAGTACTATTATGATCAAATTTAGTGATGTTAATGACTGAAAAGCAAGGCTAGAAATATACATATGTCCACTAGCCCGAGACTAGTAGGAAGGGCTGGTATCATTTCCTTGTGGACTACGACATTTACTCTGTAGCGAATCATTTTGTGGATGAGGATAAATAAACATGATTTTCTAACCCTGTGAAAATACCAAGACATGCCCTGTGAATTCCCCAAACTTATCAGGCTAATTATTAAGTTGATCAAGTTTATTTATCATTATTTATGTAACTTTTGCGCTTTGTAGTTTTTTATTCATTCACCAAATTTGTTCTTTGATTAAAAGCAGCTCCTAATATCTGTATTTCCATCCACTTGCTGATTACCGTGTGAAAATCGACTTCTTTTTCCAAGCTAAGACTGGGATATAAAGAGCTGTTTGATTCAAGGTTAAGATACTATATCGGTGGTGTATGTTCGGAGATATCTAGGGCAGAGGGTCGTTGTTATCAAACAACATCACCTTGTTTCCTGGGTACTGGAAGGTAATGCTATTGCGGAAGTGAGGTCTTTCAGAGTGATAAAATCAATCTTGAACAACTGATGGCAACTGAACATGCTGAATGTGATCATTGTTTGTAGTAAGGTGGTCAATTTGTAAACAGTATGATGGAGCTGAGACACAAAGCTTCTCTTAAAACCCAGTTCTCAGATGAAGTATTCCAGTTATTTTCTAGCCAAGTGGTCAATTTCAGCACCATTACTGATGAAAGTGTGTTTGTGTGTGCATGCGTTGTATGCCATAACATTTATAAAAGATGCAATATATGATATTCATAGAATTAGTTTGTCGTTTAACGCCGCTCTCAGCAATATTCCAGCTACCGGGTACATGATGACGGTCTGTGACTTATCCAGTGATTGACATCAGGAGCATCGGTCCATACAATTGGGATAAGATGACATGCATCAACCAAGTCAGCAAGCCTGACCACTAGATCCCGTTAGTCACCTCTTACAACAAGCATAGTTGACTTTTACAGCAAGCATGGGTTGCTGAAGACCTTTTCTACCCCGGATCTTCATGGGTTGATATTCATAGAAATAAAATCAAACCGTGCCATGGTTATTAAATCATTTATTATTCAGGCTTGACCACAAGTTTTTTATCACAGTGTGTCATGATCAACATGATCAATATACTAATATGGCTTGAGGCAAAATAGAAAAGAATATGTATTAGTTAATTTGAGGTTAACTTCTGAAAATAACTATAATAGATAAGATTTTTAACAAAAAGATGTTAAAATGATATTTTCACTATTCAGTGCATTAGGGCTGTGTATTGGCCAAACATTTGATTGCAATAGGAGATACAGGTATCTGTTGAGCTATACGTATTGTGATATTATGGGAGTTGAAGTGCATGACTGCGATCAACACTGAATATACGTGCAGATCCAATTTTCTTCACACTAAAGGCAATATTACAATGTAAAAAAAAGTATATATGTGGTCAGAATGGTCAGTCGCCGCCATTTTGTAGTCATGGATACAGGGGAGATAACCATGTGAGAGAAAAGTCACTTACCATATTTGACGTAATAAGCGCCCACGGTGATATTTGCTAATATATTGGCTGGTGAACAATCGCAATTAGCACCCCTTCCAATTGATCGATGCACACAAGATTTATTTATTCGGGTATAATACGTACTTGTGTGTTATATGCACCCTTAATTATGGGCAATTAAATTCTGGAAAAAAATATCTGTCGTATATAACCATTTCAGGCTGTCAGCATAAACATTTATCTTTCAACCAAAATAATATTCTCATAAGAGCCCCCTATTTCTAATTTTGAGAGTGTCCTGAGCGCTTATTACATTGAATACGGTATGCTTTTTCTCCACTTTGTCAATCAATTTTGACAATTTTGATCTGGGGTAGAATAGGTCTTCAGCAACCCATGCTTTCTGTAATTGGCAACTATGCTTGTCGAAAGAGGCAACTAACGGTTCAGGTGGTCAATTTTATTTCATATTTGACAATTTTGTTTCGATTTTAGGTTAAACGATCAAAAGAAAAGAGACATTGTTGTATATTTTTAACCAATATACTGAAACACAGGAAAAGTATTGCGAAATGTATCATTTGAAAATCGTATTGCAGTAGACCAGTAATATGATGCAGTCCTTCCCTGGATTATGTTTTTTCTTTTTTATCTTAATAAATTCATATTTTTACATTTGTATGACAGAGCGTAGGCTTCTCTCCCAACAAACAGAAACCGTCAGTCTGAAATTAGTTTATTCATATTAAGTTTGCTCTTCTGTGAAACACAAGTAAATAGGTTTTTCATTGCTTGGTATGTGGCTGTGTAGGCGATCATGGTACACCTGCCTGGAGTGAGAACGGCCCAAGTATGTAGTTTGGTGTGCAGGGGGTAGCAGAGCTCGTACTCACATATGTTCAACACAACACCTGGTGGAGCTCTCTCTCCCTGCACTCTCCCTGCAACCACCCAAGCCCACATCTATTGTTGTGTTCACATAACCTTCACATTAATCAGGGACATTAGGTTATTTGCTGACTAGAATGTGTCTCAATTGGCTGGGCAGAACATGTGTTATTTACATGACCAGAACTTGTGTCATATTGCTGACCAAACTTTGTGTTATCTAGATGTGTTAATTAGCTGACCAGAATTTAGAATTTGTGTTAATTGGATGTCCAGAACTTCTGTTTTCTGGATGATCAGAACTTGAGTTACAGATTTTGTTTTTTAGATTACTTGGTCTGATATCATTTAGCTGAGCAGACTTGTTACACCATGTACACAGCTGAATTTATTTAGCTGACCTGAACTTTTCAATGAAAATGCAGTGTGTAGCTTTCCAGTGCGAACAAAATGCAGTGTCAAACAGTGACAGTAATTGTGAGAACACAGGGTATATCATTGATAATCAGGAAGTTTCAAGAATATCATTGATAGTCAGGTTAAGTTTCAACTATATCATTGATAATTATGCAGCTTCAAGTACATCATTGATAATCATGCAGTTTCAAGAATATCATTGAAAGTCAGGTTAAGTTTCAAGTATATCATTGATAATTATGCATCTTCAAGTATATCATTGATAATCATGCAGTTTCAAGTATATGATTTATATATCATGCAGTTTCAGGTATATCATTGACAGTCAGGTGGTTTCAAGTATATCACTGATAATTATGATGCTTCAAGTATATCATTAATAATTGTGCAGCTTCAAGTATATCATTGATAATCATGCAGTTTCAAGTATATCATTGATAATTATGCAGCTTCAAGTATATCATGGATAATCATGCAGTTTCAGGTATACCATTGACAGTCAGGTAGTTTCAAGTATATCATTGATAATTATGAAGCTTCAAGTATACATCATTGATAATCATGCAGTTTCAGGTATATCCGTCATACTTATGCATTTTCAAGTGAAGAAGTATATGTAGACACGGTAGTGTCAAGTTTATAAGTAATAGAAGTACATTTGAATGATTGTGATGCAGTGTCTAGTTCAGACATGTGTGGCTCCCAAGAAGTCTGTTGGTGACCTTCAACAATGGGGAGATAACTGGCAGACTGATGGCTCCATGGACTGCTCCGATGTCACGAAAGAGGTGCGGGTCTGTCCTCAATGGGACAAATAATTGAAAGTTCAGAATATATTTAAACAGTAGCTTTGTACTTTTTGTAACTTCAGGAAAGTTGCAGACACCATCAACTTTCATATTCCTCGAACTTAATAAAACAAGATTCCGGTTTTTATATGCTCCTCAATTTTTGGGGTTACCTCCATCAACATGTTGCAGAAAAACACATGGGAAGTGATTTGGTGAACATCTCTGGCCTGTTACATATATGAGTCGACTCGTGAAGATCCGGGGTAGAATCGGTCGACAGCAACCCATGCTTGCTGTAAAAAGCAACTAGCTTGTCGTAAGAGGCAACTAACAGGATTAGGTGGTCAGGCTTGCCTACTTGGTTTGATGCATGTCATCATTTCCCAAATGCTACTGATGTCGATCACTAAATTGTCTGGTCCAGACTCCATTATTTACAGACCGCCGTCATATAGCTGGAATATTTCTGAGTGAGGCGTTAAACAACAAAGTTTTTGGCCTCTATTTTTCGGCTAATATAAAGTCACAGACTGATATAGCATGTGTGTGTGTGTGTGTGTGTGTGTGTGGTGTGTGGTGTGTGGTGTGTGTAATTGTTCATGTTGCCTGGTCCAGACCTAATCACTTTAGGGAGCGTGTGATACAGAATATTGTTGACTGTCCCATAAAGCAATTTCCACCCACTTCTTCTTTATGCATTTTTTCTATGACCGAGTATTGGAATTCAATTACTTCATGCCGGTTAACATGGTCAAGCTGAACGGACATGATAATGATGATCAAATCGAAATGCCCTCTAAACATTTGAAAGATACACATATCAATATGTACCTGTCGGTGAAGCTGTTGTCCAAAATAAGGTACAAACAGTGTTTGTTATAAGTGCCTGCCTGTAGGCCCGTGGCGGGTAGATCTTGTGTGGGCCTGTAGTTTCAAATTTGTATGGGTCATTATGGCCTGCTGTAAATTTTTATGTTGATTTATTTGTCACAATGAGCTTCCATCTTTTAACTGAGGGCCTGAAGAATTTAGTTTGGCCTGCTTCTTCTAAAGTCTGTAGGTCCTGATGGCAGCATGGCAATTTATTTGATTTCAAACACTGTTTGCAGTGCCAAATTCTATTTTGAACCCCTTTTATGATGTGTAGATCTTTCCTTTAAATGGAATTACTGCAGTATGTTATTTCTTCAGGGTCTTAAGTCTAGGATTAACCCCCTAATAGCTGCAGCTTCACGGAATTATGCTGTGATAACTGCCCTGAAGAATGCTGTTGCTCCAGCACTCTACAAACACCTATGTGTCACCCCATGAAGTGTGTTCCTTCCAAGGTTCTTCTGGTTATCTAGTGCCTCATTTACGACTTAAAAGATCCCCACCGATAATACTTCAACTCAACTGTCGTAGGGACCTTACTTCATGTTCATAAAAAAGATTGAGAGAAACCTAATATAAAACACTAAGCACTTTAAAGACTGAAAAAAATAATTTTTGAACACAGTGAAGACCTCTATGTTTTTTGTGCCATACTAAATCATTAATCCTGGTAACTGTTATCATGGTTATGTGTCATTCTTTCATGGGCTTGACGTCATCACACTGCGGGTACATCAAGGTTATGTGCTTGTACTTTTACATTTTACAGCAAAATGTATGTAAAACCTTGACCCAGTCATCAGAGATCTGAGATGTATTTATGCAGTTTATGCTTCAATCCTTCATCTGTGATAAATTTATGGGACAAGAATGCAATTTATTTTGTCTGGTGCAACGAGGTTTTCATGTCAACATGCTCCTGGTGCATATTAAATGAAGTTCCTTAAATTGAGCACTGGTGTTGACTTAGCCCTGTGGTTAAAATGGTTGCTCACAATGCTGAAGACCTGGGTTCGATTCCCCACATGGGTAAGATGTGTGAAGCCTATATCTGGTGTCCAATGTAGTGATTTGCTAAAAATGGCATAAAACTTCACTCATCCACATACTCGCTTACTCATAGCTGTAGGGGCCAAGATTTGTTTCTATTTCCGTGTGCCACTCGTAATAGGTTCAAAATCCCAGATGCACTGCTATGATCTTTGGTCTGTCGGCACCATACCCCTGCTTATGAGTTTACGGAAATAGTTTTCAAAGCAGAAGATGCCCAAATCCCTCCCATGTTTTATCTTTGCTTTCCTTCTTCGCTATATATCTTATATATGACATGTTCAACAGTAAAATGGAAAATAATATACAGTTTTACTATGACTGTTTCCATTTGTATAGTGTTGGGATGTTAAATTATCTGTTCTGATTGATTTTCTTTAAGCCGTTTGTTTGTTTGTTGTTTAACATCACACTCAGCAATATTCCAGCTATATGACAGCAGCCTGTAAGTAATCGAGTCTGGCCAAGACAATCCAGTGAATGACATCATGAGCACTGATCTATGTTATTGGGATACGATGACATGCATTAGCGAGCCCGACCACCTGATCTTGTTATTCGCCTCCAACCCAGATCTTCATGGGTCCTTTAAGCAGTAATAAATCTGACAACATTCAACACTATGAAACCATTGACCTTTGATCTGCTGGGTCCATGATTGTGTTGGCCGTGTTGACAGATCAGTTATTCTGTGCAGTAGCTTGGCTAACCCTTGTAACCAGGCTGTGTATATAACCATGATTACCTCTGCAATTCATGGGACTTCTGAATGTGAAATTTAGCCTTCGTTAGGCTGCAATAGATACCTCGTATTATTAAATTTTCATGGCTGTTTTTTTAAGGTGTAAGGCAGGATTCTCTAGACATTTATCTCTTTATTAAAGAAACTGTTCAAGAGATCTGTGGACATTAATCATGTTAACCGTCGACGGATATGATGGTGGGTGGAGATGAAAATGTTATTAATTTTACAGCTTTCTTGCAGACTGTGTTAGAAAGTTGATAAACATCATAAACCGTGATAAAGTGTAATATAAATCTTTGTCATGATACTTTATTTATGATTTGTTGACATATTAAAACCACCGCCAACAAAGAAAGTCATCTACTGAGTGTTTTCATGATTTTGACATGATGAAGTTTGCTTTTGGCTCTATGTTTTTAAGGGAATGCAGCTAAAACTTAACAGCCCACTAGTCCTTATAATGATAACATATTGCAAAACCCATAAAAAGGGCCAATTTCTACTAGTCCTTAGGTTACCTTAAGTATTGGGCAGTTTGGCAAGGACAACAGGACTAGTGTCAGCTGTCCATGCAGCTCCCTGTCACCATCTGAGAGTCTTCAGGATTCACTGCAGCTTGTTTTGAAAGTAGCTCATCAGAGATCGGTCATGACTTTTTAATTGAAACCTACGAAATCTAAAACATTTCAGTTTTGTTTGATGCGATTGACAAACTTACATCAGTGATAAATCACAATGAATTGCACCTTGAGGACCTGGTACTTTCAAATCAGGGGACACGGATGGCCCAGTTGTCTAAGGCGCTGCGATTCGCTGTGCAGTGTTGTGTCCCTTGGGCAGGCCAGAAGCCTATGATTGTGGGTTGGAATCCCGGTTCGCCCCGAATATGTTTCTAGGGTTGTCAGCACCATATCCGTGCTCATGGGTTTTACCAAAGTGGTAAACGTCTAAGACCTGCTCCATTTCAAGCTTTCCTCCCACATAAGCTGACACGCCGCGATTTAACTGGAATACTGTTAAAAGCGGCGTTAAACCCAACTCACTCACTCATTTTATTAATAAACTTTCATTTTCGTTTTCATTTTTAAAGCTTGATTTGAACCTCTTTCTACTGACAGTAGGGTGCGATTTCATTTTTGTGTTCTCCACTGCATGCCTAGTGCAGGCTGCAGTTAATAACTGACTGCACAACAGTTTAAACTGGCTGCACCACATACTTTATGGGAGAATTACAGCAAAATGACACAATCTCAGAGAATGTTAGTTCACTCACTGTTTTCATGGATTATTTTACTTGCAAACGAAAAGATGGCATGGATCGTAGCTCATTATATTTATCACTGGATTACCTTGCCCAGAATAGATGCGTCAAAGATAACTTGTTCTCTTTATTAGATGTTTGCAGTGGCCGTAGAATGTTAAATCATTTTGTTATTTTTTGGAAACACCTTTTTGTTTTTTGACGCCATGAAGGATAGAGGCGGGCAAATAAAAATTAATTTAGACAAATGATATTTCATTTAGGGATTGTGCTTCTTCCTCTAGTCTGTTGAATCTTTAAGTCGATAAATTCTTTATTGAAAGTGACACTTAACTATGTAGTTACTTTATCACTGTATGAGTCAAGTGCCAAGCCTCTGTCGAGATAGAGTACCTTGGCCTACACCCAGTACTACACAAACTAGTAGGTAAACCGTATGTTTCTGTTTAATTAAGTAGGTGGCATGTTACCTTGACTTTTTAAACATTGAATGCTATGACACCTACCACACACGCTGCTGTAAACCGACCACGGCGGACTTATTGCGCCTCTTTCCATGTGTCAGTGTCAGACAAAGGTTTAGGAGTTTTTGCTGACTGCCTTCATATGTATACCTTCATGCCAGCATTCTCTATCCTGGAAGGGGCTTTGAGTGCTGGGTGCCTTCCAACCATATTCTCCTTCTTTTTGAGTGGGGATTTAGTAGCCGTGAGACTTCAAACAGTATTATCTTGCATTTTGAGAAGAGCTTTAGTAGCCTTGGGCCTTCATGCAGTATTCAAAGATGTTAAGCCATGGTACTTGTTGTTACCCTGCCTGGTGCTTGGCATTAAAGGGATAAAACAAGGACTGGTCGGCTCGGAGTCAGTATGCTGTGATTGAGTAGGATGGTCATGTTAAACAGCAGCATGGTATCTCAGTGGGCTAGCACTTTCACCTCACCTCACCTCACCTCACCTCACCTCACCTCACCTCACCTCACCTCACCTCACCTCACCTCACCTCACCTCACCTCACCTCACGCTCCCTATGAAGATCCAGGTTAGGTCTTGAGCAACCCATGCTTGCTGTAAGAGGAAACTATGCATGTTGTAAGAGGCGACTAACAAGATCGGGTGGTCAGGTTCATATCCAAATCGCATAGATCTATGCTCCTGATGTCAATCATGTTAAACAGCAGCATGGTATCTCAGTGGGCTAGCACTCTCACCTCACCTCACCTCACCTCACCTCACCTCACCTCACCTCACCTCACCTCACCTCACCTCACCTCACCTCACCTCACCTCACCTCACCTCACCTCACCCCACCCCACCCCACCCCACCCCACCCCACCCCACCCCACCCCACCTCACCTCACCTCACCTCACCTCACGCTCCCTATGAAGATCCAGGTTAGGTCTTGAGCAACCCATGCTTGCTGTAAGAGGAAACTATGCATGTTGTAAGAGGCGACTAACAAGATCGGGTGGTCAGGTTCATATCCAAATCGCGTAGATCTATGCTCCTGATGTCAATCACTGGATTGTCTGGTCCAGACTTGATTATTTACAGACAGCCATCCTGAATGTTTGAATTTTGGTATTGGTATTTGGCTCCACTTCTTCAGTCTGTGCCAAATTTTTTACTCTTCTAGCCGAACATGGCTCTTACGTGTTCAGTAGATTTTTAGATGTTATTGTTTGGACTATAGCTGAGCTTACTGGACTGAACAGAATTTCAAAGATCGCAGATTGTGACTTATCTTGTTGGATAAAGCAGGTTACTTGTTGACTGTGACAGACTGACAAGTGTTCCACATCCCCTACACCCATGCCCGGCACCCCATACCAGTCTCACTGGGCACTCAAGGAGTGCTGGACGATGTCAGGGTCTTGTCTCATTATCAGCACAAGTGAAAGTTTCATTGGTTCAGATTTGTTATGACAACGAAGGATGGCTACATGTTGACGAGTATCAGGCCGTGTGATTCTGATAAACACAATTATAAGTGTTTGCTTGGTATTCATGATTGAATACAAATAGAAGTTACTTTTGGGACCTAAATATTGATTTACGCTTGTCAATATTTGTTTGAAACTAATCAGTTTTGGGGGTGGGATGGGGGTGGGGGTGGGGGTTGCCCCGATTTTGTCTCGAGGCTTGTCAGCACCATACCTGTGCTCATTGGCTTCACCACATTGGTAAACGTCTGAGAACTTCATTTGCATCATCTTCATTTTTTTGACAGAAGTCTTCTTTACTGTCAACTATCCATGACCAGCATTAGAAACTAACAGTTTTAGCCTACTAGTCCTTATTATGAATATTCATACAGAACTAAGACAATGAATGCATACATAATCGAAGGAAACATACATGAGGTGTAAATTCCAGATGAAGATCATGACACCCTATTACTAGTATTAGCATGATTAGAGATATTGGTTTTCAGTGTTTCAAGATTGATTGCCGGGGGAAGTAATGTTTGTGTCAGGGCTGACAGTTCTTACACTTACACTTACTCTTACACTTCACTCGAGATGTCTGTGTTAATGATGCAGTAATCAAGTTTACCTAGGTCCTGTGCAAATGTGTCATAGTCCCAATATAGCCTGTCTTCCAGTCCCTAGAGAATTAATTAAGAAGGAGTCCAACTCAAGTCTAGATTGCCTCAGCTCTTGCCCTGAAATTAAGCATTGTTCTGGGCTCCATTTGAATTTTTTTTTCTGTTTTGTCGATATATATTTTTAAATAAGATAAATAAGATAACTTTATAACTGGGACTAAATGTCAGTCTAGTCCCAATAATGTGCAACCACATTCCTGGAAGGTTAAAGTCTGTAAATCAAAGTTAAACTTTTTAACTTGTGCACCAATCATTTATCGGAATAATTATCCCCACCAAAGTTTTCTATCCATCTGTCGCTTTCCGTTTCTGGAGCTCCTAAACCTTTCAATATTTTCATGACATATCAGGCATGCACTGAACTTGTTTTTAGCTTGAAAGGTATTTTGAAAAAGAAATTGTTTCCATGGTAATAAGTTGGATTTATGTTCAAATGAGGTTTGGGTTTGTTTCCAGAGCAAAACTTATAAACTGTTCAATATTTCTTCATGAAATTTTGTTTACTCATCAGGCAATTGCTGAACTGGTGCCTTTTTTTTCAATCAGGATTTTTTATTTTTTCTGTTTCCATGGCAACAAGTTGGACATGTTCAAATGAGTATAAGGATCGGTTAGGGATCATTCCTGGAAATCTTTATCTTCTTATCCTGCCCTTCCCTGGACATGAGAGTGGTGTATTAATAATATGGTTATAATTGTGATCTGAGAACTAAAAGATATGGTCTGAAAACACAGCTCTGTTGTACCCTACCCACCAAGTAATATAGAATCAGTTGTTGATGGGCTGAAGAAGGAAGCACACACATTTCTTTTTGGCCTATTAGTTACTATATGCAAGGTATGCATATTGAAGATGTAAAAGCAGTTCTCTGTCAGATCACATCACATGTCTGAATAAACCTGTGAAGATCTGGTTTAAAATAGGTCTTCATCAACCCATGCTTGTCATAAGAGGCGACTAACAGGATCAGGTGGTCAGGCTCACAGACTTGGTTGATGCATGTCATCGTATACCAATTGTGTGGATCGATGCTCATGGTATCGATCACTGGATTGTCTGGTCTAGACTTGATTATTTACAGACCGTTGTCATATAGCTGGAATATTGCTGAGTGATGTGTTAAACAACAAACAAAAAACACAAAACACTGCTGAATATTGTTGACCAAAAGCAGCAAGAGAGTCGGTGACCTTGATGATATGAATATTTAACGCCAGGGCCTCCATGTGGAACACCTTCATCAGGACAATGATTACTGATGCCCCATGGTACTGCATGACCCTTGACAATAAACAACCTCCTGACCATGTCAAGATGTACTGGGGACTCACAAGAATTAATGACTGTTTGTTCACTTTCAGGCCATGATCATGAACTGTGTCAAGTAAGTGGAGTGAGATAGGTATTTATATTTGTGAGGTTTAAACAATGCCTTGTGTGATTGTACACATCATAAAATTTGTAATAGATAATGCCCTATCTATGTTCTGGAGGAAAGTGCTGTACACACTGAGAACAGTAGGAGTGTAGGTAGGACTAAAATAGATCTCTGGTCCTTATATTGCCTGTTTATTTTGCTGGGAGCTGTAGCTGAAACTAATGTAGAAACTGGTATATTTTTGTGTGCCTCTGTTTACCAGCGTAGGAACTTCTGATTGGGCTGGTATCAATTAACCTAGATCAGTAATCATGTTGAACCATCAGGGCTGGACAGACTCGGGGCTAGTAGTGTTTGGAAAGAAGAATTTATGTCTATGATTTATTTCATTCTCATGTTGGTGTTTTGGTGACTTACAGTGATTGAAATTATATTAAGTATTCCTTGTCTCCTATATGTGTTTGGAAAGAAACTTTTAAGTCTACTTATTTGCGTGATATCTGGCTTTAGAGTCCAAAATAGATTTACAAGATTCAGGCTTTGGACCAGCAGATGTGTCAGAAATTTGATATTGGACACTTTTCTCAATGATGTCTTATTGAAACTTCGATCAAAATTGAATTTGTTTCAGTGGGATATTTATTTATTTTTTGAGAATATGAATTATGTCAATCTATACTTTCTTGAGAAGGAGAGAAATTCCATTAACTTGTAGATGAACTGATTTAACCAATGTTTGATGTTTAAGCGTAGGAGAATTTTCTGATTGTACCTATGACTAGGATGAATTCTTGCATCCTATTTATGGTTCCAGTTTGTTGGCATAGGTTCCACCAGACCATACAAGGCAGTATTAGGCGTCACCGTTTGTTGGCATCTTTTGGACTTTGAACTAGATCTTTTGCCATATGTGTATTATTTGCTGTATTATTTCCAAAATTTGTTTGTGTTCTCGTGATTATTACCATAAGCTATAAGCACCTTGGAGAGCTCTGCCTACATAGTTTTGAGAACCAGTGTTAAGATTTAACTCAAGTGGAATAAATATAGGTCACTGACCTGGTTGCCAACATTGGGTCTGAATCACGGGAAGTACGTAAATCTGTGCAGTTGGGAGCATATTGTGGGAGATTGATTTTGCAGATACGTGGTAGAAAACACTTTCAGGTAGCTGCCATGACACTTGTCCCGCGAGGTCTGCTTCCCAGAATGTGTTCATGTCCCTCAGAGACTGGTTGCTGTTACTGCAGGGTGCTGGCATAGATGTACAGTTTTCTCAATGTTGACTTCAACTTTCACATGGAGTGAAAAACCAAGTCCAGTGAACAGGCTTAAACACTGATTTGACTTCCCGTGGCAGATAAGCCGCTGTGCCTAGACTTTCATAATGGGAGCACTGTGGAGTGAAAGAGACGCCTTGATGTTTTCATGCTTAATACTGTGTTAATAGAGTTTTAGATATACGTTGCTATTTATGAGCCTGTATCGTGCCTGCTTGTATACAGAATAGGCTGACTGGACAAATGTGGTGCCCCGTGTTATGTACCGTTAGATAATGGCTAAGACTGTGTACTGTTATAACACTGCCTTTTGATGTGCATGTGTGAGAGCTACGTGTATGCTGGAGGATGCTTCCTTCAGCAGCCGTGAATGTGAGCAAATTTACACCTGTATTTGTACAGCTCGGCCTGACCCAACCTTTGTCAGTCAGTCAAGAGAGGAGGGGGCAGACGGTTACAAGCAGACGGCAGGGAAAAAAGCAGACGGCACCCGAAAAAACTGCTGCATTTTGACAACATTTGGATGTTTTGATTGTTGTGTTCTGTGACGATGTCTTGGAAGTGATTTGGGAACCATATAGATAACTCCCGGTGTGTTTTGGGTCTTTATTTACTTGGTTATTGGGATATCCGTGTGCATATTTGCCAAGAGAAGTGACACTTGGCTTACAGATACTGTGACCGTTTTCTTCAGTAGGATATATTTTTTCCCAATGAACATTCAACATATTGTGGAGACTTTTTTGTCGCTGAGTGTTTGGGGATTATATTTCAACGATGTTCAAGATTTTGACATGACTGACAATTTAGACATTGTTTACATGCTTATTCATGAGCTGTGTTTTACCAGATGAGCGTTTGTTCAAAAAGTCTGGTTCATGATGAGAAAAATACTTACAAACTGCAGTTCGTTGTGTTAGTTAATGTATTGACGTCTGCTGATATATGTGCGCCTATTGTGTCAGAGCCGATCTGTTGACAAAGTGAATCCGGGTATTCATCCATGTTTACCAAAGGGGATAGTGTCATCAGTTTCATTGAATGTTGTAGGGTGTCCAGACATTTTGTTTCCCTTTTTAGACCACGTGTAACAATCATATTTTATCTACACTGGTTGTAAAGATTACGGAACAAAGACACAAAAACTGTGGCCACTGTGGTATCAGCAGTCCTTTATCTGAAATGTGGCGTATTCGGCTGAATGTGAAAACTCTCCAAGATTCATGTGATTGCGAAATGAATATTATTCATTTTTGATGGATCTATACAGTACTCCCTGTGCTGGTGAATTTTCTGCATTCCCACATTGCTATGTTTTCATTGTTTGCCTTTGGTGGATTCCTAACTGATGAAATGGATGTTACTGCCCTTAATAATGGATATACGTCAGAGGTTGCTCACTGATGATGCGTGATGATTCGGTGATGCCTACACGGGTTTAACATGGATTTGAGTGGTACAACTATAGTCAGGAGAAAGTAGCAGGATAAATATATCATGATGGATAGCGATCCAATACCCGTTACCTTAATTAGCATGAAACGTGAGTATGATTAATATGAACACTCCTGTTCAGACATTCATCCTTCAAGTCAAGGAGGACAGAATGGGTTCTAGCTAAGCTTGTTGTAATTGTGCTTATGTGCTCTTAAAATCTTGTTATAATTTGTTGATGACTGTCTGAAATGTGAAATAGCGACGTGATTAACAGATTATTCTTAAACATTCGTAATTAAAAAATATGAAAATTTCATTCTTGATAATAAGCCAAATAGGTTGATTGTGCAATAGAAGTAAATCTTGTTATAAAAGCCATTGTTTTCCATCAGCTCTCAGCGACAAGCCTGTCGAGAAAGACATGACAAGAGAGAAAGAAATTGTCAATACAAACGTTACAAAGAAGGTAAGATATGGGAGATTTATGAAACTATTCAAGTCATATGTCAAAATGCTGTTGATACTCAAGGTTGATGAATTTATGTTTTTAGATTTGATATAAAGAATATTATCCAGTGCGAGGTAGATTTATACTTATTTGTCTTCTGTAATGGGTGATATATATATGGCACCAGATCAAACAAACGAGGATATTCTGTGTGAAAGTTTTCGGCCATGCAAAGAAAACTGAAAGAATATTTTGAATTATGAATTAATTTATTAAATTATTGATTTAGTTTTGTGCATACATTGAAGAAAATGTTGTTTTTACTCAGATGTTGCATAGATCCATTAATCATACTTGACAAAATGTAGAGAGTTCACGCTTCCTTTGGAGACTGATCTGTTTTGAATTGACTCTTGTTAAATGTTAACTTGTCAGGAAGTATTGACTTGGGGAATGTTTATACTCCGTTGCTGGAATGAATCAATGGTGAATCTTACTGGCTTTGTCTATGGTGTTGGGATTCCAAGGATTGCTGTCTGATGAGCAATGGCAGAAATAAGACACATGGTTGTCATTGTAGTAGGTACTAAGATGGTTTATGGCCAATTACTGGGGCCAGAGCTGGTCTACACTGGTTACTGAGTCATGTTTGGAAGAGCTGACTTACTTGCATCTTGTCATGGTGTCCTTGTAAGAATGGTGGTGTGTGAAACCCAAACACTCCCCGTCTCAGGACAGGGTTTCAGTGATTTCATTGTTAGAATGGTGGTATGTGAAACCCAAACACTCCCAGTCTCAGGACAGGGTTTCAGTGATTTCATTGTAAGAATACTGGTGTGTGAAACCTAAACACTCCCCGTCTCAGACAGGGTTTCAGTGATTTCATTGTTAGAATGGTGGTATGTGAAACCCGAACACTCCCTGTCTCAGGACAGGGTTTCAGTGATTTCATTGTTAGAATGCTGTGTGTGATAACATAACGGTAACACTCCTTGTCTCCGGACAGGGTTTCAGTGATTTCATTCTAAGAATGCTGTGTGTGATAACATAACGGTAACACTCCTTGTCTCCGGACAGGGTTTCAGTGATTTCATTCTAAGAATGCTGTGTGTGATAACATAACGGTAACACTCCTTGTCTCCGGACAGGGTTTGAGTGATTTCATTCTAAGAATGCTGTGTGTGATAACATAACGGTAACACTCCTTGTCTCCGGACAGGGTTTCAGTGATTACATTGTAAGAATGTGGGAAACCCATGTGCACCGTGTATCAGCGATTTCATTTGGATGATCCAGTGATCATATGAGCTATATTACCTCATGGGACCCTATCCCAGACTTGCTGCGGTGTGTGCCCCTTGGTGTGTCAGCAACACTGCCATCCTGTCTTTCTCCTTGTAAACAACCAGGACACGTGTCTGTGGCTCTCTCTCTCTCCCATCACAAGCTGTCAGACCACGATGAATCAAATACTGTAAAAAACAGTAAAACAACCAAACTCTCTGACTTGTGACTGCCTACAAGACAAAAATATATATTGGTACTACTAATAATATCTGCTGGAAAGAAAGCTCTCATTGGCCGGTATTTGAGAAGATTTATTTGGGTTGACTATGCCTAGCTTCAGAACAATCCCCATGTAAATGGCATTGTGCTTTCCTTGATGGTTATGAAAACACTGATGTTTATTCTGTGTGGTCGTCTGAATGTGGGACTGCATGCCCCTCATACCACCCCTCCAGCCCGACTGGTGGAGCCTCGGTACACAGGGTGGCCTTTACCTATGGCTAGTCCCAAGACTTGCAGAGCCAATCGTGACCAGCTAATCTTATCTTAACAGATAAACTAACCTAAAAAAAACCTTGGTAAACTAACCTGTGTGGCCGAGGTGTTTGGTTAATCTGGCCACAATGGCTGGCTTTATTGGTATTGTTGGTCAATGGGCAGGTTGAAAACGGCTTTTTTTCGATTCTTTCTTCTGTTTGTTGTTTCGGTCAGTCGCTTGGAGTGTTAACATTAGATAAATATCGCCCGTGATGTTGTTGTGTTCGGCATTATTATCTCTACAGTCTGTTGTAACGCTCATATTTTAGTGCAGAATTCCATTGTAAGTGATATGATATTGCAGGGCAGGAAAATGTGCAATTGTTTTATAATTAATTTGTATTCGGTTGAGGAAAGGTTTGCTTGCTCTTCAAATATTTGGAAGTCAAGTTACTGGAGTGTTATTAGCGCAATGCTGTAACTGTGTGCGCTTGGAAAACATTTAGATAGCACAGAATTAGTGTGACCTCCAAGCTGATAAAAGTGCACTGTTGGCACTTTTTTACAGCAGCTAATGATGATGGGTGATAACGTGTTGAAAAAACCAGGGATTTCCTCTGATGGCAACTTTTTCACTATGTATCAAAGATTTGGGAAAAATGGGAAAAACATTTAGGATGGATATATTACCTCGGTATGCTGCATGATATTTTATGGTTTATTATCTTGCAGTGAATGCTCACAAAAATAACAAATCCTTAAACACTGTTAGCAAATTAATCGTTTTCGTGAAGTTATGAAAGGACCAATGATGTGTTTGAATCCTGAGTTTGTTGAAATTTACACCTTTCCAAGTATCAGCACGATCAGAGTACATTTTCTCAATAACTTTGTTGTGCAGAGTTGTGTCCCTTAACCTATGTTCAGGGGTTCGAATCCTTCATTCACATTGAGTATGTTCCCAGCATCTTATTCTCCCAGGCCAGGTTTCACCAACATCTTAGACCTGCATCGCAGTAATTTGGACTTTCCTCCCACATCAGTGTGACAAGCCGTGATATAACTGAAATACTGTTCAAGGCAGTGTTAAACCAACCAAGCTCAATCACTCAATAAAATGTTCTTTGATACAAGCCTTGATATTTGTAAGGAAAACTAGGAGTATTTAAGTGACACTTCCACCTTTGAAACACTTTTCACCTTGTTTTTAATACTAGAAGCGTGAGTGAAGCTAAGCAATCCCATCCCAAGAACTCCAACCATGCTTGAATCCAACAAGTGTAGGCTCCTTGTAAGATAAGGGGCTGGTTGTATTAATACATAAAGGTTCTGTGTGTATCTGGGAGTATGGCGAGATGGGTGTGTCTATGTTTGGCTTCCCAGAATCCATAGGAGTCTTTATCTTGGAGACTTGGCTTACATTAGGAACACAGAGAATGAGAGTCATACAAAAATCTGCTTGTGTCGTTAGTTGGTCGGTAACTTGTCTATAACATGTCTGTAGCTACATTACTGACTTGTTTATGTTGAAAGCTGAGATAGATTAAAGTTCTTCCTTCCTGCGATAATATTTATTTCTGTCTCATAACAAGGATTTGATTGAAAGGTTATTAATGGGTTGGTAAAGACTGCTGTAGGTGAACTAACCTTATCGGTATTACTTGAGGTTAAGAATTTGCATTCATGTATATAATGGTCATGTTTTCTGAATGCAGAGCCAAGTAATTTGAATGTGGGGATTGTAAACTTAGCTAATGGCTGAAGTTGTTTTTTGGTGTAGATTTAAAAAATATATACCAAATTTGTAAGTTGGACTGAAAAACTCAGTTATTGATCAGTTGTTATCTGACCTTTCGAATACTTAGTTAACTTCAAGGGAGAAGAAATTAGAATAAACACATTATTGTGTCTTGGGACAAATGGCTTTTGCACATTTCCATAGTTGTATCAACTTTTCACAGGCCATCCCTCTGAATATACCACATTTGGACAAAACATTCAGGGCATTCAGATCAGTCAGTGTCCAAGAAAATGAACTGATTTGAACCCCTGAACATTTTGTCAGCTTATCTTGTTAGAACAGAAGAGATATGGACTGTGAAGTCCGAAAGACATTTTATCATGTGTCTATGCATACATGTTCAAAACATACGACGACATCCTTTCTGTTTATACATGTAAATATTAGGGCTGCTACGATTCACTCGCGTATTCGGTGAATCAAACCGTATCCATTCATGAATTATATTTGTTATTTGTGGCCACTAGAATCGAATATTTATGTACATGCAATCATGTGCATTTACATATAAATGTCCATAAGAACATATCATATGCACAGATTTCTTCAAAAGACACCACTGTTATACTTTTTAATTTGACAATATTGTGGTCACTGGTCATTGTTGCATTTGAGCAGATACTAGTACCTGGATAAGTGCAGTATAGAAATTTATAATATATTAATAATTAACAAACCATGTCAAATATTTTGTTATTGCTTCATTGAACATAACAAACAATACATCAACTGCTGACTTGTTATTGTATTCGTGAATTAATATTTGTATTCGTTTTCCAATATTCGTGATACGAATTGTATTCGCCTCATAGTGTATTCGTTGCCGCCCTAGTAAATATGTTGTTTGTTTATTTGTTGTTTAATGTCGCACTCAGCAATATTCCAGCTATATGATGGCACTCTGTAAATAATCAAGTCTGGTTCAGACAATCCACTGATTGACATCATGAACATCATCCACGCAATTGGGATACGATGACATGCATCAACCAAGCCAGTGAGTCTGACCACCCGATTCCGTACTAATAATCTGTGCTGGTTGTTAGTGGTCACTGAAGGGAACAGGTGGTCAGACTTGTGACCTTGTTGATTTAATGTCACCTTGCCCAACAGCGAGGGTTGTTGCTCTTCACTAGTTCATCTGGTCCAGTCTTGTTTGTTTACAGGCTGCAGTCACATAGGTTCATATTGCTGAGTGTGGTGTTCAAAAACAAACAAATTTGGTGTGAGAAACAAAGATTTGAATTGTAAGACCTGCTTGGAGGTGGTACTTTTGAATTGTAAGACTTGTTTTACAGTTGATTTGTATAAACAGCCTTTTTTTAATATGCATCTGATATTGATAATTGACTGGTGGAGTCACATTTTTTCCCTGGAAAATTCTGTCACGTGAATTGAACTTGCAACCTCACATCATGTGTAGTATTGTAACCCACTGAGCCACCGGAACAAGTGATGAAAGGGTGTTCAATCTTACATGTCATCACTTCAGTTGTCTGCATGCTACACATGGTCTATCTCTTGCCTGGTGTCATCAAATTTGTTTTTCACAACTACTACACTATTGTCTCACTACAAGGTATCCTGATTTTTTCTTATTCTCTCAGGTATTTCTTGCATTTAGAGGGTTCATAAGTTAGTTTTATAACGTTTCCTCGGTTTTGGTTGAAAATGTAAAACCATGAGGCTATGGGCTTTTCCCTTGCTCGATGTTTTAAGTGTCAAACCAGATCCGAGGAGGAGTGTTTTACGTGTAACTTCTTACATCAGGAAAACCCAGGTATCTGTGTACGTGGTGAAGCTTGCCAGTGTTGACCCAGCCCGATACTTTAAATATACATCTACTTCAGTAGTATCATTGAGTACTAGGGTGAGGCTAGTGAGTGAGATAGACGCTTGTGTTGTAGCACAGTATGTTGTGTCGTGGTTTGTTTGATGACAGTATGTTGTGTCATGTTCGTGATCTCAGCAGGCTGATTAAATGGTCAGGTGAACACGGTCGCGCTCACACCTGGTGATAAGTGTGACAGGTATGTGTGCCTTCTCTGTGTGGGCGGGCGGTTGGTGAGGAGAGGAGATCATATGACTGGCTTATTTGGAGGGATGAGGGACGAAAAGAGTATATTTTTACCATTTCACAGCCCATAATAGAGATGAAAGTCCAATGCTTGTCATATATCGGGGTTTAAAGAAGTGGAAAAAAATAAATGTGTAATGTTTTTGTTCGTTTGTTTGTATGAATGCAAAGTATGATGTTCCCCACTAAATAATTGCAGAATGATTGGTCAAAATCGATGAAATAAGTTTAACTTATATGGCTCACATAGCTACATGTTCATATAACATCTTGGGGACCTAACAATAATATCTGAATGCTTTTGTTTTATTTCTTTTTTTTGCTCACCTAACAACCTTGATCATGTTGATCGTCTTAAAAAATATCTGTAAACCATGAAACAAAAAAGATCTAGCATTGTTTGTGTAGCTCATGTAACAACAGTATGGTATTAGTTCTCTTTCTGAGATAAAAAATAATAGACAGAGAAAGACGCTGTTAAATAAACAGAGAAAGACGCAGATTTTTGCTCAACGCACAAATGTGTGTCCAGTACCACAAATATTGAGCTTGGACGCAGAAAAAGAATATACTGCATCCGAAGGAAGTACAGTTATATTCATTGATATACAGCGCATCAAGAGCAGTTATGGATGTCTGTCATTTCACCCATCAATCATGACCACTGTCCACATTGATTCATTCCAGGCTCTAAAGTATTTATCTAAACGTACAGTACACTACATTTCATTACTTTACAGGACCCTTATATTGCCAGCAAGGACCCTTCAGAATTAATTATTGGGGGTCCTCTGGGCACCACTTTTGTAAGTCAAGGTAAAACCCTGTATACAATACTCCAACTTTTGTAAGTCAAGGTAAAACCCTGTATACAATACTCCAACTTTTGTAAGTCAAGGTAAAACCCTGTATACAATACTCAAACTTTTGTAAGTCAAGGTAAAACCCTGTATACAATACTCCAACTTTTGTAAGTCAAGGTAAAACCCTGTATACAATACTCCAACTTTTGTAAGTCAAGGTAAAACCCTGTATACAATACTCAAACTTTTGTAAGTCAAGGTAAAACCCTGCAGCTGAGATGAAAGGGCAGTCATGTTTTACTGAATGTTATTATCAAAACATGTATAAGAAAAGAGGCTCAAGTAAAAAAACACTTATCTCCAGGCCATTTTTGAAATCACCAGCAATAACAAAATTTTCCCGCCTGTTTATATACAGACCCTGAAACAAATATTCCAATACAGAACATGCAAGTCTATAATAGTTGGCAAGTATTGATTTCTGCAGTTTCAGAAAGTGAAAAAGTCTCAAGCCTTCTTTTTATATATTTTCTTAAGAGAACTTAACAAGTGTTTTTTTTCTGCAAGATATTTTCATTTCAGAGACTAGATGTTAGTCTAGCTATTTTCTTAAGTTTCACTGTCTGTAAAAACCTCCATGTAAACATGGTTCTGAGATCATGCAGATTGCTAATGGAGTTGATCTGCCAATGGAGTAGGCTATGTTTTAACTTCAATGCATTTCTCCCAGGTTAGTTCATTTCCTTTTACATGTTTGATGTTTGTGAGAAGGATGTTTTTTTCAGAATCAAGACGAGCATCATGGTAAATTTTCTACCATGACCTTGACACAATTCTTTGTGTCATGTCTAAGGGCGTAATTACAGCCAAAAAACATTGGAACATGCTCGTGCAGTTAAATTCTGATAAAAAAGTGTCTCAAGAGGGCTATGTTCAAATGTGTTTTGCTTTCTGGTGGAAGAATTAGGAAGGTCTTGAAAAAGTTTCTTTGCCAAGGCTGCAACAAGTTGATTATTTGTTTTTCAGATATTATTTTTCAAATGTGAGATACAGTTTTGATTTTTGAAACAATAAGTTATTGTTTCTTCTTCTGTAAAACAATGTTAAAATATCTTTATTTTGGCACAAGTTTATAAGTTTGTAAATGAAAACTGATTGAAAACAGAAGATGAGATGTTATTGTGCAGAGTTGCGTCCCTTGGGCAGGCCAGAAACCTGATTGTGGGTTGGAATCCCGGTTTGCCCAGATGATGTTTCCAGGTTTGTCAGCACCAAAGTGGTAACTGTCTGAGACCTGCATCACTTCGGCCAATCCTCCTACATTAAGCTGACACGCCACGATATAACTGTAATACTATTAAAAGCGGCGTTAAACACTCACTCACTCACTCACTCACTCACTTCTGCTTTCAAGGACTGTGTTTGTTTGACACGGGGACTAGTTGGATGGAATTCTCTGTGTAGGAATTCTGTGATCATGGGTTCGAATCCCAGATTCGCCCTCATTATAAATGAATTTCTTGGTTTGTCTGTACACGGGTTTCATGCAAGTTGTAAATGTGTAAGGCCTTCATCACATCTGACTTGTACCACATGAAGCTGACTTGCCATGATGTAACTGAAGTACTGGTCATAGATACAGTAAACCTGCTTGTGTTTCACAGACCAGCTTTGACCAGTCACCGTCTCAAAGGTATCAGTGATAAACAATGCAAGGTATAGTGCCTTGGACAAGGAACATGTCTCTCTTCTTGTTCTTTCTCAACAAGCAGTAAGTTGTTATTTTACGCTAAAAAGTATGTCAGGTTTTTTATGTTGAGCTTTCATGATAAGATATTGACCAATTTTACATTTACAATAGTGTTTTATTGCACGAGTCGGTAAAACCCGTCAGGACCCTCATTAAAGCTTTCTTTCATGTGAGCCTTTGTGGAGATTTTATTATGGCCTGAAACTTGTTTTACCCACAAAACTCCGAATGCAGAGACTCATTGGGCTTCTCATGTTTACGTCGGAAGTGTTTTATGTATGCACATATTTGTAAAGAAACAATAAGGAGAGACGTTTGTGACATCTACATGTCTTCCTGGCTGTTTCCCTCCAGTGATTTTGATGAAGGTGTCAAGGTAATGTGGAAATTTGTTCATGGGCGTTATTTCAGCATTTCAAGTAAAATAGTTCCAGAAACACAGATAAATATTTGTTGTGCCTGAATCATCACTCTCTGATTTTGCAATTAGTGGGAACCTCATTTTTGAAGCCTCACTTGTGAGGTATACACAGGTTGTTATTGGGGCTCCATGGGGACGTTGGTTGCTAATTGCGTCAGTGTTTATCTGTTTCCCTCCGATGTGTCTAGCCAATGTCTGGCCTGCTTGTCCTGAGGTCATAGGGGTCGTGTGGCTAGCTGGACCGACAGCCATGGTGTAGATAATTGTACATGTGTTTGTGTGTTGGTGTGTTGGTGGGCGAGGGGTGTTATCACAGTACTGTTGACTCAATGAGTACTACAGCACTTGAAACCTCTATGTACTTTTTATTTCAATCTGACACCTTTGGAAAACTGGAGAGCAGAATGTTGGTGGTTCAATCATCTGGCTGCATCATACCAAAAGACTTTAAAGATGAAACTTGCTCAGTCTGTGCCAAGAACTTTTTGGTCTACAGCCCTCAACTTGGATTTGGGCATTTTTTTCAGTAGATTTTAAGTGAAGCATATAAACTAGCATAAAACACTTATTTCACTTAATCAGAAGACGTTTCAGATTAGTGGCTGAGGTTGCAGACTGCTTGTTACACTGCCTGGCGCTTGGCATAAAAGGTAGAAAACAAGGACTGGCTGGCTTGGAGTCAATATACTCTGAGTGGGGTATTCATGTTGAACTGCCACATGGTATCTCAGTGGGCTAGCACAATAAGACCGGCATAAGTCTGTACAAGCACACACACACACACGCACGCACGCACGCACGCACGCACACACACACACACACACACACACACACACACACACACACGGAATCATTATGAACATGACATTAAACCTCAACCCCAATTTCACATGTGGGGGCACTGGTGGCCCAGTCGTCTAAGGCGCCGCAATTTGCTGTGCAGTTGTGTCCCTTTGGCACGCCAGAAACCTATGATTATGGGTTCGAATTCCGGTTCGCCCCGATTATGTTTCTAGGTTTGTCAGCACCATACCTGTGTTTGTGGGTTTCACCGAAGTGGTAAACATCTGAGACCTGCATCACTTCAGGCTTTCCTCCCACATTAAGCTGACACGCCGTGATATGACTGGAATACTGTTAAAAGCGGCGTTAAACCCAACTCACTCACTCATCTCACTCATTTCACATGTTAGAATCTGTATGAATATGCAGTGTTCAAATTCAGGACATTCCTGGGGTACTAGAGGTTTACTGCTCTAGTATTTGAAGCTAGGGACCCTAAGTCTTCAGTTTTAACACCAGGGTTAAAATGACCCCTTGACTTTCATACCAAGGTAATTATGTTTTGCAGTGTAGTTCAATACAGCACTATACAGATATACCGCTGTCAGGGATGTTGAAATCAAAAACTATTTCACTGTGAAAGTCAGCCATCAAAACCTACTTGTGTGGCTTCTTGAACATTTGAGTTTGTGTATCGCAATTTATGCCAGTTTGTGTTAAATCTGGTTTGGAATGAAGTTACTATTTGCTTTGGTATCATAAAGTCAACAATTATACCCGCCCAAACGATGTTTTGCAAGGGATATATAAAGGGGCTCCACTTGTCTATCACTTTTTGTTTCGGGAAGCATTGGTAATAAACTGTTCCATGTTACATGTATTTTTCATGACACTTTGTACACATCAGGCAAGTGCAGAACTGGTGCCTTTTGTAAATCAGGAAGGCAGCGTTAGAAATTGTCACTAGTCCTGTAGTCCTTGTCAAACTGCACAATTGTTAAGGTATCATAATGACTAGTAGAAATTGGCCATTTTTAAGGATTTGGCTATAAGTCAGCATCTTAAGGACCAGTAGAGTAAAACTGTCAGTTTCCACCGCTGGAAGATGTGTTTTTTCGTTTTTTTGGTTGTTTGTATTTTTGGTGTGATTTAAACATATTTATATTCCATGAATCTGGATTGGTAGACAAGCAAAAAAAAAGGCTTATGTCAATACCTCTCCAGTACAAGTTATATTCATGAAGGCATAATACCAAACAATACCTGAAGATAAACTAAATATGTGGACAACAGTTTGGTGTAAAGAATGGAATAATTAATTCATACCCAGGATTTAGTCTCACGTTGGTTTAAACGGGAAGTTTTAGTTTTCAAGTTTTAGGGGCGAGCAGTATGAGCAGTAAAAGATCTGTGGATTCGGAAACTGAGAAGGCTATTTTGAATTTCAAGGAAAAGGGAGGGGGCAACTTTTGTGAATATTATCTAGGTCATGATGAAAGAACATTCACTGAGTTTGAAGACTGATCAAGTACATTTCTTTTGGGCATACTTGAGTTCCAAAGGGCACACTTATATATATATAATGTGAGAGTGCCTTGTGGCACGACTCTTGAAGTACATGTACTATTAAATTTGATGAACTTCCAGTCTGTTTGATTTCCGCTCGCATAGGCATCTGTACATCTTAGGCGGGCAGTGTTCAAAATTAACGTAGGGCTTGGGGCCTTTGAGGCTTGTTCCTATAGTTTTTGAATCTAGTGACCCCCCTAAATACACACTTTTAACATAAGGGTTTTGATCCTTGCTTAATTTCCACTAGAGAGGATGTTTGTTTCTACTTTGTGGTTCGTATGTCAGTGTAGGTTTAGTTCACTTATTTGTAGTGAGCCTTGGTGAATAGGTTGTGTGGTGACATTTCAAATACTATGGCGTTTTGAAAAGAACATCATTTAAGAAACATTTTGATGCAGTTTGTGACACAAGGAGAGCTTGTTCTTGATGTTGAATGTCTTGTCTACAGGGAGGTGCCATGCGTAACTCACAGGGCGACATTGGGATCCGGTACGGCCTGGAACCCGATGTCTCCAACACCGACATGAAGCAGAAGATGGAGGATGTCCGGGAGAACCTCAAGAAGGAGATCCGCAAGGAAATGAAGATAAAGGAAGGAGCGGAAAAGTTGAAGGAAGTGTCCACAGACAAGCGGAGTCTGTCCAACGTTAACAGTATTGTGAAGAAGGCCAACAGCAAGTTGCAGGTGCTGCAGAAGGAACTGCAAGATGTCAACGCTCATCTGATGATGATCAACACAGGATACGATACTCCTGCAGGTAAGATCTTGTAACTTGTAATTATCAAGAGCATCTGTTCTGTACATGCGCACCAGAGATGGGGGGCGGTCGGGTAGCCTGGTGGTTAAAGCGTTCGCTCATCATGCCGAAGGCCCTTGTTCGATTCCCGACATGGGTACAATCTGTGAAGCTCATTTCTGCTGTACCCCACTGTGATATTGCTGGAATATTGTTAAAAGCGGCGTAAAATCATACTCACTCACTCACTCACTCTCTCACTCTCTCACTCTCTCACTCACTCACTCAGGAGATGAGTATAAAACACAATTTTTTCATAATTTTTGGACACCAACATAAGGTGAATGTGTTATACACGAGAACCAAATGTTATCCTTTTTTCCCCAGCCAAGTGCATGGCCAAACAGTGGAATGGTATGACCGAAAATTACCATAATTAGATCCACTGATGTTTAAGCAAAAATCAAAACACTTACAGTATATGACCGTAAACAAACCCGATTTTGAAGATCGGGAAAAAAAGGTCTGTTGTATTTATGTCTAAGGGGACCCGTGAAGATCCGGGTAGAATAGGTCTTCAGCAACCCATGCTTGCCATAAGAGGTAACTATGCTTTTCGGAAGAGGCGACCAACGTGATCTGGTGGTCAGACTCGCTGACCTGGTTGATGCATGTTATTATATCCCAATTGCGTAGATTGATGCCTGTGATGTCAATCACTGGATTGTCTGGTCAAGACTCGAATTGTTAACAGTTCGCCATCAAATAGCTGGAATATTGCTGAGTACAGTGTTAAACAACAAACAAACAAATCTGCCCTTCTTGGTAATATTGAGTGTATGTATGCTGTGTTTGCAGACTGTATGTCACCAGAGAAGGTGGGGAACTCTGATGACGGAGACACGAAGAACCAGCGTCTCACCTACCTGCAGAAGCAGCTGAACATAGAACTGAAGGTAGGCACCCTACACAAGCATTAGCTGGAAGCCATACACTTGATTCAGTGATGACGTGGGGCAATAAGATATTACTTATTCAATATATAAATACAAGGGGTCCAACTCACTTTCACGACCTGGGCCCATTTGCTCAAAGCAATCTTAGCTCTAAGACTAAATTGTAAATCTATGTTGAAGTGTCTGAGCAAGGTGGACTTAGTGTAAGACTACTTTGTGTAAGTTGGTCAGGGTGCCGTTCCTGTTTAGTCTATGTTAAGGTATGGGAGTTACGATCAAGCTTTTAAGGTGTGTGAGTTACGATCAAGTTATTAACGTGTGGGAGTTACGATCAAGCATTTATGGTGTTGGAGGTACGATCAAGCTTTTAAGTTGTGGGAGTTACGATCAAGCATTTATGGTGTGGGAGTTATGATCAAGCTATTAACGTGTGGGAGTTCGATCAAGCTTTTAAAGTGTGGGAGGTACGATCAAGCTTTTAACGTGTGGGAGTTACCATCACGGCGTGTCAGCCTAACATGCTTAATGTGGGAGGAAAGCCCAAAGTGATGCAGGTTTCAGACGTTTACCACTTCGGTGAATCCCACGAGCATGGGTATGGTGCTGACATACCTAGAAACTTTATCGTGGCGAACCGGGATTCGAAACCCACAATCATAGGTTTCTGGCGTGCCCAAGGGACGCAACTCTGCACAACGAATCGCAGCGCTTTAGCCGACTGGGCCACCCATGCCCCCAGTTTTAAATGAAGAATTGATCATAAAATGTAATAGTTTAATAGCAAGCACATCCCCTATCACTACATCCTCATGTTCCGCCATGCCATGCTAACAAGTTGTGCTGTGCTTCTCCTGCCGTTCAGGTTCTGTATCTATTTATGGCATATCCTGATCTCACAAACTGACCATTCAAGTATCGTCTGTACCTTAGTATTGATGATATCATAGGTACTGGTGAATCATTACAGTCCTACCTCATTCTTATACTAGACAGGCAAGCATGGGGTAAAGTTACCCTACTGAAATCTAGGAAGTATTACTTTAAATATTCATTTATTTCTAAAATTCTGCGAATCTAAAATGGTGTTTTCATTCACAGTTTTAAGATTTGAGTTGGGGAGATATTTGATGACTGTTGAGAGACCAGCTTGTAATGCCAACACCACCATTGTCTGCCCTTTGACCCGGAATTTGACTCTTGGCATTTTTTGTGTGTAGATTTTATGTTATATGGACCATTATTAGCTGAGGTTACTATACGAACAAAGTTTTGCTTGACTCAGGCTTTGGACTCAGACTGTAGTTACAGACTGCATGCAACCACACCATTTCATGAGTGGGCTCAAACTCCTTGCCTGGTCTTTACGTGCCAGATGCCGCGAGGGAGGTCTGTCTGCGCGATCTTTCACATAATAGATACTGCATGTTCATCCAAATGATCCCACGCTCCTCAGCTTACTTGCCTGCAGTTGTATCCCACTTGTTCTGATATTCCAGTGTTTAATGACAGACACTTGATCCTTGGAATCAGTGGAAATAATCAGGCATTGTGAAATTGACGACAGTGATAGTGAAATTGACAACAGTGATAGTGAAATTGACGACAGAGATAGTGAAATTGACGACAGTAACATAAATGACACCTGTTATCCAGAAAATAATGAACTTTTTAGATTCAGAGTACAAGAGAACAATGGCATACCACTATATTTGATATGGATCCCATGGCCAAGATTGTAATGATTGTGTGTTGTATACAGGCAAGTGCTGTCGACTTTCTTCTTGCTGCTTGATAGACTAGAGTTTATTGTCTGGGTTTAATTGGCAGGATGATTTGGAGATGTTCTTCTTTAGCCAAGTGTTTGTTTCCATGGTTACGCGGTAACATAATAGGTAGCTGGTGGTTTACTTTCCAACCTCGGCTGCCTCACTGATTCATTGTTGCTTTCAATGGTAATGAAAATGTTGATGAACATTTTGAATACCTCGAATGCTGATATATTTTGGTTTAGGTGTATTGGAGATATGGTCAACATTCATTTCAGAAATTTGCCCTTCTACTCAGCCAAGTGAAAAAGGCTTAACAGTTAATTAATCAGTTAATGAGGACTAGTGACTGCTGTTGTCTCACAGAGTTCCTTGTTTAGGTGGGAACTTAGAGAGGAAGGGGTCCAACGTTAAGCGTTGTCATTTTTATGACTCATATGAAATGTGAAACTGATGTATGAAATTGGAAGTGACGTTTGTTATGTCATGTCCTACCACACACATGGAAATCTGGTAAGACGTTAACAAGAAGTTGTATTCAACACAGAACACAGAACACATAATCAGGACCGGCTCTTGAGTTTTGGGGGTCCATGATTCTTGTGAAAAACATTATTTCTTCCCAAAAGAAGAAAAGAAATTGTCTCATATCACCAAATTGTTTGTCTCCTTTCAGACAAAACAATGTTTGTCTTGATAAAATTACAGAAATAACAGTCTGCCTCTAAGATGTCTAAGACTATTCTTGTCAAGTCTTGCTTATGTGCAGGCTGCAGTAGATCTCTGTGTAAACTTCTAATGCCTGCATCGCTACAGGCTTTCTCCCACATCAAGCTGGCCTGCCAAGATGTAAACTAAATACATGTGGAGAAACAAGCTTCACTAATAGTGATCACATGGCAACATACTCTCATAACTTTGAAAGAAAGAAACCATTGATTTCAAATGTCTTTTTAAAAATGATATAGAAAAAGATTAATTTTCAAATGTTTTGAAGTTGAGTCTCCTCTCTCCTTCTCTCCCCCCCCCCCCCAATACACAGACACACAACACACACCTGTTGTGTCCAATAATCAAATCAACATTCTCAGAAAGAAGCACGTTTCAAAATTACCCCCATTAACTTTACAGTCACCTGAAGTATTTTCTATTCACAATCAAGTTGTTATCACTGCACTGTAATAAGTCATTGCTTACAAATGCCCCCAAACGTCTCAACAAACCAGCCCTAAAATTCCAACTGCATCTACCACAAGACCCTGCCAAGAAAGCATCATTATAAAACCTGCACATGTCATAAAAGAGAAATTGGGTTTGAGATACGTGGTAGAGCATGGTGCGTGCTTGTTGGCTGTGGCGGCTTGTGTTAGACAGGGGCTTAGTAATCAGGGTAATGGGAACACCTAATTGTATGGGAGAGGCATGTGTTGCTTAGTTTGATAGATAGTAAGCTACAAATCTGGTTGCAGTAATCAGAGGCAAGCGACACAAAAGTGGTTGTTGAGTTGTCTGTTGCAAATGAAGTTGTTGGTATAACCTGAAGATTATCCAAAAGGGGATAAGGGAGGCTCCACATGGGAGAGATCCCAGAATTTGAAATTTTGGTTTTGAATTTTTGAATATGTCTTATTGGTTTGTTTGTTGATCCTTGTAGGGTTGGGGGATTAGAATTTGAAAGGTGAAAGTGGTTGTCAGTGATCTTTTGATCCTTTTGGGCATTTGATGCTGATTGTAGTCAGGTTAATTTGGCAGTTGGTTCTCAGCATCCCATGTTGATCCCAGTCACATGATTGGGGAATCGGTTGTCAGCATCCTGTCTTGATCCCAGTCACATGATTGGGGAAATGGTTGTCAGCATCCTGTCTTGATCCCAGTCACAACGGAGAACTGGTTGTCAGCATCCTGTCTTGATCCCAGTCACATGATTGGGGAATTGGTTGTCAGCATCCTGTCTTGATCCCAGTCACAAGGGATAACTGGTTGTCAGCATCCTGTCTTGAACCCAGTCACATGATTGGGGAATTGGTTGTCAGCATCCTGTCTTGATCCCAGTCACAACAGATAACTGGTTGTCAGCATCCTGTCTTGATCCCAGTCACAACAGAGAACTGGTTGTCAGCATCCTGTCTTGATCCCAGTCACAACAGAGAACTGGTTGTCAGCATCCTGTCTTGATCCCAGTCACAACGGATAACTGGTTGTCAGAATCCTGTCTTGATCCCAGTCACAACAGAGAACTGGTTGTCAGCATCCTGTCTTGATCCCAGTCACAACAGAGAACTGGTTGTCAGCATCCTGTCTTGATCCCAGTCACAACAGAGAACTGGTTGTCAGCATTCTGTCTTGATCCCAGTCACAACAGAGAACTGGTTGTCAGCATCCTGTCTTGATCCCAGTCACAACGGAGAATCTGTTGTCAGCATCCTGTCTTGATCCCAGTCACAACGGAGAATCGGTTGTCAGCATCCTGTCTTGATCCCAGTCACAACGGAGAACTGGTTGTCAGCATCCTGTCCACAACGGAGAACTGGTTGTCAGCATCCTGTCTTGATCCCAGTCACAACAGAGAATCGGTTGTCAGCATCCTGTCTTGATCCCAGTCACAACGGAGAATCGGTTGTCAGCATCCTGTCTTGATCCCAGTCAGAACGGAGAACTGGTTGTCAGCATCCTGTCTTGATCCCAGTCAGAACGGAGAATTGGTTGTTTGCAGACTGTGGAGGCCCATGTGGACCCTCTCTTTCCCTTGATAGTAACCACCTGTTATCGGTACAGATACATGCCTTTTTTGAAACATACCTGCATGTTTGTAAACCCTACTTTTTGAGAAGTTTGAAGTATATAAGCTGGAATTAGAATTAAATGTTTACGTTTTACGAACAGGTTCTGTATGAGAGAGATGTTCTCTGTCATTACTTATGTCATCTGATCACACAGTGTTTATGGGAGAGACGGAGAACAACGCCAGGATAGTTGCCTCCATGTCTGTTGCTGCAGTCAATGTAAACACACCTGATTTCCAGTCAGTTTGGTTATCTTCCAGTGAGAAATACATTACACCCAGTGTTTTCCTGAAGGCTACAACCTTGTTTTTAATTTGAATTTCTAGTCTTGTGTGCTTCTTGTTATTTCCTGTGGAGATGAACTGTAGCTTTGTTGGAAGGAATGGTGTTGACTTGATGGTCCTTTCATCAAAGTTAAAGTTAAAACCATCTACTTGGTGTACTTCTGAACGCGAAGATTGTAAGCTGACAAGGTGTTTGGTAACAGAAATACTTGACTATAGGATGGAATAGCTCTCAGAACACACATGTGATACTTGTAACAAGAAACCTATCTGCAAACCCTACAAAAAAGTTGTGTGTTGATCTTATTGTTTAAGAACTGACTTCCACTTTGTGTGAGTTCATTTAAGAACTGACTTCCACTTTGTGTGAGTTCATTTAAGAACTGACTTTCACTTTGTGTGAGTTCATTTAAGAACTGACTTTCACTTTGTGTGAGTTCATTTAAGAACTGACTTCCACTTTGTGTGTGTTCATTTAAGAACTGACCCCCACTTTGTGTGAGTTCATTTAAAAACTGACTTTCACTTTGTGTGAGTTCATTTAAGAACTGACTTTCACTTTGTGTGAGTTCATTTAAGAACTGACTTCCACTTTGTGTGAGTTCATTTAAGAACTGACTTTCACTTTGTGTGAGTTCATTTAAGAACTGACTTTCACTTTGTGTGAGTTCATTTAAGAACTGACTTCCACTTTGTGTGTGTTCATTTAAGAACTGACCCCCACTTTGTGTGAGTTCATTTAAAAACTGACTTTCACTTTGTGTGAGTTCATTTAAGAACTGACTTTCACTTTGGGTGAGTTCATTTAAGAACTGACTTCCACTTTGTGTGAGTTCATTTAAGAACTGACTTTCACTTTGTGTGAGTTCATTTAAGAACTGACTTTCACTTTGTGTGAGTTCATTTAAGAACTGACTTTCACTTTGTGTGAGTTGATTGGAGTATGAACCTTCATAGAGTGAGGGCCAAACTGTATGAACATCGTAGTTTGCGACCTCAGAAAGTCAGTCGCAATGACAGCTCTTTGTAATACATGTACATCAAGTACAAGACGTCAAAATATCCGACACGATAAACGTGACGAGAGAGATTTTCTAAGCTGTTAATAAAGCTGTGTGGTTACATGTTACATCAATTGGCTGATCATTGAAAGGTGATGATCAAGATGAGTCAAATAGATACTATGATAAATTCATAAACTGCTATAGACTGTTACTGTCATTCTTGACACGGATTGTGTCAATACTACGATAGTTTGGATGTGCATTTCTTCGTTTTGTTCGCTAGGATGGTCATAGCAAGAATATTTGTAAACGATCATGCAGTCAAACTCAGCTTAAGTGCTGATTTCAAGATTAAAGGGCCTAGTTGATCAGAAACAATGCTTCTGTGTGTATTTGTGCCTGGGGAAGTCCCAGGGATTCCCTCAGGAATGTGGAAGTAGTTTGTCAGTGTTCGTCATTTCAAGAGTATAGTCTTGCGAATAACGTATGAATGTCAAATTGTGTCTTTCATACACTTAGGAACGTCAGTTTCTCGGTAATGTGACCGACCTTTCGTCCAATGGAAAAGCTGTACAATGTGTAAATTTCAAATTGTGTGTTGACCTGTGTATTGTTGTGTGTTCAGGTGAAGCAGGGAGCAGAGAACATGCTGACGATGTACAGCCAGGGGTCGCGGGACAAGAAGCTCCTGGCGGAGGCTCAGCAGATGCTGGAGGATGCCAAAGTGAAGACGGAGTTCATCAGGATGCAGATTCTTAAACTGTCACAAGACCAGGACCAGTCAGATGGTGAGTAGTACCCGATGGACGACACGCACTGGCAGCAGGCACTGTGTGTGGGTGGACAGACATGAACGACAGGTACTAGCAGCAGACACTGGCAGCAGGCACTGTGTGTGGGTGGACAGACATGAACGACAGGTACTAGCAGCAGACACTGGCAGCAGGCACTGTGTGTGGGTGGACAGACATGAACGACAGGCACTAGCAGCAGACACTGGCAGCAGGCACTGTGTGTGGGTGGACAGACATGAACGACAGGCACTAGCAGCAGGCACTGGCAGCAGGCACTGGCAGCAGGCACTGGCAGCAGGCACTGTGTGTGGGTGGACAGACATGAACGACAGGCACTAGCAGCAGACACTGGCAGCAGGCACTGTGTGTGGGTGGACAGACATGAACGACAGGCACTAGCAGCAGGCACTGGCAGCAGGCACTGCGGGTGGATGGACAGACAGACAGACAGACAAACACCCAGACAGGTGAACAGACAGGTACACAGACACCCAGACAGGTGGACAGACACAGACAGGAGGACAGACAGGCAGACAAACAGGCAGACAAACACCCATACACGAAACATGGAGCTGTCTTCAGATCTTGACGTATCAGACGTAGAGAGGTGTTGTATTTGAGTAAAAGATCTGAATTTATTGAGATTGCTGTTCAAGTCAACCTGGGCATGCAAGTCGCAGTGGGCCAAACTCATCAGGGAAACCAAGACAAGTACTCAGCCAGGGAAGGAATTTGGGCTAATGCTTCAGTAACTGTTTCAGGCCAGTGTCAGACGCTGTCTCCACTTGAAATGAGAATCGAAGAATTGCGGCATCATCTACGAATTGAGTCAGCTGTCACAGAAGGAGCCAAAAATGTGATGAGAATTTTACAGAACTCAAAGTCAGAGGACAAGAAAGCCTTGAAAGAAGTGAGTACTTCACAAACAAGTCATTTGACTGCTTAACCCTCATTGGAAAAGGAACACTTTTATTTAAGATGTCCACAGAAAAAGTTGCTTGAAAGCTGAATTTTTAATGCCATTTGTATATGTCAGTAGTCTACAGACGTTAAGCCCACATGTGGACCTGGGTTAGAATAGGTCCCCAGCACTCTATTGCTTGGCCACAGAAGACTAAGTGGGATCAATCAATCTTGGTGATAACATGTAATCATGCACTGATAGAGTGCTCATTATATCAACCACTGGTTTGTTTTGTCCAGACTTATTTCCCCGCGCTCGTGATATGGGTGGTATATTTCTGAGTGACGTTAACTCTTTCAACACCACAGGCATTTTCACCGTCCGAGTCGTAGACACGTCAAAATAGTATACGATTTTTTTAACCTACCTGTCATATCATTCGTTTATTAAATCTATCACTTTTCACAATGTCTGAAATACGTATTTCATTTCAAATTCAATTTATCATATTTTAGTGAATTCACTATTTCCCGCAATGTTATTAAAAAGGAATATTCTGGGACACAAGCTTCAACAACAGGTCTATATAAAAAATGTCAAGGAGCTAAATAAAGACCTTTCAAGCAAATATTTAAATACATTACATGGAGTAATAAATTAAATAAAAAAAAAAATATATCTAAAAATTGTCAAACTTACATTCAGGTTATTATATCTATCTTTTCATGTGATTGCGTTTAATGTATGTCAAACATCATCTCGCCTTTCGTCGCCTTGATTTCTAGGCTGTGACAAGATGAGAAATCTTGTAGCTCGTAAAGTAGCATGATACATCCACGAAGTTCCATATGTTTAATATAGGTTGTGATTTTTCTGTTCAAATTATCCAGAATAAGCCGATTTAACCAAAACCTTTCGTCTAAATCAGAAATTTATTGTTCAAGTATGGTATCCATTGCTGTAATTTGATTGGCTGCCTTAGATCACGTGCTTGAATTTGACCAATCATGATTCATGTTGCAAATTTTGGCAAGAAAGCATCATTTGAAACCAATTTCTATCTAATAAAATTGCATGCTACAGCTAACGAAATACACCAGGGGAGGTTACTGTCTTATTGAAGTCATACGCTTTCTTATGATACCCAAGATTGGACTATTTGTCGCACATGTTATTCAAACAAAGCCTCAAAAACAGAGATATTTCCCGGTATGTCCTCTTGTTACTGAGCGGAGGGTCATTGTTATCGGGAAATGGGTGATGCCAGATAATCTTTTAAAATTAAAAATAAATAATTTTCTGATTGCATAAACAATGAAAACAAAAAAGAAATAGGCAAGTGGATATTATGAAAATTAAGACTGCTGAAAATTATCAAATTTTCGCTTACTGGGTGCTTAATCAGGACTTTGTAAATGCGTCAGCTTACATTTTATGTTTAAAAAAAATTGATTAAACTGTTTATTATCTAATAATGTGGTAAACATTTACTGTCATATTTATAAACATTTGGATTAAACCTTTCAAATAGTGCATAACATGGAGAAGCAAAGATGTTTTACAAGCAGATAATTTTCTTGATAAATGTAGGCTTTGTCTATCACCCCAGAGTTTCTCTTAAAAGTAAAAGCTTCTGGTTGACTGGTGTTGAAAGTGTGAATCAACAGTCTCTCTCCTCAGGAGTTAGTTACAGAAGGAGTGTGTATTTTATGACTGCTTCTTTGAGTTCTTTGAGTTCTTGTGTTTGGACCAGGTATAAGAACTTATTGTCAAGTTTGTTTGTTGTTTAACACCGCTCTCAGCAATATTCCAGCTGTATGACACCAGTCTTTAAATAATCAAGTCTGGACCAGACAGTCCAGTGATTGATATTATGAGCATTGATGTACACAAATGGGATACCATGACATGCATCAACCAAGTCAGGAAGCCTGACCACCCGATGCCGTTAGTTACAGACTGCCATCATATGGCTGGAATATTGCAGAGTACAGTGTTAAACAACAAAATAAACAAAGTGTCTGTGGCAGGCAAACTGGGATAAGCTCATCAAATCCTTATTTTCTTGAATTCACAGACATTTCAAAATTGCATTCCATGCAATAATATATAACTACGGATGAAAGTCTTTTTCTCTTTATTGCTCCTGGAACTTGGAAAATTATATAATTTTAGTAGTTTTGATTATCATGATTATATTATGTTTTGCATAGAATATCTATATCTGAGCCTGAATATTGGTCAGTTAAATAAACTGTTAGATAATCCTTTGAAGGTCATCCTTGGTCTCTCTGAATTTTGTAAGATACTGTAAATCTTGAAATTAACGTGAGCATGAATTAAATGCGAAAAATGCGAGTGGTCGCATTATTGAACATCGCATTTATATCAACAATAAGACATTTTGGATAGCAGAAATATCAACTTAGACATACACTGAAAACAAACAACTATGTATTCCACACCACTGTTTATTGAGCAGCACTTGTAACAAGTATGTAAACAATGTCATTCAAACACTAATTACATCCTGTGAATTGTCACTGCTGGGGTCGGGGGCACGGGTGGCCCAGTCGTCTAAGGCGCCGCGATTCGCTGTGCAGAGTTGCGTCCCTTGGGCACGCCAGAAACCTACGATTGTGGGTTCGAATCTCGGTTCGCCCCGATTATGTTTCTAGATTTGTCAGCACCATACCCGTGCTCGTGGGTTTCACCGAAGTGGTAAACGTCTGAAACCTGCATCACTTCGGGCTTTCCTCCCACATTAAGCTGACACGCCGTGATATAACTGGAATACTGTTAAAAGCGGCGTTAAACCAAACTCACTCACTCACTCACTGCTGGGGTCAAGACAAGAATTCTACTCACTTATGTCATCACTGATCACACCAGACAGACGCCACCCACGCAACATGGTGTCTTTGTTCTTTGCGACTGCGTCAAAGGCCGACATGAGCCAGCATGCATATATTGTTTTGGAGGAAGTACTCTACTCAGCGCTAATAAGGGGTTCTATTTGGTGTGTGGTTGGATCAATGTAAGGTTGGATTAAGGTGAGGATTCCCCTGTAAACTTGACAGAGGAACATTACTACATATATAAATCCACTGATGCTTGAGAGGAGGGGGATGTCGCTTATATATTGAGTCGCATTTGTGGCTAGGGGCCAGTGGTTGCATTCTTTTGGAGACACATTAATTTCACGATTTACAGTATTAAAAATATGAGTTTAGGACATTCTCACTGATTCACTCACACTCTCATGGCTCTTTAGGCCCAGTCCAACCTAAATGAGTCAAGTCAGAAGATTGACTTGATGCGGATCTCCCTGGAGAAGCGCCTGTTGGAGATGGAGCCATCCCCGAAGGTGCAGATGTTGAGGGAGGAGATCGACCAGCTGCTGCATCCCACCTACCCCGGGGTGCGCACCTCCGTCAACAACAAGCAGCACAACTCCTCCTCCCTGGCCAAGGCTGCTGCCGTCACGGGCAAGCTGGAAGTCAGGTGGGTGGAACACTCTCATACAGACAGGGTTGCCAGGGGTGACTATTGGGTGCATTGCCAGTTAGTTTGGAGAAGGGCCAGTAAATTTTAAAAGGATCAAGCCCTGCTCGCTACAGTCCAATTTGGTGTTAAATCTCCCTCTGTGTTACTTGTGTGCAGGTTGGTGGGCGTCCAGCAGCTGTTGGAGGACATCCCCACAAGAAGGAAGGACAGCATCCAGCTGATGATGTCCAGTCCGGGGGAGAGCCGCAGCCTGCTCCGCCGTGGCAGCAGCAAGACCTACAACATCAAGGATGACCTCACAAGTGAGTCCACATGTAACTCAGCAACTGATATTGAACATAACACTGTAATATTATAAGCATTAACACAATCTTTTCTGGCAGCACACACCCCAATGCAGGCCTCAAAGATGTGACTAAAACAGTCGCCAATGCGACCTAAATTTCAGTTTGACTACTGTCTAAAATTCAGAGGTAGCCAAATGACTACCTTGAAAAATATCTTGTGGCGACTAAATTCGACACAAAAATAAATAACAGCTGATCTTGGAAAACATGTCTGCTAATAATTGTACTCGCAAATAATTCCTCTTAAAGTTGACAATGAACCGAAATACATAAATATGAATGTAATTAGTACGTTATTGTAGTGGACAGTGCTCATTGGATAAGCAAGGACATACCTATATAATCTAGTAGCATAAATTGTATCATTGTTCGAGTCACAAGTAACAAAAATCAGGTACAGTTTTCACTAATATACAATTCCAAGACTAGTGCTATATGTACATATTATAATAGATATTTGATAAAAAATATTTTCAAATGCTTTGGGCTACCTACAATACTGGCTTGACTTCTTGATTTTACCACTGGCTACCTGGAAAAAAAATACTTGTAGCCATATGGCTACTTGGTTAAAAATTTAAACTCTGAGGCCTGCTATGTTGTACAATTGTATCTGTTCTTATGGGAAATATAGGGAAAATACTATGAAGTATGAAAACATTGTGAAGCATGAAAATACTGTGAAATATAAACATCCTTTGACTATCAGTAACCGATTTGTTGTAGACGAGGTCATGGCGGTGTTGAAGCTAGACAACGTTTCTGTGGGGCAGACATCGTGGAAGACGTGCAGCCAGCAGTGCTGGGACAACAGATACACCATTGACCTTGACAGGGTATGCAGTACTGCTGGTGTTGAAGTACCTGTGTTAGGTTATTGAGTACTTGAGTCATTCTCCTCCGGACCAAGTACCCATTGCTTGTTCTACCTGGGAATGGGAAGACCACTTGGCTGATGGCTGTTAATAGATGACTGTTATTGGAATCATGGCCGTGTCATCACATGATGGGCATGTTCTGATGCTCACAATATTAACCACTGTTTGTTTATCACTTTACTGGCTACATGGACTAGAGAGTACAGTGTTATGGGATGTCCATCATGGTAGATAGTTTATAATCATCATCATCATCATCACTCAGCATCAGTATCATTTTGTGTTGTTGTTGTTTCAGTCCAGGGAGCTGGAAATTGCAATATTCTGGCGAGACTGGCGGCAGATGAGTGCATTAAAATTTTTGAGATTAGAAGACTTCTTAGACAACCAACGCCATGGTATTACAATACACCTGGAACCGCAGGGCATTCTCTTTGCTGAGGTAGGTCACTTGGCTTCAGTCTTGTCGCACATCTAATCCAGGTCAGAATAGGTCTTCAGCAACCCATGCTTGTAAGAGGAGCTGACTTGGTTGATGCATGTGATCATATCCCAATTGCGTAGATTGATGCTCATGTCAATCACTGGATTGTCTGGTCCAGGCTCGATTATTTACAGACTGCACTCATATAGCTGGAATATTGCCGAGTGCGGCTTAAACAACAAACAAACAAATCAGTCTCGACGTGTTCAAATTCTGTTCCAGTGATTAAGGTTTTATTTGCCAAAAAAGAATTCATTTTTTTAAGTCACAAAGCAACAAATATTTTGAAAGTAAAGAATACTTGGTCTAATTTGGAAACTATGTATGATCCGGCTGAATATTTACAGTGGGTCTGATGTAGGAAATGATTGCTTTAGACCATTTCAAGAGTATATTGAATCACTTGCAGAACTCACAAATGACTAGTGACATTTCTTTCTGACCCGTGAAGACCCGGGGTAGAATGGGTCTTCAGCAACCCATGCTTGCCATAAAAGGCGACTATGTGCTTGTCCTAAAAGGTGACTACGAGGAACGGGTGGTCAGGCTCGGTAACTTGGTTGATGCATGTCATCATTTCCCAATTGCTTGGATTGATACACATGATGTTAATCACTGGATTGTCTGGTCTAGACTCGATTATTTTTCAGACCACCATCATATAGCTGGAATATTGCTGAGTGTGGTGTTAAACAACAAACAAACAAAATATTTCTTTCTGGACTACTATTTTTACTGTTAGGTAGATAGCATCTATGAAGCTGATTATTTTGTGGACGAGAGAAAATATAATAAATGTCTGTCACTGTCATTGAAGTGTTGTACATTACAAAGAGTCCAATATCATTTCAGAGAGTAAACTACACCCTCTTTGCCGTCGTATCAGGGAATAAATAGGTGGTTAGTTTTGGCAGTCCAGATAGACCTCTCCTGCAAGTGATTCCAAATTGTCTCAACTTGAAGTTGGGGAATTTCTGTCATTATAAATGTCACTGTTTATTTCAGATTAAGTTTGTTAACCCCACATTATCGAGGAAACCCAAACTGCAGAGACAGAGGAGAATATTCCCCAAGCATAAAGGTCAGTTTCTCGTGATGGAGGGAAGGGTGGTGGGCTATAAACAGCAGTGGCTTGTCAGCACCTGGGTTATATTCCCCCACATGGTACACTATGTGATGTCCACCCTGTCGTGATGTGCTATTGCTGCAATATAACTAATACTGAGTGTAAAACCATACTCACTTAATGTAGGGGTACAGTCGAGATTGTTAGATGCAGAGGGTACACATCATTGAAGCCAGTGTCTGATGGACACAGTGTGTGAAGCCAGTGTCTGATGGACACAATGTGTGAAGCCAGTCTCTGATGGACACAATGTATGAAGCCAGTGTCTTTTGGACACAATGTGTGAAGCCAGTGTCTGATGGACACAATGTGTGAAGCCAGTATCTGATGGACACAATGTGTGAAGCCAGTCTCTGATGTGCCCCTGTTATGGCTGGACTATTACAAACACTACTTACACACCGACTGGAGGGGTATAGTACAGATTGTTAGATGTAGGGAGTACAAGCCATATTTGTTTCACTCTGATTCGACATGAAGTCAACTCTAGTTGTGGGAAAGATAGTCTTATGATGGAACTTTGGAGTATTAATGTTACTGTTTGACATTGGTTTGTGTGGACCAACTGTAGCTACGCTGTAGACATAACGTTGACCTGCTGAACGTGTATTCCAGGCAAGAACTTCCTTCGGCCTGGACAGATGAACATTAATGTTGCAACTTGGGGCCGACTAATGAAGAGGTCACTTCCATCAGGAGGGGAAGCCAACAGCCATGAAACACCTACACAGATCACATCACCAGGTGAGCTAAGACATTGTCACCAGGTGAGCTAAAACAGTCACCAGGTGAGTTAAAACATTGTCACCAGGTGAGTTAAAACATTGTCACCAGGTGAGCTAAGACATTGTCACCAGGTGAGTTAAAACATTGTCACCAGGTGAGTTAAAACATTGTCACCAGGTGAGCTAAGACATTGTCGCCAGGTGAGTTAAAACATCACCAGGTGAGCTAAAACATTGTCACCAGGTGAGCTCAAATTGTCACCAGGTGAGCTAAGATCTGGTGATCATGCAGGTAAGCTATGGTTTTTACACCTGTTAATTGTATAACAATTTATCAGACATTACTTCCATAAGATATCATCCAATGTGATTGTTTGAAGCTAACCTGTTGATATATAATGTATATATACTATATCCACACAGTGCAGTAACAACCCTATGTGTGTGTGCAGCTGTGTAACCAATCTCATCTTCCATATGTGTCTCCTACAGGTATCACATCAGCTGACCGGGGTCCACCTGTTCAACAGATGAACTTCTCACCCCCCATGCCGGAGAAGCAGCCAGTGGTCATAGAAGATTCTCATCCGAAGTCACCAAAAGATGTTCAAAAAGAGACAGATATCGAGGTGGGGATGTCAAAGCTTTTGATCATGTCACAGCAGACATAATTCTCAATGTTATTACAAATACATGGTCAGATTTGTTCATGTTTAATATCCCCAGCCATATCATACCAAAACATGTGAATAGATGGTACTTGTTGTTACCCTGCCTGACGCTCGGCTTGTTAAAGGGCTAAAACAAGGACTGGTTGGCTCGTAGTCAATATACAGTGTCTGACTGTATTTATGTTAATCTCATGGTATCTCAGTGAGCAAGCTCTATATAATCAGCATCAGTCCGGACTTGTACAAGCAGCCACACACACGTGCATGCACGTCACTATATAAGTGCAATAATCTTGAACTCGACCAATGTTAACCTCATTTCACCTCACTACCTTATGTTTAATAGTTGAAAAGACATTACCCTGCTCTGTGCAAATATACTGACGATTTAGAATACGAAATCATGTACTAGTATCAGGCGACTTTCATTCCAACCTAGCTTTGAAAAATATCTTGACAAAGTTCTCCTTTCAGAACTTAAAAACTAAACAAAAGAAAATTCTGGAATGTCTAATAGATAGTCGAATTTGTTCTCGTCTGTTTCAGATGTTTATCACTTTGAAGTGAGAGTTCGTAATGCCTCATTTTGACCTTTTTAGAGGTTGCATGATTGGAGAACACATTTGAATTTTCACTTTTCGCACCAAGATCTGATTTTAGGGAGATTGCATCACTCACTCACTCTGTGGTTCCAGAATGCGCTGTCCACCTTCAACTTCCTCCCGGAGGACCCACTCTCCCCCAACACTTCAGGCACAGTGGTGGACCTGGACAATGTACCTGAACGCCGGGCTTCACGGGGGTCAACGAAGAGTTACCGAGCACCCTCACCCCCCACCCAACCTCCCCCACTCCCTGCTCACACAGAAGAGAGGGTCAAACCACCTCCTCCACCTCGGAAGAAAGAGCCCGAGTGAGTGGATCCTGTTAGACAACAGTTTTTTGTATTTCTTCTTTTTTGTGTTTAAAATCCTAGTCGGTACCACCCTTGATCACTGTTGATTAGCCAGCATATTATATCTCCATTGTATAATGATTATTCCTTGGCATGTCTTCGTATCCTAATTGCGTAGAGTGATGCTCATGATGTCCATCACTGGATTGTCTTGTCCAGATTAGATTATTTACAGACAGTCATCATATGGCTGGACTATTGCTGAGTGCGATGTTAAACAGCAAACAAACATTCACTGCTGCAGCTTCATTTTGAGTCTGATACGAATAGTATGTGGCTAAAAGTGAGGGAGTGAGTTGGGTGTAACACTGCTTTTAACAGTATTCCAGTTATATCACGGCGTGTCAGCTTAATGTGGGAGGAAAGCCTGAAGTGATGCAGGGTTAAGACGTTTACCACTTCGGTGAAACCCATGGGCATGGTGCAGACAAACCTAGGAGCGTAATACGGGTGGACCCGGATTCGAACCCATAATCATGGGTTTCTGGAGTGCCCAAATACCCTCCTCTCACATCAAGCTGACACGCCGTGATATAACCAGAATGTAGTTCAAAGCGGCATTAACCCAACCCGCGCACTCACTATGAGAGAGGTTCTGTCAATAGTTCCATTAGAAGCGTTTTGTCAACTCTTTTTCTTGTTTCAGTTTTGCCAATCAAACATGTAGAATGTCCGAGTTCAGATGTATCAGTGTTTTGGGGAGAGGTCACTTTGGAAAGGTTTGTAGTTCAGATTTAGAAAAAGCATTTATTGATTTGTTTTGAAGGAATTACCAATATGTCTTCATAGATGAGCCGAAGATTTTAGCCCCTGGATCACCCTTCAATGTCCAGTAAGTTTTAGAAACTGGTACCTGAGAAGAAATTGTTTCCTTGCACAAGGTTTGTCAGGCTTGAAAAGGCCTTGAACGTTAAGGTCTCTCTTGAAGAGCCTTGATGTCAACCTTCAAAAGACTTAAAAATCACCAAGATAGCTTGAAAAGCTTGTTTATGAAAGTATTACTATTAAGATTAATAAGCCTTGAAAATGACAGTTGAAAAGCCTGGACTTTTGGTGTTCCATATCTGCATGATGCTTGTAGTTTAACCTAACCATTTATTGGCACCGTGAAGATCCGGGTAGAGAATGGGTCTTCAGCAACCCATTTCGCCATAAAAGGCTACTATGCTTGTCGGAAGAGACAACTAACGGGATCAGGTGGTCAGACTTGCTGACTTGGTTGATACATGTCATTGTATCCCAATTGCGTGGATCGATCCTCATGATGTCAATCACTTGATTGTCTGGCCCAGACTGAATTTCTTTACAGACCGCCGTCATATAGCTGGAATATTGCTTAGTGTGATGTTAAACAACAAACAAACAAAAAACTTTATTGGCAGTTATTATATACAGTAACTTAAAACTGTTTCAGGCCTAATTCCGTGCTAAACATTAAGTTAGGCCCAGGGAGCTTTAAGTGTTTATTGGTAGTAGCAACCCCCTAAGTCTTGAAGTTAGGGTTATGACAAGGATACCTTTTCTTCAAAGCTTTATTTCTATCTCTGTAAATGTAACCTCATTTGTTGTAACTTGTCACCATCTCCCTTTTAGGTGCTGTTAACAGAATACAAGAAAACTGGTGAATATTTTGCAATAAAAGCATTGAAGAAGGGTGATATTATAGCACGAGACGAGGTAGAGAGTTTAATGTCAGAGAAGCGGATCTTCGAAGTGATCAACGCCACACGGCATCCCTTCCTCGTCAACTTATTTGCATGTTTCCAAACAGAGGTGAGTAGTGTAGCTGATGTCTTGGACTGATGGTTGTCAGGGTTACGTTTCACATCATTGCTAATACTTCACGGGTTACCATGCTACATTCCTGTCGGCCTTGAATACATAGGGACAGTGCTATGTTTAGCCAGTCAGTTTTAGCAAAGGTCTGGTTCCGGCATGACGGAAACTAGTGGCCAGGTCAATGGCCACTGTAATTACAACCCACTATCGCTGTTGTTTCTCGCTTGTAATCTTGTGCCTTGGTCTTGCGGTACCGGTTCCACACATTGCTTCAATGTCTGGCAGTAGCTGGGTTCACACAGCCTACATCAAGATTTCTATATGAGCATGTGTGTGATACTGATTTTATGAAACAATTGTCAGAATTTTTGTATTTCCTGAGCGAGAGCGAGGATAATAATGAATTCATACATGAGTTTCGTAAAGTCAGTGGGACAAAAATGTTTGGGTAATAATTTTGTTATTGGCCATTATTGTTTTATCCTTTTGATCCCCCCTTTAGAAAAGTGCAATGAGCACGATCACCATATAAGAAGACCGAATGACGTCAACAATGCCTTCCAGAGGGCGAAAACCATACACTATTGCTCGTGAAGTGATATTTGCACTGGTGCATATACGATTTTTATGATTGGTTAGTTATGTCGTCACAGATGATGGAGGAACGTTGTGTATACGAACCTTGAAGTATTTACAATGATTTCACATTTGATTGGTTTTACTTCACTAAATATTATTTCTAAATTTTTCTAAGAATGACATCATTTTACATGAAAACAGTTGACAATTTACGGGCTGCCATGATAAAGCTGGATATTATTGACTGCGTTTTTATCCCCCCGACATATAATGACGGGGGGATATAGCCATCAGTATGTCCATCTGTCCATCCGTCTGTAATCATTGTCCAGATCATATTTCCTAAACCGTACAACCTAGCTTCACAAAACTTGGTACACTTACCAGTCAGGCTCAGTAGTAGTGCCTTTTGCTATTTAGAGATTTTTAGAATTTTATATTTTTGTCGTTTCCATGGAAATATTATGAACTTAAGACATTTGAGGGTAGTGCTCTTGTCCGGAGCATATTTCCTAAACCGTACAATCTAGCTTCCCCAAACTTATGGATAATGATGACAAGACCTGATTTGTGTGTGTACTGGTTGCAGGAGCATGTGTGTTTTGTGATGGAGTACGCATGTGGCGGGGACCTTATGATGCACATACACAACGATGTGTTCTCCGAGAACAGGACAGTGTTCTATGCAGGCTGTGTGGTGTTGGGCCTGCAATATCTTCATGAGCATAATATTGTATATAGGTAAGTCATATTTACATCAGCAGGGTTTGAAATTTTATTTCAATTTAAGATTTTAAAAGAAATAAAATATCTGTATGGGCCCTTATGGCCTGCAGTAAATTTATGTGTCAATTTATTTGTCACAATAAGCTGCAGTTTTTTTAAATAAGGGCCTGAAGAGTTTAGTCAGGGCCTGCAGCTTCTAGAGTCTGTGGTCCTGATGGCAGCCTCGTAGTTTATTTTATTTCAAACACTGTTCTCTTTATAACAAAATGGTTAATCATTACTTGGTGAAAGTGTGCATATTTTGACAATGAAGCAGTTCTACTTGATCTAATAATGTCTTGTCTGTTTCAGGGATTTAAAACTTGATAACTTACTGCTAGATACTGAAGGCTACTTAAAGATAGCTGACTTCGGCCTGTGTAAGGAGTCCATGGGTTTCGGTGACAGGACAAGCACCTTCTGTGGCACCCCGGAGTTCCTGGCCCCCGAGGTGCTGACGGACACCTCGTACACCCGGGCGGTGGACTGGTGGGGTCTGGGAGTGCTCATTTATGAAATGTTGGTCGGAGAGGTGGGTGGCCTGCATGGCAGAATTATGACTCATTTAGGAATGACAATGTCGTCTTGAGAAACTGAACCTGGAAATTATTTTGCTATATTGACTGGGAATTAGCAAATCATTCAGAACAGTTTCCCTGAATTCTATCAGTAATAGGATCATTTTATTGTCTGGTGACTGGATTTCTCCTGTAACACATTTGTTGGGGCAAGGGTCATTGTGGTCTGTTGTCTGCTGTTCACTGTGGAGAGTTGTGTCCCTTAAGTGTGTCAGGATTATATGATCATGTTTTTGCTCTCATAATAATTCTTGGTTTATCGGCACCATCTCCTGTGTGTGTTGATTTCACTAAAGTTGGGTAAATGTCTAAAACTATATCATTTGCTGTGATATACCTGAAGGGGCGGTCGGATAGCCTAGTGGTTAAAACGTTCGCTCGTCACGCCGAAGACCCGGGTTCGATTCCCGACATGGGTACAATGTGTGAAGCCCATTTCTGGTGTCCCCCGCCGTGATATTGCTGGAATATTGCTAAAAGCGGCGTAAAAACAAACTCACTCACTCACTGATATACCTGAAAAACTGTTCAAAGCTGCATTGAAACCAAACTCTTTCACATAGTGGTGGAAAAGTAAGAGAGGAGATTGGAAGCCCTTCCCATAAGATTTTTGTTTTGTATGAACCAATAATTAGGGAATAAACATAATGTAGAGCTAGGTTATCTGTAGATTTTAACCACGCTAAATTTAATACGGAACGATTGTGCAGCATGTTTATCTCCATTCTGCCATGACAAAATAAAACATGAACTCTTTGGTGTTAGCAAATATATTGAGTGAAGCGGCCTGGGTTGAGTCCAGTGTTTTGATTGGGTTGTTGATCTGAATTACGGAATCACCGATAACAGCCTGTAAACGAAATATGGCATTGTATGTGCTCAAGCAGTTTGTTTACACCATAATATGTCACTTGAACATGTGACAGGCATTGAAAACATGTAAGCACAGCAACTTTGTAGGCTAACATGAGGTGGGCACCCCTAAAGAAAACCTATGCAAACCTTGCAAAGCTTTCGCTCTACACCGAACATCACCTTTCTATATACAACTGTGACGTCATATCTTTTGCATCACAATAAGCGATATGACTTCACAGTTGTATAAACAAAAGTGCCAAATTCCAAGCTATCTGTTCTCCTCAAAACTTAAAATACATTCTCTTTGAAGAATTCGCATTTTCTGCATGAAACGTATTGCCACACATCCTTTGAATATTGTACTATTAAACCACCAACTTTGCATTTTCTAACCTATAATTGTAGATATTATTATTTATATATGCTTACCGACTATGACTGAAGAAAGTGCTATTCTATAAATATTTGTTTCCTCGGTGATGCGGCCATCAAACCAGCTGTTTCAATCAGAGGGGCGTTATTGTGATTTGACAACCTCCGATTGACCAATCAGAATTGATTAATTTCCAAAGTCATAGTAGGATAAAACTTGAATGGCAATGTCAGGCAATTCATCAAATAAACCTGTCAAAAGGGGCTAGACTTTTCTAAAGATTTTTAATAATAAGACCAATATGTATAGTGACAGTGAATAAAAATTATTTGAGAAAGCAACTTCTGGTAACTTCATTACCAGATTCATATATCAAACCTTATACAACGGCAGGTTTCAGTGTACTTGCTGACAGTGGACTGGCTGACAATGTAATGTATTCACATGTTGTAGTCTCCCTTCCCCGGTGATGATGAGGAGGAGGTATTCGACAGCATAGTCAACGAGGAGGTCCGCTACCCCCGCTTCCTCTCCACAGAAGCCATCGCTATCATGAGGAGGGTGAGTTACCATGGCAACTGTTTACTGTAACTATGCAAGGTGGCAGTCTTGTAAAGGCCTTGAATGTTTTGGTCTGTCTTGAAAAGGCCTTGAATTTAGATTCTGCTATAAAAGGGCTTCATCATGGATGATTAATTGCTTTATTAACTAAACTATCCAAAATGCTTATTTCTTTTCATACTGTTGAACTCAAATTGCATCTAATTAAAGTCAGTAACCATAGAGTTGTCTCCCTTATAATAATCACCTGTGTCTGTTGAGGTGGCTTAATTCACAGACCAAACTAAAGTTTGCCAAACTTTGTTTACAAACACAAGTTTTTTTGTGCGTGAACATTGCAAAAACAGTTTGCTAACAAGTTTGTGAAGTGTGATGATTGGTGAGACAAGGAATCAGTCTCCATTCTCAACAATATTTAACCCACAAACTCGAGTTTGATATGTGAATGTTTTTCAGGCATATGTTGGCGACTCACAACCAATTAGATCCTGCATATATATCACATTACTTTTACTTACGTCTTACAAAATGGCACTGGCTTTTGAGAAAAGTGCAGCAAAAAACTAAGTAATGACAACACATATTTCTCGAATTAAAACACAACTTAGTAACCTTTTGAGTGTTTGCCAATCTGTGATGAAAACTTATTTTGCCCATGTGAAGCCACCTTTAGTGTTGAAAATGGCCAACAGATTTGTAACAATTTGACCAGAAGGGCCAGAAGTAGACAATGTTATTGCTAGGGCTGTGTATTAGCAATATTTTGTACTGCAATAGAGTGAGATACTTCGGAAACGTGAAAGATTTCTGTGTAGATTTTAGGTTAAGAGATACAAATAGTAACAAAACTTGTTACATTTTTTTACTCAATATGCCGGAACACAGAAAAAAATATTGTAGTATGTATTGTTTGAAAAGCTTATTGCAGTATACCAGAAATACTGTACAATCCTTGTGATTATATACAAATAGTGGGATGATGTTTGTAGGGTCAAATGCATGACTTTGAAGGTATTTTGTGACTGAAATGAAAGGACACCTGCTTTGGAAGTCATATTTTGAATAAATATGTTCTTAGCTGAAGGTGCAACATGGGTACAATGTGTGAAGCCCATTTCTGGTGTCCTCCGCCGTGATATTGCTGGAATATTGCTAAAAGCGGCGTAAAATCAAACTTACTCACTTTCTCTTAGCGGAAGATATGTTAGGTCAGTGACAGAGATATTTTAGATTTTTTTGATGAAGGTCATTATCAAGGATTAAGGTCAAGCACAACTACATCAATGGCCGCTTTCCCTCTTGGCTTGTCTGCCATTGCTCTGACTATTTCTATCTCTCTATGTTCCCTTTCTTGTTCAGTTATTACGAAGGAATCCCGACCGTCGTCTTGGTTCCAGTGAACGAGATGCAGAAGACGTAAAGAAACAAGCTTTCTTCAGGGTAAGGTCTTCTGGACAACAAATCTAAAAAACCCTTCTATTGAATGTGTTAGTCAGAGTTTCAGGTGCTATGCCTCGTCCTCTTAAATAATGAAATATGACGTTAATTCAAGGATCCTGTTTGTTAAATAAATGAAATATTTTGTCATAAATGTAGCTGATAGGGAAACAAAATCAAAACTTAATTGATAAAGATTTTGTGATGTATTCATTTGATTTCAAAATGTGTTTGTTTTTCACATTTATGAAATGGAATTAGAACCTTTGCTGGTCACAGGCAAAATCTAAATGGATTTGGTAGTTAGGTAGGACTTGTGAAGATCCGGGTAAGAAATGGTCCTCGGCAACGCATGCTTGCTGTGGGAGGCGACTATGCTTGTCGTAAGTGGCGGCTAGCGGGATCGGGTGGTCAGGCTCGCTGACCTGGTTGATGCATGGTGATACAGGGTTAATTGTGGATAGCCAAACATAGTATCAGTTACAGGGTTGCCTGGTCCAGACTCAAATATTTAAAGGCTGTCTTGATACAATGAAGTATTGTTAACTGTGTCATTTTCATTCACTCACTCACTCACTAGATGACTGTATAGGTATTCAGCAACCCATACTTGCTGTAAGGGTGACTATGCTTGTCGTAAAAGCCGACTAACGGGATCGGGTGGTCAGGCTCGCTGACTTGGTTGATGCATGTCATCGATCCCAATTGCGTGGATCGATGCTCATGATGCCAATCACTGGATTGTCTGGTCCAGACTTGATTATTTTACAGACTGCCGTCATATAGCTGGAATATTGCTGAGTGCGACGTTAAACAACAAACAAACAAACAAACTCACTCATCCTTCCCCTTCCCCTTCCTCCCACCTCATCTCCTGTCAGCCTCACGGCCATTTAAAAACTGCTTGAACTGAAAATATTGTGTTTCTCTTCAACAGAACGTGGCCTGGAGTGACCTGTTGATGCGAAAAGTCAAGCCGCCATTCATCCCTACTGTGGTGAGTTACCTTCAGTGCAGGTGGATTGGATTAGGAGACCTATGTCGTGCCTTTTGTGAAACTGATACATTGTGTCATTAGGGTCATTATGTGTACCTTACTCATGCATTAGGTGGAAAAACCTCCTTCCTTCCTGTGTGTGTGGGGCGGTCCGGTAGCCTAGTGGTTAAAACGTTTGCTTGTCACGCCAAAGACCCGGGTTCGATTCCCAACAGGATGTGTGAAGCCCATTTCTGGTGTCCCCTATTGCTGAAATGTTGCTAAAAGTGGCGTCAATCCATACTCACTCACTCCTTCCTGTGTGTGTGGCAACAACAAAACAATTTATGAGCTGACATAGCACATAAGGTATAAGGTACGGGAAGCAAGATACTATTACTTGCACAACTGATTATGGATAGTTGACAGTGAAGAGGACTAATGTTGAAAATCTGAAGAACTTATGGTGTTATGACGGCAGAAATACAGGATTTGTTGCAATGGGGTAATAGAAGTGGTATTCTTTGAAATATTAACAATGATATCTTTTGTTTGATATCCTGAACCCTTGTTTTTGTTTACAGAAAGGAATGGAGGATGTCAGCAACTTCGACGAGGAATTCACGCAGGAACAAGCTGTGCTAACCCCAGCTAAGGAAAGACGCCCTTTGATCACGAACGAACAGGACCTTTTCCGCGATTTCACATATATAGCGGACTGGTGCTGAGTTACCTCCCCTGCTTATTGTTGCCGCTTACCGACACCATTATTAATAAAGTCATCATAATCGCCATGGTAACCGCATATCATCATCATTCTCATGGATACTAAATGTGCTTGTTTGGGAGTGGCCGACGTATTTGTTGACCCAGCTGAGTGTGTTGACAGCTGTGCCACCTTCGACCCTTCATCAGGAACGCTGTTCACGTGGAACGCATGCTTCAGACGGAGTTTGAAGCATTCTACATATAATGTGTGACAAACCCTATTGCAGTGTTCTTGTAATTTGTATAATATAGAAGACGAGATATTCTTTTGAAGTATATTGACAATTGGTGACAAACTGTGTTTGCAGTTCATTGAAGCCCAGTTGCATGGGTTTAAACTCAACATTGGCCTTGCTTTGCTCAAAGTGTAAAGTGTGTCAGTTGTACAAGAACTCTCTGGAAGGGATAAGTTAGATGTCTGTTCCGTTCTGCTTAAATTTGAAGTGTTCAAACCATCATCCAAGGACCTGTGAAGAAACAAGGCCCTTCATCTTTGGTTGAATATAGTCATTTGAAGCTTGTAGTTTTTGTAGCTTATTCTTTGTGATGCTCGTCTATCGGTTCGGTTTGAGAGTGTCAGGGTCACAAATATTGTGTGATACGTTTCCTAGGTAACTGTAACTGTGTTGATTGTGAGATGACATTAATGCCACATTCTGTACGGTGTTTGCTAGCAACAATCGGTTGATGAAGATGCACCAGATCATGCAGCCGATTATGCGAGACTGGCTTATTGGGGTGTCATGATTCACAATGTATTGATAACTGGCAAACTGAAATCTGACAATACGATACCACATACACCTACCAATCATTTGATTCATATTTCATTTCCGTATCAATTTACAAAACTAATTTTGTCTTAGTTTTGCAATAACCCGGCCTCTAAACAACTAAGACTACCGTTACATAACTGCCTGTTACAAAATGCTATATCAGATTGCATAATACCGTCAGAACACGCTTAACTTATCCTGTCATGTTTGTCAACAAAAAACGATTGATAGCAACAACCTCTTGTTAGCCAGACCACATGGAAAATTGAAAATCTTGCGAAACAGAAGTTCAAATTTATTTTGTTTGCTTCTTGTTTAACGCCACACTCAGCAATATTTCAGCTATATGACGGTGGTCTGTAAATATTCAAGTCTGGACCAGGAAATCCAGTGATTGACATCATGAGAATTGATATACGTAATTGGGATACGATGACAAGCATGAACCAAGTCAGAGAGCCCGACACCCAATCCCGTTAGTCGCCTCTAACGACATGCATGGGTTGCTGAAGACCAATTCTAACCCAAATCTTAATGTGTTGACACACTGAGGATCGAACTAAATATTGAGATAATGATTCTAGTATAACTGTGTGTATCGATACATGAGGTAGGGGTATTGTGGCTGAAGTATCTCAATATGTTTTAATGCCTGAGGTAGGCAAGTATGATATGCATCAATGTGAGGTAGGTGTTTTGTGCCCCTGTAATGACTGACCTGTACTTACTTCCATGACTTCCATGACATATGGTGAAGTGTTCTGGTAGATTCCTGGAGAACAATGGAAACCAAAGACAAAAAAGCAGCCAAAACTATACGAATGCAGCCACAGATGTTCTTTTTGGAAAAAATTGGTAACAAAAGTGTCTAGTCTGAAAGGAAATTACAGATTCACTTTTTCTAAGAAGCAAAAGTAAGGAATATGTCTTCATTGTACATCATCCAGAATGTTCTGTTTAGTTGAGCTATGCTCAGGAGTTAATCTCCACATTTGTTTATTTCTTGACCGATTAATTCGCTCCAACAACAATCATCTATTAGTCTGAATGATATCAATACATTGTTTACAGACTGTTTTTCCCAGTCCAAGGTTTGGTGGTCATTTAGTATAGAAAAAAACATGCTAAAAACAGACATTTGGAAGTGAGCTGTATAATGTGTTGATGGTAGGTGAAATAAGAAAAAAACTGGTGGTCCGAGGGTTAAGACCACCCCTTTTCCTCTTCCCGTTTAGACACCGTTTGGGGGAGGCCACAGTTACACTGATCTGAAACAGTTCAGTTCACGGTATAGAGTTGTGTCCCTTACCTGTACCAGGATCCTATGTTTGGAGTTCAAATCCCAGATATTTCCTGATCTATGGTTTGTGTGCACCATACACAAGGGTTTCAGCAAAATGGTAAATGTTGCTGAAATATTGCTGAAATACAGTTTATGGCTCCATTCAACCCAACGGACACTCATTAAGCAATGAGGAGGGCGGTCGGTCGGCATGTTGCCTAAAGGGTTTGTTCATCACGCCGAATACCCCGGTTCGATTCCCGACATGGATACAATGTGTGAAGCCCATTAATTGTGTCCCCCGCCGTGATATTGGTGGAATATTGCTAAAAGGGGCGTAAAACACTCTTGATGGGGGAACTTCATGTACTTAATTTGGAAATGATGTATGTATGATAACGCAAACTTCTCTTATTGTAAAGAATGTATTCAATTGAGAGCAATGTTAGTGTAACTATTAAAAAGAAATAGTAATTAAATTAATATTAAATAGATATGGTAATTTACTCATGCGGCAAGTGGTCAGTTCCAGTGTAGATTTCAACTGCAGGAGACACGTGCACTGACTGACCTCTCTCTCTCTCTCTCTGTCTGTTCCTGGGTCATTGGATTTACTAGATTGCTCAACACAGACAATATCTTTTCCATACATTACTCCAACACAACCACTTCATTATGGAAAAGTATTGAACATAGATACAGAAATGGGTTCCTACCTCAGTCTGAGGTATTTATTGAAACATTTGATACCTGTAAAGTGGCAGCACTCACATGAACTCGATTGCTGTGTTTGACCTGATTGATAACCTGTAAATAATTCAATGAGAATTAAATATGTTTACGTTTGAATTAAGAATCTATTTTCACAGATTTTTAAATATTAAGGTAGGAAAAGCAAATAGGTTAATGGTGAGGAATGGATTATTTTGATTTGGTTTGCTTATATGAAATTTGAAGACTTTGGATAAAGCATAATATTAAGGAAACATGTAATTACTATCAAGCTATTCTTTTGCCATGGGTCTACAGTGCACCATAAGAAAAATCTTAATTTTAAAATATTATTTAAAAAATAAGGATGTAAATGTAATTTTAAAATTGAAATATTACCTTGATATAAATAATTTATATTCATTGATAATGTTAAGGGTTATAGGTTAAAATGGGACAAGATGATGAAATTGGCATTTTGATTTAGGTCGTTGAAACTTTGTTCATAAGTCACAGTTTATGATGGATATCATTTTAACAGTTTACATGATTAATTAACTACATAAACAATTTCTCCATTTCACACAGGCACAAATTAAAACACCTAAACCTGGATTGTCAGGGCCAACAGACCCTATATACGCCGACAATGCCTATTATTGGCTTCTGGTTGCAATATATCACTGATGAGATCCCTGTACTGAACCGTGAATCGTCATATGCAAGTATTGTATGTATATTTGCCTTCCAGTCAATCTGGACTTATATTTTTATACGTAGCTTTTGGTTTTGGAAACATATTTTGTCCAAGTGCTATTAAGTTTAGTGCAACTCGGCAGTGAATTGTATTCATCTCATATGCTTCCTCTTCAGGGATATTTGATGCAAATAAACCAAGTGCTATTGTTTATATTACATGCTCGTGCTTGTGATCTTCTTTACATTGCATTCCGCACTTACTTTTATTTTTGCATCCTCGTGAAGGCATCACTTGTAACATATCTATGTCTTGAAATCTGAATGTCATGTTTGGGGAGATGCGTGTGATGAGCCATTTTGATAGGTACTTATGTCTTTCTTCTGTTGGCTTGCTTCAACAGTCATGGTCTGTGAGCATAACAAGCTAGCCTTATTTGTAAGGTTTACTTGAATAAGTAGGAAATATAAGTTCATTACAATATTTGCATCCATTCTGTATGATTATGGACCCAAGTTGGTCATAACATGCCCATCTAAAATCTGAACATGATATTCAGACAAATTAATTCAAGGGAGTTTTATTTTATTTAGTTGTACATTACAATTTTATGTTATTGTCCTATCATTTGAACATTGTATATAATCCATGCACACATAACACTCAAAGTATTATGTCATCCAAGTTTCACCCCTCATGGAGAATGCAATAATGGGAGGTAACTCTTTTAAGATGTTATTTTGAAGACCATTAAAAATGCCAAATTTATTATTTTTCTGCCCAGCAGATAATTTGAGGATGTGTTGTTTTCAGTTTAAGAATTATATGGGTAAATGTTTACTCAACAGTTAAATCGAATTCATCCAGTTAATTTTCTTTGAAATTTTGGTTTGAAAAACTTGTCAAAACATTGATAAATATTCATGAGATGCCTCTCCTTATTGAACAGGTGAAGATTATCATCTGTGATTCTATGTATGCATTTACTTGTAAATATGTATTTTGTATATTTGTCATTGGTATGATTTAGTGCTATGGAGTTTCAAATTTATTTTCATGGTGAGCTCTCAGTTTTTGCAGTTGTGCTTATGATTAATAATCCCAACCTTATCTTAAGCAAAACAATAATTAATTTGATTATTAACTTTACAAACTTCACTGTCCATCATTATGAATATTCTATTTGATGAAGTAGAAGAAAACATAAGATGAATTATTTAGGTGAATATTGTTTGTCATGACATACACTAGCTTATGTATTTTCTTTTCATTCAAAAATTGAAAGATTTGTGAATCACTTTCTTGTCCATCCATAAACATGTGTTCATGCAAGTCTCATGTTTTTTTTAAAAAAACCCTATGTGATCAATTGTGTTGAAGCTAAATTTTGTTGCTAAAATTCAGAAGCACAACTTAATTTTGCTTTTGACTGTAATCTTCTAATATCGTTCACTGTGCCACTTTAAACTGAAAAACAATTATGCAAGATCTAGTTCATATTTAATAAAGTATTACAACCGTATGCAATTCTAAGAATGGAAATTATTTTTCTAAATAAAAAAACAAGCATATTAATGCAACAGAAGGGCTTCGTATTTGTACAGCAACTTTAATTTATTGCATTCCCAGTAACAATTGTGCATGAACCTGCTCAATGATAGACACACTTGCACATGGTAACTATTACCACAAAAGGAATCTCTTGGGTTTCTACTGTTCATGGATTGATAATGTGAAACAGTAGGTCAGTTTTGTATTCTAAATCACCACAAAGATCTGAATGATTGCACGTTTCTAATCAGACATCAGCAAATATTTCAACTGTAGTCTTTTCTGATTGAATTTTAAGTCAGCACTAGCTTGTTGGTCAGCATTCATTCAAACAGTTGGCTGCTCTGAAGAGCCTAATTTTTCGGCAGTTAATTATTAAGGTGTTTCATCCTGGAGATGTACCTTTTTCTGAAGATCCTAAGCTAGAAACAGATGTGATATATCCATTTTCCTGCTGTTGAAGGTTCACAAGTGGAACCTTTCAGTCCTCTATGGGTTGTGACTTTGTGTTAGAGCAAGGGAAAATAATCGGGAAGCTAACCCCAGCATTTGTGAAGCTGAGTCAGAGAGTCAAGTTACTAACTTTTGTGATCTTCTGGTCACCTCCTGCCAGACCTAAGACAAGGTGTATCAATGCATGAAGAAAGCAGGATGTTCCAAGTGACCCTGTGTCAGCTAGCACACCATCAAGCAGAATTTGTTCTGAACTTTAGATTTTCAATTGTTACCAGGGCGTCGTTGTACAAAGCGATATTAGCACTAAAGTCATCATAACTCCCATGCATTAACATGGACAGTCTTAGGGCTTAGGTTGTTTTGTAAAACGGCAGCCAGGTGTCCCAACTGCCTGGGTGATTCTTAACCAGCAGTCTGAGCCTTATCCTAGTACTGTATTTGAATGTAGATGGTCATTGGATCAAGTCACCAAGGGTTCTGAATGACCTGTGCTCCTTTTCTCTGGTTAATGCTATGCAAGGAACTCATGTTGGATTCTCTGGCTTGCTGTTGGGGGCCTGGTCCAAGCAGGCTGGATTTCTTTATTGTGTAATATCCCAATTCGATCAGGTTGTGGAAGGTCCATAGGTACAGTGAGCCTTTGACGAGCTTGCTGATCAGCCTCAGCCTCAGCCCCATGGTATTCTTGGATTGGTATTGTATCAAGAGTTTAGCAATCACAACGTAGGCCCCATCTTAGACTATATAGGCTACAATGTACATAACAGCTTGATTTTATGATGAACATTTGCCAGAACCTGGCATGCTTGTTATTGTCAAAGGATGCTGATTTGAGTTGAGTGATGGCTGTGTCATGCAAATGTGGAAAATTCAATAAAATCATAAATCTTTTATGGTGTATCTTTGTATTTTCTTTGTTGAAGGTAGCACAGGTAGCCAGTCGTCTAAGGCACTGCAATTCTCTGAACAGAGTTGCTTCTCTTTGGCCTGATGGAAACCTATGATTATGGATTCAAATCCCAGTTCGCCCTAATTCTGTATATAGGTTTGTCAGCACCACAATATATTGCTTGTGGGTTTCACCAAGGTGGTAAACGTCCGACACCTGCATCACTTTGGGCTTTCCTCCCTCATCAAGTTGACATGTAGAACATACTATATGCATTTGTCTCTGCATTCGGATAACAAGGATTACCACACTATGGCTGTAAGAGTTCATCTCGGGGATTTCCATAGTGATATCTGATGAGTATCCAAGACCCTTAGGAGGTTCTGAGGGCCATAGGGTCTTGAAAGTGCTGAAAGGGACAGGACGTTGACTGTTCTGAAGTTTTGTTTGTAAACAATAGCAGACAACCCCTGAGCTTACTCTGCTCATGAATCACGCAACAGTCTTGCCCTAACTTGATCCCTGACAATTCCACAAACAATGCGATCTTTAATCAAAGATTCATTCAAATTGCCATATTCGCATATTTCTTTATTTCAATCTGTCAAAATATTTCTGTAATTCACTTCCTTCTCACGAAATGTTCCCCTTCTTTCTGACCTTGAAGGGATGATTCCATTTCACAAGAATAGGATCAGGTAATCCATGACTGCATGGATCCTGTGTCTATAGAATGCTAAAATATTCAAGCATGATTTAATTGGGACTTATATGAATTAAATAGAAAGATTTTGTGGAACGAAAACCATTGATAATGATTATATTTCTATGATTAAAGATATATTACTGCTGGAGCGGTTTCCAATATTACGCTCGAGTAATTTGCAATATTAATAGGTAGGCATATTGCGATTTTTGTGATTTTGAAACTAAAATCGAATTTAAAAATATGTAACAAAATAAATAATATCTGAGCTAGAGGAATACAATTTCCACCAGAGTGTACATCAATGTAATTAATGGTAGATTTCGTTCTGCACTAACAGAAATCATATCACTGTCATTTGTTTACAGTCTCGCGTGTCACATTTCAGCAATATGACCTGCTAACTCAATGCCCGATGTTGCCAAAATACATAATTGAAAAATGATTTTGTAGTTACAAGCTTTATCCTTCAAGTTGTTTATAACATGCGTAAAATCTCAACTTGCTACGTGTTAACATTTACTCGTATTGAATATGCATATGTGCAAAAGTGCGGAAATTCGTGCAAATTCTCAGCTTCGAGCAGGGCCTACCTTTGAAATACAGAGCTTAGATTTTCGAAACGATCGTAGCCCTAAAATTAGCGTTAAGTTATCGTAAGGAAATCGTAGGCTATCGTAGCCTATTTTGGAGACTGTCGTAGCCCCGAGACATCTTAAGTTTGTCGTAATATGAGATAGTCCCATACCTGTCCTAAAAGTTTATTTTATCTTCATCCACGATGGCGGCATACTTTGCCATGGATATGTTGCCCAACAATTAATCTGCTTTACGTTCAAACATTGACATTTCATTTTGTTAAACTGTATGATTCAAATTGACACTTCGAAAACACGAAGAACGCATAAATGATTTCATGTCAGAAATGTTCTTGATCGCGACAGCGATCCACATAACTATGGAGTCGATATCTTACAATATATTTCTATCCAAGTCCATTCTGAAGAAGTGTGAAACAACGAACCTTTTCGATAATTTGGGAAGGATAAAAATGGAAGGTGTCGGCAGGCTACAGTAATGACCCTGACCTTATTGATAACTCAGAGGCAGCTAATCTTAGTTCATTTCAGGATTTAAGTTGTATTTGTTGACGTTCATCAGCTGATGAAGACAGTGCCTCACGTGAGCAAATTCCATGATGCGCGAGCGAATTTGCCACCATCTTGTCAAAATGCCCTATTCCCAAATTTCACACAGATTTTACTGATCAATGATGACGTTTAACATATTATGTTTTCTCTGTTACCTTCAGATAATATTTGGCTTCATTTTGGACAAATTGTTCTGAATCATTGAAGACAGAGACGTACCTAGAGCTATGGTCGTCGAGTTTATGACATACAGTACTCGCACAGTGTAGCCTCCCCTGAGAGTCCTGAATCACTGAAGACAGAGACGTACCTAGAGCTATGGTCGTCGAGTTTATGACATACAGTACTCGCACAGTGTAGCCTCCCCCGAGAGTCCTGAATCACTGAAGACAGAGACATATCTAGAGCTATGGTCGTCGAGTTTATGACATACAGTACTCGCACAGTGTAGTCTGCCATCAAAGTCCTGAATCACTGAAGACAGAGACGTACCTAGAGCTATGGTCGTCGAGTTTATGACATACAGTACTCGCACAGTGTAGTCTGCCATCAAAGTCTTGAATCACTGAAGACAGAGACGTACCTAGAGCTATGGTCGTCGAGTTTATGACATACAGTACTCGCACAATGTAGTCTGCCATCAAAGTCCTGAATCACTGAAGACAGAGACATACCTAGAGCTATGGTCGTCGAGTTTATGACATACAGTACTCGCACAGTGTAGTCTGCCATCAAAGTCCTGAATCACTGAAGACAGAGACGTACCTAGAGCTATGGTCGTCGAGTTTATGACATACAGTACTCGCACAGTGTAGTCTGCCATCAAAGTCATGTATCATTGAAGACAGAGACGTACCTAGAGCTATGGTCGTCGAGTTTATGACATACAGTACTCGCACAGTGTAGTCTGCCATCAAAGTCCTGAATCACTGAAGACAGAGACGTACCTAGAGCTATGGTCGTCGAGTTTATGACATACAGTACTCGCACAATGTAGTCTGCCATCAAAGTCCTGAATCACTGAAGACAGAGACATACCTAGAGCTATGGTCGTCGAGTTTATGACATACAGTACTCGCACAGTGTAGTCTGCCATCAAAGTCCTGAATCACTGAAGACAGAGACGTACCTAGAGCTATGGTCGTCGAGTTTATGACATACAGTACTCGCACACTGTAGTCTCCCCTCAGAGTCAAACCTAATACATCGGTAGTGTCAACAATGGAATAACCATATGAACAGTTAGTGACACAAGTGAAAACAGATATATGACACTACCATACATACACTACATAATGGATTTTGTGGAACCAAGTTTCTTCAAAACATCTTATAAATGAATGGTCGCTTGAAATATATATAAGTTTAAACTCGGAGACATTATTCAACAAAAACTCTTTCCATAATCAGTAGTCGATTGCACGATTCCGACTGTATCATCAGCATGTGTTTATAAATCACTATCAAACCGTAATGATACCAGGTGTCGCGTGAGAAAGTAAATTACATCGAATTAGATAGGAAATTACATCGACATTAAGAACGTGATTGGTGCTTTGTCTTGCGCCTGTTGTGAAGACTAATAAGAGTGAGTGAGCAGTTTTTTACGCCGCTTTTAGCAATATTCCAGCAATATCACGGCAGGGGACACCAGAAATGGGCTTCACACATTGTACCCATGTCGGGAATAGAACCCGGTACTTCAGCGTGACGAGCGAACCCTTTAGGCTACCCGACCGACCGCCCTCCTCATTGCTTAATGAGTGTCCGTTGGGTTGAATGGAGCCATAAACTGTATTTCAGCAATATTTCAGCAATATTTCAGCACTAGGCTACCCGACCTCCCCGCCAATAATAAGTACAATGGTAAGTAAGTTCAATCTCCTCTTTTATACAGCTCTAGTAGTCTTTGTATAAAACAGACAGAAAGTGTAACATTCAGAACGTTTTATTCAGTGCTCGATAAAACGAGGCTTCAAGGCGCACAAATATTATTATGATTGTAGTATTTACATCCTTACATCACCGTCCAAATCTACAAAAGTACAAACAACCAAAAGTATTCTCAGATCAGGAATATTAATAGTATATCAGTACATCGGTATTATGGAAATGAATTAAGGTATATAGGCATAAATATTGTCATATTTTTACAGTTTTTTTACATATTTTTTTAAAAACAAAATCTAGCATGAATTTGGAAATTACTCGATACTGTTTGGTCAATCAGAGGCTATTAAATCACAATAAACCCCCTATGATTGAAACAGCTGGTTTGACGACTGCATCACCGCGGAAGCTAATATTCATAACATAGTACTTTTTTCAGTCATTGTCGGTAGGCATATTTAAATTATTATATATACAATTACAGGTCCCAAAATGCAAAGTTGTGGTTATTTCAATACTCAAAGGATATGTGGCAACACACTTCGTGCAGAAAACACGATATAAATCTACAAAGAGAATTTATTATATACTTCAGGTTTTCTGAAGTTGAGAAAAGTGATATTTTCTTTGCAGTGAACATGACACTTGATATTTTACAGCAGCGAACATAACACTGGCGGAACTGTTGTCATGCAAGAGCTATTTGACTCACTTTATCGTAAGGAGGGGAGGGGTGTGTGTGTGTGTGTGTGTGTGTGTATATATTCCAGCTATTTGACGACGGTCTGTAGATAATCGAGTCAGGATCAGACAATCCAGTGATTGACATCATGAACATCGATAACATGCAATTGGGATCGATGACATGCATCAACCAAGTCAGCGGGCCTGACCACCTGATCCCGTTAGTCGCCTTTTATGACAAGCATAGTCGCCTTTTACGGCAAACATGGGTTGCTGAAGGTCTATTCTACCCCGGATTTTCACGGGTCCCTAGTTCTGCAAGGGCAGAAACTGGACTTTTACAGTCAGTAAACTCCCTTGCCTCGGGAATATGCAGGTAACGTAGCTCTACATTGAAAACACAGTATGTTTATCTCAAAATTATACCATTTATAACAAATCATGTTAATTCTTTTTCAGCTACTCATAATTGCTTGCCGAAATGGTGGCCATGTCTTCAACTTCAGTAAATTTGTCCAAGGCAAATGGTATAGTTATGATGGACTAAGCGAACTGCACTAAAAAAGCCTGTGTCACGTCCCATGCAATCATAAAGTCAAAATGTTTTGGATGTAAGGAAAATATGAAAGTTCGAAAAAATACATTGTTGCAAGATACTATAGAAACATCAAATTGTCGGCCCATAAAGCTGGCATGTTCTGACTCTGATCGATATGACGCTCATTGAAATTGTCTTTGTATGTACAATTGTAGATTATCGTCATACCCGAGCTACTTGTCTAAATTCCCGTCTTTTGATTTCGCATATCCAATCCGAGCAGAAATTCCGATTCACATGCATTTAGAAATAGATCAGCCAGGAGGGGACCACACATGGTGCCTGTGGACACCCGGGGCGTGTATTCGTCATCATCCATACGGGCTACATTCCACATAGTAGTGTATGTTTAAAGCGCTACATCGTTAATTATCTGACTAGTTTGTCAGTGTGCTCTCTCGGGAGTATACAGCCCAAGTTGCGTATAAGGCGCTAGGTGAACAGTCACATGACCATCTCATCCTACCGGGTACCCATTCGCTGCTGGCTGAACAGAGGCGTGTTTCAAACCATGTCACTTGCCTGGGGAGACACCATGCGGAACATATGTTTCAGTGTGGTTAGGACCGAAGCCCTAAAAACTTTCAGGAGTCAAACTTGAACGCAGGTTCCAACAAAATCAATAATAGCCCTAAGTTTTCAATATGATTATATCCAAACATCATTTTGCGTAACATTGTTTGTTTTTTCTTTGACAAAGATACACAAAGTGAACAAGGGCACATTCTGGTGGATAAACAACTTGCTTGACAATAATGTCAGAGTCTACACCGAAATGTCGCCTCTGTTGTAATAAGGAATTCGTTTGTCCCTGAGAACCTTTCCTTGTTCTTCACAACTTTTAAATGCCGCTCAAAGAAACATCTAACAAAGGTTACAGTTACAGTTTTAAAACATTTTTTCACAACTTATCTTGTATTTTGACCCAGCAGAGCTTGAGTGTCCTTCCACCCTATTAACTGTATGGCCGTGGTCCTCCCAGGTAATGTGTGTGTTTGTTTCACAATATTCAAGCTATATGACCGAGGCCTGTAAATAATCGAATCTGGCCCAGACAATCCTGTGGTTGATATTATGAGCAACTACCCACGCCATCCGTTTCTCATACCCAAGAGGCTGTGCCATGTGTATCACCCCACGTTGTAATCACTCAACCGTAAAATGGTGATAGATAAATAGGACTGTTAAATTGTTTCAAAGTTCTGACATGCTTCTCACACATCTTTGAACTTTAAAACAAATGTTTGGTAGATATCTGTTATAATAATACATTTGTCAGTTTCCTGACGGTCAGAATAAATATGCATTGCTGAATGGATCAGGTCCATTAGTTTCTCCCTGGAGGACACTTAAGTGTGTACTCCAAGTGAGACAAGTTTGTTTGCAAGTCAGCCACACACATGTCATCTAAATGTGACTGAGTTCCGGGGGCAACGCTGCTGATGTCATTTTGTATATTGGCCCTCTGCGCTTCTTGTCTCTTGCAGCTCAGATTCCCAGTACTCAAGCTTACGTTTTGTGTCGGGTCATTTTGTCCTAGCCAAGTGTGACTGACTTTCGACACGCTTTCTGACCGCCATAGTCTCAATGGCACGTCCCACTTCTGTGTTTTCTGTTGATGAATCCTATTGAGATCATCATTTATTCTTTCAAGAGCCTGTCCACTAAATGGGCCAATATTCCCGTGCCTCGACATAAAAACGTGAACATGGTACGCTTAGCAGTGAGAGTCCACAAGCTTTTGGAGCTTATTCTTTCAATCCAATTAAAAATAACGTAAACATTATTTCAGTGCTTTCTTTGTCCCCTTTGTCACGAGGATAACAGTACAAATAATCTTGTCACAGAAATTAGAGACGGACAGATGTAACTCTAATGGACCAAGTCATGTTTTCATATCAATTAAGGATCACTTTAAGTACACATAATCGGGTATGGACAAATTCGAAGATTATCAACATTTCCTGGCTAAATAAACATTGTTTGTAATGTTAAAAACGACAGCAGTGGATATTAATCGTTATGATACTTTGTATGAAGGTCTTATAGACTGGTTTTAGAATGGCTCTGATGACCAATAGATACAGGTGCTGTACCTTTGTAAATATAATCTGTATTAACATTCCATGCAAGTTTGTGATCAGGCTTATTTCATTTAGCTCATAATCTTTCCTGTACATTCAATAGCAAGTAGGTTTCTTGACACCAGTTTGTAAATTATGTTCATCAATTCAGACATTCTCTAACAGTTTAGCGAGCGCTGCGACATCTGAACAGTTCACTGAGGCAATTATAGACATAACTACGACAGTAAGAGGAAGCCATTAATAGAACAATATTGTAGCTGATGATATCTAACCTCAGGAGCCTCACCACCCGATCCATTACGTCGACTCCTACTTCAAGCAGAGGCTGCTGGAGATTAAGTCTTATCCAGAATCCCCGCGGCCGGCTCTTTCTAGGACTCAATTGCTTGTAGCAAGACAGAGAACACAGAGAACAGTTTCGCAAAATGTCTGATTTTGAGGTAGTGTAAATCAGATAACTAAGCACGTGTGTTCTTCCTGGGATCTCAGAGCCATGTTAACTGAACTCCGTCTCTCCATATCCAAACATAAGTTGAAGACACAGGGACATCAGGGAACCAGCTGCATGTTAAAGTGCATCTTCTGTCTTGTAGTGGTAGCCCCTAGGAAGAAACACATAACTCAGTTCAATAAGATAGGTTCTGTGATGACGCCTCCCGGGTTCCCTATGTACTCTATGTTCCATCGGTAGACAATAGTGAATGTTCATTTTGTGAAATCGAAAATGAATCGCTAATACATGTATTTATGGAATGTCATCATGTTAGAGAATCATGGACAGAATAAGAACACAATCATGTAGAATATTTCACCACATACTATTCAATTTGATAATAACTTAATTCTGTTTTGCTAACTTAATTCAGTTTTGCTATACACTAAGATTCAATAAGGTAATAAGTCATATTACCATTGCCTGTAAATGCGACGTGAAACACATTTTGATAATAACTTAATTCTGTTTTGCTGTACACCAAGATTCAATAAGGTAATAAGTCATATTACCATTGCCTGTAAATGCGACGTGAAACACATTTTGATAATAACTTAATTCTGTTTTGCTGTACACCAAGATTCAATAAGGTAATGTCATATTACCATTCAAGTTGAAGGAGATATGTTCTTTGATGACGCCTCCCGGGTTGTATATGTACTCAATACTTCCCTCCGACGATTCCATCGGTAGAAGGAGTGGCAGAAGATAGAGGTCAGAGCTTCGCGAAAAGGCCGGTAGGAAACAGTGTAAATTAGCACATTCCATAAACTGTTGGAAAATAGAGCAACCACACCAAATTTCAGCCAGCAACTGATATCTTCTTCCTTCACGCCAATGATCAGCTGAATAATGCACACAAACACTGGCACATAAGATACGCAGAACACACAAGCAGGCAAAAGTGCCATCAGACAGGTTTTTGGTCCTGGTTGGATAAGGTATGTGCCACGAGGTATCGTTGGATGAACATATACTTTGCTAACGATCTTAAAGAAACAAAATACAATAACTACAAATGTGCTCAAAGGCAGCACCAAAACACCAGCCATTCGGCTCCCTATTCCAGATGTACTGTTGGTAAAAGCGGGAAGAGACATGGCCAAATGTGGATCGTATTCCGTGTCGATACCGGTCGATGTGATCAGTCCGATACGACACACGCCCAAGATGACCGTGAACACAACAGCTGCCATGAACCTTCTGGTTGTTACAATATTCATGTACTTCAACGGCCATCCAATTGCTATGTACCGATCTAACCCAACCAAGGCGATGTTAAATGTCGTCTGCCCCAACAGAAACATGTGTATGCAGAAGGACACATTCTTCATGTCATCGGAGTAGACGAAGCGGCGGGAAAACGCAGACGGCATGTAAAACACTAATATGAGACAACCCATGAAGAAGTCACAAACACCCATGAAGGCTATCACCCACAACGTCGGCATATGAAGTTTACGGGTCCTCACCACGACGAATACAACGACACTGTTTGCCGAGATCACCAGAATACCAACCACGAGGTACGTCCAACCCAAAACCGTTGTGTCTTCTGGACCTCCAATCACGTGGTTTGTAGATACACCCGGGTCTGCCATCGTCTTCCTCTTTTAATTGGATCGCCTCCTCCAAAAAGATATGAACCTCTCTTTGACAATAAACAATAACGATAAAATGTATTCTTTAAAATGGTCTCTGTGTCCTGCACATTACACACCGCTTTCCAGTGTTGCCCTTAGTTGTACAAGTGTATACCCAATGCTTCCGCTTTAAATGAGAGTTCTTCTCTGTCAGCTGGATCTTGACTCATTGCTACTGTCATGTGGATTCACATTAACGTTTTGATGAAAACTGCCAATACCAGCACCAAGGAAGACACTTGGAGACAGTAACAAGAGACGAAGACCAATGACACCGAATGTTGGTAATTATTTCTGTGTATTTCATTTGTAAGACCATCATGATACCAGGTGATACCATGATGTACTAATTATAAATAGGTGGTTTGCAATACAGGGCTAAACAGTATTCACAGCGATGCTATGACCAGCATTTTCTAAAGGAATAAACAAGCTATTGTTCACAGCAATGACGTGTCTCTATCAACGACTCTATATTATCCGAAGAAAATTACTTTCAGTGAATGCACATTGCCAGAGTCATTTGTCGTAATGCCAACCGGGCCTTCCTTAGCAGCGACGAATCATGATTGATTAATAACAATCAACATTTGAGGAAGCCCCGTACCCCTCGACATGTGACTTCAAGAACATTAATTTGGCGACTCTCGTCTCGGACTTATTTTACCTCTTTTTTAACAGTTGATTTGATCACAACGAATACTAATATTCATGGGAAAATAGTTCTTTCCCAATCATTGTCAGTAGCGGGTTAGGATAGGTTCCCAATAACCTTGGTTTGTCGTTCGCGCCGACGAGATGTGGTCAGGTTCCATAACTATGAACCGCTGTGAGTCTTGCAAAAAGTTTACATACTGTTTGTAATATCCGTTTTTACATCAGTTGGACGCAATTTATTTACATCAATCCGTGAAGGATGTATTAAATATATTTTTGACCAATCACAATATAATAGAACAAGAATACACTTAGATTTAGATGTTATGCATCACTTATGTTATTGTATGGCCTTGCCCTTGGCGTCGATTATAGAAGCAGTTACTTCGAGAGTACCCGTGGCTCACAACTGACATTGCTGTGATGGAAGTGAAAATTATTGTGACTTCCCGAAATAATAATTTCATATAGTACTTCGTTTGTTTGTTGTTTAACGCCAGCAATATTCCAGCTACATGACGGCGGTCGGTAAATAATCGAATCTCGAACAGACAATCAAGTGATTGACATCATGAGCATCGATCCACGCAAGTGGGATACGATGACATGCATCAACCAAGTCAGCGAGCTCATATAGTAGTAGTAGTAGTTTGTTATGTATCACTTATGTTATTGTATGGCCTTGCCCTTGGCATCGATTATAGAAGCAGTTACTGTTAGAGTAGTAGTAGTAGTAGCAGTAGTGGTAGTAGTAGTAGTAGTAGTAGTAGTGGTAGTAGTAGTAGTAGTAGTTGTACTAGTAGTAGTAGTAGTAGTGGTAGAAGTAGTAGTAGTAGCAGTAGTAGTAGTAGTGGTAGTAGTAGTAGTCGTAGTAGTAGTAGTAGTAGTAGTAGTAGTAGTAGTAGTAGTAGTAGTAGTAGTAGTAGTTTATTCAGTTCTGTAGTATGGCCAGATGACCTATAGTACAGTTTCACGTGACAATGTAAGTGGTCACGTGAGAGTTGGGAATTGTAAAACATGTTTTTGAAACAGAGCAACAAATTTAATGTACATTTCTCGTGTTTAGCAAATATATTTTTAGATGAAAGTTGGTAAAAGTATAACGGCGTCTTGTGCAATCCATACCTGTGACAATCGCAATAGAATAGAACATAGCGTATTTCTCATACCCAATTTGCCTTCCGATTTCATCAGCATGGTATAACATTGATGTGGACATCTCATCATTCATCCTTAATAAGATAATCACACATCTAACAATTGTCATCGGAGTAGACACATGCAGACAATGACTTCCTGTCTTGCCAATACCTTGGTGCTGGTATCGGCAGTTTTCGTCAAAACGTTAATGTGAATGCCCATTATAGCACTAACGAGTCACGATCTAGCTGACAGAAAAGAACTCTCATTTAAAGCGGGACCATTGGGTATACACTTCGTACAACTAAGACAACACTGGTAAGCGGTGTTTAATGTGCCAGACATTTTTAATGTGAGACCATTTTAAAGAGTACATTTTATCGTTATTGTTTATTGTCAAAGAGAGGTTCATATCTTTTTGGAGGAGGCGTTCCAACAAGCTCCTCACAGCGATAGTCCGTTCGCGGAACTCTCTACACTATCGCTGCCACCAGTCAAAACTCCCCACTGTGATACGAGTAGGTGGCCCCAACCAAGCTTGGAGTTGAACTCGCAACTCAATTACCGTTATGTTTAAAAACAAGTGACGACTATCGTGACGCCGAATACACTTACCGCTGATAAATACTTTCTTTGTTTGTCAATTTGAATTTCTATTTCATTAAAAGTATCATCTTTAATTGATATAGTAAGAATGTATAATCTGATTATTAAAGTAAATTCATCTGGAAAACATGGTCAGTCGTAAACCTTTTCAAAATGAAATATGATGGCATTCCCAAAGACATAAACAAAAGTATAAACGTTACTACATTTGGTGTTAGAGGGCAAATTTCAAGATTCTTGTAATGGCCGCACCCACACTGGTGGCAGCGATGTTACCAAGAGTGTAACGAAGGTGTCACGCGCTATGAAGGAGCTCCAACTAAAAGAGGGAGACGATGGCAGACCCGGTGTAAACTCTACAAACCACGTGATTGGAGGTCCAGAAGATACAACGGTTTTGATTGGACGTACCTCGTGGTTGGTATTCTGGTGATCTCGGCAAACAGTGTCGTTGTAGTCGTCGTGGTGAGGACCCGTGAACTTCATATGCCGACGCTGTGGGTGATAGCCTTCATGGGTGTTTGTGACTTCTTCATGGGTTGTCTCATATTAGTGTTTTACATGCCGTCTGCATTTTCCCGCCGCTTCGTCTATTCCGATGACATGAAGAATGTGTCCTTCTGCATACACATGTTTCTGTTGGGGCAGACGACATTTAACATCGCCTTGGTTGGGTTAGATCGGTACATAGCAATTGGATGGCCGTTGAAGTACATGAATATTGTAACAACCAGAAGGTTCATGGCAGCTGTTGTGTTCACGGTCATCTTGGGCGTGTGTCGTATCGGACTGATCACATCGACCGGTATCGACACGAAATACGATTCACATTTGGCCATGTCTCTTCCCGCTTTTACCAACAGTACATCTGGAATAGGGAGCCGAATGGCTGGTGATTTGGGGCTGCCTTTGAGCACATTTGGAGTTATTGTATTTTGTTTCTTTAAGATCGTTAGCAAAGTATATGTTCATCCAACGATACCTCGCGGCACATACCTTATCCAACCAGGACCAAAAACCTGTCTGATGGCACTTTTGCCTGCTTGTGTGTTCTGCGTATCTTATGTGCCAGTGTTTGTGTGCATTATTCAGCTGATCATTGGCGTGAAGGAAGAAGACATCAGTTGCTGGCTGAAATTTGGTGTGGTTGCCCTATTTTCCAACAGTTTATGGAATGTGCTAATTTACACTGTTTCCTACCGGCCTTTTCGCGAAGCTCTGACCTCTATCTTCTGCCACTCCTTCTACCGATGGAATCGTCGGAGGGACGTATTGAAAATATATACATCTAAGAGTGACGTCATCAGAGAACACTATGACGTCGTTTAGTGAACTGAAGTTATGCTTTTATTCCCACAGGTTATCATTTCAAGACGTACTTTAAAATCCAGCTGGTATCCTGATGTCTCTGTTTTGATATGAAGAGAAGGAGTTCAGCTTACGTGAGGCGAGGCGAGGCGAAATAAGTTTCACGTCTCGTTTAGAGGTAATGGTAATATGACTTATAACCTTATTGAATCTTGGTGTGGAGCAAAACATAATTAGTGAATGAGTTAAAGTTTAACGTCACATCGGCAATATTTCAGCCATATCGTGATGAAACAAAATTTGACATTAACAATATATTTTAAACTGTATAAAATTCTGCCGACGAAGGGCAGAATAATAACTAGAATATCACAGATTTACATAAAACTAGTTAGAGAGCATGTAAAAATATATTATCATTTTGCAACACAATATAAAAACGGGCTATAGATCGCCAACAACTGAAGGTAGATCACCACGCTAGGGTCCATAGGGACTTACAGTACTTTTGCTACCTGCATTGACCCCAGCAGGATTTACACCATCCCTTCAGTGGTTGGCAATTATTGTCAATTTAGCCGAATTAAAAGAACATATATTCTGCGATTTAAAACGTGGTGGTAATAAATATACTGTGAATGACGTGGACTTACGTACCATCTCCGGGGGACAATCCTTTTACACTTCAACCCCCTTCGAGGTACAGCCACTAACAATCTTAGTTATCCAAATTATTCTACCAATATTGAAAGTTCATTTATTAATTACAAAACACATTTACCAAAATTTATGAACAAGGTCTATATCTGTTACAAAACTAAAGATTAAATGAGAGCTTATATTGCTAAAAAGATCCTTTAACGATGAAACTTTGAAATATCAAAACATAATTAAGTTAATATCAAATTGAATAGTACGTGGTGAAATATTCTTTATGAAATGTTCTAATTCCGTCCACAATTCTCTAACATGATGACATTCCATAAATACATGTATTAGCGATTCATTTTCGATTTCACAGAATGAACATGTTTCTTCCTCCGGGCTACCACTTCAAGGTAGTAGATGCACTTTAACATGCAGCTGGTTCCCTGGTGTCCCTGCGTCTTCAACTTATGTTTGGATATGGAGAGACGGAGAGACGCATTGAGTACATAGGGAACCCGGGAGGCGTCATCACAGAGTCTATCATATTGAACTGAGTTATGTGTTTCTTCCTACGGGCTACCACTACAAGACACTTTAACATGCAGCTGGTTCCCTGATGTCCCTGTGTCTTCAACTTATGTTTGGATATGGAGAGACGGAGTTCAGTTAACATGGCTCTGAGATCCCAGGAAGAACACACGTGCTTAGTTATCTGATTTACACTACCTCAAAATCAGACATTTTGCGAAACTGTTCTCTGTGTTCTCTGTGTTGCTACAAGCAATTGAGTCCTAGAAAGAGCCGGCCGCGGGGATTCTGGATAAGACTTAATCTCCAGCAGCCTCTGCTTGAAGTAGGAGTCGACGTAATGGATCGGGTGGTGAGGCTCGTGAGGTTGATGACGTCAACAGAAACCGATGGCGTGGGTAGTTGCTCATATCAACCACAGGATTGTCTGGGCCAGATTCGATTATTTACAGGCCTCGGTCATATAGCTTGAATATTGTGAAACAAACACACACATTACCTGGGAGGAGCACGGTCGTACAGTTAATAGTGTGGAAAGACACTCAAGCTCTGTTGGGTCAAAATATAAGGTAAGTTGAGAAAAAATGTTTTATAACTGTATTTCCTTTGTTAGATTTTCTTAGCTTCTTTGAGCGGCATTTAAAAGTTGTGAAGAACAAGGAAATGTTCTTAGGGATAAACGAATTCCTTATTACAACTGAGGCGACGTTTGGTGATGAATACTAACTGACAGAACCACATCACTTCCCCGGTGGTGCACGATGACGTCACAGGAAACGACCGAATGAGATTGCCAGGTGTGGAGGGAAATCCCGCGCTATAGACACATCAACGGTTACACATTCAAACATGGACTAATAAGTATTAAAATCTGTAGAATAGTATGTATGAAATTCCTTTGAAATAGTGAGGAAGCAATGTTGTCAGTTATTTTATGTTTACATTAGTTGCATAGGAGAATTGTTTTGTTATTGTAAACAGTGATGAACTAGGTCACGTCGCCAGACGGTATACTATGAAGGCAGTCAGCTGTATCCACGGGTTAACATAAAAACACAAGTACGTTTGGCATTGAATGTAGCCCAGGGCCGGCTCTGTAGTTTTGATAGGCTATGTAGTGGATAAACATATAAGCTCTATTTACATCGTGTAGGCTTCATTTCACGTGTAACCATGCCTGCTGACGGATGGAAAGCATATTTGTCCAGTATTCCCAAACACCCAGCCTCCTTTTTTGACCCTGCTAAGTTGTATCACATTGTGAAAAAGCAGGGGAAATTTGATATTAGTTTACAACACATAAAGAAGTGGTTGACATCCCAAGATGCCTATTCGCTTCAGCGACCTTTAAGATACAAGTTCAAGCGGAACAGAGTGGTGGCTTTAGGCCTCAATGCTCGATGGGATATTGACTTGGCTGATGTATCTAATATGGCCTCGGACAATGACGGTGTGAAATACTTACTCAAAGACATAAATGTATTAACACGTTTTCTGTGGGTCGAGCCCCTTAAAAATAAAACACCGGATGCGGTCATTAAGGCCTTGAAGAAGATATTTTCCCACGTTACCCTGCCACAAATTATACAATCGGATAATGGGCGAGAATTTGATAATAAGAAAATGAGGTCTTATTTAAGAAACAAGGGCATCACTTACTATGTCACACAGAATGAAACCAAGGCTTCTTATGCCGAGAGGGTGATACGGACCCCCAAGACCACGATGTACAGATATTTCACCTACAAACAAACGCACCATTACCTGAACAATTTGCAAGATCTCGTCCGGGATTATAACCACAGACCTCAGAGATCATTAAATGAAAGATCACCCTCAGATATTAATCTGACTAATGAAGCTTTAGTGTGGAAGGAACAATACATTGACACTTTGATAAAACCAGTCAAATCGAAAGCTGAAATCAAACAGAAGTCAATGAAGAAACCCTTTAAATTTAAAGTGGGTGATCAAGTGAGACTCTCTCATTTGAGACATACATTTCAAAGAGACTATCAAGAAAAATGGACTGAGGAAATCTTTATTATCAGAAGAAGGTTCTATCATGATGGTATGCCTATCTATCTGTTGAAATATATGGCTGATGATCTAGTTCAAGGTAGTTTCTATGCAAATGAATTACAGAGAGTAGACAAGCCCGCAGACACAGTGTGGAGAGTGGAGAAGGTTTTGAAGAAAAGGAAGCGAACTGGCGTAAAAGAGGTGTTTGTGAAATGGATGGGTTATCCCAAAAAGTTTAACAGTTGGATCCCAGAAACTGATCTTCAGAGTATATAAGGGTCTTCCTCTTGTTCCAGTGTCAGTTGTATTTCTATCGTCATGGAGTCCACATCGTGTCCTGATTGTGGGAGACAGTTCTCTAGAAATGATAATTTGCATAGACATGGGAGACAGATGCATTCATATCCTCCTCCTCCTCCTCCGGGAACCTAACCTCCTCCTCCTCCACCTCCTCCTCTGGGATAGTCATAAGATTAAGTTAAATTGACCACCACCTGGAGTCAATCAATGCTTCTATGATACTACATTTATACAAAAATTCTATTATTTTACAAGTAGGCCAGATTATATACTCTTCTTGGTAATTGATGGTCGTATTTGTTTGGTTTACTGATATAATATATACGTTGTGGTAATTCTTTCAATTTGATAATTTTGTCTATGAACATAAATGTTTTGTGTTCTTCATTTGTTGGTTTGACATTACTGATATAATAATTTTGTCCATGAACATAAATGTTGTAATTCTCCATTATCATATATTTATGTAAGCATTTGTCTAAATGTGATCTAACGATAGTAAGCAATCTATTTTTAATCTCCAACCAGTTCTTTGGTTTTGGCACGGAATAATTGACGCGCTTGTTGCCTCCCCCGTTCTATGAACTTTTTTTTCTCGTCTTCACTAATACCACTGGTCTTATGAGATTTTGATCAAATCTCCTGCTTCATTACGTTGTATTTGGTGAGTTCTGACAACACTAAATGAAACTCCCCCTCGGATATCTTACAATCAGCCATTGCTGTTGAAATTTGATCCTCAATGCTGTTCAACTTTGCTTCGGCGAGTATCCGAATCTTATCGTGTTTTAATGCTTTCTTTTGCAACCTACGAGAAATGAATTTTATCATTATTCCTGCCAGTCCTGAGACTCCAGCCGCTATTTCCATGCCGAGCTACAAGCGCAGTGTCAACTCCGTCCAGAGCATTCACGGCTCTGCAATACTTTTTATACAATCCAAGTCTCAACTCCCTATCCTTCTCTATTTGATGTTTTATGTCGCTTATTTGATGTAATCGAAATCCATCAACAGTATCCATCTTTTCAATTGCCTCATCGAGTGCTGGATATAAACTCATAGTGTATATTACGGTAATACAATAGTCTTTAATTGGTCTTGCTTAAATGTTTTGAGAGTATACATCAACCTTATCAAATTAATATTATACGGCAAGAATATCTTAGTAAGAGAAATACTACCACTTTTAATAATTTGGACCCCCTCGAGGGTTGCAACGGTTGATGCTCCGATATGACGTCGATGCTCGTGTTTCTTGAGCCATTTAATCGATAGACCTGGTAATATTAAGAAGGCATCTTCCGGTGCATCTCCGAATAAGACTTCAATAATAAGCGTAGAAATATTAGGTATTGCACTCAAGTTAACTTTAATATCATCGAATTCAGTAACCAAATTTAAACTAACATTTTGGACTGCCGGACGACTATATAACATATGACCTGGGTCTTCTGGTAGGGGAGAGACTAACACACTTTTTCGTTTTAACAGGATATAAGCCGCGAGAACGATGCCACTATTTATTATCTTAGTTAAATTATGTGCCTTACCCGTCATCACATAAGGTGGGGTAATGACGATATTCAGTAGCCACTCGATGTTTGCTTCGACCATAGTCCATTTATCATCGCCGTTGAGAATAATATTGTACAAAGTGTTTTTATGGAGTCTACTAACGTCGAAGTCGCTTAAATCTTCTAGATTACCCGTGAATGTAACTTCTTTCCACCTGTATACATTATCGTGTAAGTGTAAAGCGTATAACTTATCATCGGTATCGGGTTTAACGAATCCTTCTGTGTCTCCGAGATCGGAAAGCGCAATTGTATTACATTGTCTGAGCATTCCAGGGCCTGATGAATCAACCATTATTTATTATATGGAGTGTGACACTTAAGTATCCTATATGTACAGGTTGGTGTTTTACATTTAATACAGAAATTTTGAGGTCTGAAATAATACCCCGCTTTAATTTTTTATACTGTAATGACGAGAAAGAATTCGTTCTACCGCTATTATATTTTTCATTTTTCACTGGAACAGATCTGAGCAGAGTTGAAGGACTTTCTAGTTGAATATTTTCCGTCGTACTGATTTGATATAGATGGATTCACAACTCTTTATAGGGAACTAAATCGGGTAATGTATCTCCCTCAAATGTTGACCCGATTAATGTCATATCTCTGATTGCAAATCCAAACATAACTGCTAAAGCCTTACTTGATTTTCTCCAGCGTCTAATTTCAACATCCCATTCGACTCATTTTGTGTGAGACTAACTCCATTAGGCTTAAAAATTTCATCATTGAGTGAGCATACGCTGTAATACCCATCAGGCATAATAATGTATTTGTCAACATCTATTTCTCTTAATATTAAAAATCTATTATTTCTTTTTGCATCACTTATATTGGTCCACCTCAGGTAATATGTTACATCGCATAGGGCAATTTCGAGTCGACCATTCAATTTATCGATAGTATGAAGCAGTTGAATAGACTGACCATTTATTATTTCCCGGTCGTATAACATACATATTAAATATACAATGATACTATATCATAACTTCAATATGAAATCGAGATACATTACTAATCAATCGATTATAGTAACTGCCTCTGGTTATGATTTTATCGTTAAATTCCCTGATATCTTAGAAAAATAGAGAGTCACGGCAACTAGCGATAAAATGGTGCACAATTGGTTTCACAATCCGATGCAATTTTGGCAGAATCAGTTAAACTTTGCCATATGGTGTGCCACAACGGGATGTCGCGTATCTCTTCATGATCCAGTATTTGAACTAAATAAGTCTGTTATATCATTTTACGTATACTATCAGACTAGACGTATACTTAAAGAAATTAGTGCTCCATTACCGCAGGATCGAGCGTGGAATTCCACAAATAATCCGTACAATAGGTTCGCGTATGAGCGTATTTGTCAGGAATTTAATATTTCTAAGAGTAAAGATTGTTGTATTAAAGGAGCAAACCATGGCTAGGTGTTCCGTACAGCGGACAAAAAACTGTTAAAGAAGTCAGCGATGATTTAGTTAAAAAAACTCATCAACCATTCGATCCATTTAAGTTGTTACAGAAAAACAATCTTTTTGTAAGAATGCATAATCTTTATCATGGCTGGGAACTTTCGAGTAACGATTGGAGAGGTTTTCTTATGAGTTTTAAGGGTGGTTTGGCTTATATTGTTACAAAATTTATACAACTGAACGATACCGCAAACGCTTGGAATGAATTTCTTAATGATAAAATGGAAAATAATTTTACTAACCCAGGAGTTGTAAGAGTTAATGAATCGATAAGAACTTATGTATGGGCAATTCTCGGTGCACAATCACAAACACGAACGTCCATTTTCGGTTCTGGGACGGCGCTAGATGCGCAAAAAGAGTTTGTCGCAAACGTGGAGGACGCCATTAGTTCACCAGTTGACATACCATCGTCTATAAAGCGTGATCACAATGTATTACAGTACGCTCAATCCAAAGTGGACTACGTTTATGCGCCGGGACGATACATGTCTCCGAGGAATATTGAACTTAAGATCAGTCAAGTGATAGGTTATACTGACGCACAACCACAATTGCACAGCCATATTGCGGCTAAAAATCAACAACATATCGATGAAAAAACAGCTCTTGTAGTAGGTGGCGTCGAGGCTGGTTTACTCATGATTGGGTTAAATATTTCTTAGCGGATACGTACAACAGCCCTGCAATTGCTACAACCAGTGCCCACAAGTTTTGACTAAGCCAAGTGGTGGTCTTAGCTAATAAATTCAAGAGCCAGGAAACAATACTCTCTATTATACCGGGAAGTGCAGCCGAGGCTTTCTCAGCGAGCTTTACCAGTGCTGAACCTAATGCTTTTGAATGCTTTTTTATCCACTCTTTTATACCATCCGTATCAGTAGGCGGTGATCCGCCGCTACCACCTGTGCTGCCACTGGTTAACGTGAGAGTCAAAGTCGATATAATAAATCCCAATGTGGTTTAAATACTGGCAATTGTTATTCCCTGTTCTCTGAACAAAGTTTTAATTTTATCGGCCAGTGTAGTGCCATTGTTGAGGACTTGATCAATAGTTTCTCGAATTCGACTGATTTGTGAATGAAGTGCCTTTCTATTACTGGAAGCCGCTTCGAGGTGGGCCGATCTTTCCTCTTCTAAGTTACGCAATCTTTCTGCAACGTGGCGTCTACTGAATTCATTGCCCGACTGTTCAAGTTTTGTCTTCTCATAAGCTATATGCTTGTCGATTTCAGATAGCTTGGCTATATTATTGATGAGTTCTCCCCCATTGTTCGTATTGCCTTGTCAAGACCTCAAAATTCCCTAATACTGTACTCCGAGGATGGTACCTGTAACGTGGAATTATCGTAATAGGTATCCAAGATTTCTCCGAGTCCGTCCGAGGCCACCTTCGAGGAAGCATCCAAATTATCGAGGTTACCGAGTTCATCACGCACAGTTCGAAGAACCTTAGTAGTCTTTGCGGAAAGTTTTGCTCCTCGTGAGTAGTCTACAAAACCTAATTCATCATGAACAGTGCTAATGCCGTGTTTACCTTCTATCGTAGACAAGGCTAGGGGCTTACGAGTACGATAATGCATAAGATCAATATCCGGAGAGCCACACAGTCACAATATTCCTTTACTATCTATCTCAAACTTTGAATAGTCACGAACAAAAGGACTAACATCTTTAAAGGTATTGTAATAATCATTGACGGTTGACTGTAAAAGTTCATCGTTAAGATTCATAAAGCTGGTCTCATCAGTACCCTCTTCGATTGTACTTGTGTTATCAAAATCATCTAGATTAAAATCATCCATTTTTATATCAAACATATGGTTATATAATTTCAATATAACAATGTCTTCGCAATACGGACGCAAGTTAAACCCACAACGTAGACTTCGAGATCCATTAGGGGTCAAAGCAATTCGTCAGTCTGTAACTATAACTAATAACCCTAGTACCAATGATCAGAATCAACCGCTTCTGGTTCGCTTTCCTAATCTTGGCGCAGACGATGTGTTAGTTGCGGGAACTGTCCGACTAGCATTTACGATTATTTTGACTTCTAACAGGGAGCCTGTTCAGAACATAGGTCGTGCTATCGTTAAGAAAATCGCGATTAAAATTAGTGGTAATGAGGTTTTGAGTAACGACGATAGCGATGTATACTATTGTTACATGGATCTCTTGAGAACGGATAAAGAGCGGGAAAACTTACACTACCAAGGTATTTGTAATCGGAACACATTGAGACTGCACGTAGATGCTTCTAGTGGTGATGGTACCGTCGTAAAAGATCAGGCAGTTGCCGACGCATTGGGTAACCAATTCTATATTCCGCTAGACTTTGAATTACTAGATTCCCACATGCCTTTTTATCAAGCATCCCTAGGCGATAGGTTAGAATACGAACTCACTTTTAATGACTACGGTAGAGTAATCAGAGCTGCTGAAGATGCTAGCTATTCCATTGACAATATCTCGCTGGAGTATGATATGATAACAGATCCTGAATTAGCCAGACAAATTCGTAACCAGTATACAGGAAGTTTAGCCATTTTGTACGATCGCGTGCTTCGACATCGAAAGATCACGAGGGAAAAAAAAGATACGATGTGGAATATCAATCAATCAGTCGTTGAAAGGTATTTTAATGTTGTTCGAGGACCCCTCCGATGCATTTAAAAGAAATACCGAGAAGTTCTACAATCCCAAGATTACAAAAGTAGAATTGACTATCGAGGGCATTCCTAATCAAATATATAGTCAAGGAATGCTAGCGTATCACCAGTGGGATGAAATTAAAAAAACTTCCTCTATAAAACGAAGCCAAGAAGTTAACGTGATCGTGAAAGATCTGTCACTATACAGATAACGAAGCTCCAGTAAACGGCTGGTAAATTAAACATATATTTGTACGTGATTATGGATGCGCAACTTAATATACAGAATGGACGATTCGTGCAAGCAATCTATTAATAATCTTTTACCTAAAGAACCACACTGCGCTATCATATGCGGGCAAACGGGCTGCGGAAAAACAGATAGATATTTTACAAAGTCATTATTGGGACGTTTGCGATCATATTATATTTTTGTGCCCCACTATAAGCGTTAATAAAACATACCTATCGAGAGATTGGGTAATGAATGACGACGGGGTACACAGAGTCGATCGTTTACAAGACTGTTTACGAGTATGTCACGGAAAATACAAAGGAGAATCAACCCTTTTCGTAATAGACAATTGCAGCGCGAGTAAAGAACTTACAAAAAAGAAAGATATGCTCTCGTATTTAGCATTCTCCGGTCGGCATACTCAACATAGCGTTTGGGTACTTACTCAAAAATACAACTCTGTCCTGAAAGATCTGAGAGAGCAGACCAAATGGGTAGCACTGTTTCATTGCAAAGATCGAGATTCATTCGAGAAATGTTTACGCGAAAATGACATCATTTATACCAAGCTCGAACGAGATAAAGTCAGAAAACTGTTAGCGGCAACGAAGCACTGTAAACTCGTATTAAAAACCGATCAACCAGCTGCTTATGCAATTGCTTAGCAAAATGTAGCAAAATGTGGCAAAAATGTAGCAAAATGTAGCACAAATGTGGCAAAAATATAGCAAAATGTAGCAAAAATGTAGCAAATGTAGCAAATATACGATAAATTGAACATTAGCGGTTAATATGACATAATGTGGTTTGAAATCCTCATTCTTTCGCAACAGTTTATTATTACGGGATGTATTGGATATGCCATATTATATTATGTTAGACTTAAATATCTCCTTAGGTATTACATTATGAAATGCGATGAACTTATCGAACAAATGCTCAAAGATGAGCCTGATCAACATGCTGAAGTAGTTACAGATAAATCTTAAGATAAACATAGAGAAAGACTCGCGGCTTTGGTAGCCGGTGGAAAATTTTCCCAATATTTGGGGGGAAATTATACCATCGAGAAAATTGATAACATGACCGACGAAGAAATTAAAAAACTGTACGCACGTTACGAGTCTAGACTGGGAGCTACCACGACTAAAACGATGGGGTCGGCTATATTACAACTATACACAGTCGTAGCTAGTATGTTTCTCCCTATCCCGGCAGAACATCACATGTATTTATGCGAATCTCTCGAGAAAGACCCATTCATCGAACACGCTTTAAGCTCAGTGAGCTGTGAGTTTTATCATAGATACAGAATGTTCTTAGCTCCACTCACCACAGCTTTAATAACGACTAGGTATTGTCAATTTAAACATACGTGCCCCCTTAATAATAATGGAGACTCAACAGGTGACACCACAACAGATTGCGGAAACGCAACAACAAGTGAATGAGGAACCGACAGCACAACATATAGTGAATGAGGAACCACAGATTCTGAATGCACCACAAAAACAACCCAGAGTTACTAGGAAAAGCCCCCCAAAAATCTCCGCAGGCAGGATGGGAGGACTCGTGCGCAAAGCGAAACTAAACAATGATTCAAATATTGATCCGATTAAAACATGGGCACTAGTAGGAGTTGCTGCTATAGCAGCTGTATGGTTGTTTTATAAGACCGGAGAAGAGAAAACGTCACCCCCGATGCCACAACAACAAGTTCAATTAGAGGTTAGCCCCCATATAATGCTATAAGAAGCATGACTACTCCAGTTACAGATAGTAAAATGTTGGTAAACGCAACTAACATTCAGCGGTGGTCACCGGCTTGGCGATTGGCTATGCTCGTATGGCTAAAATGATTACTAAAGCCACACCTCCAAAGCTAGATTTTAATGGTTATGATATTAGTATGTCCGTTCTTCATATAGGATTGACTATGGCAACAAAGGATATGCTCATCAAACAAGGGCTTATCCCGGAAGACATAATGAAGTAATTAAACATTTGAATATTTTATATTCATATAATATGGCAACAATTGCGATGATGGTCGGTGGAGCTATTGTTAATGCTCTAGCTTTTTCGGAGAGTAATTTTTTATTTTCTAGTATGAGAGGTTCGGAGCAGAAAAGACATAATAAAGCTTTAGAACAACTAGAAAAAGCTCAGTCACAATGGGCCAGAAATAGGACATTAAGATTAGCCTTTATTCATGAAGAACTGCGTAAGGAAGGACATTCAATTCAAACGTTTAAGGATGTCGAATCTGCCATGCACGAATACTTCCTGGTTTATGGGAAAAAAACTTGACCCAATACCGTGACCAACAATGAGTCAGTTTTATACACTGTCAGAGGAACAAAAGAACCGCAAGGTCATATTTGTGATAATTGGGTTATCAGTTGTTGCAATTTTCAGTTATACAATAACTACGCATAAACCAGAGTGACAGCTAATCAATAAATAACCAACTATAAATAGCCAAGTGGAGATGTGATTTGATTTGCATTTAGACAAATGATATGATAGATGTATAAACCATGAATCTGTGCAGATTTACACTCATGGGTAAAAAAAATCAATGTAACCGACGCTGTGTTGATATTTACTGTGGAATACACTCTTATTACATCAGGCGCGGAAATATAAACTATACATTTTCTGTATGTGGGATAGGGGTCAAAGGTCGTTATTGTTTATGTAAGAAACACGGTGCTGATAGGGTCAGGAACCAGATTATTTATGCTAGGAAGAGAGATTACATCAATGAGAGGAATAGGTTGGGGAGAATACGTATTTAGATATATGAAAAACAACCAATTAGACAAATGAATCATTTTGCATATGCCATTTAACCACAATGGTTTTTGTCAGAGAGTTGAAGGCTATGGCAAAGCAACGTGGTCTACATGGATATTCTCGAATGAGAAAAACTGAATTGATCGATTTACTCGGTTTGGAATGCAACAAACCCCAGACTGTTAGAGAACTCAAAGCTCAAGCAAAAAACAGTGGGCTGAGAGGTTATTCTCGAATGAGAGGAGCTGAATTGATCTCTTTACTAGATAGGTAAATATCTAAGAGGTTGGAAGATGGATATTAATTCCAACATGGATGTTAACAACATACAGTGATCCCTCGCTATTGTGCTCTTCGATAAAGCGCTACCTCGGTTACTACGCACGGTAACGCATGGCTCCCAAAATTTATGTACACTTTTAATACTGAGAGTTTTACACAGACATAATTGTATTGTTGTTCGTTGTTCATTTGCACATAACGCTTCTCATTGCAAAATCAACCGTTTATCGCTGAATGGAGTTCTAACAATCTGTTTGAAAACATCCGCGGCAAGTCCCGGAAATACAATTGTTCAACTAGTTAACTTTTCACACTATACCATCCTTTGATCTTAGAAGCGCATGCATGCAATAAAAGAGAACCACAAGCGAAATTTATATTCTTAATTAGTGGGCAATCCAATTTGAGGCGACACTGTCACACCCATGTAGTTGCTGTCACAACACGGCGGTCTTTCATTTCGTAATCGTGCTTTCGTAACATCGCCTGTTTTTTTTCCGTAGTTATAACAAGCGATTTCATTGGATTAAAATTTGTTTCTAATGACGCTTTCTTGACGAAATCTGCTACAAGCTTCGTGATTGGTCAATTTTGAGCATGTGACCTCAGGCAGCCAATCAAATTATAGCTGTGATACCAAGTTTGTGTTTGATAAATTTCAAAAGTTGGCGAAATATTTTTTGTTAAATTGTGTTATTCTGAACGTTTTAAGCAGGAAATCACGATATATATTAAAAATATGGAACTTCGTGAATGTATCGTGCTAGGTTACGAGCTGTGACAAAGATTTTTCATGCATATATTTTTGCATTAAACGTTGTGTCCGAGCCGAGAATTCAAGGCGACAAAAGCTGAGATGTCATTTGACTTACATTACACGCGATCGCACGAAACGCTGGAAATAATAACTTAGATGTAAGTTTGATTACTTTTAGATATATTTTTGTTGATTTTATTTATCACTTTGTATAATATATTTAAAGATTTGCTTAAAACGTCTTTATTTTGCTCTTTGACATGTTCGATGCTGACCCGTTGTCGAAATGTGTGTCCGAGAATTTTATTTTCAATAACATCGCGGGAAATAGTGAATAATTTTTTAATTTATAGATAAAAAATGATAAATTGAAATGGAATACGTATTTCAGACATTGTGAAATGTGACAGATTTAATAAATGAATGATATTACAGGTAGATCTAGGTCCATAAAAATATATACTATTTTGACGTGACGTGAGATAAACACATATTGATGATTTGAGATTTGCCGAGCGCGCTCCCCCGCCTCGGCCTCGGTTAAACGGCTCATCGTCTATAACGCCCACCAATTATTTGGACCCCATTGGTAGCGTTGTAGCGAGGGACCACTGTATCGAGTAAAATTAATGAGGAGTTAGATGATTTACATAGTATAAAATACCAACTGACGATTAAAATGTTATTGAGTAAGAGTAGCGCAGACGATAGCACCGAATATACCGAACCATATTTCTGTAGCAATCAAGAAGTTATAACCGAATCCGATACTATAAACACATCATTAGATACATCAATTCAGAGGATACAGGAAACTTTAAAACGTTGGACTAATAGAGGTTCGGGTTGGGGTGTAGATAAAATCGATAGTTTATATTTAGATATAGCAAATTATATGCCCTTCAAAGGTGGATCTTATATAGATTTACCCCTGTATTATAAGAAGAAAAAAGCCATAATTAATGTAAAAAATAAATCCGATGACTGTTTAAGAATGATGATAAAATCTGCATTGTTCCCCGTAGACAAAAATCCAGATAGACCTTCTAGCTATACCCAAAACGATGGATTCAACTTCAATGGTATAGACGAACCTACACCAATATCACAAATTGATAAGGTGGAAAAGCAAAATAATTTAGCTATAAATGTTTTCGGACATTCTAAAGGAATTGTTGTACACAGGATAAGCTCCGCTCCGGAACATATCCCCAGAATCAATTCATTTCTGATAGAAAAAGATGGAAAATATCATTATACATGGATAAAGAGTTTAAACAGGCTAATATAGATCAAACTAAAAATAAAGGAAAGAAATATTTCTGCAAAAGATGCCTACATGGGTACAGCGGACAAGATCTATTAGAAGCGCATAGAGAAGACTGTAGAGGTGTTGGACAGACCGATATCAGGATTGATATGCCTAAAGAGGGAAAAAATATATTAAAATTTGAACATTATTGTAATAAAATGCCAGTACCGTACGTAATTTATGCCGACTTCAAGTGCTTATCAAACCCACAGAAAATACCGAACACAGTACTGAATGTAGTTTTACATACAGAACTCAACTCCTTGTGGGTTTGGATATATAGTTGTAAGGTATGATGGGAAAACAAACCCGCCCGTGATTTACAGAGGTCCCGATGCAGCGGAAAAGTTCCTAGAATATCTACAAAACGAAGAGAAAATAATCAGGGAAAAATTATCGTGTAAGAAACCCATGTGTATGATGAGGGATAATTGGAGGGTCTTTAAGAAGTCAACGAGTTGTCATGTTTGTAACAAACCCCTGAATGGGGATTCCGTAAGAGATCATTGACACGTCACGGGTAATTATCGGGGAGCCGCTCATAACGAGTGTAACTTGAAACTAAAAATGAATTCTCAAACAATACCCATCGCCGTTGTGTTTCATAACCTTAGAGGATACGATTCTCATCTCATTATGCGAGCTATCTCAAAGACCGACGGCGGTTTAACATGCATTCCTAACAATATGGAAAAATACACATCGTTCTCGTTGACTAAAACTATACATTATAGGGACAAGGATGGGAAAGCCAGAATAAAGCAAAGTAATGGGCTTAGATTCATAGACTCCATACAGTTTCTGTTATCTTCCCTGGACAATTTAGCTAATGCGAACAATCCTGATGACTTTGCGATAACAAATCAATATACCGATAAGATAACTCTTCTTTTGTTGCTGAGAAAAGGTGTATATCCTTACGAATATATGGATGATTGGTCTAGATTCGACGAAACTAAATTACCACCCCTTGAATCATTCTATAGTAACTTAACAGAATCTAAAATAACCGACGGTGTGGGATAAATTAGGTTGTAAGAATTTAGGCGAATATCATGATCTGTACATAAAAACCGATGTACTGTTACTCGCCGATATATTCGAGATATTTAGAAAGACATGTTTAAAACAATACTGCTTGGATCCGGCATGGTACTATTCCAGTCCCGGACTATCGTTGGATGCATTGTTGAAGAAGACCGGCGTAGAACTAAAACTACTCACAGATTACGATATGCACTTGTTTATTGAGAAAGGATTAAGAGGTGGTATATCGATGGTAGCAAAAAGGTATTCTAAGGCTAATAATAAATTAGTGGAAGGATACGATCCGAGTAAACCCGACACGAACATATTATATCTCGACGCCAACAATTTGTACGGATGGGCTATGAGTCAACCTTTACCCACGGGTGGGTTTGAGTGGGTTGATGATATCGATATGAATGATGTGAATAAAGGGTACATACTAGAAGTTGACTTGGAATATCCAAGTTCGTTACATAAAGACCATAACAGTTATCCGCTAGATCCTGAAAGATTAATGGTTAATAAAGATTGGATGTCGGAATATCAACACTCCTTGATGGGTAATACAAGGCTAACGTAGAAAAACTCGTACCAAATTTGATGGATAAGACAAAATATATAGTTCAATACAGAAATCTCCAGTTATATCTATCGTTAGGTATGAAACTTACGAAAATACACAAAGTTCTAAAGTTTGATCTAAGTCCTTGGATGGAGCCCTATATAAGGTTGAACACAGATTTAAGAAAGATAGCTACCAGCGATTTTGAAAAGAATCTATATAAGCTCATGAATAACTCAGTATTTGGTAAAACTATGGAGAATCTAAGGAAGCGTGTTGATGTTAAATTAGTCAGATCTAATGAGGAAGAAAGACTCAGGAAACTTTTAGCCAGTCCGGCTTTTAACAGAACCAAGATATTCGATAACGACTTAGCCGCGTGGCATATGCAGAAAAGTAATGTAAAATTCAACAGACCGGTGTACGTCGGTATGAGTATTCTCGACTTGTCAAAACACTTAATGTATGACTTTTATTACAACGAACTTAAGAAGCAATACAGCGATAGATGCGAGGTGTTATATACCGACACAGATTCCTTGTTGATGGAAATACAAACCGAGGATGTGTATAAAGATATGGCAGAAAAAATAGATATTTACGACACGAGCGATTACCCTAAAGATAATCCACTGCACAGCGTAGTAAATAAAAAGGTGTTAGGTAAGATGAAGGATGAACGGCTGGGATCCCCTATAGCGGAGTATGTGGGATTAAGACCTAAGATGTATTCTATAAAGAAGTCCGATAATGGAGAGATAAGTAAAGCCAAGGGTGTTAAGAAGTATGTAGTAAAAAAGCATATCAAACACGAACAGTATAAAGAAGCATTATTCAACGGTAGAACGTTCAAACACGAGATGAACTCTTTAAGAAGTTACGATCATAGGATATATGGATTAAGAATGAACAAGACATCATTTTTCCCCCTTAGATACAAAGAGATGGATTGATAATGATGGTGTAACTACCTATGCTTATGGTTACTTAGGGCGGTAATACCGTATCGTTGGGAACTATGAACAACTGTTCTCGTACAAATGCCCTGCCCGGTCCATCTTTAAGATAATAAAGAATAGGCTCTCCTTCTTTCATAACCAATCGACTAATGTTATATGTCTTAAGAGACCATATGGGATCGGTTGCGCGACGTAGGCCTCCTTCGAGTTCACCGGGCTGATATAAATATCTTTCCCTTACTCTACCCGGAAGTTTTTGTTCTTTGCCTCTCCTCGGTGCTGAAGATTTCGAGGTTAATGGCTCAGCCTCTTTGTATCGACTAGCCACATCCACTACGATAAAGCGTATTTATACGTTTTGCGTCTTACCTTTTCATTGGGAAGAAACAAGAGGTCAGCCTGATGAACTTCATTCGTTGTAAAAATATCAAACTTCTTCCTGGGTATATAACGCGGTGCCGGTAAATATATTTGCCACATCGCTTGTTTCTTTAACCAATCCTTGGCCACATCTTTAGATACCTTAGCCGCGGTGGCTTATTTTTTTATTGCTCCTACACCTTTCCAATATCCTTGTGGGCTATAGTAAATTTCATTCATTATTAATTAATATTGATGTTTCTTTTAATATGACTCATGACTATCGTTGAATCGCATAATCGTTTTGGCATAAAAAATGCCACCTGTAGTTGCAGTATAGGTATATAAATCCGGTTCCAGTGGAAGTGAGCCAGAACCCCTATTACCTATACTACTCCTGACGCCACCACTCTGTTCCGCTTGAACTTGTATCTTAAAGGTCGCTGAAGCGAATAGGCATCTCGGGGTATCAACCACTTCTTTATGTGATGTAAACTAATATCAAATTTCCCCCCCTTTTTCACAATGTGATACAACTTAGCAGGGTCAAAAAAGGAGGCTGGGTGTTTGGGATTCAAATAAATACTAGACAAATATGCTTTCCATCCGTCAGCAGGCATGGTTGCACGTGAAATGAAGCCTACACGATATACTATTTCAGCAAACCAATCACACCGCCATTATCACAGTTTCAATGAGAGGAAAAACAAATAGAAATTGAACTTAACCCTCATAGTGCCTGGACGTCAGTCAGCCTGCAAACCGCTCAGTGCCGCACTATGCTGACGTCGCGGTTACAAAAACGTATACATTGTATCAAAAGTGTTGCAACGTCTTTATTTCTTCACACAATGTAACCAAATTGTATAACATGCAACTCGAGTTGATTGTCTTTCCAACAGTATCTAAAGTCACCAAATCCAAAAGATCTATGCACTGCCAAGCCATCGATAAATGTGCTGGTATTTCAAGTTTCCTACTTTTCCACATTAATCGTATTATGGACGCTCCCGAATATGGCAAGCAAAGTCAAGTAAGCGCCCTTGTTTGAAATCTAAATGACCAATAATTCATAACATTGGCAAGTACATGTCCTAACAGTGATAGACATATGATATTTATGTTGAAGTACACATTCACTGAGAATTTTCCGTGAGTTATATTTACCGATAAAAAACCCGATGAATTTGTGCGTGTTTTTGACGTCAAAACAAAATTGACAAAGTGGTCGTGATTAATTCATACGCAGACTGTTTCAAAGATTATGTCACAAAACGAATGACAGTTTGGAATGTATATATCGTGAAGAAATCCCGGTTACGTCCATGTATGTTTCAATGACCGTGCTCTTTTATTAGTGATAAAAACAACTTCCGGGTAATTGACATCGTACATTTTCAAACGACCAAATGTGAAAGATCGCTAAACAGCCCTGACAATACTCAAATTGACATCGCTCAATATCGGGCATCATTGTTATTTCTTAATAATTAACAAGATTATACTAACGTACGTAATACCACCCAAGAGTAAGTACATGTAGATTCAATCAAAATTGTTGAAACGTTTTCATGGGCAGCAAATCTATTCAACAAACCTATTTTCGATCACTCGCAACTCGGGCGCCATATGTCATTGTTTCACTATGAACACCAGAAAACATACATCCTCGTATCAGCTCGTATTTCGCACTTGGCTGCCTAACTTAGACCTTTGCTCAAAATATACTTGTATGGCCAGTCCATGAAATACCACTTTTTCTTTCATTTATTCATTTGATTTATAAATACGACTTTAGAAGTTTATTTACACCTATAGCTAGGTATGTACATGTACATTAAAGGACATACGTAATAGTTTATTTCCACTAGTTTCCCATTCCATCCCATTCTACTGAAGGAAAAGTTTGAAATAGATAATGATCGTAGGTCAATGAAAGTAATGGAATTATTTGTCATAAAAGGAAAAATATATATTTGGTATTGAACTCCGAAAATTTAACCAGCAAAATCTTACATAAAAGTTTATTATGTCTTTCCTTTTTTTCTTAATTTTGGCCTGGCTAAACAACAGCTTGGAGGGAAGATATACAAATTAAAATGGTGAAGAAAAAAACCACAAGAATGTATTGATTTTGCTCTTAGACAAATATTTATTTAAAAAGAAAATCTATTTCATACCTAGGATAAAAAACAAAGTAGAATCTAATTGCTACTATATGTCACTGGTCGAAGTATTTGGTAATTTAGATAATGCAGAGTGAAAAAAGACATACATATAACTATATAAAACACCAAAACGAAGTCACATTTACACTAAAAACTGTTTGTCTTTCAGAAATTGATTATCTATATATTGTGAGAAGATCTAATTACTTTTACTGTTTATGTTATAAATTGAACCATTCGAGATTCCAATAGATGAAGCTAAAATATTTAAAAATCTAGATGGTTTAATATTGGATCCATTTTGACAGCTTTCTCACTGTACTCAACTAAATGCATATTATTTTTTTGGAATATCAAGCCTTCAAACAGATATGAAAAGCACATGTCAACATACCAAAATTAGAAAACTGCGCCAAATATTCTAACACTGTTAGTCAAATGATAAGCGGTCTCATTCACTCGTCGGTCGCCGTAGACATTTTCCAATCGTGATGTACAAGATATGCTTTCTAGTTCAGTCAAAGAGAATATTGTTATTTGGAAAATGAAACCACGTGTATCCATTATACTACCACAACATTAGATCAGCTGTTTCAAGTGACGTCATCCACGTCACAACACGCGAGGTCAAATCACGCGCACCTGTCCAGACGACAAATTCACAGCGGCGGGAAATCACCGACCGTCTATTAGCCTATTTGAATAAAATTGCAGATTGTAACGAAATAAAATTAATTGTACTCATTGCTGACATTTCAGATGACATATCAAATAAGAGTTGAAGACTTGCAATAGATTATCATACGTTAATCGAGAGTACAGTGTACATGAATAATTTGTAAATCTAATATCATTTTTTGATCTAATATCCATAGCAGAATGTTTGAAAACGAGCTATGATATATTCCATTTTCTGAAGAGATTAGTAATGTGTATTTGATGATATATATGCATACACGATTGGTTATCAATTATCTTCTACAATTACAACATGTACCATGTACATTAGACTCATGGAAAATACTATTTCAGCAAACCAATCACACCGCCATTATCACAGTTTCAATGAAAGGAAAAACAAATCGAAATTGAACTTAAAAGCACAGCGTATCCATAAGCGGTTAATCGAAATACAAAAAGGTATTGATGTCATCATTGTAGAAGTTATGTTGATGTTTTCAGTAGTTGCATTATGTTTGTATCGCGTGTACCATCGACAGAAACGGGGCCTGAGCTACCACATGTGGAACCGACCTTGACACAATTTGTTTACAATATGGCGTCGACTCACGTTAGATGTCGTGGCCACACTTCTGAAATCTCCATTTGCGACAAAATTTCAAACAGTTAGGGCAAGTCACTCACACGGTCAGGTAGTTTGAGCAATCACACATGACTCTTAGTCATTTCATATGAAAAAAGTAGCAGTATTTGTCTGAACGGGCAAGTATGTAGGACAACCGGTAAACAAGAAATCGCGGCACAGATATGAGGCGAACGTGCCCTGTCGATCACTTCGGGCTTGGCCATTCAATGTTTAGGTTTTGATCATGAACCTCCTGCCCATAAATATACACAATACCAACTTAATATTAACGATTATAGCTATCTTTCCATATCTTTGATTTGAATATTTTCTGTAATTCAGCATCATAAACAAAAAGACAATCTGCACTGTCGGTTGGTATGTAGCGCCGTGCTAAATCGCCATGACACACAGTCGATAAACATATGCAATACTTGGAACAAAAAACTACCGTGGCCGACTAAACGTTAGTACTCTTACCCCAATACAGTGGGGACAAGTAAATCATTTCTGATCAGCCCGATCAGATTTCTTTTTCAAATTGGCTGTCTGATATAATGATAGTTACGTGTATGTGACATGGGTGCATAATAAACATTGCCGTCATTCGCTTGGTGTTCAAACATGGCAGAAAAAGATCGAGAAGCGCGGTAACCACATTACTAATCTCGCCATATTTCGCAATCCGTAGCACTGTATAAAGTATGAGTTACACGATGTTAAAGCTAAGATGATTTGGGTTTATGATGGTTATAGTTTTGACTTTGCGCACTCAGTGTTGAATATCAAAATTTTCTCGGGACCATATATGGTCCCCTGGCACTATGCGGGTGTGAAAAGTGAGGGACCATATATGGTCCCGTGGCACCAAGAGGGTTAAGGTCACATCGTTTACTGGAGGAGATACGGTAAACATCGAACGTTGAGAACGCTTTGTTGGTAGCGTCTGAGTCAGGGATATATCATTCAAAGGTAAGACGTGCGCGCTATTCTGTTTTAAAACCATACATGATAAACTATCGGAGAATGAAGTGCATTGTGCCTTTCACTCCCCGTCTTCAGCAACCCATGCTTGTCGTAAGAGGCGACTGATGGGATCGGAGTGGTCAGGCTCACTGACATGGTTGATGCATGTCATCGTAGGACGATGCTCATTTTGTCAAAAACTGGATTGTCTGGTCCAGGCCCGATTATTTACAGACCGCAGTCATATAGCTGGAATATTGTTGCGTGCGGAATTAAAAAACAAGCAAATAAACAAACAAACTTCCGATCACCACCACGTGAAAAGAATGGACTTTCACCAGCAGACGACATGCATTTCTTACACGCTTTCCGAATGCTGGGTCGTCTTAGGTAAAGAAAGCAATCCCTATTTTGCATGCTAACTCAAATACAAATCCCCCATGCCGTCTTGAATTTTGCATGGACGCTTTCATCAAGTCACCCAAGTCAGATCTAACGTGCCAATTGTGCTTTACGTCACAACCGAGATATCTATATAACTACCATTCATGACTGGCGAAAACAGGCGATCGCGAACGCTGTGATGAGGACGAATGAGCCATCAACTGAACAGCAGGTTGGTCACATCCTGTTCGCTCCGAACAGATGTCTCATCATGTCTTCTATTTTAGTGTTAATGCCGTGTCATAATGTGTAATAGTTTATTGATTCACGGGTAAAAGGTTTTATTTTGATGTATATCTAATTGTTAGAAGATCTTATTTCCAGTGTATATGTATTATGAACGAATATATAATCGTAAAATAATATTAACTTCAGTTTCAAGTCAGTTGAGTGAGTGAGTATGGTTTTACACCGCTTTTAGCAATATTCCAGCAATATCACGGCGGGGGACACCAGAAATGGGCTTCACACGTTGTACCAATATCGGGAATCGAACCCGGGTCTTCGGTGTGACGAGCGAACGCTTTAACCACAAGGCTACCCGACTGCCCCCAAGTCAGTTGACATGTGGTATTGTCATAGTGTTAATGCTAGTCCAAAAGACAACGTTATTACCTACAGCACACTAGCTAACACATCTTAGATCTGACTAGGTTTTGGTTTGTTGTTTAACGTCGCACTCAGCAATATTCCAGCTATATGACGGCGGTCTGTGAATAATCGAGTCTGGACCAGACAATCCAGTGATTGGCATCATGCGCATTAATCCACGCAATTGGGATACAATGACATGCATCAACCAAGTCAGCGAGCCTGACCACCCGATCCCGTTAATCGCCTCTTACGACAAGCATAGTCGCCTTTTACAGCAAGCATGGGTTGCCGTTTACTTGCTGATTGCGTCATCGCAAACCGACCGCGTGGATTGTACTCATGCTATCAACCACTTGTTTGCCTACCCCAGGTGTTTGTATTTACAGGCGCCGTATTAATAGTTGAAACAAAGCTGACGGTTGATGTCAACTTACAGCTTATTTTTAAAAGCAAACCCTGAAGACACTTAATTTAGTTTTTCGAGTTCAATATTTTTAGACGATACCGTTTTGTGCAAAGAAAGAACATAAAATAAACATTTGGAGCGAGTGAGAGCCCTAAAGTGGCCACTTGGCATGTAAGTTAAGTTACAATATCAAGGAACCGTGAAGATTCCGGGTTAGAAAAGGTCTTCAGCAACCCATGCTTGCCGTAAAAGGTGACTGTCGGGTGGTCAGGCTCGCTGACTTGATTGATGCATGTCATCGATCCCAATTGCATGGATCGATGTTCATGATGTAAATCACTGGATTGCCTGGTCCAGAGATTATTTACAGACCGCCGTCATATAGCTGGAATATTGCTGAGTGCGGCGTAAAACAACAAACCAAAAATACAATATCAAGGCTTGTCAGCTTACATTAGCAGGAAACCAGGTCACACAAGGCGTTGAGATTTACGACCTTGGTGAAACAACCGAGCATGGATTGGATGATGACAAGCATGGGGTCGTACCATGGAATCTAATACAGACCAACTCAGCCAACTCCACTTGGCCCTGAAAAAAGGTGGGAGAAATAAGGACTTGAAAAATAGCACGCCACAGAGACGGTTGTGGTTTTCTCCCCCTTATCATCAGATTCTTTTTGTCGTTTAGTCTACCATGGCGGCTGATGACCTCACCAGAAGGAAGTTCATCATCGACACAGACGCCGGCATCGATGACGCCCAAGCTATACTGATGTGTCTAGCGGCGTCTGACGTCGAAGTCGTTGCTCTGACCACGGTCAAGGGCAACGCTACTGCAGCACAGGTGACCTCAAACCTTCTCCGACTTCTAAAGGCGGCAGACAGATTGGAGGCAAGTGCTTACAAATCTTGTGATTGACAATCCTCATTTTAAGATAAACAAGCGTATAGTTGACACAGTCATCTATGTCCCCGCCCATTTTAACATGTTATGTTCCCAAACCAGGTAACTGACCCAACATTTCTCTTAGCCCATGTCAAAATAGCTGCAATGGAAATTCTAAAATAAACATTTCTAAAACTCCTTCAAATCAAATCAAATGGCACTAGTTCAGTAAGCGCTTTATGTATAGACATGAAATGTTTGGCAAGGAAATATTTAACAGTTTATTTGTTGTACTCCTTAAGTAAACCAATCCTATATTAAAACATAAATCCAACTTGTTGTCATGGAAACATAAACAATAAAATTTTCTAAAAGTGCTATATATCGAAAGGCACCAGTTCAGTATGTGCCTGGTAGACATGCAAAGTTTTGTAAGAAAGTATTTAATGGTTTTTGAGTTACGCTCTGGAAACGAACACCACCCCTGTAGAACCTAAGTCGAACTTATTGCCATGGAAACGTGAAAAATAGAAATTTCTAAAATTCCTAAATAGCAAGAGGCACCAGTCCAGTATGTGTTTGGTAAACATGCAAAGTTTTTATTGGAAAGTATTAAATGGGTTTTGAGTTATGCTCCCGAAACAAACTCTACCCTATAGAACCTAAGTCCCAACTTGTTGCAATGGAAACGTAAAAAATAAAAAATTGTAAAATTCCTAAACAGCAAAAGGCACAAGTTCAGTATGTGCCTAGTAGACATGCAAAGTTTTGTAAGAAAGTATTTAATGAATTTTGAGTTACGCTCCAGAAACGAACACCACCCTTATAGAACCTAAGTCCAACTCGTTGCCAAGTAAACGTAAAAAATAAAAATTTATAAAACTCCTAAATAGCAAAAGGCACCAGTTCAGTATGTGTCTGGTAAACATGCAAAGTTTTGTAAGAAATTATTTTACGGTTTTTGAGTTATGCTCCGGAAACAAACTCTACCCTATAGAACCTAAGTCCAACTTGTTGCCACTGAAACGTAAAAATAATTTTTTTATAAAATTCCAAAATAGTAAAAGGCACCATTTCAGCATGATTTTAATAGACATGCAAAGTTTTGTAGAGAAATATTTAACGGAACCCTTTTCTATATCCCCCGCCAACTTCGTTGGGGCAGGATAATAAGTTCCAATGAAGTAAGCTAAGTACGGAATGTACACGCGCGTCCATGCAATTTGCGATATGAGTGAACTAAGCTTGAACCCGACGTTAAAACCGCATTTCCCCTCACCTGTCACCTATAACGTAAGCTTATGGCACGGCGCACTGTCTGTTGACTTCAGACGTTCTCCCATCACCCGTCAATACATTGGATCTCAGGTTTAGATCAATATGATTAATGATCTCTTCTGAGAAATTAAAGCCAATAAATAAAAACGACAAAACCCTTTGCATAATTATGAGAAATCTCGGCTAAAACCTGAGTCCATTGTTCGATTCCTGCCATATAAGGCAAAGGAAACCCGACAGGTATTTTGTACTTTGCTGTGGTTTCATATTTACCTTATGTTTTAAAGGGGCGATCGGGTAGCCTAGTGGTTAAAGCGTTCGCTCGTCACGCCGAAGACCCGGGTTCGATTCCCGACATGGGTACTATGTGTGAAGCCCATTTCTTGTGTCCCCCGCCGTGATATTGCTGGAATATTGCTAAAAGCGGCGTAAAACCATACTCACTCAAATTATGTTTTAAACAATGTTTTACATCTACGCCTCTAAAAGCATGAAGCACAGTCTAGGACTGAAATTATGTAGCACTACAATAGGGCGCATGATATTTAATAATAATTAACTGAAATTGAAGGCACATGTGTTGCGTATGTTTATCACTTTATCTACAATTGACTTATTATTATTTGCTTTTAAGGTTAACTCATATGTGTGTGGGTGTTTCTATTTTTAGACTTAGAATTCCAACAATTGCAACAGATCGACTGAGGCTGTGAGGATATATAATACATTTCTTATCTGCTACCAGATCCCGATCTACAGAGGCTGTGAGGGACATGTAATACATTTCTTATCTGCCACAAGATCCCGATCTACAGAGGCTCTGAGGACATGTAATACATTTTCTATCTGCCACCAGATCCCGATCTACAGAGGCTGTGAGGACATATAATATATTTGTTATATGCCATCAGATACCGATCTACAGAGGCTGTGAGGACTTATAATACATTTGTTACATGCCATCCGATCCCGATCTACAGAGGCTGTGAGGGCATATAATACATTTGTTATCTGCCACCAGATCCCGATCTACAGAGGCTGTGAGGACATATAATACATTTGTTATCTGCCACCAGATCCCGATCTACAGAGGCTCTGAGGACATATAATATATTTGTTATATGCCATCACATCCCGATCTACAGAGGCTGTGAGGACATATAATACATTTGTTATATGCCACCAGATCCCGATCTACAGAGGCTCTGAGGACATATAATATATTTGTTATATGCCACCAGATCCCGATCTACAGAGGCTCTGAGGACATATAATATATTTGTTATATGCCACCAGATCCCGATCTACAGAGGCTCTGAGGACTTATAATATATTTGTTATATGCCATCAGATCCCGATCTACAGAGGCTGTGAGGACATGTTGCTTGGCTGGGAGAAACCCGATGAATACAACTATCACGGCAAGGACGGGTTTGGGGACGTTCCTGACCCCGACCCACCCAGTCGAGACCGGATCCAGGCCAAACACGCGGTACAAGCACTGATTGATATCACCAAACAATACCCAGGTACCAAAGCCATGCACCCAGCACATACATTGTGCAACAACTGAAAACTAGGATAGAGCCATCTACATCCGTTATAAACCTGCACACATACTCGTCTATACGCCACTTCCCAGTATAATTAGTGCCTAATATTTATTAAGTATTTGGTTTACGGATTCCTTAAACTTAAAACTGATAATAAAATAATTTGTCAAAATGTTTGTCATCGTCTTGGGAGAATTCAGGCAATATTAAAACAGAAAAACAGAACTCTAAACGTGTGGTGTTTTATTCAAGTCACCACATAAAGGACCATAATCAGATTTCCACCTGCAAACCCAATTAGATGTGAAAATAAATTGTCAATGCAGGAGATGAACCAGTCTAGATTATCCGCCAAAACAGATTCCATTTGGCTTAAAGGGCAAAATAGCTGTGAAAATCAAATGAATAGACCACGAAAAATCAGTGATGAGACTGGGTGTTCGCAAAAAGGGTAAGCATGTCCTACGATACCGGTAGCACCTGCCGTTCAAACAATTTATGCAAAAAAGTAAGTATTTAATACCTGAAATTGTATTACTGAAATAGCTCAAAGAGTTCATTTCCAGGGGAAATCAGTCTGGTAGCTCTCGGACCACTGACGAATATTTCGATGGCTATTCGGATGGACAACCAGTTCGGCAGCAGATTGAAAGACTGTTTCATCATGGGTGGCAATTATAAAGGTGAGTACGTACAACACATATTGCACTGTAGCTCACCTGCACCTGCAGTCAATACAGACGGTCACTTTACTAAAATATGAGCTAATTGATATGCTTTTTAAAAAATCACTATTTTGTTGATTTTATAACACTTTAACCTTTGTGTGTGGAGACAAAAATGTGTGCTTAGTTACAGAAAATTTGGTTAAACAGAGTCTGGGGTGAAAGTAGAACAACTTGTTAGGCTTTGTGTTCTTGAACATACAATGTGGAACTGTTTATGAAATTTGAATTTTTCAATATTTTTAACAAAAGCTAAGTTATGACGATAAAATCATCATAGAAAGAATGAAATACTTCAGTGGACAATAGTGGTTAAAGCGTACGCTCGTCACTCCGAATGCCCGGATTCTCTGCCCCACATGGTTACAATGTGTGAAGTCAACTCCTGGTGTCCCCCTCTGTGATATTGCTGGAAAATTGCTAAATTGTACAGAATTCTATGACTCAGTGGACCTGATCCCACATGAGTCCCACTACTAACAACTAAATATATACAGGAAAGAGTTACACATTCTTGATATCAATCGAGCCACCATTGTGACCTGGTCACTCGGTAAATATACCTTTTCTTTCACAATGCATGAGAAGCTTTGGTTATAGATATAAAAATACTTAATCCAAACACATTTTACAGGTGAAGGCAACGTCACACCGAGTGGGGAGTTCAACTTTTACAGTGACCCAGAAGCTGCCTACATCGTGCTGAACTCCCTGGGATGCCCTATCACGCTGACCTGTTGGGAGCTCTGTCTGGACTGTTTCTTTCCCTGGGTAGGTCTGAACAATGTAACACGTATAATCTTCTTTGCCTGGATAACACTTAACAATGCACTACTTTAGATGTTCTTTCCCTGGGTAGGTCTTAACAATGTAACACGTATAATCTTCTTTGCCTGGATAACACTTAACAATGCACTACTTTAGATGTTCTTTCCCTGGGTAGGTCTTAACAATGTAACACGTATAATCTTCTTTGCCTGGATAACACTTAACAATGCACTACTTTAGATGTTCTTTCCCTGGGTAGGTCTTAACAATCCAATACCTTTGACCTTCTTTCCCTGGGTAGGTCTTTACAATCCAATACTTTAGACGTTCTTTTCCCCAGGAAGGACCTAACAATCCAATTCTTTTGACCTTTCCGTGGGTAGGTCTTTACAATCCAATAGTTTTGACCTTCTTTCCCAGGGTAGGTCTTTACAATCCAATAGTTTTGACCTTCTTTCCCTGGGTAGGTCTTTACAATCCAACAGTTTTGACCTTCTTCCCCTACGTAGGTCTTTACAATCCACTACTTTTGACCTTCTTATCCTACGTAGGTCTTACCAATCCACTACTTTTTACCTTCTTTCCCAACGTAGGTCTCAACAATCCCCTACTTTTTACCTTCTTTCCTGGCGTAGGTCTTTACAATCCACTACTTTTTACCTTATTTCCCTATGTAGGTCTTAACAATTCAATACTTTTGACCTTCTTACCCTTCGTAGGTTTTCACAGTCCACTAATTTTGACCTTCTTACCCTACGTAGGTCTTAACAATTCAGTACTTTTGACCTTCTTACCCTACGTAGGTTTTAAAATCCACTAATTTTGATCTTCTCTCCCTACGTAGGTCTTAACAATCCACTGCTTTTGACCTGCTTTCACTACGTAGGTCTTACCAATCCACTACTTTTGACCTTCTGTTTCCCAGGAAGTGCCCAACAATCCACTACTTTTGACTTTCATTTCGTGGGTAGATCTTAACAAGCCAATACTTTTTACCATTTTTCCATGGGTATGTCATAACCTTCGTTCCGTGGGTATATCGCTCGTCACGCCGAATGCCCAGATTCTCTTCCCACTCTAGGTACAACATGATATGGCTGGAATGCTATACCATACCAAGCCAGATGATTGCTGACTGTGCAGCAAAACAACATTCACTCACTCGTTTACTTCTACAAGCTACATTCACTCATACAGACCAAATGTGTGAATCCCATTGTTCGCGTCCCCTTGATACAACCGGGGCTGTGTGGTAGCCTAGTGCTTAAAGCGTTCGCTCGTCACGCCGAAGACCAGGATTTGAAGCCCATTTCTGGTGTCCCCGCCGTGATATTCTAGAATACTGCTAAACGCGGCGTAAAACCATACTCCCTCACTTTACACGGAGACAGTGATGACAAGAACCTTGTTCGCTTTGTCCTTCACCAGCACGGGGACGACAAACCTGTTGTATGTCTGTTCTCTATTCCAGAAGGTTCATGAAGAACTGAGAAGCTTTCCGTCGGCAAAATGCGAGCTAATGAAGACACTGGAACTTGCCATAGTAGCGGAATGCAAGAAAGAATACCGGGAGTATGAGATGGCAGACGAGATGGCAATGGCGTGCGCTCTTGATAATGACGTCATCACAAAAAGCCATGACGTGTACGCAACTGTGGAATTGCATGGTCACATGACCAGAGGTCAGATGGTTGTTGACTGGCGTAAAGTGCTGGCCAGGAAGCCAAATGTGAGACTTGTGGTTGAGATGGACAAAGTAATGTTGAAGAAGATGCTCTTGAAAGCATTCGAGGACTAATTATGAGCGTGGCGAACTACCATATATTCTATCAAACCCGACACCCATTCAAATATAAACAGTTGATTATTTTTGTTTGTTAAAAGGTTAAGAATGTATATAAATCACCCAGGCACGCTTATATTAAAAAAAACTAACTGTATATGTCTTATTAAAATAAAAGCATTATGAATACTTCGATTTTTCTTATGTAGTTTAGCCATTCTTATTAGCCAGGAATCCAAAACGTGCAAGTGCATAATGTAGAAAATGGGTAGTCGTCAGCGATTAGTTTATTTACCAATCTTTATAGCTTTCTTACCAATCAAAATTTTTCCGAACTTTACAATCTGACATTTCCAATAAGCCTGAAAAAGGGGAGGGGGAAAGAGAGCTGGGATTTTATCAAAAACAATAACTTGTCCCTGAAAATTCTGAAAAATAATAATTATGCTTCGGACCTTTGAAATAAAAAGACGACACAAATACATTGTTGCAAGGAGTTTCAATATATTCGAGCTCCTAGTTTCAATATAATATCTGGTTTTGGAGTTGTAGCTGAACAAATATCTAACCTCAATCACACATCTGGTGAAGCCGATAGCCAACCCCCAGGAACATGACCCAGTTCAACCAGTCTCTTCCTGTCTAACAGGCGACTAGATGGTTCTGATGGTGACTTTGGCTCAGTGACGGTGTGATCGCACCTCATCGTATCCCGACGGCGTCGGACACAGCGTCGGACGTTGCAAATATCAACACATGCTTCGTCTGGACAAGACTCCATTATTTATGGGCCGCTGTGATATAGCTGGAATATTGCCGAGGTGTTTCAAGGTGTTTCAGCTCCATACAAGTGCTCGTAGGTTTCACCAAAAATGGTATACGTCTAAGACCTGCAACTTTACGTGACAAAACAGAAATACTGTTAAAACACACTCACTGTTCGTCCAATCGGTTTGGACACTTCGTCTATTAATGTCACAGATCCCCGACCGCGTCATACCAAAAGACGTTAAAAGATGGTACGTGTTGTTTCCTGCCTGACGCTCGGCATTATGTTTGTTTGTTTTGTTTGTTTGTTTGTTGTTTAACGCTGCACTCAGCAATATTTCAGCTATATGGCGGCGGTCTGTAAATAATCGAGTCTGGATCTGACAATCCAGTGATTGGCATCTTGTGCATCGATTCAGGCAATGGGGATCGATAACATGCATGAACCAAGTCAGCGAGTTTGACCACCCGATCCCGTAAGTCGCCTCTTAAGACAAGCATAGGCGCCTTTTACAGCAAGCATGGGTTGCTGAAGACCTATTCTATCCCGAATCTGCACGGGTCGGTCGGCATTATGGGGCCAAAAAGGACTGGTCGGCTCGGAATCAGTATACGTTGTCTGAGTAGGGTATTCATGTTAAACTGCGCCATTGTATCTCCGTGTCGCTAGCACTATAAAATTGACATTAGTCCGTACCAGTACAGATGCATACACGTTGCTATATCGGTTGAAAGCAACTTTAAACCCCATTTCCTCTCACCTCATTTTAGAGGAGATACGGTAAACCTTGCCATTCGACATGACATTGAAACCACCGGAGTAGGCCACATCTGGGTCAGGGATATGTTATTCAAAGGTAAGGCGTTCGCGCAAGGCTCCTCTGTTCAAAAACATGGATGTTAAAATATCGGAATATTAAGGAAGTGCATTTGTCCATTCACGCCTGTTCAGCTTCTTTTAACCAGCAGACATGCATTTCCTTCACGCTTTCCGAGTGCTGGGTCGTCACAGGCGAAAGGTAACCCCCGTATTTCATGTAAGCTCACGTTGTACATAATTGTGTATCGACGCTTCCATTAAGTCAAATTATTCAGATGTAGCATGTAGAGGTTTTGCTGTGAGTAACCACAGAGATATCCGTACAACTATCATGCTACAATCGCATAACTACAATCGCAACCGCTATTACTAGGGCTGGTGAGCAATTAACAGAACAGCGGGGTCACATGACGAGGTTAGCTTTGCTCAAAGGCAACCGAGATTGAGGCCTATACTATGGTGACCGAGAGGGGACATCGCTATATAGCTCTATCGCTTTCTCGCGGTTAAGCAATATGCCCTCTTGACCACTATAGGGTCTGCATGTGATATCTGCTGCAATTGGGAGGGAATGTTGAAATTTTCTGACTATTTACTTTAAACGTAATTTAACAGTACAGACGTAGGTGATTTTAAAACAATCCACAGAGTTTCGCGTAAAATGTAATTGATTTGATTTATAGCCCTATTCAGTTGTATGTGACCATCACGCCGAAAGCGCGTGGCAGATCATGACAATACGCTCTAAATAAATCAGGTTAAAATCTAAATATATACTTTTCAAAACAGTGAGTGAGTGGGTTTAACACCGCTTTTTAACAGTATTCCAGTTATATCGCGGCGTGTCAGCTTAATGTGGGAGGAAAGCCCGAAGTGATGCAGGTCTCAGACGTTTACCACTTCGGTGAAACCCTCGAGCACGCGTATGGTGCTGACAAACCTAGAAACATAATCGGGGCGAACCGGGATTTGAACCCACGATCATAGGTTTCTGGGACCACCCGTGCCCCCTTCTTTTCAAGAGAAGTTAAGAAGACTATGGTTAATTAGTCATGTCTGATTGTTTGCAAAAAATACAATCTTATAATTGTGGATGTTCTATAACTTGTTTTCGGTAGTATATAATGTTACTGTGTGTCACACTGTTGTCAGTAAATGTTCTTTTTCACATTTGATGTATGTTTAACTTGAGTTGTGTTTCTTGTCTTGTGCAAATCTACAAATATATGTACTTGCTTATAGAAATTTGATAAACACCGCTGTGAGTGAGTGGGAATGGTTTCACGTTGCTTTTAACAGTAATCCAGGATATATCACGGGGAACACCAGAAATGGGCTTCACACATTGTACCCATGTGGGGAATCGAACTGGGTCGTCGGCTTGACGAGCGAACGCTTTAACCACTAGGCTACCCCACTGCCCCCATCGCTGTGGCGTTACCACAGTTGATATGTGTACTTGTGTAAACTACACATAAGGAGAGACATAATAATTAGTGTGGCCACATAGTTAAGGTTGATAACAATATGAAATGCATTACTATGATTATCTATAACATATATCAAATCAGCTATCATTGTAATATTTTATATATATCTTTAGTCTAGTTTTGTCAAAATTATGTATATGTGTGTGTGTGTTTGTGTGTGTGTCCGACTCATTGTCTGTGTAAAAATGTAGTAGATAACTACATAACTCACATCAGAACGCACAATTGTTAACCAAACAGTTTAAATGGATAGAGAATTGTTACATAAATATGTATATTCCTGCCTGAGCCTATACTATAATCGGATATCTAGTTTCTACTGGCGGGAAAGTTAAACTTTATTTTACAAGCACCTAAGCATTAAATTTAATTCCCGAAGTCAGTTCATCGAAAGTAATTATAAGAAACGAGTTGTTTTTAAAAATATATATTTAAAACGCATTTCATTTCTATTGTCCAAGGAATGGGGTTAATGACGCTCTCGAAAGTCGTACATGTGACTTAAGGTAGAGACATTTATCTAATCCAATTGTATTTTGTAAGGGAAATATAACTCTGTACATGTTTGCATAATGTACATGCAACTAAATGAATAAAAGTGTGATCCCGAAATCGGACGAGCACATATTCGGCTTCAATTACAAATCTAATGACCGAAAAAAATAATTCTTTGGACAGTGCAAACAATACAAACAGTGGCTGATAAAACTCACAATTATTTGTCAATATATGATCTCTTTTTTTTTCTCAGTTTAAGATTGATGGGTGTGTGTGTGTGTGGTGTGTGTGTGTGTGTGTGTGTGTGTGTGCGTGTGCGCGCTATTATGAACAAAATGCAAAATGCTAATATGAACAGTGACTATCTGTATTCTGTGAATCTTGCATATTTACTACACTACAAGACAATATACAAGCTAAACGAGAAAAAACATATGTGTGTATTTTGTAACATATTTATCTACTACAGGATGTTTCAAAAAATCTAATCATAAGAGGCAAAATAGCGGTGAGAATTACAGGAATGGATCACTAAATATCAGCAAAAAACGTTTTAATGTCCGGCATTATGGGAAATATCGCTTTCTCGCTCTATCGCTTTCTCGCTTTATCGCTTTCATGCTCTATCGCTTTCTCACTTCATCGCTTTCTCGCCCTATCGCTTTCTCTAATGACTTACCATAGTCATATGAAAGAATCGGGTGTTCTTTAACTTCTTTTGAATAGTATGTACTGTAAATCTTGAATATTCACGTTAGAGTTAATTACAAATGCAAAAATGAGAGAAGACTTAATTAACTATACTTTGCATTTATGTCCCAGAAATGACTGTTGATAAGACGGCCTCACTGTAAACTTTGAATAGCGGAAATACCAACTTGAATACTTAACCAATCAACACTCTATTTCCACGTTACGGTCACTGAGAACAATATGTCACCCAAAAGCTCGAAATTACCTAATGGACATCCGGTAGTATTACCATTGGACTTCCACTTTGATGACATCTACTCCGCAAACAGAATAAACGTTGATATAAGCGTTGTTTTTAGGGAAACACTATTGATTTTTAGGAAGTACGTACTACTCAGCGCTATTGAGCGGTGTTATTTGCTATTTGTTTTGATAACTTGGCCTGGGGGCGGGGAATCCAATAGTTAAATAGGGCCATAAATCAATCAAATTCTTTTTTACACAGATATACGTGGATTGTTATAAAAGCACCTATGTATGTACTGTTAAATTGTGTTTAAGTAGATAGTGAGAAAATTTCAACATTCATATGTATAATTTGAAATGTGACTGGAAAAATCTCAGCTCTCTTTTATGATTAAAACCCACATCAGCCTCCGCCCACTGAGGTCAGGTTTAACAATTCATTAATGTTGTTTTACGTATATACTTTTTATCGCAAAGAAGCAAATAACCGGCACATGCGACCCATATAGTGGCCAAGAGGAAATATTGCTATACCGCGAGAAAGCGATAGAGCGAGAAAAACGATAAAGCGAGAAAGCGATAAAGCGATGTCCCCTCTCGGCCACCATACTATACTGGGGGCTATAGTAATTCTGTCTTTACAATAGGCAAATCTATGTAAGGTAAGGATGCTAGTCTCTTATAGGGGCAACATGTTCTTATTATTTATTTAATCTAGAAATTATTATTTGAACTAATAATTTTTGCCTTAGAGAACAGTACCAGTCTAATGACGAGGTCTTTGCGCGGTCGCCGACGCATGTTTGTTCGCTCCGAGTTTCCCAGCTTCTGTTCTGATTCAATGTTAATTCTATGGCATAATGTACAATATTTTACTGATTCACAGTTTAAAATGTTTGTTTTTTTGTGATAGAGATCTATTTGTTTGTAATAATGAAGAAAGTGAATGAACTGACTATTCTCGTGCATGACGGTGAATACGTTTGAGGTATGACTATGAATAGTGGTTGTGATTGTGTTGTGATGTTTGGTCTGTGGTACATATCTTTGTGATCTTCTATTTTACAGAAGTAAAGGTTGCTTTGAAATCGTGTATCTTATTACTGTATATCTGTAATATGAACGAATATATAACTATTAATTAATATTAGTTAGCTTGTTTGTTGGTTAGTTGGTTAACGCCGCATATTCTAGCAATATGACGGCTGTCTGTAAATACTCCAGTCTGGACCAGACAATCCAGTGATTTACACCATGAGCATCATTCTACGCAATTGGGATACGGTGACATGCATCAACCAAGTCAGCGAGCCTGACCGCCCGATCTAGTTAGTCGCCTTTTACGACAAGCATAGTCGCTTTTTACGGCAGGATCTAGTCAGGATCTTCACGGATCTAACTACAGTGTGAATTAATTTGACATGTACGTATTGTCAAAGTGTTAATGATTTTTTTTCTAACCTTTCGAGTAAAATAGACTTCAAGCTGGCCAGTGACCCAAGGTAGACGTTCACCATTTGTTTATTATTTGGCGAATCCAACCTTAGAACAATAACCTGGGTAAAATACTTGCTGGTGATCAAACTTATGAAAAACGTTTCTGACAAGCTCTCAGTGAATCCTACCCATGACCCACAGAGGGCCATCTTTCCGAGGCAAGGGAGTTAACTGACTACAAAAAGTCAAGTTTCCACCCTTGCCGAACTTGGCTGGAATTTCTGGGTTCGATCTTAGGGCAACCAGTGGCTATTATGAGTTATGTCCCTTCTATGTTCCTCCGATTGACCTATCAGATTTCACCTCTCATTCCCCACTAGCATTTGCTTCAAATAAAAAGGCGTCACCCAGTGAAGACGATCTGATCGATAATCAAGATCTATATTGTCATAAAACGGGTTTTTACTTCACGAAGTGAATCACGGGAACATCTTGATTCCAAACATGAAAAGATTTGGAAAATCCCTTTGATAAGTTGTTGGCACACATGCTTTGCAAATCCTCCAAACGACCGAAATAAGCACGGCAGTTTACGAACCGGGTGTCGATTTCGTTACGCGATTTTGATTGGACTATGCATAAACTCGTTAGTCCAGCCCAAACATAACTACATAATTTCAGCCTAGTTCGGCAAGGGTGGAAACTGGACTTTTATGGTCAGTTAACTCCCTTGCCTCGGGAAGATAACAGAGGGTGTGTCAGATCTTGAGGGGTATGAAATCGGAGTAAACGATCTGATTTAATGAGATTGTCAGTCATGTGACCAGGAGTGAACATCTCCATTTCAGGGCCTTTATCATACATCGTCCTTTGCGCATTCGTCACCACTCGCCCACTTCCGTAACCTGCAAGAGGACTCGTCCCCCTTGCCTTCGATACCCTGTGCTTGGTGTAAGACAACGTTAATTTCTTCACACACTCAACAGCCACTTGGCTACACGTTTAACGATTGATGTATACCTACAGAGTTTACTTTCAAAGGAAAACATGAAGACCTTTCGTTTTACGAGTTTAATATTGTAGACACAAGTTGTTGACGTTTACAGCATTGTTGAAACATGCGAGCAGGGATGTCCTCCTTATCATCAGATTATTTTTGTCGTTTAGTCTACCATGGCAGCTCATGACCTCACCACAAGAAAGTTCATCATCGACACAGACGCCGGCATCGATGACGCTCAAGCTATACTGATGTGTCTAGCGGCGTCTGACGTCGACGTCATTGCTCTGACCACGGTCAAGGGCAACGCTACTGCAGCACAGGTGACCTCAAACCTTCTCCGACTTCTAAAGGCGGCGGACAGATTGGAGGCAAGTAGTCTAAGGTCTTACAAATCTTTATAGGATTTACAGAGGCTGTGAGGACATGTAACACATTTCTTATCGTCCACCAAATCCCGATCTACAGAGGCTGCGAGGACATGTAATACATTTCTTATCGTCCACAAGATCCCGATCTACAGAGGCTGCGAGGACATGTAATACATTTCTTATGGTCCACCAGATCCCGATCTACAGAGGCTGCGAGGACATGTAATACATTTCTTATCGTCCACCAGATCCCGATCTACAGAGGCTGCGAGGACATGTAATACATTTCTTATGGTCCACCAGATCCCGATCTACAGAGGCTGCGAGGGCATGTAATACATTTCTTATCGTCCACCAGATCCCGATCTACAGAGGCTGCGAGGACATGTAATACATTTCTTATCGTCCACTAGATCCCGATCTACAGAGGCTGTTAGGACTTGTAATACATTTCTTATCGTCCACCAGATCCCGATCTACAGAGGCTGCGAGGACATGTAATACATGTCTTATCGTCCACCAGATCCCGATCTACAGAGGCTGCGAGGGCATGTAATACATTTCTTATCGTCCACCAGATCCCGATCTACAGAGGCTGCGAGGACATGTAATACATTTCTTATCGTCCACTAGATCCCGATCTACAGAGGCTGTTAGGACTTGTAATACATTTCTTATCGTCCACCAGATCCCGATCTACAGAGGCTGCGAGGACATGTAATACATTTCTTATCGTCCACCAGATCCCGATCTACAGAGGCTGCGAGGGCATGTAATACATTTCCTATCGTCCACCAGATCCCGATCTACAGAGGCTGCGAGGACATGTAATACATTTCTTATCTGCCACCAGATCCCGATCTTACAGAGGCTGTGAGGACATGTAATACATTTCTTATCGTCCACCAGATCCCGATCTACAGAGGCTGTGAGGACATATAATACATTTCCTATCTGCCACCAGATCCCGATCTACAGAGGCTGCGAGGACATGTAATACATTTTCTATCTGCCACCAGATCCCGATCTACAGAGGCTGTGAAGACATGTTGCTTGGCTGGGAGAAACCCGATGAATACAACTATCACGGCAAGGACGGGTTTGGAGACGTTCCTGACCCCGACCCACCCAGTCGAGACCGGATCCAGGCCAAACACGCGGTACAAGCACTGATTGATATCACCAAACAATACCCAGGTACATTTATTACTTTTACAATACATTCTCATATACAAGTGCACATTATCAAGCTATAGGTTACATACAGGTGGCACTGGATGTGTGTGTTTGAATGAAGAGGTAGATACCATTCTCAGCAACAGCATAACAAAAGGTTCGGGACCTCACGTCATCCTTCCTAACACAGTAATAATAATCAAAACTAGCAATAAAAGATTTATGAATGTTAAGGCTGGCTTGTTCCTTTGAAAATACGGCACAAAGAGCTTGCAACTGCGTGCAGAAATGGCTTTTTAGGGTTGTGGTATAGCATTATATAGGCTTCATACCACATCACGCTGTGATATAACTGGACATCCTCGGTAAATCTCCATCAACCCTTGGATCCATTCCGTGGTTCTCGCAATCTCAAATACCGTATTCGACGTAATAAGAGCCCCATCCTTATAAGCGCCCTCGGTGATATTTGCTAATATAATAGCTACTGAACAATCCCAATTAGCACCTCTTCCGATAGATCAATGTACACAAGACTTTTATTCGTGTATAATACGCACTCGTGTGTGATATGCATCCTTAATTATGGGCAATTAAATTCTGGAAAAATATATCTGTGCATGATACGCACAGATTTTTCTTTTGTATCATTTCAGGTACATAAACCTAGAAAATTACGATCTTTCGACTCTGTTTTTTTTGTTCACAAAAGGTATATTCTAATAAGAGCCGCCTATTTCTAATTTTGAGAGCGCCCTGGGCGCTTATTACGTCGAATACGGTAACTCTTACTTGATTTCCATTTGCCAATTTGATTGGCCTCGCTACCAGGTTTAACGTATCAATGAGAATACGAGTTACAAACCGGCCTCAGTGTCATGTTGACCAGTCCCATTGATTATGATTGAGTTTGCGAGACATTCAACATTGAAAAAGTCAATGACACGCAAAACAAAGCCCTCAGCCATCTTTTTTATGGAAAGGATCTCTTCATGTTCATTAAAACTGGCGGTGGTTTTGGTTTCTAGGTAATACGAGTTACCTCCCTTATCCTTTCCCCCTATGTCGACGTTTGATTGGTCGGAAAAATGTTAGTGAAAGATAATTTGCGATAGCCAGAACCACAGGAAAGGATACGGGGGTTGGTGTAGGCTCACCGAAATGCGAGCCCAGGAGATATAGCGGATGATGACTGGAATGCGTTCAAGGAGGCGTCAGACCTAGCTCATTCACTCCACTATCGGGGGCACGGGTGGCCCAGTCGTCTAAGGCGCCACAATTCGCTGTGCAGAGTTGCGTCCCTTGGGCACGGCATAAACCTATGATTGTGGGTTCGAATCCCGGTTCGCCCCGATTATGTTTCTAGGTTTGTCAGCACCATACTCGTGCTCGTGGGTTTCACCGAAGTGGTAAACGTGTGAGACCTGCATCACTTCGGGCTTTCCTCCCACATTAAGATGACACGCCGTGATATAACTGTAATACTGTTAAAAGCGGCGTTAAACCCAACTCACTCACTTAATCACTCCACTATGCCACATCAACATATTGGAATGGATTTTCCATTTACAGGGGAAATAACTCTGATTGCGATAGGACCACTGACCAATGTGTCCATGGCTGTACGAATGGATCGAGATCTCGGGTCTAGGCTAAAAGCCTGTTACATCATGGGCGGAAACTACAGAGGTAGGCTAATTTGGATACTGTTGTGTATGGTCAAAATATCTCCCTTTATGATACTAGTATGTATTCGAAATTTGTTCATTCGGCTCACGTTCACCGTGCAATCTCTGGTATATGGTCAAGCTTTGTTCTCAGAGTCCATCCTCAGAGGTCCAACATGCAGACGTGCGCAGACTCGACCAGAATTCATCCGCGTACTATGTGGCATAGAAGGTGCGACACCATTCAAAACTCACTGTTAAAGATCTCGGGGCCATTCTCGATACTAAACTTACCTTACAAAACCGGAACCTCGGAATAATTAGAAAGTTTCTCGCTAAATATTCTGCAATAAAACTAGTTTTATCCTGGCTTATGTGACGGGTGCACGAGTAGCCCTCTCCCCTATGCGTCGCATTTCGCTTCACAGAGTTGCCTCCCTTGGGCACACCAGAATCCTATGATCGTGGGTGTTTCATACACACCAACCAGATTACTTCGAACTCATGACTGTCCCCTGTTGTGAAATCAACTCACTTTGGAGAAATGTTCTTATTTGCAGCAGTATTTGCATGTAACAGCTACAATTTGAACTCAAGACCTGTCCGTCTTCTCGACTTCTCCGGCGACAAGTAGTATTTTACGGTGCTTTCATGTAATCGTGAATTTTAGATACGCCCTGATTATGATTCTAGGTTTGACACCATGTCCATGCTTGTGGGTTTCACCAGGGTGGTAAACATCCAAGACGACCTGCATCACTTCAATGAATACCCCACTCAGACACAGTATAATGACTCCGAGCCGACCAGTCCTTGTTTTAGCCCCTTAATGCCAAGCGCAAAGCAGGGTAACAACAAGTACCATCCATCCGTCTTTTGGTATGACGGGGCCTGGGTTCGACCTTCCGCTCTCCTGGCGGACGCCCTACCTCTCGACCACGGAGGCGGTCATACTCTGTTGGGAGCTTATGGAATACAATGAGCACACAGAACTATGACTTGCTGATCTGTGCCACGCGTCGGCGAATGAGTAGATGAACATGTCGCGGTCATGTGACCGACCTCTCGTCCAATGGAAAAGTGTGTAAACTTCACATTTAAAAAATAATCAACCTACCTTTAAAGGTATATATTTTTTAGAACTTGAATCGTGAATGATAATTACAATTATCAAAGGTGAAGGTAACGTCACACCGAGCGGGGAGTTCAACTTTTACAGTGACCCGGAAGCCGCCCACATCGTGCTGAACTCCCTGGGATGCCCCATCACGCTGACCTGTTGGGAACTCTGTGAGCAGTACGCTCTGACCTGGGTATGTGTATTTTACTATTATCATGAATATTTTAATCATACTCGTGTTGAAGAAAAGTATTCTCAAGTATTGGAAGTATATTTGAAGTATTCGAAAATTGTATTTTTCAGATTAACCCTGACACAAAATGTTGATTTACATCTTTGTCGTGGAAAGGATGTTTTACAGCAGAATATTATATTTCTATTATAATTTAACAAACTAAAAATCTGAAAGTATTTATAGACGTAATAGGTCTTCCATATTGTGGATGCCTGACCATAATTAGTCTACCCAGACATTGGGCCGCATGAACACACAATCAGACAGGTCATACATTTTAACCACCCGATCCTCATTTTACCGATTCTTCGAGAAGCACTGGTTGCTGGGTTCTAACCCTGTACTCACAAGAAAATAATTCCAGAATTCTAGTTTTTAAAGCACAACCCGAGTTCGATTCCCCGGGGTATGTGTTCTCGCCATGATATTGCAGGAATGTCGCTGAAAGCGGGGTAAAACCCATCTTCGCGAAGCTAGGGAGTTAACTACGTTGGAATGGATTGGCTCGATCGTAGCGCCACCAGTGGCTTCTACGAGTTATGTCCCTTCTCTGTCCCTCCTGTTGACCAACCAGGTTCCACCTCTCATATCACGTGCATTTGCTTCAGTTAAGACGATCTGATCGATAATCAAATTCTACATTGTAATATAACGGGTCTTACCTCGCGAAGCGCATCAAATCATTTGAGCAATATGATTAAAAACATGAAAAGATTTGGAAAATACTTGTCGACGCCCAGTTGACGGTACACACGGTCTTTTAACCGGATGTCTAGTGTGTAAAGGGGGGCACGGGTGGCCCAGTAGTCTAAGGCGCCACAATTCGCTGTGCAGAGTTACGTCCCTTGGGCACGCCAGAAACCTATGATTGTGGGTTTGAATCCCGGTTCGCCCCGATTATGTTTCTAGGTTTGTCAGCACCATACCCGTGCTCGTGGGTTTCACCGAAGTGGTAAACGTCCGAGACCTGCATCACTTCGGGCTTTCCTCCCACATTAAGCTGACACGCCGCGATATAACTGGAATACTGTTAAAAGCGGTGTAAAACCCAACTCACTCACTCACTCTAGTGTGTAACGCGATTTTGATTGGACTAAGCATAGACTCGTTAGTCCAGCCAAAATATAACTCCATAATTCCACCCTAGTTCGACAAGGATGAAAACTGGACTTTTATAGTCAGTTAACTCCCCTGCCTCGTGAAGATGGGTAAAACCACACTAACAGCGTCAATTTTTTTCCATAGGAAAAGTATGCAGAACTGAGAAAACACAATTCCAAGAAATGCCAGTTTATGAAGGAAGTCGAACGCCTCATGGTGTCCTCGTGCAAGGAGTTAAACTGGACAACGTACATTCCTTGTGACGAGGTGGCGGCTGCGTGCGCTATAGATAACAAGGTTATCACGAAGAGTGACCACGTGTACGCAAGCGTGGAACTGCATGGTCACTTGACCAGAGGTCAGATGGTCGTGGACTGGGGGAAGCGGCTTGGAAAGAAACCAAATGTTCAAATTGTTAAAGAACTTGACGTGGAGCGGTACATGGAGTTACTGCTGCATGCGATTGATGTGACAAGCGATAAATGAATTTGAATACTGTAAACATTGCTACCACAAGAGTTGTTCATATTCGTATTTCTGTCACATGAGTTCAAACACAAACGTGCGCGACAATTTGATAGAATATGTTTGTTTGTTGTTAAACGCCGCACTCAGCAATATCAGGTGCCATATGACGGCGGTCTGTAAATAATCGAGTCTGGACCAGACAATCCAGTTAATGATATCATGAGCATCGATCCACGTCATTGGGATACGATGACATGCATCAACCTAGTCAACGAGCCAGACCACCCGATCCCGTAAGTCGCCTCTTACGGCAAGCACGGGTTGCTGAAGACCAATTCTACCCCGGATCGTCACGGGTCCAATTTGATAGAAAGCAGCGAATCATGGTAAGGCATTGTCACTGCTTCGTGAGTTTTATACACCACGTGCATCCTTCATCCGTGAATAGATACAGCCGCTTCGTGATGTAGTCGCAATTTGCATACAAGTAGGCCCCGTGAAGATCCGGGTTCGAATAGGCATGAAGCAATATTCCAGTTATATGACAGCAATCTGTAAATAATCGTGTCCGGACCAGACAATCCAGTGACTGACCTCAAAAGCATCGATCAACGCAATTGGGATAAGATGGTATCAACCTAGTCAGCGAGCCAGACCACCAGATCCCGTTTGTCGCCTCTTACGACAATCATGGATTTCTGAAGATCATTTCTAATCCGGACCTTCACGGGTCGAATTCACGCTCCGAGTAGAGCTCGTTTGACACTCCCGAGTTACACACGGCCTCATTTCATAACCAATATTTAATGGAGATGCGTTACTGCTGCATCTCCAATCGAACCTCTGCATCACGGGTGACTGATTAACCCGATGGAGTAAGATTACAGTGACACCAGGTGTTCGTACATTTGTGGTGGCCGTAGTTCGTTAAAGCTTCGCTCGACATGTAGTGTCATTTCTGGTGTCCCACGTCCTCATCTTGCTGGGATATTGTTGAAGGGGTTGTCAATCTTTACTCACTAACTCACTCACAGTTGGTACTTGTAACATTCTACGTCTATATAAAATCTTGACTCAGTTGCGCAAAGCGACTGTGTCGCAATTGCTTTAGATTTTACAGGCTGCGGTTATTTTGTAAATCAGGGCACTGGAAATACGTTCTGCAAGAAGACAAGGTTTTTGTTCGATTATTAATCACGGAAAAGACATATAATTACGTTGGAGGTATGCGTATACCATTGTTTGTTTTGCATTTAGAATACAGAGTAGTCCCATGTATGTGTCATGTACCGTGTTCTGGTTTTACATCTCAAGAGGATCTTTGGTTGTGGTGTGGCTCAGTATACGACTTACAATGACCTCTGTTCTCATTATCAAAATATGAGTAGGGTATTTTAATATGAAGAGATTAGAAAGTGGGGTATTCAAAATTCGATCCCAACACATCGCGTGAACCCATTCTTGGGGTCCCTTGCATATTGCTAGACACCAGCTCACTCACTCACCAATCATATTCAAAACCAGATCTTAGTGAGCAAAGATCTGTTGGCATCCCCTCAAGGTCACGTCAGAGCCCCTTTCGCGAACTTTGACCCACCAATGAAATTACTGACAACATGTCGATATTAGCCAATCAGAAAGCAGTTTTCTCGCGCTTTAAGGCACTAGTTTCAAACTGGCGACTTCCATTCCTGTCTATGCTTTGAAACATATTTTGACAAAGTTAAAAATTTAAAACAGGGCAAAAGAAAATTCTGAAATGTCTAATAGATAGCCGAGATTTTATGGCAGTACTTTCAACAGGTAATGGAAAGTCCCTTCCGTTTGATATGTTGACTCCGTTGAAGCGAGAGATCATTTGGACGGAATCAGACCTACAGCCTGTAACTGTCGTTCGGAACACCTCATGTTAACCTTTTCGAGATTGCATGATCAGAAAACACATTGCGACTATCACTTTCCTGATCTGGTAAGCGACGCTCTAATTGGTCGGATGAAAGGTCGGTAATGACCTGTAATGAGATGTCCTCAGATCATTGTTTGGTGGTAGCGAGAACTAAGATCTGATTTTAATGAGACAGACTCACTCACTCCTTTGATGTATTAAAGACTGCAACGACAGATATTTTATTCTTAGGGTTGCACAGGCCACCTTCGCCCCTTTCGGAAACACATTAAATGGCCTGGCCAGGCCCGTGTGCGAAATACGCATCAGTCGGAAAGCGCACGTTAAATCTCCAAAGTAAGTAAGTAAGTAAGTAAGTAAGTAAGTAAGATATTTTATTAACCACTCCATCAGAGTATTTCAGACACTTCTTTGGCGCCTTATCTCCCGATCTGAATCCCTTTAGTCACAATCTGAAACAAGCATACAAATGAGTAAGTATGGTTTTACGCCGCATTTAGCAATATTCCAGCAATATCACGGCGGGAGACACCAGAAATGGGCTTCACACATTGTACCCATGTCGGGAATCGAACCCGGGTCTTCGGCGTGACGAGCGAACGCTTTAACCACTAGGCTACCCGACTGCCCCAGCATATAAGTCATAGCAATAGTTGTGTTATATAAGAGTTGAACTAATATCGTGAGTTATGAGGTTCAGAGGAACGAGGCATTTCTTGGCTACTAAATGCATCAATGTTGAAGATTAACCTTCCTTTCGAATTCATTGACCTTTTAACAAAGGAATTGAAAGCGAGAAAGTTTAACATTACCAGTGAGGATAGGACGTTCGTGCGTCATAACTCTCCAATATTTGCACATGCGCATTTCAGCGATTACCAGAACAAAGGCATAGCTTAATATATATTATTATTAATGACGTAGACAATTGATAACATCACGTCATCTGAACAAAAGGATGACTCAAGTGGAGGGTTGACATTTCATGTACCTTTTCTTTAAATGACAATGAGGTATTAAAGAATAATGGATTATTATCTGCCCCTGGTGAATGACTGCTGTAAGTCATTTACTCGAGACGGGGGCACGGGTGGCGCAGTCGTCTAAGGCGCCGCAATTCGCTGTGTGCACAGTTCCGTCCCTTGGGCCCGCCAGAAAACTATGATCGTGGGTTCGGATCCCGGCTCGTCTTGATTTTATTTCTAGGTCTGTCAGCATCAAACCTGTTCTCGTGGGTTTCACCAAAGTGGTAAACGTCTGAGACCTGCATCACGTCGGACTTTCCATCCACATTAAGCTGACACGCCGTGATATTACTGGAATACTCTTCGAAGCGGCGCTAAACCCTACTCACTCACTCGAGACAGATAATCCTACATTCCTCGTCGGTTATTCTGTAATAACGCTGTCACAGATGTTACAAGATGGATGTCGCAGCACCAGCTGAAGTGAATGGAGTTATCAGATTTAAACCGGAAGTACCTGTAGTGGCGGAAGTGTGACGACATTGGGAGCTGTGAAAAGAAGATATATGTTTTATACAATAAAACAAAAAATGTAGATTCGGGGTAGAATAGGTGTCTTCAGCAACCCATGCTTACCGTAAAAGGCAAACTATGCTATGCTTGTCGGGGTCGGGCGGTCAGGCTCGCTGACTTGGTTGATGCATGTCATCGATCCCAGTTGCGTGGATCGATGCTGATGATATCAATCGCTGGATTGTCTGGTACAGTACAGGGGATAGAGAAACAGCTGTAATATCCCAAGTTAGATGTTAAATGGAAAAAAATGACAAAATATCACAAATAAATGGCTCACTGATGCAATCCTGTGACCTTGTGGATCCTGTCTGCAGAGTTATCTGCCCCTTAGGACATGTCATGCAGTGGCTCTGGCCTTCGCGTGGTTGGTATGTACCGGTGTCACATGGCTGGCAGACGTCCTGTACTTGGCGGGTACCAGTTCCGCACCTCACTGCAACACCAGGGGGCAGACACAGAAACTAGGAGGTAGGTGGTAAGTATAGACAGTGTAGGGCCGATTAAAAATATATCCATTGCTGTACAGTAAACTACGGTTATAACGAACACGCTTATAACGAAATTACGCATACAGTAAACTACGGTTATAACGAACTCTAAGGGACTACTAATTTTAGTTCGTTATAACTGTAATTCGTTATAAGCATATATATACAGCATAACTACAGCATAAAGTCTGGACTTAAAAGTTAGTTCGTTATAAGCGTGTTCGTTATAACCGTAGTTTACTGGATAACGAACTTATTTTTCTGGTCCTGACAATTTGCTGTAGCTATGCTGTATATATGCTTATAACGAACAACGGTTATAACGAACTAAAATAGTAGTCCTTTTGAGTTCGTAATAACCGTAGTTTACTGTATATAGATCTATACTTACAATCAACCTCCTAGGAGCGCATCTTGGCTAATTTTAAGTGTAAGCAAAAGCATATTCATGATTGCCCCTATATACGTGTTTCACAAAAAAACACATTTTCGACACATTGAAATACTGGGCACGCCAGAAACCTATGATTTTGGGTTCGAATCCATACCGTGATCGTGGTTTCACTGAAGTGGTAAACGTCCGAGACCTGCATCACTTCGGGCTTTCCTCCCACATTAAGCTGACACGCCGTGATATAACTGGAATACTGTTAAAAGCGGTGTTAAACCCAACTCACTCACTCACATTGAAATACACAATAAATATAAAGTCACCATGTCGTCGACAGAACCGCAGAAGCTTTAAATTAACGTTGAAATATTTGTGACAAATCAGTTCTGATTCAAAGATTTGGGCAAGTTGGCGGTTCCGTCCACCAGAAATGTCGTCACTCACTTTGTCCTTGTGGGTGCGGAGGAGTGCCAAACAGCTTGTAACGTATTTTATGTTTTGGGTTGTCGTAGGAAGACTTATTACTTAACCAACAACACGTCAATTGTTCCGGTGTATCTTTACTTCTCTGAGCTCATAACATAAGACAAGAGTTACTTCCCTTGTACCGTATATAACCGTTATGTGCGCCTATCATAATTACGACACAGAGTTCATCCTCTCGTTGGTCATTGTTGACGAGAGGTATGTCTTGATCTGCCTCATTGCGCTGAACGAACGTCCTGCAGTGGCAGAACTCACTGGCATTGTGACCAAGGTTTTCACAGCTATGATACACCATCTACCATTAAAACCCTAGTGCGTAAAGAATTCCGATTTTCAAGTTAGACAATAAGTATGTACGACCGTGTAGAGTTCGAATGAATAATTTACTGAATAAACGGTCATTTGAGGTTTACTGATTTAAAAAACAAAACAATAAAGGCTGTTTTAGGTGGGTTTTTTCTTATATAAGCAATTGTTTTTCAGCTACAATGGTAGTTTCGTCACTTCTGTCAAGTTGTTATGCTCAGATTGATTGTTTTACGTAGGTTACGAATCCATAAAAGTAAACGTTTTCAATGCACCGTGAGGCCTCTTTTGGCCGTGCGCCCGCGGCTTGAAGTTTTGTTTGTTTGTTGTTTAAATCCGCACTCAGCAATATTCGAGTTATATGACGGCGGTCTGTAAATAATCGAGTCTAGACCAGACAATCCAGTGATTGATGACATGTCCATCGATCCACGCAATTTGGATCGATGACACGCATCAACCAAGTCAGCGAGTCTGACCACCCAATCTCGTTAGTCGCCTCTTGCGACAAGCATAGTCGCCTTTTAAATCAAGCATGGGTTGCTGAAGGCCTATTCTACCCCGGATATTTTCACGGGTATGGAAAGACGCTTCCCGATGCCATATTTACCACGTCTACGTTCCCCTGCGAACCTTGACACACATGAATGACATATGGTGTATTTAAAATTTCGGAATTCGGATATAAAACGAAAACGGTGTTAAAAAGTTTTTTTAAAAAGTGTTTAAAATTACCAAACAATTAGGAACGGGCCAATTATATTACTAATAACAAGAAAAAATTAAATTAAATTTAATAGTGAAACGTCCTTATTCAAAATTTGTAACAATCCCTACCACAAACTGATCCTAGGTAAACAGCGCCAATGTCACATTGGACAGCGGAGACAATACCCTTGGAGATGGCGGTGTAGTGGTGGTTGTTGACGGTGACGGACAGCAGGGACGTTGTGTAGTTCACCAACTGCGACCCCGTCAACTCCATGGACATCACAGTCTGCAGGTACGAGGCCAACTCCGGGGACACTGCACGATGACAACACACTGACAACTGATAGATACGTGGGTATGGTGGTCCAGTGTTCTAAGGCGTGCCAGGATCAGCTGATCATGGGTTCACAGATTCGCTCTGATTATGATCATTGGTTTGGTACCCGGTTTCTGAGACTTTTCTCATTAAAATCAGATCTTAGTTGTAGCTACCGCTAAAGATCTGAGGACATCGACCTTTCGCGAACTTTGACCGGTCAATGAAATGACTAACAGGAAGTCGGCATTAGCCAATCAGAAAGCAGCTTTCTCGAGCATTACGGCACCGATTTCAAACTAGCGACTTCATAACCAGACACTTAAAAAATATTCTCAATTCAAAATTTGAAAACTGGACAAAAGAAAATTAAAAAATATTCTTATAGATGACCGAGATTGTATAGCGGTACTTCTCAACGGCTTTGGAAAATCTCTTTCGTTTGAAATGTTTACCCCATTGAAGTGAGACAGACGATGGTTTGGCCAGATTCAGTCGTACGGACCGTAACTATCTTTCGGAAAACCCGATGTTAACCCTTTCGAGGTTGCATGATTAGAAAATATTGCGACTGTCACTTTCCCAATCTGGTAAGCGACAATCTGATTGGTCGGATGAAAGGTCGCTCTGACGTGAACCGTAATGTGATGTCCTCAGATCTTTGTTAAGCGGTAGCGAGAACTAAGATCTCATTTTAATGAGATTGACTTATAGGCCGACATAAATGCATGACTTAACTGTTCAAAGTCCCCTTAAACGCAACTCACTCAAATGTTAATCAGCTGATGGACAGATGGAACAAACGTGTTTCTTTAATTATATTAATTTACATTACTGCTAAATCGGTTATAAAGTCCGAAGCAAGTTTAAGTGAGTTAATACCTCTTAGGAGTATAGCGCAGCCCGGTTATCTTAAGCGGCGAATGACTATCTGCAGGATCCGCGAATCGTTGGTTCGAATTCTTGTTTTCGTCGCAATATGGATGAAACAATACTGATGCAACGTTAAATTTCAACTCGATTCCCGACACGGATACAATGTGTGAAGGACATTTCTGGTGTCCCCCGCCGTGATATTACTGGAATATTGCTAAAAGCGGCGTACAACCATACTCACTCACTCTTGACTCTCCCACATGTTTACACATGAAATACCTTCATAACTACGCCAACCCACACTTACTCGCTAATGCCTCTGCACAAAAGGATTCGGGGATATTACAATTGATTGAAGTCATTTCAAACTTTACTGTGGATATCTGCAAAGTAGAATTCTTTGGTGTACATCAGTCTAACAGTCGATTACCCTTCCCAGAGATAATGTTCCAGTTTCATACATGACACAAATTACAGTGTCGAGATCTAGACTGAATATGAGCAACAAACTCTGGAGCATGCCCGCCTTAAAGCTCCAGGAAACAAACCCTGAAACAAGACCTCCCCCCCCCTTTAAGCTCCAGTTAACAAACCCTGAAACATGACACCCCCTTTAAGCTCCAGTAAACAAACCCTGAAACAAGACCTCCTCCCTTTAAGCTCCAGTAAACAAACCCTGAAACATGACCTCCCCCCTTTAAGCTCCAGTAAACAAACCCTGAAACATGACCTCCCCCTTTTAGGCCCCAGTAACCAAAGCTGAAACATGACCTCCTCCCTTTAAGCTCCAGTAAACAAACCCTGAAACAAGACCTCCACCCTTTAAGCTCCAGTAAACAAACCCTGAAACATGACCTCCCCTTTTAGGCCCCAGTAACCAAACCTGAAACATGACCTCCTCCCTTTTAGCTCCAGTAAACAAACCCTGAAACATGACCTCCCCCCCTTTAAGCTCCAGTAACATGACCTCCTCCCTTTAAGCTCCAGCAAACAAACACTGAAATAAGACCTCCCCCTTTAAGCTCCAGTAAACAAACCCTGAAACAAGACCTTCTCCCTTAAAGCTCCAGTAAACAAACCCTGAAACAAGACCTCCCCCCTTTAAGCTCCAGTAAACAAACCCTGAAACATGACCTCCCCTTTAAGGCCCCAGTAACCAAACCTGAAACATGACCTCCTCCCTTTTAGCTCCAGTAACATGACCTCCTCCCTTTAAGCTCCAGCAAACAAACCCTGAAGCATGACCTCCTCCCTTTAAGCTCCAGTATACAAACCTGAAACATGACCTCCCCCTTTAAGCTTCAGTAACATGACCTCCTCCCTTTAAGCTCCAGTAAACAAACCCTGAAATAAAACCTCTCCCTTTAAGCTCCAGAAAACAAACCCTGAAACATGACCTCCCCCCTTTAAGCTCCGGTAAACAAACCCCGAAACTAGACCCCCCCCCCCCCCCCCCCCCCCCCTTTAAGCTCCAGTAAACAAACCTGAAACATGACCTCCTCCCTTTAAGCTCGTGTAAACAAACCCTGAAACATGACCTCCCCCTTTAAGCTCCAGTATACAAACCTGAAACATGCCCCCCACCCCACAGACCGCTTTTATAATGGTGGGATATTGCTGAGTGCGGCGTTAAACAAACACACATCATGTTCAGATAATGTTGTTTTCGTGAAAGCTTCTAAGTTTCAAACCTTTTTTGTCTGTAAAGTACTCGTGCATGTTGAGACTCCCCGAATCTGTGATGCCAGAAACCGTCAGTGTGAGATCCACGACGACATCCCGGTCAGGCACAGAGCACTTAACCTTAGTCTTGGAGGAACAGAAGCCACCATCTTTACATGCCAACTTGCTGGAGTGTTGATCGATTTCATTGGTCAGTTCTTGCTTGTACTTTGCGTCCGAGTTAATCAAGGAACATTTTAGCCCGGTGTAGGATATAGTGGTTTTGATACTCATGCCTCGGGGTGCCTCCATCGCTGGAAACACAAACAATACGGACACGCTCAAAAAACGTTTTTTTAAAAAAAGCCAACTGACTATGACCTTAATGTTCTTGCATAAAAAGCTTTAATTTTAGGCTAATATCTGAACACTTTGATGCTTGAATTTTGGTAATAAATGCCTATGTGATTCTATGAATCACTTTTCAGTCGGCTCGAAAATAACATTGTATACTGTGGTTTCATTCTGTACTAGAACAAAGCCTTACAGAGCCTCCTTCAACTAAGCGATCTGACCGTTATGAATGTCAAAGGCAGGGCTTACAGAGCCTCCTTCAACTAAGCTGTCTGACCGTTATGAATGTCATAGGCAGGGCTTACAGAGCCTCCTTCAACAAGGCGATCTGACCGTTATGATTGTCATAGGCAGGGCTTACAGAGCCTCCTTCAACTAAGCGATCTGACCGTTATGAATGTCATAGGCAGGGCTTACAGAGCCTCCTTCAACAAGGCGATCTGACCGTTATGATTGTCATAGGCAGGGCTTACAGAGCCTCCTTCAACTAAGCGATCTGACCGTTATGATTGTCATAGGCAGGGCTTACAGAGCCTCCTTCAACTAAGCTATCTGACCGTTATGATTGTCATAGGCAGGACTTACAGAGCCTCCTTCAACTAAGCGGTCTGACTGTTACGATTGTCATAGGCAGGGCTTACAGAGCCCCCTTCAACAAGGCGATCTGACCGTTATGATTGTCAAAGGCAGGGCTTACAGAGCCTCCTTCAACAAGGCGATCTGACCATTATGATTGTCCAAGGCAGGGCTTACAGAGCCTCCTTCATCAAGGCGACCTGACCGTTACAATTGTCGTAGGCAAGGTTTGACTTAAGGAACTTGATTTAACTTGCACAATGTGCATGTTGACTTAAAAAGCTTGCTGCACCAGACAAAACCAGGTAGCATCCTGGTCTCAGAAAGTTATCTAAATAAATTCTCAGATCTCTGATGACTGTGTCATGATTTTTAGTACAGTTAGTACTGACGGTACAATTCGTATGTGGTAATGTCAGTGGCAACCAGCGTACAATTAATAATTATTATCATTATACTGGTTGGATAATCTAAATATCATAGGTAATACGATGGTCGACTTCAGTGATAGATTAAGCCACAGTACAGTACTTTAGCGTGAAGTACCCACAGTCTGATGACGTCAAGGACGTCCAAGAAAGAATGACAAAGTACACATGGATAAAGCCGATGTGTGGACAATTGTGGTTTAGTCAAGATACAAATTTGAAATTTGTCGACATGCACTTGGTGCATGTAGATATAAATATTAGGTTGCATTTTTCAATAATAGGTTGCACTTGTGCATGTTGTAAATAGGTCTGTCTGTGTTACAGTAGGGGGCTTGGGTTATGATCGATGTGTTTACGGAGGCTAACAGGAGGTGAACGAAATAAATCATAAATGCTTAGTATATGACAACGTATCCACGCCCTAAAGAATGTTCATGTTTGCAAAACGAGTATTGATAAGTGTACATTCATATTGCATTCTCAGCTACCTGGGGAGTACACTCACTATTGCAAGATGGCAGAAACCCGGCAGCTCTGGTCACATAGTCCCACGTGTAATCTGTCCCTGGTCCACAGTTGTACGACGGCAGTGGTTCATTTGTGAAACTATATCCTAGATTACATCTCAGCTTACAGCTTTTGGTGGAGCCTGTCTGGTTACATTCAAACACGGTGTTCGGCGGCTTCGGGAAGGTTATACACGCTGGACATTGTACCCGATTGCAGGGTTCTGTCTGAGTTGTCTCCCCTTTGCAGTCGAGTCCGCCATGTTGTGGGGCTGGACTGTCGCAGTGACGTGACCTCGATCTGAGGCCAGTCTGACCACAGGTGGCCGAACAGTCTGACCAGAGTGACCATCCGCTCCAGCCACCGTTCACTTTTAATAGAGGGTCAGAGTTAGGTAAAAAACAACATGACAGCTGGGGACGACAATTTCGGAAACCGAACCGAGTCATAGGCGTGACGAGCGAACACCACAGAAGGGGGACACACAGGAGAAGGACTCATTTAGTGATCACGCTTAAGCAGTATTTCAGCAAAAATTACGATTGATAATGGGAAGAAAGGTAAAAGTAGTGCAGAACATTGGTGTACACAATCTTCCCGAGGCAAGGGAGCTCACTGACTATAAAAATCCGGTTTCAACCCTTAACGAACTTGGCTTGAAATCCGGAGTTACAGTTTGGCTGGACCAACAAGTCTGATGCATAGTCCAATCAAAATTGCGAAACTAGACATCCGATTCGTTAACAACGTGGCGCTGTGTCGATCGGGCTACATAAATCAAGCCTAGTTCGGCAAGGGTGGACACTGGACTTTTACAGTCAGTTAACCCCCTTGCCTCGAGGAGATGGTGTTCACCACGAGCATTGCTGTGTTGATGAGATCTATTGATGAATAATCGTGACCAACAACCAGAAGATCCTGTCTCGATAAAGGGAGAAACACAGGATTATTAAATTTTACTGTTCACAGGCATATATAGCAGTGAAGAACATACTTCTAATCAGGCCCGTCATATATAAGTTAGATCTTTTAGGATACTTTTCTGCGTCAAGATATGACAACACCTCCATAGAATGTCGCGTCAGGTGGCTCCTGAGTGAACTTTGACCCATCTAATTGAACTATACGTGGGTTCTTTAGCCAATCAGCGCTCAGCTTTCTGAACGATTCGGCTTGATTTCTTTACTACCTCGATTTGGAAATGTCGATCTCAGCAAAAGAAAACAGCAACAGAACACAAATATATCCTCAATAATGCACACTTGTAGTTGTTGATGACATGACGCTCAGAAACGACCTGATAAATACATTTCCCAACAATATAATACAGCGGCTTTATGGTTTTGCTTTCGGAACTCCCCGTTTATATTCGTTTTTGGAGATCAATAAATCATTGGTTGTCTGATATGTTCTTGACCTAGGATGTGCAAACATAACATCCTTGGTTGAAAAATAGAAAACTATCCCGTTTAATCTTTCATCCGTTTGGATGTCATCTTTATCTAATTATTTCCAAACAGTCGAACCCATAAGTGGATTTTACAGAGGATTTCGAACTCCCATTAATGTAAAGAGATTGCTGAAAAAAAGCTTTACCTATCTGTTCCTGGCATCGATCGCCCGTGTACCCAGCCACGCACTGACAGACGAACGCCCCAGGGGATGTGACACAGGTAGCTCTGTTGGCACATGGCTGACTGACGCAGTGGTCGGGGGGAGTCTGGCACTGCTCCCCGCTGTATCCCCCTGAGCACCGGCACCGGAAGCCATCAGCCAGCATCTCACAGGCGTTGGCACCGCAAGGGCTGCTCAGGCACTCGTTGTCGACTGTTGTGGCAATGTAGAGAAGAATAGGATAAAATGTAGGGGGCTTGAGTTACATGTGTCAAAAGGGAATGGGCTTCACCACATGATCCTTTTAGCCAACTCTTAGACTCATTGGCTACCAACTCGTGGTATTCCGGGACAAGCCGAATATCGACTCATGCCCCTCTCATGGCCATTTTTGCGACCGGGTTCTGTCTAAGCGCAAACAGGCATAGCTAAAATAATTGTCAGCTCGTTGCGTTAAGATTCACTTATATTTTCCCCATATATCATAAGTATTCCAGATTCTATTTAAAACACATCAGAAGCCCAACCAATCAGGAAACTGTAGTCTGTTGGTGGACGGGCCTACTTTTCGTTCTGTTTATGGAAATATTAAAGCCAAAACATTGCTTGATCAGCCAATCAAAAGCCAAAGAATCTTGCAATTGTCTGAATTGATTTATTGTGTTGTAATTTTAATCGTCAGATTGGCATTTTGCAGGTGTTTAATTAAACAATAACGTGTCCAACAATCAACATGTTTTGCTATTATTTATCGTGATCTACTCACGGTATGTGGCCTCAATGCAGCTACCCGGGCTGGTTGCCCCCGAGTCCCGGGTGGTGTACCCAGGGGAGCACGTACTACAGTTGACTTCCCCGGGGGTAACAGAGAAGGTGCCTTCTCCACACAGCGAACATGGCGCTAGTCCTGTAGCGGAGTACTGGCCAGGCGGGCACACCTCTGAAACGGCCGTGTTTCAGTGTCACTATTACCCCTTCAATGACGATCAAATGACAGGTCGTATTGGGCATCATCAGAAACAACCAATGCCTGCTTGTGTGGCTTGACAGGGTCTTCATTCATAAATATAATAAAGATTGCTCTATTTTGTCGTCCCTACCTAAATGCTTGTCCAAGCTACAGAAATAGTTCATATGTGACAGGGACATATAATTGTGCTCCTTGTGGTTCATTATCCCTGTAGTTTTTTATTACACGATAAACAACACCAATTCGGCTTTTATTTCTTAATTTAAGGTAATTCTAATTGCCCTTCTAAGATATATATACATAATAAGCATGCAATTAAAGAGACGCCCATCATCTGAGGCGTCGCAATTCGATTAAAATTCGCCAGACACCTATGATGGTTGGTTCGAATCCATGCTTGGCCCTGATCATGTTTCTAGGTTTGTCAGTGCCATACCTGTGCTCGTAGGTTTCATCAGCGTGGGGAACGAGCAGAACAACTTCGTCCCACATCAGGCTGACACGCCGTGCTATAAATGCGACCCGGCACGGAGCACCCTGTTTGTAAGGTAATATGCCTCTTACTCAACTTAATTTCTTTCTTTCTTAGAATTAGTTAAGCCCAGACATTGTACTATTATTACACCTCCATCTACTGCAACTTAGAGAAGTGAAGGTGTTGGTTATCTCCCCTGGTCGGGTATTCGACAAACTCCTCCACAGCGCGTGACACCTTTACACTCCCGGTATAGGGAGCTCCTCGAACGGGCTATCGCTGTGAGGAGCTTGGGTGCTCGAGCCCTTGATGTGTGGCTCGAGTCCATCCTAACCCAACCGGTGTTCCCGTATACGCGAGTACCGTCGAGTACTTTAATGATTGTCTACCGTGACACTCGGCGAGGCTCACAGCTCCGGTAGTTTCCGTGGACGTCCCATTAGGACACGGCACATAAGTGACGGAGTTGTCCGATGGCTGGTAAGACCCTTTCGGAACAGGATCACACGAGTCTTTGGTCTGGTTGTAATACTGGCCTCTTGGACATCCAGCTGAAATCACACAACACGCCTTTTGATATTCTCTTCCCCGACAATGTTTGGCGTAAATAGTTTACATAAAGGTTTTAAAAAGGTACTGGCATCAACATTGTTCACTGCTGAATAGCCTGACCACCTAGTTGTGCTTCCCGAAATGTGTCTGCCTCCTTGCAGAGAAACAAATGTATGTCTTAAAGCAGTGCGAGGAAAGTGGTGTTTTGTCTCTAATAAAAATCCAATAGTTATATTACCCTCAGTATTCTGTATCGAACTAATCCCAGTGTTCGACACAAACGCTGGTCTGCTGGTCAGAGTCATAAGGGCCAGTAAAATTAAGCAAATGCTGTTCCGGAAGGCTAGTGTTATTTTGGGGACGAACATGTAATTTAAGTTTGTACGACTTTTGAAATCAGCAATAGATCAACTCTATATTCTAAGCAAAATCAGCGTGGTACAAACCTTGGCTGGTTTCTCATTCTACTTGCGCAATGAAGTAACACATTTTGAAACCCATTTTTGTCAGGACCATTAATTTGTGTCTAGTAGAGATCTAAAGGACTAGTAGATTTTCCTATGTGCTGGCCCTTTGATCCACTGACATATCTTTGTCAGTGTCAGGCACTGCTTATCCCTCGTCCTACTGCGCCTGTACATTCCATGACCTTGACCATTGACATTGGTGTATACTGACCACAAGCTCCACTAGCATAGTCCGGCCCCGTGCCCTGTGGACAGTCTATTGCCATAGCATCAACATGGAGCACAGCACTTGATGCAGACAGCCCAAATGTCAGGAAATTCAGAGACCCAGACTTGACACCAGTCGTGATTCCTAAAAACATATTTTCAACAAATGGCAAAGTGAACCCTGGAATCACACGATCTAACATGCTCACATCACAATGTGGTCTTCCCAGTCCTCTAAAGCGCTGCAGTTTGAATTGTGATCGTGGGATTGTGAATGGACACTATTTCTTTCGTCCCTATCCCTCTGCTAGTTCAAATTGCACAAGTAGTTAATTTGCGACCTGGACCTAAAATTCTGTATTGTGCAAAGGTTCAGGAACGCAATCATGTCATCAAAGAGACAACGGGTGGCCCAGTAGTCTATTGCGCCGTAGTTGGCTATGCAAGTAACGTCCCTTAGGCGAGCCAGGAACCCGTGATCGTGGGTTCGAATCCCAGATTTACCCCAATTATGTTTCCAGGTTGTGAACATCATACCCATGTTCGAGGGTTTCACCAAACTGGTTAAGACCTGTACTCCGGGGTCAGACCTCAATTCGGCTTTCCTATCACATGAAGCTAACTCGCCCTGGTATAAATGGAATACTTTACAAAGAGGCGTTTAACTCACTCACTCATCAAGCGGTCAGTTAAGTGAGTGAGTGAGAATGTTTTACGCTGCTTTTAGCAATATTCCAGCAATATCACGGCGAGGTACACCAGAAATGGGCTTCACATATTGTTCCCATGTCGGGAATCGAACCCAGGTCTTCAGCGTGACGAGCGAACGCTTTAACCATAAGGCTACCCGACCGCCCCTTTGTTAGATAAGTCGTACAGATATTAATATCGGATAGACAACGTACCTGCTGCGACCTTGTTCAGCAGGTTCTTGGCAGCCATTACAGCCAGTGGTCCCCCGCCATTAGCAGAGCTGTACGGAACAACAATGTCAAACTTTAACTGCACTTGGGAGGACGTCGTGCGATTGCCGGTCACCGTGCCGCATATGACGTCCACGTTCTGTGTATTGCACTGCGTCCTGTCAGCGCACACGGACATGAAGATACTGCTGGTGAGAGACTTGATGAAGTTGTCCCTGATCTGAGCCCGAGCCGAGGCACTAGCTGGACACGCCCCCGAGTAGTAGACGATTCCCGGGGCACGGAAAGACAGTGGCAGGGTACTGGCTGGAAATGAGAAAACACTGGGGAAATGGAACAAACTTAGGCACCGACAATTTCATATGTGGAGGGGTTGCTGATGTTCTAAAATAGCATGTGTTGTGGGTACAAAACCTTTTTTTAGCCATTCCTTTCAAAGAAATAAACTCTATGTTTTGAAGCACTGACTAAGATAAACTGTATCAAACAGCCCCTCCCCACCGAATATAAAATGGCTGGACATATAACTAGTGAACTGAACTGACATAATCATAAGATTTATTAAGAATAATTCTTTATATTCGGCCACAATAAATTATTTTTGGCAGATTCTTCCATTTGTTTCGAAATTTTACTGTTCAAAATATACCATCTTCAAAGAATCTGTTCAGTGCATTTGTCGATGGATGAGATTCACGTGAAGCATGATTCTTTGGTAGAGCTGGACATAGTATTTTACGTCGCACACTTTAAGCAAAAATCGGGTGCACACTGATTCTTAGTCTGTGTCTACTTGAGGACAATAAAATGATGTGAGTCGGTGGCAATGAAAAGATAATAATCAACTTTTTGGATCTCAGGCCGAGTCAGTATATTTCTTGTTTTTTTATTGGCTCAGTCACAACAATATGCATGGTTAATTGAAAGAAAAAAGTAATGAGTATTGTTTAATGTGACGTTTTGAAAAACACAGATGAAAAGCTACGTGATTTGTTTTAGCATTTTAAAATAAAATTCATGTTGTAACAGTTCACTGTGCATCGTCGTGCTGCCCTGTGAAGACCCGAGTTCGAATGGGTCTTCAGCAACCCATGCTTGCCGAAAGAGACTATAAACGGTATCGGGTGGTCAGGCTTGCTGACTTGGTTGATGTCATGATGTCAATCACTGAACTGTATGATCCAGATTCGATTATTTGAAGACCGCCGTCATATAGCTGGAATATTGCTGAGTGTGGCGTTAAACAACGAACACACAAACGAAACATCTTCGTGCTCGTTATAGCTGGCATCATAGGTGGAAAACCTCTTTATCCTGAAGTGTCATGACAATGGGTGCCCTTGGGGATTGATTGAATACAATCACTGTTATGTTTGGACAAATGTTTCAGAACTGACTTGGCTGATTAAGAATATAATCGTACACCCCTCAGTACACTGTGCTTGCAAACCGTCACTCACCAACACACGGCATGACGTAAGGGTTCGGCTTCCACGTGCCGCTCTTACCACCACAGGTGTACATGCCGTTAGAGGGCGCTGATCGAGGGATCAGGTAGCCATCTTGGCACTGCATCTGGCACATGTTGCTCGACACCGACTTGTCGCATGACAACTCCCCATTTTCTGGAGGCAGCAGGGCGGGACAGCTCCTCTCTGTAAGTACGTATATAGGTCACACAACAGGTCATAGCAAAATCTTGGGGGCATATTTTTTGTTCCGTGTGGCCCTAGTGACAGTTGTTTTATGTCTGTTTCAATCTCATTAAAATCAGGTCTTAGTGCTCGCTACCGCCACACAAACAGCTGAGGTCATTCCATTACAGGTTACGTCAGAATGACCTTTCATCCGACCAATCAGTGCTTCGCCTACGAGAACGCGAAAGTGAAAGTGTTTTCTAATTATGCAACCTCGGACAGGTCACCACGAGGCATTCCGAACGACATTTAGGGGTTGGTTATAAAGTGATCAACATTTTAAATCATAGAGTACTACTTCCAGAATATCATTTTGTTCAGTTTTCATATTTTGAATCGAAAACTGTTCTTGAACGGAAGTCGCCATTTTGAAACTAGTGCGGTAAAACTCCATATAGCTGCTTTCTGATTGGCTAATATTGACTTCCTGTTAGTCATTTCACTGGTTTGTCAAAGTTCGCGAAAGGTCGTCCTTTAATGGGACGAGCGCTTAGATCAGATTTATATTAAGTTGAATCTGTTTTGGGTTGATACCTATATGGCGTGGATCTACTTTCATACGATTGGCCTACTTGTATAACATAAGTCATCAGGAGACGACATATGCATCCGATCTGATGCAATTCGGAAAAGGAGTTTGGCAATTTATACCCCATTTTTTATTCATTGCCATTGGATAACTTCAATTAAATGCTGTTCAACTTTCTACAATATCCTGAAACATGAAATTCCTATATAATAGCAAAATGCACTACTTCAGCTCTGTTTAATACATGCACTAAGTTTGGATGAAAAATCTTTCACGGTTTTCAAGTTATGCTCCAGAACTAAATACGGACAGACGAACGGATGGACGGATAGACAGACCAGGGGATTATATTGGGGGCGGGGGGATAAAAGATTCGAATTGTTTACCAGAGCAACGTTTTCTAGTTGTTTTATCTCTGATAACAAGGTGGGTCATTTGTCATAGAAGCATATGACGTCATCTTTTGTGTCATGACGTCAGGGATTCTACAAGTAAAACTTTGAGTGCTAAGACAAATATCTGGCGAATCTGGGGGTTGGACCCTCGATCAAAGGTTTCTGGCACGCCCGAGGGACGTTACCTGCAAAGCGAATTACGGCGCCTGAGACGACTGGGCCACCTGTGCCCGAAATCTAAAAAACATGTTAGTTAAATAATCTCTCTAGTGTTCCTTACTCTGACATGACGGTACGCTAGAGAGCGATGAGAATGCCCAGGCCACGCCCAGTGTGGCTTGTGGGTTGTCGGTACACGTGATGTGGTCAGCGCCCACAAGGGGGTATCCCAGCGTGCACCGCACTGTGCACGAGCTGCCCACGTAGAAGCTGCGTGGACATGTGAAGTTCAAGTTGACGTCGGTGAAGCTGTAGGAAGGTGGTGTGCATGTCTTCACTGAAATCAAGGGTGAGTGAGTATGAGGGTATGTATAGGTAGCTCAAAACAAAGAGTGAGTGAGGGAGCGAGTTGGCAGGGGCCCAGATATTTCACATTTTCACGAGGCAAGGGTGTTAACAGACTACAAAAGTCCAGTTTCCATCTTGCCGAACTTGATTCCATCCTCGACCGTAGCGCCACCAATCGCTATATGATTTCCCTCCTATTGACCAATCAGATTCAACCTCCCATATCACTTGCATTTGCTTCAAACAAGATGGTGGCGCCCAGTAAAGACGATCTGATAATCACGATCTTTTTTGTAATAAGTGAAGTGCATCAAATCATTTGACCACCTTCATTAAAAACACGAAAAGATTCGGAAAATCTCCGTCGACGCCCAGTTGACAGTACACATGCTTTATGATGTGTTTTGGTGGCATCAAGTCATACTGCACGTATTGCATTACTTGAAACGCTAGAAGGAGTTAATAAGTGATTTGTCACTGTTGCAAGATTGGGATATGGGAACATGCATAACGGTACGCTTACCTCTTCGTGAAAACCTTGTATATTGACTATTTGGAACAAGAGCACATGGTTCATAAACACATGCTCATAAAATAGTTGGAATCGTAAAATGTACACTCCTTTTAGCGGAGATATGCAGAGATTATTTTAGGATTATGGAAGGGTTTTATCGCTATTATTGAAAGCAAGTACAAATCTGATCTAAATCTGCATTCGCCTATTTCCATCAAAAAGAGCGGCCCCGGTTGGCAGAGCTTGCAACTTGTTCGCAATACATTTCCAGCTTATATAGAAGCCATTGGAACAGGATTTACAATATGACTTGTTTGTTTGTTTGTTGTTTAACGCCGCACTCAGCAATATTCCAGCTATATGACGGAATCTGTAAAATAATTGAGACAATCCAGTGCTTGACATCATGAACATCGATCCACGCAATTGGGATACGATGACATGCATCAACCAAGTCAGTGAATCTGACCACCCGATCCCGTTAGTGGCATCTTACGACAAGCATAGTCGCCTTTTTCGGCAAGCATGGGTTGCTGGAGACATTTTCTACCCCGGATCTTCATGGGTGTACACTATGGAATAAGTAACGAGGGGAATTCAACAAGCGTATCAGCCAAGTTTCTAAAGCATTAGAGCCGGGATTGTGTCCGACAGTTAAGACATGTTACTGACCCCGGTATAGGTTCATGTCTTGACTGTCGGACTTCATCGCGGCTCTCGGCTCGTTTGATCAATGTCTCAACTATAAACTAAAAGCTCAACAATTTTCACGACCAATGTGGGCGAGAAACACACTAACCAGCTCTCGATGCATCTACAGTAAAGTAGCATGTCGCCTTGCTTCCAGTCTGGTCTTGGGCCTCGTACACGACTGTCTGTCTGCCTGGACCTACAACGGAGCCTGGTAGAGGCCCGACTGTCTGGGTGACCCTGACCTTGCCTACACCCTTCGTGGGGTCGACGAGAACGTTACTCCATGTGACGTTGGCATTGGCTGTACCAGTAACGGGGGTATAGGTGACGCCAGCGGAGCAGTTGGTGTGGAGGAAGGAGGGAGGGGAGACAACTGTGGGGAAACAGAAAATAGAAAATATCAAATCAAAAACTTCACATTTTAAAAAGTAATCCCATATATGATATACAACGGACAAATGTATCAGAGAAGGTAATTTTTAATCTTTAATGTCCACAGAAAGATTTTAATTAATGGTGGTAACCATAATTTGTTCCAGGCACCTACGGTATTCGGTAATAACATCAACAGTTTAAATCATAAGTCCCAAGCACGAGAATCTGATGGCACGCAAGTTCAGTAGCGTGTATGGCCACCATGTGCGTTGACAACTGCAACACAACGCCTCCGCATGGACCTTGTGACGCTTGTGAACACATGATTGGGAAGACGACGCCATTGTTGCTGCAAAATGGTGCCAAGATCTTGCAAATTCTGTGGTTGGTTCTGGAGAGTGCGCAGACTTCTGCCAAGAGCATCCCAGACGTATTCGATTGGATTGAGGTTGGGAGACCTTGACGGCCAGTCCATGACGTTGACTCCCGCATTCTGAAGGAAATTCCTTGTCAGAATTGCTGTGTGGGGTCTGGCATTGTTCTGTTGGAAGATCAAACGTTCATGACGGCCCGTCCACACCCTCGCCCTACCATCAGCAAATCGAAGATTAAATCGGGATTCATCACTGAAGACGACTTGATTCCAATTCCCCAAGCCATCATAAGTGTCGTTGTGCCCACAATTGACGTTGACGTCTGTGTAATTGAGTTAGAATCGGCCCGCAGTATGGCCGTCGTGCCTGAAGTTGAGCAGTTCTCAGACGGTTTCGAACAGTTTGCGCACTCAGTCTACCCCTAAACAGTTCATTTCTGGTTGATGTAGCCGTCAAAAATCGGTTACGGAGGTGACGTAAAACAATCTGACGATCCTCTGCATGTGACGTCACACGTGGCCGACCTGGCCGAGGGCGATCAGCAGTGGTACCCGTTTGCTGTAGACGCGTCTGTAAATCATAAAGAGTCCGTCGACTACAACCCATCGTCCTTGCGACTTCAGCTACGGACGTTCCCGTCTGCAACATGCCCATGGCACGTTCACGTTGCACATTTGAAAGGCGTGGCATAACAAATGGCCGTAAAGACTTTTGTTTTCTTGTGTTTTTCTTTTTTTGTTAATGACTGCTAACAAGTATGGCTGAAAACACGTGCGGTATAATGGCCACGTGACCAGTTGCACGTGAAAAACCACTTTTGCCACTATAGTGCTGTGCACATGATTTTGATCGATTCACCTGCACAAAAACGGGTGTTATCTGAAGAAAATACATGGCCATTACTGTTTAAATACACAATAAGTGCCCACAATGATAATTGGTCAAAATGTTAAAATTCTAGGATTGTGAAGTTTTTAATTTGGTTCAGTATATTTTCATCGGATTAAAACGTCATTTTCAATACTGCTGCGATGACGGTCATGATCAGCTGTTCACGTAGTATGATAATCATTTTCGGTGACTCATGAACACATGCTTATGATAAAGTCGGAATCGTACAATCGATTTCTTATGAATATGAAAGACCGCTTTCGTGGTCTAGTGGTAGAGCGCCCGCCCAGAGAGCGGAAGGTCGGGGGTTCGATCCCCGGCCGCGTCATACCAAAAGATGGTACTAGTTGATACCTTGCCTGTCGCTCGGCATTATGGAGCTAAAATAAGGACTGGTCGGCTTGGATTCTGTAGTCTGTGTATGAGTAGGGTATTCGTGTTAAAATGTGTCATGGCACCTCAGTGGGCTAGCCCTATAAAATGGGCATCAGTCCGGACTAGTGCAAGCAGCCACACACACACACGTACATGCACGTCGCTATATAAGTGCAATAATCTTGGACACGACCCCATGTCACCTCACCTTATGAATATGGAAAGGGTTTTATCACTTTAATTTATGTGGATTACCGGAAGTTTTAAAAGGTATGCTGAGTAGTTTTAAAGGTTTTGTCGAATATACACTGTTTCTTGGTCACAGTGGGATTGAAAGTCATAACATGTAAAGCACGCAACATAAGGTATTACACATTACCCCGGCGGCGGGTATCTAGACGCTGTATAATTAATGCACATCTTGTCTTCTACATCTAGACCGCCTCCGTGGTCTAGTGGTAGAGCGACCGCCCGGAGTCAGTATACTGTGTCTGAGTGGGGTATTCATGTTAAACTGCGGCATTGTATCTCAGTTAACTAGCACTATAAATAGGCATCAGTCCGGACTAGTACAAGCAGCCACACACACACACACACACACACACACACACACACACACACACACACACACACACACACACGTGCAATAATCTTGGACGCGACGTTAAACCCAATTTTACCTCGCCTTCACCTCTTCTACATCACCGATTAGGTTCAAGTCGTAATATATTTTTCAATTCTAAATTTTAAAATCCCTCATTTCCAAACTCGAAACAGTTTTTTTCTCGTCGAAAGTAAACTTTGAACAAGGAAAACAAAAACTGGTACGGATTTGGAAAACAAGATGGCGGCCGCTTGAATACAACACCGGTTTTTGTTGAATCTAATCACAGTCAAGTAACAAATGAACATCGTCGTTCTATTTTCGTTTTTACCACTCGTATCGTTCCGAGGCAAGTTGCTAAAAAGATAAAGAATCAAAATTAATACGAATAATCCAAACACAAATCACCTTCACACTGCCCTGCCGGTGTCCATGTTCCTGACGGTTGACAGGTGATGTAGAAGTTGCTGTGTGCAGGTGACGACCCCGGGGGACAGGTCAGGTAGCACGTTGATCCGTAGGTACCCCCCAGGGGGCAGGTGTAGTGACCGGTGGGGGGTGTAGGGGGAGCCCCGCACTGTAAGGCTGGAGACCAGTATGTATGAGGGGGTATGCTTGTTAGAGTGGGTTAATAAAAAAAACCTGGAGGGTGACTTTAAGTATCAGGTAAGAAAATGTCGAAATTGGTATGACAGTCTTCTTACATTTGAGGGGTATCTGATTGGCAAAGTATATTTACTGGACAAAATACCCGAAATCTTGCAGCTTCGTGTCAACAAGCAGAAAGTGAAACACCTTATGTCTACCTTATGTACAAATGTGAATAAAGAATATTCGGAACCTAGAGATGGTACTATCTTTAGTTTGTTTGTGGTTTGATGCCGCACTCAGCAATATACCAGCTATATGACTCAAATAATTGAGTCTGGACCAGACAACCAAGTGATTGACATCATAAGCATCGATCTACGCAAGCAAATCAGCAAGCCTGACCACACGGTCTTACGGCATGCATGGATTGCTGAAGACCTATTCTGTACCCGGATCTTCACGGGTCGATATGGTACTAAGGATTGCCTGCAAGTGATGAAGAAAGCAGCATTGTTCTTTGAGGATGAAGAACCTACCTTCACACACGGGTAAGGAAGCACTGAGAGTATCATCATCGGTGCAGGTGACGGTGCCAGCACCCTTCCTCCGATAGCCACTGCTACATGAGACGTCGCAGGAATCCCCCAACAGCAGGTAACCCGTTGCCGATGTACAAGTCAGGCGGCCATTTTGAATATAGTTCGGTCTGCTGCACCGCTTCACTGAAAGAGTCCCATGATACAGGAGGGCATTTCGGGACACGACATTGCCTAACTTTCCTTTCATTTTAGTTGCAGTCAATTCTAGTCCATGGTATGAGTGAGCGAGTGAGTATGGTTTTACGCCGCTTTTAGCAATATTCCAGCAATATCACGGCGGCAGACACCAGAAATGGGCTTCACACATTGTACCCATGTCGGGAATCGAACCCGGGTCTTCGGCGTGACGAGCGAACGCTTTAACCATTAGGCTACCCGACCGCCCCTCTAGGGTATGCCTACCCTTCTATCTCTGTGTGATATCTGTTTTGGTTGTACGCTGATTTCAATAGTATTTCCATGGACCTAAATAATGTAGGTCCATCGTATTTCTGTCAAAGCATGTCAGATTAAATGCCCGGACAGGACGCAGATTGTTGATGACAGACCAGGGATCATAATCGGGCCGAATCTAGGATTCGAACACACTATCAGCGGATCCTGACGCAACTATGGGACACAAATCTGCAAATGGAGAAGCGGCGCCTTACATAACTTATAGCCATCGTTGCCTCTGCGTCTGTATGAAGTGTTTCCGAAAACGACAATCGATCAATGAATAATTCAACGTTATCTGTAAATGATTACAGTTGATATCATGGACGTTAAGTATAATAAAAAAAAACATGCAAAACTTTAAATCAGAATCTCCATGCTAGTTACGGCCCATGTAAGGCATAACTATAATCTTATTTAAGTGTATTTAAAGTGAGTGGGTGTGTTAACGCCGCTCTTAATATTTCCGTTATGTCATCGCATGTCATGTTGATGTGGAAGGGAAATCCGAGATGAGGAGGGTATAAAGTTTATAACCCTAGTGAAACCCACATGCACGTGTATGGTGCCGACAAACCTAGAAACGTAATCGAGGAGAATCTGGGATTCGCTAACCAACGATTATTGGTTCTTGACGCCCCTAAGGGACGCAACTCTGCACAACGAATTGCGGAGACTAAGACGACTGGGCGACCGATGCCCCCTGAAGCCGTTTCAGAATGGAAAGAAGTAGGATGAGAAGCTTAATTTCTAACATTTCCACTTCGTTTTACTTCCCCCATTCGAATACAACCAAATAGTGCAGTTATACACATACTGTTGATTCCTCCTCCACCCAACCCCATCTCACCTCCACCTCACCCTATCGTACCTCACCCCCACCCAACCCCACCCCACCTTGGCGCAACTCATCCCTTCCCACCAAAGGCAACCGCCCCACCCCCCGACACCCACCCGTGACGGTGACGGACACAAGGCAGCTGCTGGCTAGGCCGTGGGAGTTGGTGACGGTGTAGCGGACGGCAGTGCTGCCTTCTGTGAAGACGTTGCTGTCGGGCAGGTTGTGTACCGATAGTCTGGAAAAAAAATCCTAAATGATCACGAGACATGCAAGAATCGTATAGCCGGTGACCAGTGTTTGGGAACGTCTTAGCAGATCACAACTAAGGCTTTTTGTGTTTGTCTGTGTTTCCCATCTCCCGCCCGCTCTGAATATTCACTCCAACGTGAAATAATCAAAAGTCTTCGTATCTTAATTTTCCCCGCCGCTGTGGAAAAATCTGCCCTGCCGGATAAAAAAACACGACAACCATTGCACACCAAAAACAAAAACCCAGATCAGCTTGATCATTCTTCAGTATGGTTTATTAAAAATTCGTTTCCGAAGCAAAGTCACCCGAATTACGTCATAAACAAATTTAAAGTCGGGTACGAAGTGTTTTAAACTTTAATATGTCGTCATAAAATAAGTTACACAATTAGTGAACTTATTGTTATTATGTTTAATTTTTATATTTCGCTTGCCCTCTATCTTGCTATAGTTGAGGTTGAAGATGAAAAAACAAATAAATAAATATGGACCCGGTGATCTATCTAAGTGTTCACATACTCGTCATAGGTGACGCGACCTGTGAAGATTCCGGGGTAGAATAGGTCTTCAGCAACCCATGCTTGCCGTAAAAGGTGACTATGCTCGTCGTAAAAAGGCGACTAACGGGATCAAGTGGTCAGGCTCGCTGACTTGGTTGATGCATGTCATCGATCCCAATTGCGTGGATCGATGCTCATGACATTAATCACTGGATTGTCTGGTCCAGACTCGATCATTTACATGCCGTCATATAGCTGGAATATTGCTGAGTGCGGCGTTAAACAACAAACCAACCATAGGTGACGCGATCCCGTAATTAGCGCTCAAAAGAGTAATTTTTTTCGACTGCTATTTTCAGAGTCGTGCTCGTCGCTTTTAGCAATATTCCAGCAATATCACGGCGGGGCACACCAGAAATGGGTTTCACATATCGCACCCATGTGGGAATAGAACCCGGGTCTTCGGCGTGACGAGCGAATCCCACCGCCCCTAGCATGAGACAAGTATTACAAGTATAAGAGACATTTTAGAACATTCGTATCGACTACCTCCAATGGGTATATGAATGACTCACGTGACAGGGAACCCATTAGGGTCACTGTACTTTGGAGAAGCAATCGTGACGACCTTGGACCTTGACCTTGGTTCAGCGGTCGCACTTATGCTGGGTGGACACTTGATAACTGGGTGAACTGCGCGACCTTACAGAAAGAGAATTTTTTTATATACATGCATTGAAAAAACTTGTTTCCTTATTCATTATAAATACAAGAAGACGAAGAAAAGACGAGGACAAGATCCTGTTAAGAAACTAACACGAAACATGTCAAATAAAACAGCAAAGGGTTACATTCGGTCAGTGTTTTGTTTGTTTGTTGTTTAACGCCGCACTCAGCAATATTCCAGCTATATGACGGCGGTCTGTAAATAATCTACTATGGACCAGACAACCCAGTGGTTGACATCATGAGCATCGATCTACGCAATATGGGATACGATGACATGTATCAACCAAGTCAGCGAGCCTGACCACCCGATCCCGTTAGTCGCCTCTTACGACAAGCATAGTCGTCTCTTACGGCAATCATGGGTTGCTGAAGACCTATTCTACCCCGGATCTTCACGGGCATCCTGAATGACAGACACTAAATTTAATAAAAGGCACGCAGTGATATAACTGGAATAATGTTAAAAGCGGCGTTAAACCCAACTCACTCACTAAACATTTAACAATGACCTTGCTCCGCAATCAGGAATCATGTACATAAAAGTTGTCCATTTCATCCTCAACAGCACAATACGTTTCTGCTATGGATATAGCTTTGCCGTTCATCGTACAGTGAGAGGAACATCTTCGGGTTGTCCGTAGTTCGAGACAAACGTAGTGTGGCTAATTATTAAACCACAAATGATGCCTCAGGGACCATGCAGCAGTAAACAGATTAGGGAGGTTCTATTTGCCCACTCTTTCCACAGTAAAATTAGTTGGAATTCTGAATACAAACCTTAGTGCATTCTTATCCCAACAATGTAGACGCGTTTAGGGTCTAAACATACTTTGGATTGTGTTTAACAGTTAAATGATAAGCATTTTATTTACATATTCAGATTATTATGATAATACACAATGATATGAACAATGTAGACGCGTTCAGGGTCGAAACATGCTTTGGATTGTGTTTAACAGCTAAATGATAAGCATTTCCTTTACATATTCAGATTATTATGATAATACACAATGATATGAATTTTATTTAAACATGTTTAGATCAATGGGATAGTACACACAGATATACTCTTTGTCGTAAACATGTATTAATTCTAAACATTTTAATATTCTAAACATGCGTAAACACTCATGTGTTTAGGTGGCGGCTAGGCTGTGAGGCGACAGCTCGTTTTATGTTTACAGGCCCTAAACGTGTTTAGTATATCACACCAAATGTGTATTCCGTTTAGGATTTAAACACATTCCAAAATATGTATGCGTATGTGTTTTTACAGTGAAGGTTCTGAGATAGGTACACAAGGAAGACCTCTATTTACCACCAGGTTGTGTGTTATTACAGAAGTAGAAACAATGCCCTAAGATGCCATCGATAATGTCGGTGACGCCATGCACAACTCCAGAGGCTAAGTCAAGGCCACCGTTCAGCACTTCAACAGCTCCCTTGGTGACAATGTCCACTTTATGCAGAAGGAGGTTGGCCCCAGACGTCAGTATGCCTTCAGCAAGACCCCCAACAGCTCCTGGAGGGTAGCAACGCATCATCACCATCATAATCACCATAGTCATCATCGTCAACTCCATCTTCATCATCATCTATACTTTCACCATGCTACGTCGGAAGTAAAACATCTTTCAGATCTTGAAATGTGTCGTCATCAGCAGCATCCACATCGACATCATCACAATTACATCTACGTGTATTTGTCTCTTCAACACTCTCTCTAAATCTCATGGCCTGAATATGATGTTTTGCTTTTGTTTGTTGTTCAACGCCACACTCAGCAATATTCCAGCTATGTGGCGGCGATCTGTAAATAATCTAGTATCGGCCAGGCAATCCAGTGATTGACATTATGAGCATTAATCTACGCAATTGGGATACCATGACATGCATCAACCAAGTCAGTGAAGCTGACCACCCGATCCCGTTAGTCGCCTCTTACGACAAGCATAGTCGCCTGTTACAAGAGCATGGGTTGCTGAAGACCTATTCTATCCCGGGTTCTTATCTTTACGGGGCCTGAACATGTTAAGACTATGTCAGATCAGATACCATAAAATAATGGTCTCTGGTAAGATATAATACCCTGCATTTACGTTATAACGTTTGTGCCCCATGTTCTTTACTTACGTGTGAGAACAGCGACATCACCTCTCAGCACCACCACAGACCGCCGTCATTTTGCCGGAATATTGTTAGGTGCGGCATTACAAACACAAACTAATCAAAGGGAAACGACGTTTAGTTCCATGTACCTAGCAACGTTCCTGTGACATGCCCGAGGGTGTTGCCGATGCTGTGTGCAGTGTCAGTGATGACATGTCCGAGACTGTCCACGGCGTGGCTCAGAGTGTCAAGCAGGAACCGCTTCTCACAGTCTAGGAAACAAGGATGCAGATTATACACTTCGGCATGATCGTTAAAACACATGGATCTGACGATTACAATAAAACAATAAGAATACAACACAAAAATAATACAACAGGCATAAAACAGACACAACAATAATACAATAAACACAACAATAATAATAAACAATATAAAAATGAAACAACAATACAATAAATCAAAATAACAGCAATTTACAACAGTAATACAACAAACGAAACAATAATACAACACAACAACAAATTACAACAATACAACAATAATACAACAAATTACAACAATAATACAACAAATTACAGCAATAATACAACACTCCCAATAATACAACAATAATACAAAACAAACAAACAATACAACAAACACAATAATACAAGAATACAACAAATTACAAGAATACAACAAATTATTATAATACAATAAACACAATAGCAATACAACAAATTACAATAATACAATAATGCAACAATTAGACAACAAATACAACAATACAACAATAATACAGGAACAATACAACGGTAATACAATAAAATACAGTAATACAACTAAACTCAACAATAGCACAACAATAGAACAATAATTGGATCACAATACAACAGTCATTTGCATCTTTGTTGTTTAATTGTTTAAGTCAGAATGCAACGCTCTTGAAGAAATGATTACTCACCACATCCAGATAAAACGGTGAGTGCCACAATTATCAGGAATGATACCAACTTCTGGAATGAAAGACAATGAGGGTTTCAAATCAGGCAGTATGAGGACATTAACAGCTGCCACATCAATCTGATGCGGGCCCAACTGTAGACTTTTAATTCGTTGGAGTCTAGTTTCACTGACCTCATTCTCTTTCTTGAACAACAAGAGTTTGCTTAACGCCGCAGGCCTGTAAATAATTCAGCCTGGGTCAGACAGACAGTGGTATACATGATGGGCATTGTTAGTTTTGTTTCGGTTGTTTCTTTGTTGTTTCCAGCTATATGGCGGCGATCTGTAATTAACAGATTCTGGACCAGGCAATCCAGTGATTGGCATCATGAGCATCGACCTAAGCAATTAGGATAAGATGACATGCATCAACTAAATGAGCGAGCCTGACCACCCGATCCCGTTAGTCGCCGAGCATAGTCGCCTTATTCGGCAAGCATGGGTTGCTGAAGACCAACTCTAACCCGGATCTTCACTGGTAAATTGGGAATTTACGTTGGAAATCAAAATATGAAACACAATTAAATTTCGACTTGCATGTACCATAGAGGGTAAGATGGTAATGGGACTGTTAACCTTCTAGCGCCAGTTAATCGCCTCCTAGGACAACCACAGGTTCCTGAAGACCAATGCTACCCGGATCTTCATGTTTGGTATTATGATCCACTACCCACGCTGTCGTGGCACGATGACCCGCTATCACCCAAGTCACCATGCCTGACCACATAATCCACTCAGTCGCCTTAATTCCGAAACAACCCCTTTCTCCCCTCTTCTGTTCAACAAACAGTTATCAACTGTCCCCAGGATGCACAATGTGTAAATGACATTCAACTAACACCGACCTATGAAGTTACTCCCAATTCTCACAGACACTTACAATTGCAGCGCCACCGTGAACACACACTTACCATTGCAGCGCCACTGTGAACACACACTTACCATTGCAGCGCCACTGTGAACACACACTAACAATTGCAGCGCCACCGTGAACACACACTTACAATTGCAGCGCCACCGTGAACACACACTTACCATTGCAGCGCCACTGTGAACACACACTTACCATTGCAGCGCCACTGTGAACACACACTTACCATTGCAGCGCCACCGTGAACACACACTTACCATTGCAGTGCCACTGTGAACACACACTAACAATTGCAGTGCCACTGTGAACACACACTTACCATTGCAGCGCCACCGTGAACACACACTTACCATTGCAGCGCCACTGTGAACACACACTAACAATTGCAGCGCCACCGTGAACACACACTTACAATTGCAGCGCCACCGTGAACACACACTTACCATTGCAGCGCCACTGTGAACACACACTTACCATTGCAGCGCCACTGTGAACACACACTTACCATTGCAGCGCCACCGTGAACACACACTTACCATTGCAGCGCCACCGTGAACACACACTTACCATTGCAGCGCCACTGTGAACACACACTTACCATTGCAGTGCCACTGTGAACACACACTTACCATTGCAGCGCCACTGTGAACACACACTTACCATTGCAGCGCTACTGTGAATACACACTTACCATTGCAGCGCTACTGTGAACACACACTTACCATTGCAGCGCCACTGGGAACACACGCTTACCATTGCAGCGCTACTGTGAACACACACTTACCATTGCAGCGCTACTGTGAACACACACTTATCATTGCAGCGCTACTGTGAACACACACTTACCATTGCAGCGCTACTGTGAATACACACTTACAATTGCAGCGCTACTGTGAACACACACTTACCATTGCAGCGCTACTGTGAACACACACTTACCATTGCAGCGCCACTGTGAACACACACTTACAATTGCAGCACCACTGGGAACACACACTTACCATTGCAGCGCCACTGTGAACACACACTTACCATTGCTGCACCACTGTGAGAAACACAATATGGACGAATGTGACCAAGCAGATTACACTCTGTCTATAAATCCTATATTTGACAGCTGTTTAAAGTCGTACTGCGCATATTCCAGACGCATGACGTCGGGCTGATTACATAACCAGGTTCTTCTTTCATTTTACTAGGAGACCAGACTATATACTCTTCTTGGTAATTGGAAAGAAACAATTGATGACCGTATTTGGTTGGTTTGATATCACTGCTGTAATAATATACCTTGTGGTTATTCTCTCCATTTGATAATTTTGTCCCTGAGCATAAATTCTATTATTATATATTTTTGTAAGCATTCTTCTAAAAGTCGGAATAATTGTCTCCCCTGTTCTATGAACTTTTTTTCCTCGTCTTCGCTACTAACACCACTGGTCTTTGATCCAATCTCCTGCTTCATTGCGTTGTATTTGATTAGTTCTGACAACACTAAACGAAACTCCTCTTTGGATATCTTACAATCAGCCTGTACTGTTGAAATATGATCCTCAATGCTGTTGAACTTTGCTTCGGCGAGTATCCGAATATTATCGTGTTTTAATGCTTTCTTTTGCAACTTCTGAGAAATGAATTTTATCGCTATAGCAGTCAGTCCTGAGACTCCGACGGCTATTTGCATGCCAAGTATCATAGGCGCGGCGATTATAATTGATAATGAACCAACACCGGTGACACCGAGTCCCATTATAGCTGTTACAAGCGCGGTATCAACTCCGTCGAGAGCATTCACGGCTCTGCGATACTTTTTATACAATCCAAGTCTCAACTCCCTCTCCTTCTCTATTCGATGTTTTATGTCGCTTATTTGATGAAATCGAAATTCATCAACTTCATCGAGCACTGGATATAAATCCATATTATTATTATATCATATAATAGTCTTTAATTGGTCTTGCTTAAATGTTTTGAGAGTATACATCAACCTTATCAAATGTATATTATACGGCATGAATATCTTAGTAAGAGAAATGCTGTCACTTTTAATAATTTGGACCCCCTCAAGGGTTGCAACGGGTGATGCTCCAATATAAATAATACTGCAACGTGGACGCTCATGTTGCTTTAGCCATTTAATCATAGACCTGGTAATATTTCGAAGGCATCTTCCGGTGCATCTCCGAACAAGACTTCAATTATAAGCATAGAAAGATTAGGTATTGCACTAAAGTTATCTTTTATATCATCGAATTCAGTAACCAAATTTAAACTAACATTTTTTACTGACGGACAACTAAATAGCATATGACCTGGGTTTTCTGGCAGGGGAGAGACTAACACACTTTTTCGTTTTGATGGGATATAAGCCCCGAGTTCGATGCCACTATTTATTATCTTAGTTAAATTATGTGCCTTACCCATCATCACATACGTTGGGGTAATGACGATATTCAGTAGCCACTCGATGTTTGCTTCGACCATAGTCCATTTATTATCATTGTTGAGAGTAAGATTATACAAAGTGTTTTTATGCAGTCTACTAACGTCGACATAGCTTAAATCTCCTAGATTACCTGTGAATGCATCTTCTTTCTGCTTGTATACATTATCTTATAAGTTTAAAGCGTATAACTTGCCTTCGGTACGGGGTTTATTGAATCCTTCTGTGTCTCCGAGATCGGAAAGGGCAATTATATTACATCGTCTGAGCGTTCCAGTGCCTGATGAATCAAACATTATTTATAATATGGAGTGTTACACTCAAGTATCCTATATGTACAGGTTGGTGTTTTACATCTAATACAGAAATTTTGAGGTCTGAAATAATACCACGCTTTAATTTTTTATATTGTGATGATGAGAAAGATTCCGTTCTACTGCTATTGTATTTTTCATCTTTGACTGGAATAGCTCTGAGTAGAGTTGAAGGACTTTCGAGATGAATATTAACAGTTGTACTGATCTGATCAAGATGGATGCACAACTCTTAATAGGGAACTAAATCGGGTAATTTAACTCCATGCCCTGTTCTGTTGGGGGCTAATACTTCTCCTCCTCCGTGTGCAAATCCAAGTGTATCTGCTATGTTCCAGGCAAGAAATATACTCTTTTCTCCAGAGTTCAAAATCAGCATCCCATTCGACTCATTTTGTGTGAGACTAACTCCCAAAGGCTTAAAAAATTCATCATTGAGTGAGCATACCTGTTATACCCATCAGGTATAATGTGTTCTTTATCATTTGTTATTGTCTGAGTATTTCTTTTTGCAGCATTTATATTGGTCCACCGCGGGTAATACGTTACATCGCATAGAGCGACTTCAAGTTGTCCATCTGAGTTATCGATAGTATGAAGCAGTTGAATAGACTGACCATTTGTTATTCCCGGGAGTGTGACATACATATTAAATATACAATGATACTATATCATAACTTAAATATGAAATCAACTTACATTACTAATCAGTCGATTTTAGTAAGTGCCTCTGGTGCTAATTTTTTTGTTGAATTCCCTGATATCTTTGAAAAATACAGGTTCACGGCAACTAGCGATAAAATGGTGCACGATTGGTTCCACAATCCAATGCAATTTTGGCAGAATCAGGTAAACTTTGCCATATGGTGTGCCACAACAGGATGTGGTGTATCTCTTTATGCCCCAGGATTTGAACTAAATAAGTCTGTTTTATCATTTCACGTGTACTGTCAGATTAAACGTATACTAAAAGAAATTAGTGCCCCATTACCACAGGATCGAGCATGGAATGCATCAAATAATCTGTACAATAGGTGGGCATTCGAACGTATTTGTCAGGAATTTAATGTTTCTACGAGTAAAGATTGGCGTCTGAGTGGAGTTAACCATGGTCTAGGTATTCTGTATGCTGGTGCACACTCTGTTAAAGAAGTCAGTGATGATTTACTGAAAAGGGGTCGGCTTCTTCCGAGCTTTGCTCTCTCGAGTAACGAGTGGAGAGATGATCGTATGAACTTTAAGGGTGGTGTTGCTTTCACCATCCAAAAGGTTGAGCAACCACCTGGAAATGCTTGGAATGAATTTCTATATGATAAAACAGAAAATAATTTTACTAACCAAGGAGTTGTAAGAGTTAATGAATCAATTAGAACTTATGTATGGGCAATTCTTGGTGCACAATCGTAAACACGAACGGGAATAATCAATTCTGTGATGGTGCTCGATGCACAAAAACAGTTTGTTACAAACGTGGAGGATGCTATTAATTCACCAGTTGACATACCATCTTCTATAAAACGTTATCAAGATGTATTACAGTACGCTCAATCCAAAGTAGACGATGTTTATGTGCCAGGACTATACATGTCTCCGAGTAATATGGAACCTAAGATCGGTCAAGTGATCGGTTATAATAATAAAATTGTTATTGCTGCCAATCAACAAAATACAGGTGTAAATTCAGATATTAACATCGAATTAATAAGGCAAACAAACACAGGCGAAACGGGAATAGTCAAGCCATAGATATCTACCAACACATCTACTAAAGCACAACCACAAGTGTCACCCCATATTACAGCTAAAAATCAACAACATATTGATGAAAAAACAGCGCTTATAGTAGGTGGAGTCGCGGCTGGTTTACTCATGATTTGGTTAAATAGTTCTTAGTGGATACGTACGACAGCCCTGCAATTGCTACGATCAGGGCCCACAAGTTTTGACTAAGCCAAGTGGTGGTCTTAGCTAATAAATTCAAGAGCCAGGAAACAACACTCCCTATTATACCGGGAAGAGCAGATGCTTTTTTATCTACTCTTTTATACCACCCCTATCACTAGGCGGTATGCCACCTCCTGTACCACCGTTTAACGCGAGAGTCAAAGTCGATATAATAAATCCCAATGCAGTTAAAATACTGGCAATGGTTATCCCCTGTTCTCTGAACAATGTTTTAATTTTATCGGCCAGTGTAGTGTCATCATTGAGGACTTGATTGATAGTTTCTCGAATTCGACTGATTTGTGAACGAAGTGCCTTTCTTTTACTAGAAGCCGCTTCAAGGCGGGACGATTTTTCGTCTTCGAAGTTATACAATCTTTCTGCAACTCGACGTCTACTGAATTAATCACCCACCTGTTCAAGTTTTGTTTTTTCATAAGCTATATGCTTGTCGAATTCGGATAGCTTGGCTATATTATTGATGAGTTCTCCCCGCATTGTTTGCATTGCCTTGTCAAGGCCTCCTAATTCCCTAATACTGAATGCCGAGGATGGTACACTGACCTAGGAGTGATCGTACCGAAGAACCTTAGTAGTCTTCGCGGAAAGTTTTTCTCGTCGTGAGTAGTCTACAAAACCTAATTCATTACGAATAAAGTTGATGCCATGTTTAGCGGCTATTGTAGACAAAGCTAGGGGCTTACGAATACGATAATGCAGAAGGTCAATATCAGGTTCGCCGTGTATTCGCAATATTCCTTTACTATCTATCATAAACTTTGAATAGTCATGACCAATTGGGCTAACATCTTTAAAGGTATCGTAATAATCATTAACGTCTGATTGTAAAAGTTCATCGTTAAGATTCGTAAAGCTGGTTTCATCAGTACCCTCTTCGATTGTACTAGTATCAGTTATGTTATCTAGATTAAAATCATCCATTTTTATATTAAACATAAGGTTACATAATTTCAATATCACAATGTCTTCACAATACGGATGCAAGTTAAACCCACAACGTAGACTTCGGGATCCATTAGGGGTCAAAGCAATTCGTCAGTCTGTAACTATAACTAATAACCCTAGTACCATCGACCAGAATCAAATGCTTCTGGTACGCTTTTCTAATCTCGGCGCACACGATGTGTTAACTCTGGGAACTGTCCGACTAGCATTTACGATTGGTTTGACTTCTACCGACGTTAACAGGGAGCCTGTTCAGAACATAGGTCGTGCTATCGTTAAGAAAATCGTGATTAAAATTAGTGGTAAAGAGGTTTTGAGTATCGACGATAGCGATGTATACTATTGTTACATGGATCTCTGGAGAACGGATAAAGAGCGGGAAAACTTACACTACCAAGGTATTTGTAATCGGAACACAATGAAACTACGTGGGGGTGCTGAAAAATGGTGATAATACCGTCGTAAAAGATCTCGCTGTTGCCAGTGCATTGGGTAACCAATTCTATATTCCGCTAGACTTTGAATTACTAGATTCCCACATGCCCTTTTATCAAGCATCCCTGGGTGATAGGTTAGAATATGAACTCACTTTTAATGACTATGGCAGAGTAATCAGAGCTGCTGAAGATGCTAGCTATTCCATTGACAATATCTCACTGGAGTATGATATGATAACAGATCCTGAATTAGCCAGACAAATTCGTAACCAGTTTACCGGAAGTTTAGCCATTTTGTACGATCGCGTGCTTTGACATCGAAAGATCACGAGGAACAAAAAAGATACAACGTGGAATATCAATCTAAGCGTCCCCACGAGATTGTTGAAGGGTATTTTAATGTTGTTCGAGGACCCCTCCGATGCATTTAAAAGAAATACCAAGAAGTTCTACAATCCCAAGATTACAAAAGTAGAATTTGCTATCGAGGGCGCTCCTAATCAACTATATAGTCAAGGAATGCTAGCGTATCAACAAGGGATGAGATTAAAAAACTTCCTTCTATAAGAAGCCCAGAAGTTAACGCGGTTGCGAAAGATCTGTCTCTCAGGGATGTATCGATGGGTGAATACCTCACCACGAAGTACGCGCTATGGCTCGGCATGTGAACCACGGACGATGACCAACTACACGGCAGTGGGAGGAGAATAGAAAATGACAGCGAGGGGGTCACTATACAGATAAGGAAGCTCCAGGAATTGGCGGGTAAATAAAACATATATTTGTACGTGATTTTCGACGTGCAACTTAATATACAGAATAGACGATTCGTGCAAGCAATCTATCAATAATCTTTTACCTAAAGAACCGGACTGCGCTATCATCTGCGGGCAAACGGGTTGTGGAAAAACAGCTTTTATTCTAGATATTTTAGGAAGTCATTATCGGGACGTTTTTGATCATATTATTATTCTGTGCCCGACTATAAGCGTTAATAAAACATACCTATCGAGAGATTGGGTAATGAATGATGATAGGGTACACAGAGTTGATCCGGGCGATCGTTTACAAGACAGTTTACGAGTATGTAACGAAAATACAAAGGAGAATCAACCCTTTTCGTAATCGACGACTGCAGCGCGAGTAAAGAACAAAAATAAAGATATGCTTTCATATTTAGCATTCTCCGGACGGCATACTCATCATAGCGTTTGGGTACTTACTCAAAAATACAACTCTGTCCTGAAAGATCTCAGAGAGCAGACCAAATGGGTAGCCCTGTTTCACTGCAGAGACCGAGATTCATTCGAGGAATGTCTATGCGAAAATGATGTTATTTATACCAAGTCCGAACGAGATAAAGTCAGAAAACTGTTAGCAGCAACGAAGCACTGTAAACACGTATTAAAAAGCGACCAACCAGCTGCTTATGCAATTGCTTAGCAAATTATAGCAAAAATATGGCAAAAATATAGCAAAAATATAGCAAAAATAGCAAAAATAGCTAAAAATAGCAAAAAATACGATAAATTGATCATCCAAGCTAGATTTTAATGTGTATGATATCGGTATGATGATTCTCAATATTGGATTAGCAATGACAACAAAAGATATGCTCATCAAACAAGAGCTTATCCCAGAAGACATAATGAAGTAATTCAACATTTGAATATTTTATATTATCGAACATGGCATCAATTGCGATGATGGTTGGTGGGGCTATTGTTAATGATCTAGCTTTTTAGGGGAGTAATTTTTTATTTTCTACTCTGAGGGACTCAAACGCTTAAGAAGTTGAAGAGGAGAGAAAACAACATAATAAAGCATTAGAACAACTCGAAGCAGCCCAGTCACAATGGACCAGGAATAGGATATTAAGATTAGATTTTATTAATTAAGAACTGCGTAAACAGGGACATTCAATTCAAACGTTTAAGGATGTTGAATCTGCCATGCATGAATACTTCCTCGTTAATGGAAAAAAACTTGACCCAATACCGAGACCAACAATAAGTCAGTTTTATACACCGTCAGAGGAACAAAAAAAACCCGAGATAGCATTCATAATTTTTGGGTTATCTGTCATCGCTATTTATAGCTACACAATAACTATGCATAAACCATGACCTAGTTAGGGCGAGTCTTATCAGCCACTATAACCTGTAAACACACTATGTCACCCTGACTGCTTATCTATAAATAGCGATGACAGCTATGACTCACCAGTGGAGATGTTAGGCTGAGCATGCATTTAGACAAATGATACTAGAAGTGTATATTTATCACAATGGTGAGAGACACATCAAGATGTAAATTCATATGCTTGGGTCGATCACAAATTTGTGGGAAGAGCTGTATGTCGGATTTTCGTGGAATCCACTCTATTGCAATTAGAAAAGGGCACATTAATTATTCGTGTTCTGTATGTGGGATTGGGGTCAAAGGTAGTTACTGTTTATGTAAGAGTCACGGTGCTGACAAGAAACTTGTTTAAAATTATTCATGAGAGGAAAATGACTGACCGAAAGGAGATAAATAGATTGGGTAGATTTCAAACCAATTAGACATTAGTTCACATGTATTTATATATCACAATGACTTATGTTGTCAGAGAGCTGAAAGCTTTGGCAAAGCAACGTGGTCTATGTGGATATTCTCGAATGAGAAAAGCTGAATTGATCGGGTTTGGAATACAACAAACCCCAGACTGTTAGAGAACTCAAAGCTCAAGCAAAAAACAATGGGCTGAGAGGTTATTCTCGAATGAAAAAAGCTGAATTGATCGCTTTACTAGATAATATTCAATCCGATGATGTTGATAAAAAACAACAAGAATAAAAATTTGTACCCACATCCACCGGCATTGGTAAATATCTAAGAGGTTGGAAGATGGATATTAATTCCAACATGGATGTTATTGATGTTAAGCCCATCATATCGAGTAAAATTAACAAGGAATTAGATGATCTACATAGTATAAAATACCAGCTGACGATTAAAATGTCATTGAGTAAAAGTAGCGCAGACGATAGCACTGAATATACAGAACCATATTTCCGGAGCAATCAAGAAGTTATAACTGAATCCGATACTATAAACACATCATTAGATACATCAATTCAGAGGATACAGGAAACTTTAGAATGCTATACTAATAGAGCTTTGGGTTGGGGTGTTGATAAAATCGATAGTTTATATTTAGATATAGGAAATTATATGCCCTTCAAAGCCATAATTAATGTAAAAAATAAATCCGATGACTGTTTAAGAATGATGATAAGATCTGCATTGTTCCCCATAGATTCTAAAATTGCAAATAGACCTTCTAGCTATCCTCAAAACGATGGACTCAACTTTGTTGGCATAGACGAACCTACACCAATATCACAAATTGATAAGGTGGAAAAGCAAAATAATTTAGCTATAAATGTTTTCGGACATTCTAAAGGAATTGTTGTACACAGGATAAGCTCCGCTCCAGAACATATTCCCAGAATCAATTCATTTCTGGTCGAAAAAGATGGAAAATATCATTATACATGGATAAAGAGTTGAAACAGGCTATTATACGATCAAACGAAACATAAGGAAAAGTAATATTTCTGCGAAAGATGCCTACATGGGTACAGCAGACAAGATCTATTAGAAGCGCATAAAGAAGACTGCAGAGGTGTTGGACAGAATGCTATCAGGATTGATATGCCTAAAAAGTGGAACAGTTTATTAAAATTTGAACATTATTGTAATCAAATGCCAGTACTGTACGTAATTTATGCCGACTTCGAAGAGCCTAACAAACCTATAGAAAATACCGAACACAATAATCAAGATAGTTTTATGTACAAAACTCAAAAACATATTCCTTGTGGGTTTGGATATATAGTTGTAAGGTATGATGGGAAATAAAACCCGCCCGTGATTTACAGAGGTCCCTAGAATATCTTCAAAATGAAGAGAGAATAATCAGGGAAAATATATCCTGTAAGAAACCCATGTGTATGACGAGGGATGATTGGAGGGCTTATAAGAAGTCAACGAGTTGACATGTTTGTAATAAGCCCCTGAATGGGGATTCTGTAAGAGATCATTGCCACGTCACGGGTAATTATCGGGGAGCCGCGCATAACGAGTGTAACTTGAAACTAAAAATGAATTCTCAAACAATAACCATCCCCGTTGTGTTTCATAACCTTAGAGGATACGATTCTCATCTCATTATGCAAGCTGTCTCAAAGACCGACGGCGGCTTAACGTGTATTCCTAATAATATGGACAAATATATATCATTCTTGTTGACTAAAACTATACATTATAAAGACAAGATGAAAAGCCAGAATAAAGCAAATTAACGGGCTTAGATTCATAGACTCCGTACAGTTTCTGTTCTCTTCCCTGGACAATTTAGCTAATGCGAACAAACCCGATGACTTTGCAATAACAAATCAATATGCTGATCGGTGCCGTCATTTGTTGCTGAGAAAAGGTGTATATCCTTACGAATATATGGATGATTGGTCTAGATTCGATGAAACTAAATTACCACCCCTTGAATCATTCTATAGTAACTTAACAGAATCTAAAATAACAGATGCTGATTATGAACACGCTCTGACAGTGTGGGATAAATTAGGTTGTAAGAATTTAGGCGATTATCACGATCTGTACTTAAAAACCGATGTACTGTTACTTGCAGATATATTCGAGGTATTTAGAAAGACATGTTTAAAACAATACAGCTTGGACCTGGCATGGTACTATTCCAGTCCCGGACTATCGTGGGATGCATTGTTGAAGAAGACCGGTGTAGAACTAAAACTACTCACCGATTATGATATTCACTTTTTTATTGAGAAAGGATTAGGAGGTGGTATATCGATGGTAGCGAAAAGGTATTCTAAGGCTAATAATAAATTAATGGAAGGATATGATCCGAGTAAACCCGACACGCACATATTATATCTCGACACCAACAATTTGTACAGATGGGCTATGAGTCAACCTTTACCCACGGGTGGTTTTGAGTGCGTTGAAGTGAATGATATCCATAATATCAATGTGAATAAAGGGTACATACTAGAAGTTGACTTGGAATATCCAAATTCGTTACATAAAGATCATAACAGTTATCTGCTAGCTCCCGAAAGATTAATGGTAAATAAAGATTGGATGTCGGAATATCAACACTCCTTGATGGGTAATACTAGGTTAGCTAACGTAGAAAAACTCGTACCAAATTTGATGGATAAGACACAATATATAGTTCACTACAGAAATCTCCAGTTATATCTATCGTTAGGTATGAAACTAAAGAAAATACACAAAGTTCTAAAGATCAAAGCCCTTATGGAGCCCTATATAAGGCTGAACACAGATTTAAGAAAGATGGCTACCAGAGAATCTATATAAGCTCATGAATAACTCAGTATTTGGTAAAACTATGGAGAATCTAAGGAAGCGTGTTGATGTTAAATTAGTCAGATCTAATGAGGAAGAAAGACTCAGGAAACTTATAGCCAGTCCGGCTTTTAACAGAAGCAAGACATTTGATAACGACTTAGCCGCACTACATATGCAGAAAAGTAATATAAAATTCAACAGACCGGTGTACGTCGGTATGAGTATTCTCGACTTGTCAAAACACTTAATGTATGAAATTTTATTACAACGAACTTAAGAAGCAATACGGCGATAGATTCGAGGTGTTGTATACCGACACAGATTCTTTGTTGATGGAAATACAAACTGAGGATGTGTATAAAGATATGGCAGAAAAAAGAGATATGTACGAAACGAGCTATTACCCAAAAGATAAGCCACTGCACAGGCGTTAAGAAGTATGTGGTAAAAAAGCATATCAAACACGAACAGTATAAAGAAGCATTATTCAACGGTAGAACATTCAAACACGAGATGAACTCTTTAAGAAGTTACAATCACAGGATATATGGATTAAGAATGAACAAGACATCATTATCCTCCTTAGATACAAAGAGATTGATAAGGATGGTGTAACTACCTATGCTTATGGTTATTTAGGGCGGTAATACTGTATCATTGGGAACTATGAGCAACTCTTCTCGTACAAATGCCCTGCCCGGTCCATCTTTAAGATAATAATAGTGAGAATAGTGAGTGAGTTTGGTTTTATGCCGCTTTTAGCAATATTCCAACAATATCATTGTACCCATGTCGGGATTAAAACCTGGGTCTTTGGCGTGATGAGCGAACACCTTAACCACTAGGCTACCCGACCACCCCTAATAAAGAATAGGCTCTCCTTCTTTCATAACCAATCGAATAATGTTATATGTCTTAAGAGACCAAATTGGATCGGTTGCGCGACGTAGGCCTCCTTCGAGTTCACCGGGCTGATATAAATATCTTATGCTTACTCTATCCGGAAGTTTTTGTTCTTTGCCTCTCCTCAGTGCTGAAGATTCGGAAGTAACGGATTTCATTTTAATCGCATCGGATGGTTTCTTCCCGATTAATTTCGTTACTTCATTATTCAGCGCTGATACAACAATCGGTTGATCTTAATCGTTCCAATTTCATTTCGATCCCATACTGATAGCCAATCAAACGTTTCGCTAATGTCCGGTTAAATCTTTCAGCGATAGCTTGACTACGGTGGGCCTCTTTTTCACCATGCCCGATTTTGCCATCGTACTTTGTTAACAGTTTAGTTACCATCCCATAAACTCGCGACCGGGATCTACTTGAAATAGCTGAGGCCATAGTAGTGGTCCGCGTTTATATATGCGACTCAGTGCATAAGCTACTTCTGTTGAATCTTTTGAGGTTAATGGCTCAGCCTCTTTGTATCGACTAGCCACATCCACTATGGTTAAAGCGTATTTATACGTTTTGCATCTTACCTTATCATGGGGAAGAAACAAGAGGTCAGCCTGATGAACTTCATTCGTTGTAAAAATATCAAACTTCTTCCTCGATATATAACGCGGTGCTGGTAAGTATATTTGCCACAACGCTTGTTTCTTTAACCAATCCTTGGCCACATCTTTAGATACCTTAGCTGCGGTGGCTAATTTTTTTATTGCTCCTATACCTTTCCAATATCCTCGTAGGCTATAGTAAATTTTATTCATTATTAATTAATATTGATGTTTCTTTTAATATGACTCATGACTATCGTTAAATCGCATCAGCGTTTACACATAAAAAATTCCCCCTGTAGTGGTGGTATAGGTATATAAATCTGGCTCCAGTGGAGTTGCGACAGAAACCCCATTACCTATACTACTAATGGCTTTATGCCTGAGTGCAAAATCGTTGTTGCTACACGTTGCAAGTTTATCGCAACGTATTAACGCATATACCTTTGGACACATGTCATTTTTCCTTCGGTGTTCTCCTTTCGAAATATGATATGAAATAAACGACGAGTGGGAGTTGTGTCTCCTACAATAAAACACTGCAAGGATAATTTAGCATGAGGGGCGCAGTCCGTATTTAATTAATGATGACTCCCTGAATAAAATCCGACCTCGGCAATGTCGGACAAGTCCATTTTATGAACTAGGGGGTTAAATCTGATATTTCCTGCGTATTACCACAATTTGCACGTCGATTACGTACCTTTTCTCCCAATGCCGATTATCATATGTCTACCATTTTGAATGCGATATCGTTCTGCCATTGCGTTTATCTACGTTTAGCTCACTAGACACTTCCCTCTAAAAAATAAGGTCGTCCTATTTACTACATAATCAAGTTGCGAGCGCATGTTCGAATCTCCAGGTATGACGTCATGAAAGAAATAAAGCACGTTTTGGTCTTCATTGTTCTTTGCCATTTACCGTTTACCTATCTTATATATAATATTAATCTTGCTTGTTAGATCCTTCTTTATCTATCTACCCATTCTACCCCGGTATCTTCACGGGTCGTACACTAGGATACTCTATACTACAGGACACTGCCTGGTGAATGTACCCTAGGACACCCTGTACTACTGGGTACTGCGTGGTGAATGTACCCTAGGACACTCTGTACTACAGGACACTGCCTGGTGAATGTACCATAGGACACTCTGTACTACAGGACACTGCCTGGTGAAAGTACCCTAGGACACTCTGTACTACTGGGTACTGCGTGGTGAATGTACCCTAGGACACTCTGTACTACAGGACACTGCATGGTGAATGTACCATAGGACACTCTGTACTACAGGACACTGCCTGGTGAATGTACCATAGGACGCTCTGTACTAAAGGACACTGCCTGGTGAAAAAACCCAAGGACACTCTGTACTACTGGGCACTGCGTGGTGAGTGTACCCTTGGACACTCTGTACTACAGGACACTGCCTGGTGAATATACCCTAGGACACTCTGTACTACAGGACACTGCGTGGCGAATGTACCGTAGGACACTCTGTAATACAGGACACTGCATGGTGAATGTACCCTAGGACACTCTGTAATACAGGACACTGCATGGTGAATGTACCATAGGACACTCTGTACTACAGGGCACTGCATGGCGAATGTACCCTAGGACACTCTGTACTACTGGGTACTGCGTGGTGAATGTACCCTAGGACACTCTGTACTACTGGGCACTGCGTGCTCAATGTACCCTAGGACACTCTGTACTACAGGACACTGCCTGCTCAATGTACCCTAGGACACTCTGTACTACAGGACACTGCCTGGTGAATGTACCATAGGACACTCTGTACTACAGGACACTGCCTGGTGAAAGTACCCTAGGACACTCTGTACTACTGGGTACTGCGTGGTGAATGTACCCTAGGACACTCTGTACTACAGGACACTGCCTGGTGAATGTACCATAGGACACTCTGTACTAAAGGACACTGCCTGGTGAAAAAACCCAAGGACACTCTGTACTACTGGGCACTGCGTGGTGAGTGTACCCTTGGACACTCTGTACTACAGGACACTGCCTGGTGAATATACCCTAGGACACTCTGTACTACAGGACACTGCGTGGCGAATGTACCCTAGGACACTCTGTACTACAGGGCACTGCCTGGTGAATGTACCCTTGGACACTCTGTAATACAGGACACTGCATGGTGAATGTACCGTAGGACACTCTGTACTACAGGGCACTGCGTGGCGAATGTACCCTAGGACACTCTGTACTACATGACACTGCATGGTGAATGTACCCTAGGACACTCTGTACTACAGGACACTGCATGGTGAATGTACCCTAGGACACTCTGTACTACAGGACACTGCATGGTGAATGTACCCTAGGACACTCTGTACTACAGGGCACTGCGTGGTGAATGTACCCTAGGACACTCTGTACTACATGACACTGCATGGTGAATGTACCCTTGGACACTCTGTACTACAGGACACTGCATGGTGAATGTACCCTAGGACACTCTGTACTACAGGACACTGCATGGTGAATGTACCGTAGGACACTCTGTACTACAGGGCACTGCGTGGTGAATGTACCCTAGGACACTCTGTACTACATGACACTGCGTGGTGAATGTATCCTAGGACACTCTGTACTACAGGACACTGCGTGGTGAATGTACCCTAGGACGTCTGTACTACAGGACACTGCCTGGTGAATGTACCCTAGGACACTCTGTAATAAAGGACACTGCCTGGTGAATGTACCCTAGGACACTCTGTAATAAAGGACACTGCCTGGTGAATGTACCCTAGGACACTCTACTGCAGAGTCCCCCTGTTGCATTTTTGTAAACTCGTGCTCCCACAGGGTGACGATCCGTTTCACCTCAGGGTGTTGGTTCAAGAGACTCAGGCGGTAGCGGGTGTCGGTATAACGTGCTCCCAACGACATGCCCAGGACGGGATGAGGTTCTCCACGTTAGGCCTTGTAACATGTCTGGCACCCATGCCAGAAACAGTCCAGGAATTCGTAGATGGTGCCTGTCGCTGGATCGTAGCCATCCACACTGTACCGATGTTGACCCTCTCTACAAGTGAACTCTTTTTCACCTCAATTCCTGGCGTGCTGGAGGCGCAGATGGGAGTCCGTTTCCATCAGATAATTGAACCAGTGCATACAGGCTTGGGAATAATTTCTCTTGGGTTGGTAACCTTGAGGTGGAAGAATGGCGATGGTATTGGGTTTCAGGTCGTGTTTTCGGAAGGATTTCATGGTGAACGCAGCAGCTGTCATCTCTTCTACAAAGGGATCCATGCAAACCGAGTTGATGGCGTTCTGTCGGAAGTCAGTCCTCGTCTCAAAATGTCCACATCGCTCTGGCAGTAGGCTAAAAGTTCTCCTTGCAAGTCAAACAAGGCTCCTTCTTGTACTTTTTGGGTATGCCACTGGAGGAAGACTGTGCGTTCCGCGGGAGACATGCCATCGGGATCGTACATGACGGCTGGTGGACAAGGACCTCTGTAGGTCTGGTTGTCTTTGGTATTGAAAAAGTGCGGAAAATACCCTTTCTTCAGTTCTTTCAGCCCAAAGCCCTTTGGAAATGCTTTCAGTGGGTAGGGTATGAAATTTAAGCTGTCTTCGAAACACAACCGTCCCAGGGTCACCTGTAAAATTTGTTGTCCATTTCGAATCTTGGTGGGGAGTTTCACCAGAAAGGGGTACAGGCCCTTCAGGATCAAGTGTAAATCATCGGATCGTGCATTATGTGCCATCACATAAATGCGGTCGTCCTTCTGGACTGTTGTGGTGGTGGTGGTGTTCTTGTTCTTTGTCTTCTCTGTCTTCCCCTTTTCCTCCTCCAAGGGGTGGGCGCGTCCACTTCCATGGCATCTCCCCCCTGCAAGTGCTTTCTTGAGGGGGTTCCATCCCGTTTTCTTTTCCCAAGGTGTGCTGTTGTCCCCTTGCGTGTGCTGCCCTCCTCTTCCTCTTGGTTCTTCTTCTTGGGTTTTTCAGCTAGCGTGGTCAACAACACACACACACATCATGTCGCGTGGTGGGGCCTCGAAACACGATCTCACGGCTGGGACCATACCCTTCTTCTCGCCATGGACAGTGTTCGCACAAGTCCTTGCTCACTTCACCGATGCATCGAACACATCCTAACTGCACCACGCACAAATTTGGAATATGCTCTCCCATGTCTTGCATGCATTCAAAATCATAGAACACGTATTTGACGTTGTCTCGTATGTGATGTTGTTCCTCTTTCCCCTCTTTCCCCTCCTCCTCTTTCTCCCCATCCTCATCCTCGTTTTCTTCACGGAGAGGTGTCATGTAACAGCGATGATCTGGGGTCATGGGTTCTCGGCACACCAAGCAGGGATGTTCTTCATCTGAGCACTCGTGGGGAACTATGGGGGTCTCCAAGACGCGGACCAGCTGAAAAAAGGTTGGGCACCTGTGAATCGATTGACAGGTGCTGGGTTTTCCCTCTGACGGGGACTGGAGATCTTGGGTGTAACACTGTTGATTTGGGAACCAGCATTGACATGTCAAGCAAGGGATCCAATGCTCTTCCTTGGGTCCGCAATAGCTAGAGTGGAGGCAGCGGTGGCAGCGGTGGCAGCAGTATTGCTTGGTTCAGGGATGGGTTTCGGGATGGTTGTAATGTTGGTCACAGCGTTCGCGGTAATGATTAGACGCATAAAAAGCTGTCATGGAAGTGATGACATCGTAGTGCTCATCATGATGGTATAAATGCAAAACGGTGGCGTTGGGTGGAGCCTCATCACACTGTCCAACAGTCTCTGGTCCACCTCTTGAATGTAGACTTTCAGTTGATAATTCAGGTGGGCCAAGGCGAGTCCCACGCGTGCTAGGTCACCCAGGCCCTGACCGGAACCTTCAGGCAGGCCAAGGCGTCGAAACAAGTCCCGTGCCCGTATGCCTTGACCGTCGACGTGATCCGTTCTCGTCAGTCTCATTCGCTGGTTGGTCCATTCTTGGGTCAGAGGGTGGGGCTTCTGGGCATAATGCTGTACAATGGCCTTTTTGCGTGTTAAAAAGGCTTCAAGTCCAATCACGTTTTTCAGTCGGGGACCGCCACTGCCTGATCCCAACCTGTCGGGATCTGCTACGTGTACTAAAGTCACAACCATGGTGGCATCGATGTTCAGGGCTTTGTTGGACTGTTGGACCTTTCCCACGGCATGCAAAATATCTTTGGAGATCTTCAAAGCGACGAAAGGGAAGTGTTCAAAGCGGGATGATCGATACCTAGACCAATACGATCTCCCTTCTGGCCTGACATCTGTTGATAAAAGTCATCGGTCACCCTGTCAAATAAAGCCGGCAGTTCAATGGGAACGCGGTCCGGTGGTACGGTGTCCAAGTAGTCTGGGTTGAAAGTCAAACGATACGTATGGTTAGCAGTTCTTAATCGTCTGGAGCGTGTGGTGTCTTTCCTCTCCAAACGAAAGGGCATACTTTGGTTGCTCGTCATGATAGCTATGCGTGTCTAATGAACGTCTGTACTATAAGATTTATAAACAACTCTTCCTCTTCCAACAGGATCGAAATCTGACCAATCAGAAGCCTGGGTTGATGGCCAATCAGAAGACAGCACCGACCAATCAGAAGACAGCGTCCGAGACGAGTTGTGCTTTCTCTCCCATGGTAAAATCCATTTCCTATGGAAAAGAAACACAAGAGTCGGGTCGTTTTAGAAAACCGAGGTGCAGGCCAGGCACCGGAATGGACCAATCAGTGCGTTGCATTTTGGACCAACCAGGAAGCAGCCATTTTCGATCCGGTTCTTCTCCTATAAAACAAGAGAACAACCACTCGAGTGGGTCAGTGTCACTTGTGATAAAAAAATAAATCATCATCATCATCGCATCAAGAATGGCTGAGACAAAGAAGAGTTGTACGACGACACGTGACGGAGACCTGGTGACGGATAGTGCAGATACTCGTGCATGTTGGAGTAAGTGTATGGATGCTGAGGATGGGATGTCAACACTCAGTAACACGCCATCGCCCTATTATCTATGCTTTGAAAGAAGGATCGCTTCGTTTGAGACGTGGCCGACGCAAATGAATCAGACAGCTGAAGAGATGGCCCATGCGGGCTTTGTCTACACTCAGGGTGCCGATGGCGTGTACTGTTTCCAATGTGGCGTGCGGCTGAGACGATATGCGCCCCACGACGATCATTGGGTGGAACACCACAAGTGGTCCCCACACTGTGACTACCTCAAACTAACCGGTCTGGTCAAACACAAGAAGAAGCTACAGCTACACTACCACTGCGAGGAGAATGTGAATCAGAGGAACACGAATGGCGTAGCATGACTGGCTGCCTAGGAGGGCATTTCCCGTTTCCTGTGTTCCTGTTCAAGTTCCCGTTCAAGTTCCTGTTCATTACTATAACCGTTTCCCGTTACCAACAAGTTTTTTTCTTTGTTGGACCCACAAGTGGTGCCACGTAGGACACCCAGATGACATACCCAGATGGCAGCAAGTACCGCTTCGACGATCCTTGTCTTGCCATAAGATTGGACATGATGTTTCTTCTTGGACAGCAGCAGAAAAGATTTTCTTCCCCAAAACGGCCCTTTTCAGGGCCACCCATCTCACCCAAAAGACAACTTTCATCCTTTGCTTTGCCAACCCAAACAACAACAATCCAAAACAAAGAACCCACACCCTCCCCCTCGGCCTCTTGGAGGCACACGCCTACGCCTACGCCTACGCCTGACACCACCACCATTGAACGTCTTAAAATAAATACATATATATATATACATATATATAAATAGAGACACGTAGTACATCACGTTTGCATGGAGACACGAGTCAAACATCACGTGTGCATGAAAACACGTGTAACAGTACGTCTGTAGACCTACACGAGGGTTAACACCTCGGTATAATGAATAATAATAAGAATAATCCTATGGATCAACGTCATCATCCTATGGATCAACGTCTGTTTGAAGACACACACGACACTACGTTTGCATGAAGACACGGGTGAAACACTACGTATGTCTATCGATCTTTCTCCATCCATCTAAATACTAAATAAATGTTTGTAGACACACACACACATGACACTACGCTTTTGCATAAAGACACGCGTGAAACATCACGTTTGCCTGTCAACATGACGTACATCACGTATGCATGGCATAACAATCCTATGGATCAACGTCAACGTCTGTTTGAAGACACACACACACACATGACATCCCGATTTGCATGGGGTGACACATCGTACATCACGTAGGCATCCCCACATCACGTCATCATAGGTCACGTGACCCTCTCGACCAATCAGAAGCCAGGAGCGGTTCTATACCGATGCTACTATCTACTCACGTATGTAACGAGATCATCCAACATACTGCAAGTACCCTCATGTCGCACGGAAACATATAGAAAATCATATTTGCCATCATCAGTACAGGATTGGAATATGTTGGATGACACGTTATGGTGTCCTGAATCTTTAATTCAATTTAAAAAGAATCACGAAAAATGCATCAGCAATGTACATCCTATATTTCAGTGTTATGGTTCTAGTAAAAACCAAATCACCCACAGTGGAATGACCCAATTGCAGTGACCTAAAAGGACATAGCGTAAAACCCAACTCACTCACTAAATGGACATAAGTTTGATCGTTTTGTTGTTACTGATCCTATGTATAGTTGTGGTCATTACGACGAAGACAGTCTCCATTATTTATTTCAATGTAAAGGATATACGGATATAAGATTAAATTGTTTCTTTTATATAAAAGGTTATGATATTAAAACCATGTTGTTTGGAAATATAACTCTGTCATCTGAAACAAATATTAGACTAAGAGAATCTGTTCATGGATATTTTACCCTAACCAAACCCTTTGAAAGCCTTTAAAGTATATTTACCATTTTTTTTGTACATTTATATATAAATTGGACATTGAACATTTGATCATCCACTGTGATTTAGTACATAAATATTTTTGTATCGGAGAGGTCTTTAAATAGGCATTGCGCCCGTTGACCAATCCATTTTTCAGAAAATTAACTGTTTAAAACAAACTAAGCAGATTATATTATTATAAACGTTGCTGAGAGTATCTTCCCAGCAGAGAATATTTTTTTTATTTAAACTGCGACACTAATACGCTTCCTTTGTTGACCAGTATTTACACATTTTCACACTGGGCGGTCGGGTAGCCTTGTGGTTAAAGTGTTCGCTCGTCACGCCGAAGACCCGGGTTCGATTCCCGACATGGGTACAATGTGTGAAGCCCATTTCTGGTGTCCCCCGCCGTGATATTGCTGGAATATTGCTAAAAGCGGCGTAAAACCATACTCACTCACTCATTTTCACACTTCTTTACAGCTCCGGACCGGACAGAACACCAGACATTCAAGGTAAAGATGCGCAAAGAATTACCTTCAAGTCACAGATAAAAAAAGCTACCTCTCTCTTCTTGTTCTTGTTATATTTTGAACAAAATAAAAAGGTCGAGAATAACTACACTGAATTTCTGTGGTTGGCCTGTTATCGGAATCTTCAAAAGTTGCATAAGGGATTGGGCACTGACATTTTCACACCATCAGAACATGGACTGCAGTGATCCCAATCCTAAGCAATATATTCTTCATACGACTCCACGATGGTCTAACGCTTCAGCGTCACGTTCATTCCACAAGGATTGGAACACACTTATGGGGTTAATTAAGTTACCAAATCATACTTTGCAAGTATCCTGATACTGGGACACAGTATAATCACACACCAGGACAGCCAAACATTCATTCGTTATGATACTAAACCAGGGCAGCTAGGCCGCAGAATGAGTATCGTGGTACACCAGGACAGCCAGACTACAGCTTGGGTACGACACTACACCACGACAACCAGGCCATGGGTCGGGTATAATTCTACACCAGGACAGCCGGGCCATGGGTCGGGTACAATCCTACATCAGTACAACTAGGCCGTGGCTTGGGCATTATCCTACATCAGGACAGCCAAGCCGTGGTTTGGGTATGATACTACAACAGGACAGCCAGGCTGTGGGTTGGGTATTCTACACCAGGACAGCCATGGGTCTGGTATGATGCTACACCAGGACAACCAGGCCGTGTTTTGAGTATGATCCTACACCAGGACAGCCAGGCCGTGGGTCGGGTATAGTTTTACACCAGGACAGCCAGGCCATGGTTTGAGTATGATCCTACACCAGGACAGTCAGGTCGTGGTTCGGGTATGATCCTACACCAGGACAGCCAGGCCATGGGTCGGGGTGATCCTGCACCCGGACAGCCAGGCCATGGTTTGAGTATGATCCTACACCAGGACAGCCAGACCATGGTTTGAGTATGATCCTACACCAGGACAGCCAGGTCGAGGTTCGGGTATGATCCTACACCAGGACAGCAAGGCCATGGTTTTAGTATGATGCTACACCAGGACATCCAGGCCATGGGTTGGGTATAATTCTACACTAGGACAGCCAGGCCTTGGGTCGGGTATGATGCTAAACCAGGACAGCCAGGCCGTGGTTCGGGTATGATGCTACACCAGGACAGCCAAGCCATGGGTCGGGTATGATCCTACACCAGGACAGACAGGCCGTGGTTCGGGTATGATGCTACACCAGGACAGCCAAGCCATGGGTCGGGTATGATCCTACACCAGGACAGTCAGGCCATGGGTCGGGTATGATGCTACACCAGGACAGGCAGGCCATGGGTCAGGCATCATGCTACACCAGGACAGGCAGGCCGTGGATCAGGCATCATGCTACACCAGGACAGGCAGGCCATGGGTCAGGCATCGTGCTACACCAGGACAGGCAGGCCATGGATCAGGCATCGTGCTACACCAGGACAGGCAGGCCATGGATCAGTCATCATGCTACACCAGGACAGGCAGGCCATGGATCAGTCATCATGCTACACCAGGACAGGCAGGCCATGGATCATGCATCGTGCTACACCAGGACAGGCAGGCCATGGATCAGGCATCGTGCTACACCAGGACAGGCAGGCCATGGATCAGGCATCATGCTACACCAGGACAGGCAGGCCATGGATCAGGCATCATGCTACACCAGGATAGGCAGGCCATGGGTCAGGCACCATGCTACACCAGGATAGGCAGGCCATGGATCAGTCATCATGCTACACCAGGACAGGCAGGCCATGGATCAGTCATCATGCTACACCAGGACAGGCAGGCCATGGATCAGTCATCATGCTACACCAGGACAGGCAGGCCATGGATCAGTCATCATGCTACACCAGGACAGGCAGGCCATGGGTCAGGCATCATGCTACACCAGGACAGGCAGGCCATGGATCAGTCATCATGCTACACCAGGACAGGCAGGCCATGGGTCAGGTATGATGCTACACCAGGACAGGCAGGCCATGGATCAGGTATGATGCTACACCAGGACAGGCAGGCCATGGATCAGTCATCATGCTACACCAGGACAGGCAGGCCATGGGTCAGGTATGATGTTACACCAGGACAGGCAGACCATGGGTCAGGTATGATGCTACACCAGGACAGGCAGGCCATGGATCATGCATCGTGCTTCACCACGCCATGGGTCGGGTACACATGCTGTAGTGTCACCTGGCCTTGTCAGAACATCTGCTGTTGACATGTTTGATAAGATAATTGTTTATCTTCTGTGAAGGTCGGAATGATCCAAGTACACAAACTACAATATTCTGCAATTTTAGCATTCTCGATCATACAGCTGCGTGCATGTTACGTGCGTGTCTGCTCGTACCGGTGTGGACTAATGCTGCTTTTATAGTGCTAGCCCACTGAGATACCATATTGCAGTTGAAGCTGAGACTAACCACCCAATCAGTCAAGTTGCATCTTATGACAAACGTAGGATGTGGATGTCAAGTTTGCAATATGGTCACCTGCTATGACAAGCAGTGGGGTGCTGGTCACACAGTGATATGTACCAAGTGAGGTTAGCTAAGTGCTAATACTCGTGTCAAGCACATGTACATATTCTACACTAAGAAGAATATCATGTAATAAATATAATTTATTGTTCAAATACATGCATATACAATTTCCAGATATTAAGCATGGAGAAAAAACCAGTTTTGTCATAAACATGTCCCAAATCAATTGCACCAATACACCATTAGCACAAATACATCATTAGCACATCATACCATTACCAAGGCAAACAAAAGGAATTTTGTTGAAAAAGTCAACCGATTAACATGATTAAAGAAATTCAGTTTTCTGCAGGTCTCAATGAACAACATCCAACATGGCCAAAGAAAGAATCCAACATGTATAGTGTAGGCCTGTAGTTGTATCTGAACCAACACCCAGTACAGCCAGACACAATTTCAAATACAAATCGTGCAGAAGTTCCCACTTCTATATCACTTCCCAAATCTGTATGAGTTCACTTATGTATTGCAATACCATATTGGATCATTTTCTTTGTACGACGTAGACACTTCATATAACTTACTGATATACATAAAAGTGCAAATACCATGAATACTGAATGGTCACCAATGTTAATTCACATTATAAACAAAGAAAAGAAAATCTTCCAGAGGCACATGGGTTAACTGACTCTAAAAGTCTAGTTTCCACCCTTGCCGAACTAGGCTGGAAATTCTGGGCTCCATTGTAGCGCCATTGGTGGCTATTATGAGTTATGTCCCTTCCATTGACCAATCAGATTCCACCTCTCATATCACTTGCATTTGCTTCTAACAAAATGTCGGCACCCAGTCAAGATGATCGGATTGATAATCAAAATCTATATTGTGATAAAACGGATCTTACTTCACGAAGTGCACCAAATCCCATGAGGACCTTGATTAAACAAATGAAAAGGTTTTGAAAGTATCTGTTGACGCCGAGTTGGTGGTACACATGCTTTGCAACTCCAGCAATTAAACGAAATCTGCACGGCAGTTTACGAACCGGATGTTGATTTCGTTACACAATTTTGATTGGACTATGCATAGGCTTGTTAGTCCAGTCAAAATATAACTCTTTAATTCCAGCTTAGTTTGGCAAGCTTAGTTCGGCAAGGGTCAGCTAATTCCCTTGCCTCGGGAAGATGTGAAAACAGAGACAGGAAGCACGTCTATCTGTAGGGAGAGAAACGACACAGTCTAAGTTGTCAGAACACCACCTCAGACTCAGCAGCAGTAAACATGTATCTGACATTCCACCAGCTCTGAGAAGATCATAAAAGCCACAGTGGTGTGTATCACAGAATATAGGTACAGTCTGCGTCTCTTTTGTTTGTTTGTTTGTTGTTTAACACTCAGCAATATTCCAGCTTTATGACAGCAGTCTGTAAATAGTCGAGTCTGGACCAGACAATCCAGTGATAGATATCATGAGTATCGATCAGCGCAATTGGGATATGATGGCATGCATCAACCAAGTCAGCAAGCCTGACCACCCAATCCAGTTAGTCGCCTCTGACATCAAGCATGGGTTGCTGAAGACCAATTCTAACCAGGATCTTAACAGGCCTCTGCGCCTCTAGTACAATGTAGTCTAAAGCCTGAGTCTAGTTAAAGTTAATTAATTTTCATCAAAGGCACTGTAAATTAAATCGACTTTGTCAGACACACGTTTGCAACCAGTATGAGAGAATTCTTTCCCTGAATTCAGCTTGAAAAATGACATTTCTTGAACAACATCGGCTACAGCCTTTCTGTCCACATTCAGACCTTTTTTAACTATGTCCCTTTTAATACATTGCACAGTATGTCGCTTTTCTAACGGCAAGAAAGGGACTAAGACATCTATCACTTTCTGTGGAACAAATTCTGTATACCAGAGTGGCTTCTTTGTATGAAACACCTGAGAAAAGTCGTCAATTGCAATGTCATCTCTGTGACGACCAGCTGACAGCAATTGAAATACATGCTTGTTAATTTCAGCCCCTTTGGAATTGCTGAGCAAGAGAAATATCACAGGTGTGTCAGTTGCATTTTGATTGACAATCCTGTTGACAGATTCATTCAATCCTTGAAGAACACCATTCGATGCTTTGTCCATTTCATCAAATATCACAAAATTGACGTAACATCGAGTGATGTTTGTTTCAATCCATTCTGGAATTTGTTGAGCATAAACATCGTCTTGGGAGTCGTGAGGAAAATGAAGTGGAACTAACAGCTTGTTTACTGTTGTGTACGAAAAGAAATCAGACACAATTTTACTGACATAATTCTTTCCAACGCCAGTCCATCCATGAATGGATATCACAAGAGGTTTCGGTGCTGATCTTTGGTGAACTTCTTTCAAATATCTGTCAATGAGGTCAGGTATGATCTCTGTTGCAAGATGCTGTCCATACACATTTGACCTCAAATCTGTCTTGAGGGTATTGACATCAAAGTTGGCAAAGGTTGAGCAAGTTGACTGAATCACTTTTAAAGCGTACAATGAAAGACAAACGCCAACAAAGATGTTGAACACTAAGAAGGACTTCAATGTCACTTTATGACTTTTAGATGAAGGATCTGATGTAGTGTGGGGTGTGTGATGGGGTGTTTTTCTTCGCTTGGCAGTGGAAGGTTTGCATAGAGAACGAAGGGGACTGGCACTGTGAGCTTTTTGGACGTTTTCTGAAAGTCTTGGCATTTTTGGCGGAGGCAGCGAAGTGTGTTTGCCCTTTCTATCACTCTTTGGTTCCAGAGACAACCGTTTTGGACTTGATCGTGCCGGTGAGCAGAAAGGCATGCTGTGTCGTTTAGACAGTCCGTGACTCTCCGAGCAATATGTTTCCTTTTTATTAATTCCATTTCCCAAAACTGTATCATGATCAATTAATCCACTATTCATACCAGGTTCTGAATTATCTGTAGATGCTTTTGAGATCAACCCCCCAAAAAAGGAAGCCACTGATCCTGACATGTTCCCTGATGAACATGGATTCATGTTCTGAGCAATGTCTTGGAACCTAGGAATAGAGTTAGTTACCATGGTAACCTGTCTATCATCCTCCCCATCTGAAAAAGCTTCCATGCTCTTTTCACTCTCCTTTGGAGATAGCACCTGCTGTGCACGGAATCCGGAGAATGAATTCATAGCAGAAAAGACATTCCTGCATTTACTCCATCTTGATTCTGGAGTTTGTAAGTTTGACTGGAACTGGTCCTCAAAATTGTCTTGAGTTACCATGGCAACGGGTTGAGGGACTAGGGGGTTGTTTGGCTGAGTGTTAGAAGAAACTGGGCTCCTCCTAAAAGCAGTGATGGTGCTGATGTAGGAGACAGCTCTCTGACAAGATTCCCAGCCTGAGTGCTGCATAGGGGAATGTGGAGAGGTGACATCTGGGTCGCTGTCACAGTCCATGGACTCCATGGCGTCCTCAGCCCTCCTGTCAACTCAGGTCTGAAATAATACACTTTGCATAAGAACAAATTCATGTAACAACATGCCGCTGGGGATATATTCTAACCCAAAATATCTACAACCAATCTCATCAAAATTAAATATTTCACTCACATATGACGTCTCTGGGTGAAGATCTGACAACACTTCCATGAGGTTGCGTCAGGTGAACTTTCTGATCAGTCAATCAGCGTCACAGCTTCTAAATTCTCAGTTAGAGAGATATAAGCATTCAAACAGATCAGTATCTGATTTTTGTATTTCAAAACAGAACTTAACAAGAAGTTCCGAATGTAAATAATCAGCACTGCACCTGTTGTTTCCAAGTGCTATGTCATCTATACCCAAACCTGAGTTCCATTGAAGGAATATTACCTTCTTTGGGTTTTTTCTATTGCTAAATTCAAAATTTCTGAAATAGGTGGTACAGAAAAAAGGCTGAATGTTTCAGAAAGCGGTCAGATTGGTTAAAAACCCACACATCCTGGTCAAAGTTTGTTCAAGGTTAACTTGATGAGACCTCATATAAAGGTGTTCTCGGATCTTGACACAGTGAGGCCACGAATGATGTTTGTAAGATCAGTGATCATCAATACATTCGACATCAGACAGCGTGGACATCGCTTCTTGACACAATCTCGACCTGGACCAGTGTCATATGTTTCTGTTTCAGTCATTGGAATGTGAAACTTACCTGGAATTATGAGAACAAGAAGAAGGAAATTAAACAGCCAAATACTAATGAATACGTAGATAGAAATTTAGAACAATCGTCGCCTTTTCAATCAGCTGATCATAACATTCAAGACTTAGTATCATACCATATGCTACCAGAGACCATATATCAGGGTCTCTGACACTACCAATAGTAGATAGAGTTCTTGACAGATATGAAAGTTTACGTACGACAATTCTCCAAATGTGAATGTAAGTGTTGGATATACGTGTATGTATTTCATTAGCTCATCATTGCGATAAGCAACACTTTTCGATGTTTCATCACATGCGTTGAAAGTGACGGGAAAATATCATCCAATGAAATGTCGTGACACATTTTCCACGGAAGTCTGTGCTTAACCAATGGAAACTCACGAACAATGATAGGGTAAACATATTTGATAGAAATAATCACCACCCCTTATGATCGTGAATCGAATAGAAAACAACGTTAAAAAGTAAGGAAAACAGTCGCCATAAGTACAAAAACAAAAATAACGTTGTTACAGATACGAACCCAGGAACATATATAATCAGTGATCTTAGTTTACAACAAAGAAATGTATATCTTTAGAAAAATCACCCTTTTATTTAACGCTTTAATAAAAACAAAAATTGAAAACAAAAATGTCATATTTCGGTATTCATTTCCCCAAAAATCTAGACTTGCCAAGCATTATAGACTTGCATTGCTTATTTGTATCAGGCTCTGAAAGACAGACAATGTGGGCCTCAAAGCCTGGTGTTCGTTTAAAGGTTGTGTGCGAAACATAATTCTTTCTTGAGGTAAGTACTGGAACTTGTGTTGTGTATAGAAACGGCGTCAAAATGGCGGACGATGGGCCCATTTTTGACATTTTCTCCAACAAAAGTTCCATTAAAATGAATGTACGGAACTGTCATTACATATGATTCTTCAGGTATTTTTAGGAAACATCTATTTGTTAATTGCAAATGGTATCCATGTCTCAGAAACATCGATAAATGAAGTGAAATGGTTATTTTCAATGTAACGTTTCAGAAATAAAATAGAAGTAGTGTTTGACCATTTTTTTACGTTTAGTCACTGTACAATCTAGGTGACAAGTAATTAGATATGTTCCTTTTAACCATTTTTTAATATAATTTGAAGCACCTCCGTAAAATACATTTGCTTTTGTTAAACGAGGATCAGTCGCGTCTACGGCGATTTATTACACTGACACTATCATCACTATGGCATTGAATTGATTAATGATCTAGATTGATGTTGCTTTTTTCAAATATTTATATCTACATTTATGCTGTAGTAGGTAAATGGGATATCTATCCACCTGTTGGACCCTTGGTAGCCCTACAACCCTAGCTAATATGTACTGCTTTACTATCCAACATTCACATCACAAATCTCTTGTAGGATACTAGTCACAAAGAATGAAAAGAGAAAGAACTTGTTCTTGTTTTCAATCTGATATTTCACTGGTCTGTTTTGACTTACAGTGGTATGTATGACCGACGGCATCTGTAAATAATCAAGTCTTGACCAGACAATACAGTAATTGACATCACGAACATCGATCAACGCAAATGGAATGTGATGACATGCATCACCCAAGTCAGCCAGCCTGACCTCTTGATTCTGTTAGTCGCCTCTTACAACAAGCATAGTCGCCTTTCACAGCAAGCATGAGGGCAGTAGGGTAGCCTATTGGCTAAAGCGTTCGCTTGTCACGCCGAAGACCCGGGTTTGATTCCCCAAATAGGTACAATATGTGAAGTTCAATTCTGGTGTCCCCCGCCATGATATTGCTTGAAAATTGCTAAAAGTGGCGTAAAACCATACTCACTCACTATGTATGGAACATCTTTAAATACTGGTTTCTCTTTATAGAGCTCTTATGCCAAAAAAGCCTTTCAAACCTACCCATCTGTGTATCATTTCTTTGTGGTAATATCACATGCTGCACTGGAGTATCTGTGTTTCAGACTTGAGTCGTCATTACACATGCTTGTCATAGCAGCCAGCTTTCCATCTTAGATATCTCCAGGGCTAGCATTTAGGTACATCTGCACTCACCCCTGGATCTATTCCTGTGGTTCGTGCGATCTCAAATTACCTGCCCTTGACTTTCATGAGCCAACTTTACTTGCTGTGCTACTTAGACTAACGGACCAATCAGAATGTGAGTTACAAACCCACCTCAATGTTGGGTGGTGATATCAACAACATGGCGGCCAGTCCCATTGACTACGATAGAGTCTGCAAATAATTCAGAGTTTGCAAATAATTCACCATTGAAAATTGCCTGACACACTAAACAAAACCCTAAAACATCTTTTTTATTGAAAGGATATCTTCATGTACATTAAAACAGGCGGCAGCAGATCCCTTACCCTTTTCCTTTTTCCGTATTTTGATGTTTGATTGTCATACATATATTGTTGTACATACTTTCATCCACTGGGTATCCTAGCTCAGATTCAGTTATTTACAGGCCGCACTGATATTGCAGGAGTTTTAACTATTGACTCGCTGTCTCAAAAAGATTTCTTGATGAAATGTTTTTACTTATTTTTGTCAATACTACTTTCTATATCATGGGAGTGTTTAGATAGGCCAGACAAATCAGTGGTCATCGATGTATATGGACCAGGTCACTCATTTTAATCAACCAATCCACATTTAGTTGGCACTTATGGCAAGCATAAGGTAGTTTATCATACGTCAATATCAGAATGATGAGATGTGATTGGTCCATGTGGTCTTCATTAAATATGATGTATCCTGCCTTGGAGGGAAAAAAAGTTTTTAGTTGGGGAATAAATCCCTTATACCCCGCCATGAGCGAGTCAAGCTGCACATGGATTTCTGAGAGGCAGAATATATCCCTTATATCCCACTTTCAAGCAAAAAGCAACATGCTTTTTCTGAGTCTTGAAAGTCACGTGACAAGTTAACCACAGCTTATTTGAACAGCTGTTCTCTATCAATTTTGAATTTGTTTTAATTTTTTTACAATGTCGTATTAAAACATGTTGGTAAGATACATTGGTTGTAGCAGTATCACAAGGGGTACAAGTGTTTTTTTGTGTCCCTCGTTAGGTTTCATACCCCTCGCCTCTTGCACGTGGTATAAAACCCAACGCAGGACGCACAAAACCCCATGTACCCTGATGATACTGTTACAACTTACAGTGGACATGTTCTGAGTTTGAATCCCTGGCATCAATGTATCTAGAGTAATCAGTATATGTTTGTATTTCAGATCGGTGGTACTGTGAAATCAATGCAGTAAGACATACAAGAGATGCAGTGACGCCCTGATTGCACTATGGAGCTGCGACTACCAACCACACACTTCAGTTCACCTCTACTTGGGAGTTACAGCTTGCCCAGTCTTGCTGAAGGCAGTGAAGCTATCAGCGAGGCAGAGGAAATCCATGAGGTAGGACCCCAAAGATATGTTTCTAGTGTCAAAACAATCTCATTAAAATCAGATCTTAGTTCTCGCTATCGCTAAACAAAGATCTGAGGACATCAGAATGACCTTTGATCCCAACCATCAAGGCGTCGCTTACCAGATCATGGAAGTGACAGTCAGAATGTGTCTATTGTCTATTGTCTATCTCTCGCTTCCGTAGAATAAACATTTAAACAGAGGAGGAGTTGCACAGTACGTGGGAAGCACTGCCATACAATCGCAACCATATATAAGACATTCCGGAATGTTCGTTTTTCGTTTCAATTTTTTTATCGAGAACTCTGTCAACACATTTTTCAAGCGTAGTCTGAAATGGAAATCGCGAGGTTGAAGCGAGTGCCGTAAATCCCGAGAAAGCTGCTTTCTAATTGGCTGATGTCGACTTTTTGTTAGTTGTTTCAATGGTCCGTCAATCTTTGCGAAGGGTCGTTCTGACGTGACCTGTAATGGGATGTCCTCCGATCTTTGTTTAGCGGCAGCGAGAACTTAGATCTGATTTTAATGAGATTGGTATCAAAACTGCCTTAATATGAACCCCCCCAATGATCTATGATTTTTTCAATTGCACCAAAGTTATCATCAGCATGGTATCGTCAATTTAAATTGACTCATTTTTAGTGAAAGTGAGAAGAAAATAAGGTACAAAAGTCAATGTTTAATTGTAACATGATTATTATCCACAGGTGAAGTCCCTTCAAGAAAAAGGTAACAAGGCCGCGAGGGCCAAAGACCACTCTGAAGCCCTGAGGTACTTCAGTGAGGCACTGGACATTGACCAGGGCAATGTGGGTGTCCTGCATGACCGCTCCCTGGTCCTGCTGCAGATGGGCAGGTACAACGAGGCCAGGGTGGATGCGGAGGCGGTCATCATGATGAGTCCTGGGTACTCACAGGTGGGTCTGATAGTGTCGACTCCTGATGTAGTGAGTCCATTTGAATGTCACAATCTTATTCTTTGTGCAACCTTTTTTCAGTTTTGTGAACACTCCCATGAAATATGTTTCTTAAATGTTAGCATTGGATGAGGGAAATAAACTTACTAGACTTATCAAACTGTGGGTCCACTTGACTGCACAAATGTGAATCATTCAGATATTCTGATTTAAGTAATTACATACTATCACATTGAGATTACCATTTACTTCCTTTATTTAAAAAAACAACTCACACTAAGTTTTTTCATGTATGTCCAATGAAGGACTTATTTTAGAATTGGCAGAGACAGGTTGTCAGAGAGGCCTACATTACCATTTTGGCAGGATCATGATGATATTTCGAAATTGATTCCGCGAATAGTGAAATTTATTACTCATTTTGTAATAAATATCGCCAGTAACACAGAGTAGTTACTGTCCTTGCTAATATCAGTTAAAAATCAATTAATAATCACTTGTTTTTGTTTGCGAACATTTAAAGATTTTAATGTATTTTTGTGATAAAAGTATCAGCAGTCAATTGTACTAATAGTGATTACTAATCTTTTGCAAAATTACCCCAAAATATCTAATTCAATTGCCACAGTTGGGGATGGCTTCTCTGAATTATTTCTATATCTAGCAGTGGTTTTAATGGGCTCTATAACATGGTAGTCTTACGAGTAGGGAGGGCATGGTTTAGAATAAGCTGTCTACTCTGTAATCTGTAAGTATTGACAAATAAAGCTGGTTACAGTGATGGACCCAACTGTATGTACCTGGTTACAGAGATTGACCCAGCTGTATGTACCTGGTTACTGAGATTGACCCAGCTGTATGTACCTGGTTACAGTTATTGATCTAGCTGTATGTACCTGGTTACAGAGATTGACCCAGCTGTATGTACCTGGTTACAGAGATTGACCCAGCTGTATGTACCTGGTTACAGTTATTGACCCAGCTGTATGTACCTGGTTACAGAGATTGACCCAGCTGTATGTACCTGGTTACAGAGATTGACCCAGCTGTATGTACCTGGTTACAGTGATTGACCCAACTGTATGTACCTGGTTACAGTTATTGACCCAGCTGTATGTACCTGGTTACAGTTATTGACCCAGCTGTATGTACCTGGTTACAGAAATTGACCCAGCTGTATGTACCTGGTTACAGAGATTGACCCAGCTGTATGTACCTGGTAACAGAGATTGACCCAGCTGTATGTACCTGGTAACAGTTATTGACCTAGATGTATGTACCTGGTAACAGTTATTGACCCAGCTGTATGTACCTGGTTACAGAAATTGACCCAGCTGTATGTACCTGGTAACAGTTATTGACCTAGATGTATGTACCTGGCTACAGAGATTGACCCAGCTGTATGTACCTGGTTACAGTTATTGATCTAGCTGTATATACCTGGTTACAGTTATTGACCCAGCTGTATGTACCTGGCTACAGAGATTGACCCAGCTGTATGTACCTGGTTACAGTTATTGATCTAGCTGTATATACCTGGTTACAGTTATTGACCCAGCTGTATGTACCTGGTTACAGAAATTGACCCAGCTGTATGTATTTGGTTACAGAGATTGACCCAGCTGTATGTACCTGGTTACAGTTATTGACCCAGCTGTATGTACCTGGTTACAGAGATTGACCCAGCTGTATGTACCTGGTTACAGAGATTGACCCAGCTGTATGTACCTGGTTACAGAGATTGACCCAGCTGTATGAACCTGGTTACAGAGATTGACCCAGCTGTATGTACCTGGTTACAGTTATTGACCCAGCTGTATGTACCTGGTTACAGAAATTGACCCAGCTGTATGTACCTGGTTACAGAGATTGACCCAGCTGTATGTACCTGGTAACAGAGATTGACCCAACTGTATGTACCCGGTAACAGTTATTGACCTAGATGTATGTACCTGGTAACAGTTATTGACCCAGCTGTATGTACCTGGTTACAGAAATTGACCCAGCTGTATGTACCTGGTTACAGAAATTGACCCAGCTGTATGTACCTGGCTACAGTTATTGACCTAGATGTATGAACCTGGCTACAGAGATTGACCCAGCTGTATGTACCTGGTTACAGTTATTGATCTAGCTGTATATACCTGGTTACAGTTATTGACCCAGCTGTATGTACCTGGCTACAGAAATTGACCCAGCTGTATGTACCTGGTAACAGTTATTGACCTAGATGTATGTACCTGGCTACAGAGATTGACCCAGCTGTATGTACCTGGTTACAGTTATTGATCTAGCTGTATATACCTGGTTACAGTTATTGACCCAGCTGTATGTACCTGGTTACAGAGATTGACCCAGCTGTATGTACCTGGTTACAGAGATTGACCCAGCTGTATGTACCTGGTAACAGAGATTGACCCAGCTGTATGTACCTGGTAACAGTTATTGACCTAGATGTATGTACCTGGTAACAGTTATTGACCCAGCTGTATGTACCTGGTTACAGAAATTGACCCAGCTGTATGTACCTGGTTACAGAGATTGACCCAGCTGTATGTACCTGGTTACAGTTATTGATCTAGCTGTATGTACCTGGTTACAGAGATTGACCCAGCTGTATGTACCTGGTTAAAGAGATTGACCCAGCTGTATATACCTTGTTACAGTTATTGACCTAGATGTATGTTCCTTGTTACAGTTATTGATCTAGCTGTATGTACCTGGTTACAGAGATTGACCTAGCTGTATGTACCCGGTAACAGTTATTGACCCAGCTGTATGTACCTGGTTACAGAAATTGACCCAGCTGTATGTACCTGGTTACAGAGATTGACCCAGCTGTATGTACCTGGTAACAGAGATTGACCCAACTGTATGTACCCGGTAACAGTTATTGACCTAGATGTATGTACCTGGTAACAGTTATTGACCCAGCTGTATGTACCTGGTTACAGAAATTGACCCAGCTGTATGTACCTGGTTACAGAAATTGACCCAGCTGTATGTACCTGGCTACAGTTATTGACCTAGATGTATGAACCTGGCTACAGAGATTGACCCAGCTGTATGTACCTGGTTACAGTTATTGATCTAGCTGTATATACCTGGTTACAGTTATTGACCCAGCTGTATGTACCTGGTTACAGAGATTGACCCAGCTGTATGTACCTGGTTACAGAGATTGACCCAGCTGTATGTACCTGGTAACAGAGATTGACCCAGCTGTATGTACCTGGTAACAGTTATTGACCTAGATGTATGTACCTGGTAACAGTTATTGACCCAGCTGTATGTACCTGGTTACAGAGATTGACCCAGCTGTATGTACCTGGTTACAGAGATTGACCCAGCTGTATGTACCTGGTTACAGAGATTGACCCAGCTGTATGTACCTGGTTACAGAGATTGACCCAGCTGTATGTACCTGGTTACAGAGATTGACCCAGATGTATGTACCTTGTTACAGTTATTGACCTAGATGTATGTACCTTGTTACAGTTATTGATCTAGCTGTATGTACCTGGTTACAGAGATTGACCTAGCTGTATGTACCTGGTTACAGTTATTGACCCAGCTGTATGTACCTGGTTACAGAGATTGACCCAGCTGTATGTACCTGGTTACAGTGATTTTTGTAGATGTATGTCATCAATTCATGATTTTTACATTGATATTTGCTCATGCTATCAACCACTGGTTTGTCAATTACAGCCAATACTCGGAGGTAATTACTCGCATGTTTATTTTGTGTTGCAGGGCCATCATGTTCTCGGGCTCTGTCTTCAGCAGCTCAACCAGAATAAGGAAGCTCTCATTTCCTTCCTTACTGCTCTTGACCTTGACCTTGATGATGCTGACAGACTGACCAATCACATTGCATCTGTAGCTTCTCACCTGTGTGATATGCCAACAGAGTTCAGAAAAAGTCTTAAAGGTTGGTTTGTGAACCAAGCAAAATGGATGGGTATTGGAGGTTTAAAGTGTATCCCAATAGTTTACGATGCACAAGGCCGTATTACCGGAAACATTTCGAAGTTGTTTGGCAAGTGTGTGACATTCAACGCATGATAAAAAATCACTAACTGAAATCAGCTGATATACAGAGCATTAATAAATGATATTGTGATACGTATCGTGGCAAGAATGAACCTCAATTTACCTATATACTGGAAATACTGCTCACCCTTACCTTTTGAACCGTAAAGATCCGGGTTAGAATAGGTCTTCAGCAACCCATACTTGCCGTAAGGGGTGACTATGCTTGTCGTAAGAGGCGACGAACGGGATCGGTTGGTCAGGCTTGGTTGATGCATGTCATCGTATCCCAATTGCGTGGATTGATGCACATGATGTCAGTCGATGGATTGTCTGGTCCAGACTTGACTATTTACAGACCACTGTCATATAGCTGGAATATTGCTGAATGCGGCGTTAAACAAAAAACAAACAAACACCCTTACCTTTCAATTTTTTTCAAGCAGTGCAGGGTTTCAGACCAGTCTTATGTTTTAGGACATTGACTGATTGTCGTTCAGTATGTCCAATATCTTTCACTCACTTATTCATTCACTTATTCATAGCTGGAATATTGCTGATTGCTGCGTAAATCAACACGATTCAGCTTCATAAGATAGCTTCGCGATAAATCATGAAGAGCTATGTAGAACAAAGCATGGTTTATTTCACGTTTATTTCTATCATGACGTTATTTCTGGAGATACAAATATGCACTCGCAACTTGATGACGTCATATATTGGACGACAATATTTTTGAGAGGGAGGTGGCAAGTAAGTTGTTCCCCATAGATTTAGCAGGGCAACGTAGATAAACGCAATGGCCAAACTATCGCATCCCAAAGTGGGAGAGATATGACAATCGGTACTAGAGATGCTGTTCATAATAGTGATAATCATAACACATGCACCAGTGCAACGTCTTATTAAAAAATACAACCTAATATTTACATACACATGCACCAAGTTGCCGTCACAACTTTTCATATTTCGGTGTCGCCCTTACACCTCCACACGCACTCAATTATTTTCCATTCTAGGTCAATAACCCCTTTTTGATGTGTAATTTGTCTTTCTTTCTCATCAAAATGTGAGTACTTCAAGATTATGTGGACGTGTTTCAACTTTGATAAATTCATGGGTACAGGGTGCAATCAGTTTTTGTCTCATGGTCTTGTGCAACTCTGTTTTCATGTCAACATGCTCCTAGTGCAAGTTTAATTAAGCTCCTTACTTTGAGCCCTGCTTCACACATTCACCCACCATACACAATAATATGTGGTTTCAGGCATGGACGCCTACAAGAAACTCAGTGAAGTTGGGGTATGCCTCTTCCAGAGCAAGAAGTTTGATTTGTGTATCCGAATTCTCGAAGCGGCTCAGAAGTTTCAGACAAACCAGAAAGGAATTACGATGAAAATACTTCTGACAATGGCAAACGCTCACACAAGTCTTCGTCAGAGGGACCAGGCCATAGGTCTGTACCTAGAGTGCCTCTCAATGGCTGTTGCCACCCATGACCAGTTGTATCAGACCAAGTCATTGGTCAATGTGGCCACCTTGTATCTAGAGAACGGGGACACCTACCAAGCCATAATATACTATGAGAAACTACTGCATCTGAAAGCTGAGCTCCTCACAGAGGTGGGACACTGTGAAAACTTGCCTGACTTTTGGACGAAGGAGCTGCAGTGTGGGCTGCATCTGAATCTCAGCATCGCGTACAAGTCAATCGGGAATATGCACTCTGCAGTTTATCACGCTCAAAAGTATAACGGTTTCATGAGAGAGTTTGGCTTCTCAGGAAGAACTTTGGCTGAATCACATCACAACACAGGGATGCTAAGTGAGATTTTGGGAAATTATCAAGAAGCTCTTGAACAGTATCAATTGTATATGAACCTGTCCAAGAAAAACAGAAACAGGAAAGGCATTGCACAGGCATATGGGTGCATGGGGACTGTGTATGCTGCTTTGAGGAACTGGACGCTGAGTATAACATACCATGTACAGTACATCAAGATGGCAGCCAAATTTGGCGACAAGCGTATGCTTGCTATTGCAAATGAGATGCTGGCCGATTCTTACATGGTAAAGGAAGATTATGATTCTGCCGTGAAGCATTATGAGGCAATGCTGAAGGCATGTGCTCGGACTGACAGTCGGACAAAGTCTACAGGTCTGTGTAAGCTCGGCAATGCATATCGAGCACAGTCTAAGAAGCAGTACAGCTTGTATTTTTACGAACAAGCCTGTGACATTGCAAAGGATTATGGGTACACAGACATCCAGACGATGGCTGAATACAACATCGCTTGCATTCAGCAGGCATCAACACAGATGCAAGACATCGAACAGGCCTTGAAATATTTCCTAAAACTTATCCCCTTCTATGAAACCAAAATCAGAGAACATGTGGACGAGGGTACTCACAGGCCGGCTGGGTATGATGAACAGCTGTTGGAGTGTTATGATGGTGTCCAGTCTGTGTTAAGCAAACTTGGGAACAAGGAGGAGTGTCTTCAGTTTGCCGAGGGATATAGAAAGCGGACTATCACCCAGTTGCCCAATTTTACATCCACTTTAGGGCAGACTATTCCCAGTACGCTTGCCTTGCGTGATGTGTGGACTGTTGAGAGGATGAATCGCGCTGTCAGTCAGCAGAACGGGACTGTTATGTACTATTCGCTACTGGATTCATCCCTGTTGCTATGGGTACTGCAGCCGGCCAGGGGATTGGTCAGGTTCTATTCTGGGAGAGCAGGAAAAGATATGTCAGTGCGAGATCAGGTATGGGTTTTGCTATTCTGATACTGTAAGGCATAAAAAAACACAAAGAACTTGCTCTCAGGCAATGGCTTTTGAAAATATAGTGCGACCTGGGATGGTTTTTGTTTTTGTTGGTTGTTCAAGCTAGTATATAACCAAATTTTATTTACAGTAATTTTGGCGAAATCATGTTGTTCTTATTGTAGCTTTTAACTGCTGGGGTCATGTGCTCAAGATATGGAATATATTAAGAATTTTTTTTTTAAATGGAAATAAAAATGAAACGTGCGGCAGACTTTATAATAATGCGGGCAGTGCCTGAGACATGTGAGAACCAAGACTATTTAATTTTATTTATTTAAAAATAAAATTATGTGAGAGTGAAATTTAGGAGGATAATGCTGTTTTTTTCCAGGGCTGCCAATCCATGAGATCTTTGCAATAATATACATACCTAATGTCTGGGATTATGGATTCTATAGTCATGATAGTTTACTCATTTGCAAATATAATGTTATAAATCATCACCAGGGGTTCACCAGACGCAAATTGTGCATCCTATATGCATACCACTTGAAACGGTCCAGGTTGAGTTATTTAGATGCTGCCATATCATCCATAGAACTGGAATATTGCTAAGTGCGGTGTTAAACATGATAATTATTTGATATAATCAATATGTTATCTTATCGTTATCATTTGGATGATGATGCCCTGTTATCGAATGATTGATTTCAGATCCAGAAATTGATTGATGAAGTGCTGTCAGAACATGACAAGGAGAACCTCGTCAATGAATGTGAAAACAAATCTCTCCCGCTTCCAGATGCGGACTTAAATAATGTCCGCAGGACGAACATGAAACTAGCCAAAAAATCACCCACTTCCGACACCACAGATACATCTCCACCGTTGGAAAATGACAATTCTACACCGAAAGCCAAGAAATCAGCGCAGAGGCAGCTGTACAATATCCTGTTTGCTCCAGTAGAGGACATTCTCTCCAGCCTGGATACCATGAGCCACTTGCTGATAGTTCCGGATAAGGAACTGTGTCACTGTCCGTTCGGAATCCTTCAGGACTGGAATGCCAGATATGTGATGGATCGGTTCCGGATCACATTTCTTCCCTGTCTGCTCCTACTGGACAAAGTACTCCACAACGAGATGGACCATCTCCGGCACCAGGACCAACTAGAGTTTGACCGCTCCCAGTCCCGGAAAGGAGGCACAAACAAAGTGATGGCTCTGCAGAAGAGGGAGAGCTTGTTTTCCGAAAGCATCACACCATCGGATCTCAGCATGTCAAGTCTGGAGAGAGTCAATCTTAAGCATGTCTCCAATCCTAGACTGTACACGTCAGGGGTTTTGAGAACCCCTGACAAGGGAAGGAACTCTCGGGTAGCTTTGAGCAGGGAGGCAACTTTTCAGTCCCAGCTTTCCAGGGCAGATAGCAAGAGGGGTGAGGCTGGTCCTGGGGGTGTATCCTCAGGACTTGCCCAAGCCATTGGTCGACCGGTGTCACCAGAGAAGATGCTGAGCACCCACACATACACCACCCTGACGACACGAACATCCACCGGGACGGACATCACGACGTCAAGTCAGATGGTGACGCTGTATCAGCAGATCAGCAGCAAGGAGAGATGTGTGGTGTACGGATGCCCGGAAATTCTGGACAGGTGAGTAACGGAGTTCTACAGGGGAAACTGTTGCCAGGCAAGGAATACCTTCAAAGATTGTTGATGCGTGGTATGGTATACACGGTTCCAAAGATGCATACAAATGTATACTAAGCTTTCATACATTTGGAAGCTTCATAGGTGATTGAAGGAACGTACTGGTAGTATCTAATAAACAACTGATTACTGAATGAAAACTGCCAAATCACGAAATGCACCCCTTCCTTTCCCCAAAAGCTGTGTCTGGGCTTGTATAGTTTGGTAATAGGGGCTCGTATTTCAAAATTTGCCTTGAAAAGCCCTTGAATTTGCTTTTGGCATTAGAAATCCCTTTAATTTCCCTTTAGGCTTTGAAAATTGAAAAAGAATCCTTAAATACCGCACTTTCATTCTAAGATCACATGACAAAGGACAACCCAAAGGACAAAATGGCTACAGGCAACTCATTGTTGAGGATGTGATGGTGACTTCTAGACAAGTATATGAAGTTTACATCCCCTGATTGCCATGTGGTTACTCACACAGAATGAGAATCGTTAACAGACTGGAGGCCATTTTGTCAGGGTAGCATGTCCTGTGTCACAGGTTTAGCAACAATAAGAATCATGGGAATTCTTGCTGAGCGTTATCTGAACTGGTTCACTTTTTGTGAGGTTTGAGTCACTCATAAATGTTAAAAGACTTTAAACTAAGCTTCTTGCCAACCCAGATGAATACATTTTCAAGCTAATTCTGTAGTTTCATATAATTGAATTCATAAGTATTATGATTTTTGCATGTTTGGTGTCAAAATGTCATCAAAATCCTTGTGGCAAGTGAAAGGTATATGTACCCTTTGCTCTGGCTCCATACTCCCCAGGGAAGGGAGTTAACTGACTCTTAAAGTCCAGTTTCCACTTGTACTGAACTAGGCTGAAATTCTGGGCTTGATCTTAGCTCCACCAGTGGCTATTACGAGTTATGTCCCTTCTATGTCCCTCCTATTGACCAATCAGATTCCACCTCTCATATAATTTGCATTTGCTTCAAACATTATGTCGGCACCCAGTAAATATGATCTGATTGATAATATAAATCTATATTGACTCAAAATGGGTCTTACTTTGCGAAGTGCATCACATCACGTGAGCACCTTGATTATAACCATAAAGATTTGCAAAATATCTGTTGATGCCCAGTTGTCAGTACAACATGCTTTTCAAATCCTAAAATAGACTGACATCTGTATGGCAGTTTATGTGATTGTGATGATTGGACTATGCATAAACTTGTTAGCTCAGCCAAATTATGACTCCAAAATTCCAGCCTATTTCAGCAAGGGTGGAAACTAGACTTTTATAGTCAGTTAACTCCTTTGCACCTAGAAGATGACCTGGCTCCAGTGAATGTTTCTAACAAATTTCAACACCTGTTTCTTCAACCTGACCCCCCCTCCTCTCCTCTCACACACACCTTCGTTCCTCCCCATCACTGATACCTGAGTGTTGTGTGTTCAGCGTGGAGCTCCGAGGTCAACCCTGGAGACCAAGGTATGACCTTGACAACATGATGAAGGCGTTGCACAAAGTAGCTGAGTGTCTTGACGTCAACCCAGTGGTCAGCACTGAAGCTACCAAGCACAGCCTGCTGCAGGATCTGCAGAAAGCCACCATTGTCCATATAGGTGAGGAGGCATCAAGGGAATTACGGTTGCATGTATTTGTATTCCGCTGTATGTAATATGGAGGGATTTAGTAATCAGCTTGTCTGTTCGTCTGTAATCATTTTTTGTCCGGATCTTATCTCTAAAACTAATAGGTATTCTTTCATGAAACTTTACACACAATGACCAGCGTGTCAACTGGTGCCTTTTGGTATTATGGGATTATTAGAGTTTATATTCTTCTGTTTCCACGGCAACAAGTTTGACTTTGACTCTGGTCCTACCACAAGATTGTCTGGATAGCTGTTCACCAGTGGTGGGAACTAGGAAGGAAATGCTTAGTGTAAACATTTATATCTCTATTGCTATTAAGCTGCAGTATGTAAGTTTAATGTGAAAGGTGAGCTTCAGTAACTATTGAGATCTAGAGTTGGTAATTTAATGCAGCAGATTACAGCATAAACTATGGACCGACCAGACATCCACTAACTCACATCTTTGCCTCAAAGGACCTGACACACAAATACCTATGTCCGAGTCCCAGCTCCCTGGTATTGTTTTGATAGCTCAGTAACTACCCTTGTACATGGACGGACAGATCATTCTTGTAGGACTTGCAGTAACAATCAGATGATTTGTACTTTCAAATCTGTCGAGGCCCAGAGGATTTGTCATCTTCTGATGACAGTTGTTTAAAATTTGAAACCAAAGGTTTACCTTTACCTCCTTTTGACCATTCTATCATTGTGTAATTACTGTGTCGATACCTTCTGGACTGTGTAATATTTCTCCATTTACTATGATGTATACCTTGGAAACATTAACCAGTCTTCTTTTGAGAAGTGACGTTACCAACCCCACCTCTCTCATCAATAAGCACAGAATTCCTGGGCTTATGAGTGTAATTTGATTTGATTTGATTTCAACTTAGTATCTTGAAATTTCAAGATTCTATCGATAAAAACAAAAAAACAAATGGCCCTAAAAGGCTTCTGTTATTTATCCTGCTTCAAGACACACAGATATGTAAGTTTTATGTTTAGTTTTGTAAGCAACAAATGGGATTTTGCATAGAACAAAGTCTCCAATACTTAGTATGAATTAAATGGGGATTAGATGGCCACATGAGCTGCTGTGTATTGGTGTTGCATTTTTGGTACACCAGAAAATGCAATTCATTACTGCAATATGGCTGACTGTATATATATTGTATGTTATTAATGCTAGTGAGGGACTCACATCGTTTTCAATTTTGTTTCATGCTTTTATTATTATCATAACTTTCAGCATATTAATTTTGCAGCAACATTCGGATGTTGGAGAGAGAACCTGCTCGTCCTGACGCCCAACAAGGACCGTCTGGAGGGAGGAGTAGCCACGGAGAGGTCTTACATTGTGTCCCCAGAAGACATCCATAACTTGAAGATGTGTGCTCAACTGGTGGTCCTGAACTGTGGCTACAACCCGTGGAGAAGGGAGTACATCCACAGCTTCAGTCTGCCAGCGAGCTTCCTGGCTGCAGGTACCTGACTCTCACTGTTGGTCGTGTGTTTCATCATTGTAATTCTGATACTGTGACTCATAAAATGAAATGTAAATCACCAGATTGTGTCGACTATAATGTGTCATGAAATTAATGCCAGTACCCCTGCCCTTGTACCATGAAAAGTTTTTCGAAAACATTAGTATGAATTGTTTTGCTTGTAATTATAAGATTATTTGACAAGGTTACCAAGAACAAAAACACTGTCAAAACTGCTTGATCATCTTATGTGAAGAAACTGACCAGCACTGTCTAAATAACATTGTTTACTGTGAGCTTTGTGAGGTAGGTCATTGTTTTCACCCGTGTGCAGTTAAGCCGTCACAACATTACACTCCAATATGGCCTGATATAATGTGTTAGTTTATTAATGTCATCAATGGACTCCTGCATTTTTCACATTAATTTCATGATTTTAATTATTCTGCCTCTTTCTGAAAGAATATAAGATTTGACTTGAAGAGTAAACAACGAATATTCCGAGTCTCAGCTTTTATTTATCTAGTAAAAATCATAAGTATCAGAGGAGTATAATCAATGACAACTTTATGTTGTTAAAATCCTTATTGCATTTAAATTGTAATATGGCCACGAGCCGGAGGTTGGTGGTAGAAAACCTAACGAGGGACGCATGAAACCGAATGTACCCCTCGTCATCCTGCTACAACAAATTATCTTACCGACATGTTTTAATATGACATTGTCAAAGAAGTAAAACAAATTCAAAATTGAAAAAAAAGCTGTTCGACTGAGTGCTATGTCAGTGACTTTCATTGACTTGGAAAAAGTGTGTGGCTTTTTGCTTCGAATCGGGGTACAAGGGTTTTATTCTCCCGCTGAGAAATGTATTTCCCTCCAAGGCGGGATACATAGTATTTTGTTAAGATCATGTGGACGAATCACATCTCATCATTCTGACATGGAGGTATAATAATATATGTTGTTGCAGTGTCACGAGGGGTGTATGTAGTTTTATGCGTCCCTCGTTACGTCTTTTTTTTATCTAATTTGTTTAATGGGTAGCCTAGTGGTTAAAGCTTTCACTCGTCACGCCAAAGACCTGGGTACAATGTGTGAAGCCCATTTCTCGTGTCCCCATGGAATATTGCAAAAAGCGGCGTAAAACCATACTCACTCGCTCACTCACTCATTTGTTTGTTTTACTCTCCCAACTATCCTATTCTTTGGCCACAATTGTTTTGCAATGTTTTATTTTTATTTCAACTACTAGCCATGCTTTTGAAAAATATATCCTCATTTGAAAAATATATCCATAGTACAAGTAATACCAAATAAAGGTCTAACATTAACTATATGATATAGCGTTGTCTTATTGTGGAAAACGTTTGCGTTGCCTAGGGGCCCAGTGTGTGATGGTGACTCAGTGGCAGGTTCCAGATAATGCCATGGACAAATTCTATCATCACTTCTACATGTCACTTCAAAATGGCTGCCTGCTGTCTGATGCTGTCCGGACTGGCATGGAGGCTGTCAGACATGATAATAGGTAAGTGCAATATGAAATAACATCATACACACCAGTAATCAAATCAGTGTCAGAGAGTGTTACTTTAATAAGCCGAAGTTGAAGCTGAAAGACTTGTATGCCATGGCATTAAAAAATGGGTATGGTTGTGGGTGTGTATATACACCACACCCAATTTTTGGAAGGCTGTTTTGTAAATAAACAAGTCTACATGAATTAAGGCTAGTTTGAAAAACAATCTTGTTTCGAATGACATTTGTCAAAACTGACTGGTAGAGAGTTGGGTTGGGATAAACATGCCTCAAATTTCTAGGCCATAAAATGTCCATCCCGTGCTGGGAATAAGACCCTGGATTTTCACTTCTGTGGAGATGAGCGACTACGTGAGATGGAAAATCCTAAAACCGTGAAATATTTTTTGGATGAAAGTCTAGTGGTGAACTGGTGCCTTTTGATCATTTGGGAAATTGAAAAATACTGAACAGCATTATGTTTTCACTGAACTGAAGGTACCCAATGGCAGTGGACCAAAAGTGGGGTTCAAGTAGCCAAATCCCATGTCCGAATTACACCAGAGCGGGGGGATATGTCATATCCTGATAACTCTAGTTGCGTTTAGCTGCAGCTTCAGTTTGAGTCAGCATGGAAAGAGTTCTTGAATGTCCATCTCTTGGTGCTACAGGTTCACGCATGTGTACAACTGGTGCCCATTCATTCTGATTGGGAAGGACACTGAGGTGAGCATCAACCAGATCCGACACGCGATGCTGGACCAGAAGCTGGATGACACCGAGGCCACTGTGGAGGAGGAGACCGGTCAAGAGTATCTCAACCCCAGGAATGTGGTCGCACATGGTGAGGGCACTCTACATAGTCACGGCCATCTTCCCGAGCCAAGCGGGTTAACTGACTGTAAAAGCCCAGTTTCCACCCTTGCCAAACTAGGCTTAAATTTCTGGGCTCTATTGTAGTGTCACCAGTGACCATAATGAGTTATGTTCCTTCTATGTCCCTCCTACTGACCAATAAGATTCCACTTCTCATATCACTTGCATTTGCTTCAAATGGCGGTGCAAAGTCAAGACGATCTGATCGATAATCAAGATCTATATTGTAATTAAATGGGTCTTACTTCACAAAGTGCGTCAAGTCAGGTGAGCACCTAGAATGAAAACATGAAAAGATGTGGAAAATATCTGTTGACGGTACACATGCTTTGCAAATATTGCATTTGACCGAAATCTGCACAGCATTTTACGAACCGAATGTCAATTTCGTTATTTGACTTTGTTTGGACTGTGCATAGACTCATTAGTCCAGCCAAACTATAACTCCATAATTCTAGCCTAGTTCGGCAAGTGTGGAAACTGGACTTTCATAGTCAGTTAATTCCCTTGCCTTGGGAAGATGATTCACAACATGTGATGAACCTGTGTCTATTGAGTGTTGAAATTGATTTAATCACTTTCTCAACATTTTATGATGTATTAGTAGAATGTTATTTTAATAGATGCTGTATTGGACATTTAGCAGTGCTGCAGAAATGTTTGAATATATTAGGTATATTACAGCAGGCCAGGACACAAGGTCACCTGACTTTCACCTGTTTCTTGTAGTGCCAACCAAGGAGGAGAACTTTGAGAGTCTACAGCGCCATGTTGTTGACATCCTCCGTCCCCACCAGCACCAGCCAGGGGTCATCCCCGGACTCATTGACCTGGTCAGTAGCTGTAAATGTTTCATTTTAGTTGACCTGCTGGCTCTCATTAACCTGGTCAGTAGCTGTAAATGTTTCATTTTAGTTGACCTGCTGGCTCTCATTAACCTGGTCAGTAGCTGTAAATGTTTCATTTTAGTTGACCTGCTGGCTCTCATTAATCTGGTCAGTAAATGTAAATGTGTCATTTTAGTTGACCTGCTGGCTCTCATTAACCTGGTCAGTAAATGCAAATGTTTCATTTTAGTTGACCTGCTGGCTCTCATTGACCTGGTCAGTAGCTGTAAATGTTTCATTTTAGTTGACCTGCTGGCTCTCATTGACCTGGTCAGTTAATGTAAATGTTTCATTTTAGTTGACCTGCTGGCTCTCATTAATCTGGTCAGTTAATGTAAATGTTTCATTTTAGTTGACCTGCTGGCTCTCATTGACCTGGTCAGTAGCTGTAAATGTTTCATTTTAGTTGACCTGCTGGCTCTCATTGACCTGGTCAGTAGCTGTATATGTTTCATTTTAGTTGACCTGCTGGCTCTCATTAATCTGGTCAGTTAATGTAAATGTTTCATTTTAGTTGACCTGCTGGCTCTCATAGACCTGGTCAGTAGCTGTAAATGTTTCATTGTAGTTGACCTGCTGGCTCTCATTGACCTGGTCAGTAAATGTACATGTTTCATTTTAGTTGACCTGCTGGCTTGCAGTTCCATTTGATTAAATGATAAATTTATGAACTTTATGATCCTGATACTTTTATGATCCTGACATTTTGGGCAATGTCCCTTGCAAATATTTTTGGTGTAAAAACAAGGCATACCCAATCTCATTAAAATCAGATCGTAGTCGTCACTACCACTTCACAAAGATCTGAGGACATCCTATTACAGTTTAAGTCAGAACGACCTTTCAGCTGTTCAATCAGAACATCGCTTACCAAAATATGGGATTGTACGTGACACACAAATGGTGAGACCACTTTCTGTAGTCATTTAAATTTGTCAGTCAAAGATCGCGAATGGTCGTTCTGATGTGACCTGTAATGGGATGTGACCTGTAATGGGATGTGACCTGTAATGGGATGTCCTCAGATCTTTGTGTACTGGTAGCGACGACTAAGATCCGATTTTAATGAGATTGGACATTACCGGCTCAGGATTTAGTTTAAAATGAATCAGAGACAGAATCTGTCTGTACATATTATGGTGTTGCAATTGTCGATCAGTGTCAGGCGGGATACTACATGTCATTGTGCCCAGATAATGCAGGATGTTGCTGATGATATCAATCACTGGTTTGTCTGGTCCAAACTATTCACAGGCTGCCATATTATGGTGGAAACATTGCTGAGTGTGATGTAGAATAACAAACAAACAAAACCAAAACAAATGACTGAAACTGCCCTGTGTTTCCAGCTGGATGCTGCCTTGAAGCGTCTTCACACGGAGGATAACAACAAACAGACGTCTCAGCTGTCAGTTGAGTTGACCAAGGGGGAGGGGAGTGTGTCGCTGCTGACGATGCTGGGCTTCCACTTCCAGGCGATGGGAGCCTCTCTGTCTGAGCCCTACATCGTCTACCCTCACTGGAACAAGGATGAGATGCTGATACCAGCCTATGATGCCCTCAGAGCCCTCACCGGTGGGGACAAGTAGCTTTGTAGTAGAACAGGGCCTCCTTCCACAAAGCAATCTTAGGGCTTAGGTGATCGTAACTCCCATGTAACTTCAACATAGGCTTGCGATAGTTGTTACGCTAAGATCACTTCATGGAAAGAGGTCCAGGGCCTACAGTGGTCATATAAAGCCATTAAAAATTATAAAGTGAGATTGGTTTTCTATACTGAGAGTTGTGTGGGGATAATTATAGGATGGGATTAGAAGACCAAATCTTTGCTGTTTGTGTGTCAGTTTTTCTGAAAGCTTGATTGATACTCACTCTATCAACCACGAGTTGATCTGCACTGGACTTCTGTTCATTTAGCAGGCTACCCTGTAGTCTGTGATTTGCCTAGAAACTATTAATGTGTGTTTTAAGGGACTTTTCTGCAGGGAGTGTCCGAAGAATTTTAGGCCAGACTTTTCTATTTTTTTGTTTACAGATATTTTGTGAAAAATCATGGTCAGTAGGTGGCCCTAAAAAATAAGTGGAGACACTTCTTTAAAAAAGAATCTGATTAAATGCCATGTGTGCAGTGTATATTAAGCGCTAATTATGATATTAGGGTAGTAATGTGTCCTAAGTATTGAGGCATCACAAATTTACCCCTGATGATACAATACATGATACTCCCGTGTATCAATTCATGTTTAATTCTGTACCAATTTTCACTAAGTAATGTTTATGAAGTTTTGAGATTTCAAAGTGCTTCCTGGTGCCTAGTATTGTCTTAACCAGTCATGCAAGTTTTTACACAAACTGGTTGATATCAACCACTGGTGGTAGCAAGGCCACATGGAATATGGAGAATTTTCAAAATGGGGCCAATTTAGTATTGTGACTCAATATGTATTGATACATGGGGACTGGGTATTGTGACAGCACTACATGATACATGGGGACTGGGTATTGTGACAACACTACATGATACATGGGGACTGGATATTGTGACAGCACTGCATGATACATGAGGACTGGGTATTGTGACAGCACTACATGATACATGAGGACTGGGTATTGTGACAGCACTCCATGATACATGGGGACTGGGTATTGTGACAGCACTGCATGATACATGGGGACTGGGTATTGTGACAGCACTACATGATACATGGGGACTGGGTATTGTGACAGCACTACATGATACATGGGGACTGGGTATTGTGACAGCACTACATGATACATGGGGAGGGGTATTGTGACAGCACTACATGATACATGGGGACTGGGTATTGTGACAGCACTAACATGATACATGTGATGTTTGACTGCAGACATTGTTGGGAGTTCAGAGTGCAGCCAGACCCTGTGTGACATCCTACCCCTCCAACAGGATCACATCTCACTGCTGGTCGACCTGGTGAGTAGCTTGTAGAGGCCAGTCATCGAGTATGTCCGCACCCTGTAGTATTGAAAGACCACCTTCCGGATGATTTTGTTGGAAATGTTGGAAATGTACCTTAGGAACATTGGAAGTCCGTCAATATCTTGATGCTGGAACCACCAAGAAAATTGTCGACAGCTATGTTCTGTCTAGGCTAGAATATTGTAATGCTTTGTTACATGGTGTAGCTGCAGTTACCCTCTTGCAGCGTGTGCAGAACACTGCAGCCCGTATCACATAACATCTGTTCTGCAGAGTCTTCATTGGTTGCCAGTAAAACAACGGATGAAGTTCAAGCTGCTTAACGTTACCTACAACGCCAGTCAACATCCACAGTATCTAGAGTATCTTCAAACTCAATTTCAGTTTACAGGCCTAGTTGCAGACTATGCTCTGATGATCAAATGTATTTAGCTGTACCAGACCCCATTAACAAGATTGGGTGAACGATCTTTCTCAGTCTCTTCTCCCACTCTGTGGAACTCACTACCTCTCTTCTTCAGATCTTCCACTCACTCTGACATCTGCAGTTTTTCTTTGAAGACTTATCTCTTCAGAGAAGCCTATTTGCCATTGCAGCGCTGAACAACTTTTTTAGTTGAAAGTCAGGCACTATATAAGTTAATTTATTATTATCATATGTGAATACAAAGGTTCAACACTCCAGTTATTCCTTTATCTGGAAATTTGTTAATCTGGACGATTTCCATGGAATGATTCCAACATAATTTGCAGTGTTTCTAATCAGTTCACTGACTGACTGACTGAATAGGTCTTCAGCAGCCTTGTTGTAAGAGGCAACCATAGCAATCGGGTGGTCAGACTTGCTGACTTGGATGATGCATGTTATCATACACAATTGCGTGGATTGATGCTCATGATGTCAATAACTGGATTGTCTGGTCCAGACTCGATTATTTACAGACTGCTGTCATATAGCTGGAATATGGCTGAGTGCGGTGTTATACAACAAACTCACTCACTCACTCACTGAAGTTGCAGAGTTAAAACAATGAAATTTTGTCTTTGTTATGAATGATGATATGGTACAGTTTCAGTGAAGTTACCAGCCTATCTGTAAAGTCTTGGCGGTTGGTTCTTGTGGACATTGGTTGCTGGGAGTGATTAATAAAATAATGAATGTTGTAAAATTCTCTTTGTACAGATGAGCATCACCAGGCATGCTCCGGAGCTTCAGCTCAAGGTCACTGACCTGTCAGTGCGACCTCTGTGGCAGAACACCAAGGTGAAGAAACTGCTGACGTCAGCAGGATTCCACCAGATTGGTCTCCTGCTCAACTTCAACAAGGTGCCAGCCAACGGGTAAGACAGCTTGGAGCTTGTTCACAGCACATGTTTGTGCTACAGTTAAAGTAATTCAAGTGACTAAGCCAAAATATTTTCTGAAATTCCTCTCTTCAAAATGAGGGTTTTCCAGTGGTTAATGGTTTGAACAGACTTGTCCTTTGACCACATTGATAATCAGCTATGAAGTATAATTAAGAAATATAAACAATCATTATTGCAAATGCTAAAAACTTAACAATGTTTTTTGATAAGTAGATGCATGTATTGTGTACTGTGATATGTGTATAGTGATGAGGGGGAACCAATCTTAAAAACATAGGGATCATGTCAGGTGACGTTTCAGCTAATCAGGAAGCTTCTACACTATCAGTATGAGAGTGCAAAGCATTGGGATTAGGGTTATCATCAATACTTAGGTACACACGATTCTTGAATATTAAGTTCCTGAGATCATGATACGCTATAAATAGAACAAGAACTAATAGAGTTACCTCCCGTAATGGCAGAAGGATGAACTTGAGGTTCTAAATAAAAATAATAATTGCTGTGCTATGTTAAACTTTACACCGTGTCGTTTCAGTTACTTTTATTAAATAATGGAATAAGAATTTTCTTTAGACTTGCTCGCTGTTCAACTGACGTGACTTCCAAGGGAGTGTTTGTCAGATCTTGCTGTAGAGATGTGTTGAATAAAACATGGATCTTATCCTTAACCTTATAATGTTGATGATCACTCTGATGTCCCCAGGCAGCTGTTGACATCCCTGCTGCAGCTGTTGTTGGCTGTCAGCTGCCACAAGAGCCAGGTGCTACTGTACAGACTGGATGTCAACCTCCTCGGCCGGTCCCCCAGTCCCAGACAGGTAGGTACTGTACACACACCCCCCCGTCTCTCCAGACAGGTAGGTACTGTACACCCCCTCAGTCCCAGACAGGTAGTTACTGTATACTCCCCTCAGTCCCAGACAGGTAGGTACTGTACACCCCCTCAGTTCCAGACAGGTAAGTACTGTACACCCCCTCAGTCCCAGACAGGTGGGTACTGTACACCCCCTCAGTTCCAGACAGGTAAGTACTGTACACCCCCTCAGTCCCAGACAGGTAGGTACTGTACACACCCTCAGTCCCAGACAGGTAGGTACTGTACACACCCTCAGTCCCAGACAGGTAGGTACTGTACACCCCCTCAGTCCCAGACAGGTAGTTACTGTATACTCCCCTCAGTCCCAGACAGGTAGGTACTGTACACCCCCTCAGTTCCAGACAGGTAAGTACTGTACACCCCCTCAGTCCCAGACAGGTGGGTACTGTACACCCCCTCAGTTCCAGACAGGTAAGTACTGTACACCCCCTCAGTCCCAGACAGGTAGGTACTGTACACACCCTCAGTCCCAGACAGGTAGGTACTGTACACACCCTCAGTCCCAGACAGGTAGGTACTGTACACCCCCCAGTCCCAGACAGGTAGGTACTGTACACCCCCCCATTCCCTACAGACAGGTAGGTTGTGTCCAGACCGGACATCAACCTCCTCAGCCGGTCCCCCAGTCCCAGACAGTTAGGCAGCCTGTACGAACACAACAAGCATGTGGCACTGGGGACCTTCAGTCTTTCCAATTATAACAGTCATTTTATTGTTAATTACAGCTGATCTCCAGTCCACACACCTTCTCCCTCCCTCCTTGTGACATCCTACAGTACTTGTGTGAGTCTGTTACATGTGTTTGTGTCTCTCCAGAACCACTACAGTGGCTTGGACAACATCAAGCTGCCATCACTCACTCCCCTCATCCTGCCCAGAAACCAGGTGAGACCAAGTGGCCATGTCACACACAGGTGGATTAGGAGTCAGAGCTTGCAATGTTATAATGCGTTTGTTATTGAATGATTTCCATGTCATTCATGGGCATAGAATAAGACTATATGATATATTTTGTATTGTGTTTTAATCATGGTAACTATTTTTTAACATTTTTCAAACTTCTGAATCCTGAAAGACCTGAATCCCTCCATTGTCATGACCAAATTCTGCTTCTGTTGCCAGTATATGTATCTGACGACTGGGCGATGTATAACTTTATTTGCAGCTGCGTATGAGCACGCCGTGGCACAGCACCGTGGAGCGTGAGGAGGAGATGACGCAGAAGATGAGGCTGGCTCGCAGGTACAGCAGCAGAAGGGAAACACGTGCCACTTCACAGGCTTGTCTTGTGGGGCAACAATGGGGGCAGTTCAATGGATTTGTTGTAAAATATAACCTTTGTTACATCTCACTGTAAATGCTCCTCCTTTTGCTTGACAGACAGAGAGATACATCTGTTTATACATCATGGTATAAAATGAGAACTGTTCTAAATTGGGCAAACACTAAGTTATAAATGCTGATTTGATCATTACAAATGGTAGTAGTACCCTGTTGTGAGGGTAGAGTAGTTCCACCACACCTGTCCAACCAATGAAGATCTGGTGGTCACACTGCAATATCGGCCTGATTGGGTGTCAGTGTCCAGATGACAGGGATCTTTGCTCTTGCTGTCCTGCCAGGCCATGATTTGATGATTTTCAGCCTGCTGTGATATGGCTGTGATATTTCTTACTACACTGTAAAAGCACATTCACTCACTCACTTTGATAGTTTTAGTTTTAGCTGGTGTTGAGAAAATGGAGGATAGGCATCACAGCAAAGGGAGATAAGTATGTATCTGACAAGTGCTTCATGTTTTCAGCAAGTCTAACCTGGATGAAGACTTCCAGGACTACCTGGAGAGGGCCAGAACCTGGCATCAGATGACTGTCACAGCTCAGGTGGGTTTAGGTGCCAACAATCACACAGAAACTGTTAAACACTATTATTAGCTCAACCAGTAGGCTTCGTTTGTATGAACTGTCATCAGGGTCGGACGACAACTGGAATGAATATTGATTTGATTCTGACCAAGTTTCATTGAGTGGGTACAAAAGTGCACTAAACAGGTCAATGTTGGTTAATGGATTTGGACAGGTCAACATCAATCTGTTTGCTCTCCATTTTGAACTGGTTATGGAGGTCAGTTACATCGAATAGGTGTTTAACCTGCTCTGAAATTGGTTTTAAAGAGTTACCTTCAACAAATACCATTGTAGCTAAACCAGACTGAATTGGTAGACATGTCGTCAGTAAAGACAAACAGCCCTGTTGGCCTGGGTAGTAAAGTCAATGACACTGGCCATTGTAATCCATAGCGAAATGCCTGCAATCGTCACCCTGTATACTTTGGGGTGAGGGGTATGATGTGTTTGTGGAAATGCACCATGACAATAACTAATTTGGCCTTAGACTGGTTTGGATCAATCCTAGACAAACATTAATACAGCATACACACACAGCCAAATATGCACAAATCTCACCAGTTCTGAGGAGTCTCCATTAGCTCCCAGTGCAGCAACTAATCACATTCAAACTTCTGACCATGGTCTTCAAGTCAGTGTATTGTACGGCACCAGCTTATCTACAAGAACTAATCACCATCCACAAGCCACAGAGAAGTCTTCAGTCAGCAGATCAAGTACAACTCACAGTTCCAAGAACGTGCAAGGGCTGTGGCGACAGAGCTTTCCAGAAAGCCAGACCTGTTCTGTGGAATTCCCTTCCATTTGTCATTAGAAACCTAGATAATCTAAACTCATTCAAGACACAACTCAAAACCTATCTGTTTGCACAAGCCTATGACTAAAAGCGAATTTGAGCACAAGTTTGGAAAGGGTGCAATTTAAATATCTAATTTATGATTTATTTTTACAAAATAGAACAGTTAAAATGTGATGACCATCCATTTAGGTTAGTATCCAGAGGTCATGTACTGCATTGCCTAGGGATTGATTTGTAAAATAATTATGGCAACATTAAGGTGTAAAATATTACGGAAACAAGACATTCAGAGAGCTCAGATGACTAAGTTATCTAAGGTGCTGTTTGCATAGTTGCATCCCTTGGCTGATCTGCCAGTTGTGGGTTCAGATCGCCTATTAACTTTGATTACTTGGCCTGTCAGCCAGTGTTTGAAATATAATAAATTACCAGGCTGCCATCGGTACCCACAGAATTCAGAAGCTGTAGGCCTTGACTAAACACTTCAGGCCCTCATTTAAAAAAAAATGCATCTTTTTGTGACAAATATATTGACACAAATTTACTGCAGACCATAAGGACCCATACAAATCTGAAACTACAGCCCCAATATAAGATCTAGCTGCCACGAGCCAATGCGCTTATTTCAAACACTGCTGTCAGCACCTTCCACGCCAATGCAAGAAAGTTGCACTTCATCTTCCCGAGGCAAGGGAGTTAACTGACTTTAAAAGTCCAGTTTCCACTCTTGCCAATCTAGGCTGCAATTATGGAGTTATATTTTAACAAGTCTATGCATAGTCAAAATCCTGTAACGAAACTGACATCCGGTTCATAACAACATGGCAACCACCGTGCCAAATTCTTTCGATTGCAGGATGTGCAGAGCATGTGTACCATCAATTGGACAACAGATGTTTTACAAATCTTTTCATGTTTTTAATCAAGGTGCTCAAGGTGCTCTTTATTATCGATGAAATCATCTTGACTGGGCACCCTATGATATGAGAGTGGGAATCTGATTGGTCAGTAGTGGGGACATAGAAGGGACATAACTCATAATAGCAACTGGTAGTGCTACATTCAAGCCCAGAAGTTCCAAGGGTGAAAACTGGACTTTTACAGTCAGCTAACTCCTTTGCCTCGGGTAAATGTCCAGAATGCTGCTATTTGCAGTTGTATACCTTAATACTGTTACACACACTACAATAAAATACTTACAATTTAGCACTAGTCCTAAAGATTCTTGGTAAGTTATTTACGTACCTCCCTTATATTAGTCCTTGTTAAGTTGACTTGATTCTAATGAGGCTAGATTTGTCAATATCATGACAGAAACATGGAAACATGACTATATTTATAACATAAGTAACAGCCTATATGTTCCATGGTACTTGATGTCTACTTCAGTACTATCCAGCTGAGCATGTTTCTAGGCAGTGCTGCCTATTTATTCCTGGCTCCACTTATCAATGTAGCCCGTAATATGAATGTATGAACTTGTGTCTTGTCTTAACATGCAGAAGGAATGGGTAAGTGTTGGTGTTGTAATGACAGATGGTGTACAGTGGGTGTTATTTCTTTGGTAGTGTAGATGTTATTCGTACTAGTGTCAATCATTACAATGCAGTAATGGGGTAGTGTTTTTGTGAAGTTTTGGGTATTATTCTATTTAGATTTTATTTTGCATAAGAGTGCTTGGTATCTTGGTGTTGGAGTTTATTTAGTTGTTTTTTAATCATTTAAGATGTATGTGGCATCCTTTTAAAAATATCAGCTTGGTTTCTTGAATGAAAATGATTAAAAACATCTTTGGTTTTCCTTCACATGTGTAGTGATTTCACATGTGTAGTGAATACGTTACTGTATACAATTTGACCCTTGCAAGGTATTTCTTGCATTTCACTTGGAAGGGTGAGCTGCTTGATAACTTAAAATCAATTCAAAATATTTCAATAAATGAAAAATATATTCTGTCAAGCTCCTTTCCAGCACGTGACACCTTTGTTAAACTCTCGATAACATTGCTGCCATCAGTGTCGGCGCGGCCATTACAAGAATCTTGAAATTTGCCCTGTAACCCCAAATGTAGTAAAGTATATATTTTTGTTTATGTCTTTGGGAATGCCATCACAGTGAATTTGTTTAAGGTTTACGACTGACGATATTTCCAAGATAAATTTAACTTGTTTGATCAGATTGGTTTGGGCTTGCAGACGAAGTGAAAATCACCCAACCTCCCCCTTACATATTTACTATACGAATTACATGTTAGTTGAAATGAAATAGAAATTTAAATTGACAAAAAAGCAAATGATTTAGCTGGGGTATGAATATTCAGCGTCACAACAGTCATTACTTGTTTGTAAACATAACGGTCAATCGCTTGAGGGTTCAACTCCAAGCAGGGTTGTTGCTACCAATCACAGTGGGGAGTTGCATATACGTCTTTGACTGGAGGCAGCGATAGTATGGAGAGCTCCACGAAAGGGCTATTGCTGTGGGGAACTTGAAATTTAAGATATCACCATGTTTGCCCATGAACAGCTAAAATCTGAAAGTTTGGCTCAGTTCCATGCATAGCTTTTAAACTACTGACTATATCTGTCCCTATTGGGCAATGACAGGTGCAAGTTTATCATTAAGAATCTGTAACTTAATAAGTAATACATGGATTATGTTTTTTTCGTGATTGAAATTTCAAAATAGAATTTTAGGATGATTACTTTTCAGTTTATTTTGTTGATTATAACTTTAATTTTTTTGCTGTTGGTACATGCTGTAAATTAGTATGATGATAATGAGGTATACTTTTAGTTTATCCTGCATTACATATGGCACATTGCTCTTACTATCGAAGACCTAACTTGAAATGAAGGACGATCTATCAGTGTCTTCAGTAACTGCCCTCCTGGGCAGGCTCATCATCAGGCCACTACAACTGTTTCTGGCGCCTTATCTACAGAGCCGGCAAGATCAGACCTTGATCACACTGCCCGACCACTTACGCCAAACACTTCAATTGGTGGCTAACCCCATCGAACACTTTAGACAGTGTCTCCTTGTTGAGTTGGAACTGTTGGAACGGGAAGCCATCATCTGGCAATACAGTATGGACTCTTCAACTGACCAAAGCCAAGCTGCTGATTGCCACAGACAACACAACGGTTGTCTGGTTCATCAGAAAACAGGGATCGACCCATTTATGGACCCTTCTGAACCAGATTCCACTTTTACCATCTAATAGACAGGATTACATTAGAGGACAGAGCGAGACACATCCCTAGGTGAAGAAATGCCCTAGCCAATACACTATTAAGGCCGGACTGCCCCTCCCCCACAGAATTGATGCCGCATGCAGAGTGCTTCTGTCTCCTGTTCCATCAATTGGGTCTGCCGAGTATCCACATGTTTGCCACAAGACACAACACTCAGTTGCTGATGTTCGTGTCTCCAATGCCAGACCCTCAGGCCTGGCCCGTAAATGTTCTAGCCATAGACTGGGAAGGTCTCAGCGCCTCTGCGTTGGCAACAAGGTGTTTCCCCCACAGATGAAATGGCGCAATTCATGACAGAATATGTGCTCCACCTGAGAATGAAGAAACACCTTAACGGTGGTACTATAGCTGTGTACCTCTCCACCATCAATACCGTCGGTAGTGTTGCTCATCTACCAGAAGCTATCTACGATACAGGAGTTGGAGGCTATCATAAGGAGTTTCAGGTTTGAGGACCAGATGTTGAAGTTCTGTTCTCCCCCATGGGATTTGAATGTTGTCCTCAAACACCTCCAACAATGCTATGAGACACTTGACAAGGTCTCTTTTCAACACTTGACACAGAAGACCATCTTCCTACTAGCTCTAGCTATGGCAGTCAGGGTTAGGGAGTTCTATGCTCTAGATATCACTCTGGTTCACTGGGAACGACACTCCATAAGGCTCCGTCCATCTTGGCCTGTGCTGGGATGTTTTTGCTAAAACTCAACAGCCTGGCCAACTGAATAGCCGTTGTACCAACCCACCCCTCCATTCCATCATGGTGGTGGAGGATATATAGCCTACATAGAAGCAGTGAGGTCCAGGTCCCAGTCCTTCATGCATGAAGACATGGATTGCGTACATAGTTTTGGGCCACTGAGATCATGATGGGCCAAATTGTTACTGAAGATGCTGATAGATTGTCACTCTTGTCCAGTTAGGACTTTGATAGTCAGAACAATGTGCCATATGTAATGCAGGATAAGTATATTAAATGAACATAAGACTCTGATTATGGAATACTTGTCAGTGTTCCCTTGAAATCATACTGAAAGTGCACTCGACAAACTCTACTTGTTGTATGATGAAGTCTTAGGCTTGGGCCAGATCATTAATGATACACAGTTGGAAGTGACAGCGTGTATTCTAATTTTAAAACACTACAAAGAATTACAGAAATAAATAAATTAATAAGGCTTGTTAGGTACATTTACTATAAAACCATTGTGTCTTCATTTTTCCAGGCCAATGAAGCACTAAAGGAAGTTGGACGACCAAAGACATCCCCCACAAAGGTGAAGGTCGTTGCAGGAGGCAGCGCGTCAAGGGAGCGAATCCCCATTACTCAGGAGGAGATGCTGATGATCCCTGAAGTGGACCAGCGAAGAGACTATGCTCACTTCGTGCTCCAGCAGAGAGTCGACAACATTGATTTGCGTCATAAGGATGAGGTCATGAAACTCTACCTGCCATACATCCAGTCATAACAAACTGGTAACTGTTTCATTGGACTAGGCACCAGGAAGAGGTCTTGAAACTCTACCTGCCTTACATCCAGTCATAACAAACTGGTAACTGTTTCATTGGACTAGGCACCAGGAAGAGGTCTTGAAACTCTACCTGCCTTACATCCAGTCATAACAAACTGGTAACTGTTTCATTGGACTAGGCACCAGGACGAGGTCTTGAAACTCTACCTGCCATACATCCAGTCATAACAAACTGGTAACTGTTTCATTGGACTAGGCACTAGGAAGAGGTCTTGAAACTCTACCTGCCTTTCATCCAGTGATAACAAACTGGTAACTGTTTCATTGGACTAGGCACTAGGAAGAGGTCTTGAAACTCTACCTGCCTTTCATCCAGTGATAACAAACTGGTAACTGTTTCATTGGACTAGGCACCAGGGCGAGGTCTTGAAACTCTACCTGCCATACATCCAGTGATAACAAACTGGTAACTGTTTCATTGGTTAGGCACCAGGAAGAGGTCTTGAAATTCTACCTGCCATTCATCCAGTCATACCAAACTGGCATCTGTTTCACTGAACTAGGCACCAGGAAGAGGTCTTGAAACTCTACCTGTTGTACATTCAGTCCTAAGAAGCCCTTCACTGTTTCATTGAACTAGGCACCAGGAAGAGGTCTTGAGACTCTACCTGTCGTACATTGCTCATTGGAATCATATTCAGCATGGTACATTGAGGATTTCCATTTGCTGAACTGATGCCACTAACCTATTTCCAGGCAGACCATGCTGCATCAGTCTAGGTAAATTAGGCTGGACCTGGACTTTGGTGAAATGAGTAATTTTCACTATGACCTCATAAGTTGCAGCAGTATCATGAGGGGTACCCATGGTTTTTATCCATCCTGGGTTAGGTTTTGTACCACGAGTCTGAGACACATAAAACCACATGTACCCCTTGTGATACTGCTACAGCAAATATATCTTACTGACATGTTATAATCTGACATTATCATCTTCCTGAAACGAGGAAGTTAACTGACTTTATATTGTCCTGTTTACCCCCTTGCCTAACTAGGCTGGAATCATGGAGTTATGGAGGGGTACATGGGGCTTTATGTGTGGTGAGTGGTATAAAACCTAACCAGGGATGCATAGACCACATGTACCCCCCATGATACTGCTACAAGGAATTTATCTTACCGACATGTTTTAATATGACACTGTAAAAGAATTAAAACAAATTCAAAATTGATCGTAAACAGGTGTTCGACCGAGCTGAGGTCAGCTTGTGTTATATCACGTGACTTTCATTGACTCGGGGAAAAAAAACATGTTTTTTTGCTTCAAAGCAGGATATAAGGGATTTATTGGCCTTTCAGAAATCCATGTGTGACCTGTCTTCTTCGTGGCGGGGTATAAGAGATTTATTCCACCTCTCAGAAATCATGTGCAGCTTGTACTCATCATGGCAAGGTATAAGGGATGTATTGTCCCGCTTAGCTATTTTCCCTCCCAGGCAGGATACATAGTATTTTATAAAGGTCACATGAACCAATCAGATCTCATCATTCTGACACGGATGTATAATAATGGGTTATCAATAACTGCTAGATAGATACAATTGCTGGGACCAGCAAGTAGCTTGAGCCTGGTCTCCATTCTGCCAATATCAAAATAACATCTGGTTCACCCTGATAGTTTGTATTTATTGAATTTTCCACTAAATCTGTAGGTCTGTAATTTGTCAGTAAGATCTGGGTAGTCCTATTGTGAAATTGTTCCACGCACTCAGAGACCATATAATAGATGGTCTCTGACGCACTGTATGCAGCTGTTATGAAGTAATATGATCTGTTTTGTTTTGGATACCTTTATATTTTTTTCTGGTAACTTTTGTCATAAAAAGAAGAATTTTAATCATAAACCTCATGTCAATATACAAATCCATTATTTATTTATTTTAATTTTGGAAATAAACTGGTACTGTTTAATGGAAAATAGAAAATGGAAAATTGCTTACTCAGGTAATTACTTATTAATATAAATATATATACAAATGATCAATATTTATAATTGGAATCATAAACCATTATATTAAGTGTCATATTTAATAAAAGCTCTGTTGTAATACTTTTACTTCAAGGGTTTATTAAGTTTGACATTTTTAAAAAGTGTTTTTTATTATTTTATTTTATTGGTATAAGAGTACAAAAAAATTGAATGAAGAACTCAACTGCAATAATTATTACCATGGTTATTCAATAATTCTGACAACTGACAACAAAAATGTATACATCCTTAAAGTTTTGTGTTCTTGTTTGAGTTAAATTGTCCAAAAATCACTAGCGTTTCTACATCATGATGGCCAGTAGTTAACTCCCCTGATTCAGTTTAAGATCTGACATTGTGTGCATGCTCTATATTTAATCTGGTACTAGGCCAGATAAACATGTCTGGGTCAAGCTGAATGTGTACATTATCTGATAAAACACCTACAGCGTCATCATTTATTCCGATCTGCAATGTGTAATGCAGTTTATTCATCCATGGGCTAGCCATAGTGAGCTGAGTATTTGGGTAATCATGGGTTATGAGGTCACGTATCAATCATGATGCTTGTACTGGAGTCATGATACCATGTATATAGAGAAACTGATGATCGTGGGTTCGAAAGCCTAGTTTGCCCTCATTACGTTTCTAGGTTTGTCAGCACCATACTCATGATTGCGGGTTTCACCAAAATTGTAAACGTCTAACACCTGCATCACTTTGGGCTTTGCTCCTGCAATAAGCTGACACGCCGTGGTATAACTGGAATATTGTTAAAAGCGGCGCTAAACCAAACTCACTCACTCACTAATGTCAAACATGTGATAAACTGCAATATTCATATACAATATGTATCAAACAAAAGTATTTGTTTTTGAGCATATACAATGAGAAATAAAATATGTATCGAATGTAGACATTTTCTAGATTTACTGAACTAGTAAATTTCACAATGCAGTGCTGTTTTATCAGTGACATCGTAATTCGGTCAGTCTCATTTAAACCAGATCTGTTACTCCTGTATGATAACTCTACATGTGAAGACCTGACACCACCTCCTCTGTAGTCAGATCTTCATGTAGTGAAATAACTGATTTTAACGGGATTGTGATCATGTTGTCAGACAAAATGTCAGACCTGAAGGGCTTAAAGGTTATGTCAGGCCAATGTGTCTTAGTCAGATACCTAGATGGATCAGTCAATGAATAAGATGGCTACATATGGCCAGACTTACTGTTCTTTATCAGGAGATAGTGTTGCTGAATATACATAAACTGTGATGGTTCTATGTGTTTTAGCGTATCTGTGATAAATTTGCTGTGATTTTTTTATTGTTTTGTATACACTGAAGTTTGTTGGAATGGATATTTATATAACCAGCATTATTTATTTAAGCTTGTTTCATAGCTTAATTTTGTAAATACCTTACTTTGAATTAAAATAAGTGGTATTGCAATGTTGTCTTGTTTTGAATGAAAGAAATGATCATTTGAATGAGGTCTTGCAAGAACCAGCACCTCAAATTGGTCTAGGGCATGGATGGCCCAGAGACTATGGCAGCACAAGTTGCTATGCAGAGTTGCATCCCTTCGCCATGTCAGAATCTGCTGGTCGTGCGTTTGACTCTGTGATTTACTCCTATTAGGACACTTGGTCAGCAGAACATCTACAATCTGTGTCCCTCATCTTCAATCATCCAGCATATCATATCTCCATTCCATTATGATAAATACCCAGACCCACTCACCCCCAAATCTTAATTTTGAGTCCAGTTTGAATGACCATGACATGACACAAACAATAGTCATCCAATCAAATTACATGATACAGGTTACAGGAACTCTGTATCAGGAAAGTGAAAATATCACTCATACTCAACACATTGACATTTAGAACTCAAATACAACTTGGAATGCCTGGTAGCATACAGACTTCCCGCCTGGCTTAATACTCAAGAAGTCTTCTGAGTGTAGTAAAACTATATATTTGAAATATATCAAGGGATCTTGACGGAGGCTACTATTTTGAATGTAGATCTACGCCGAACTCTTGTTAAAAGAGTCATTTTATTGGTTGTTGAGGTCAAGCTCTTCAGTGACTGAAATTCTAAGCCAGGTTCGTGACACAGGAGATGGATGTGATGACAAAGTGACCATATACTGATGGTCTCTGTATGATATCCCTTCCACAACGAAGTACTGGTGGTGAATAGGTCCAGGGTAGGTACTGGCATAGCAGAATGGAATGGAAACAATAAGACCCTGGATCATCGAGGATGGTGTCACTTTGGACTACCTAGACCTGTGGTTAGTCACATGATAATATTGTTTAATGGCAAACATTATCTAGACCTCAATGGTTACATAAGTGACAAATGGTCACATTTCTTTGTGACAGTGCACACATTCCTTCTGACTTTATATGTTTGCATAAAGATAAAACTTAAGTCAACTTCAGTGTATGCATGACCAGATCGGTTTATACATGTATCTAAACACGTTTTGACAGGAGTAGTTTCCCCATCGGACATTTTGCAGCTATCTCTTGAGATCAACAGCAAGTACCCGGGTAGGGTCGGTAAATGGGGGGGGGGGGGGGGGGTTGGGTATCTTGGTAGAAAATATGGACTCGTCCCACCCAAACCTAGGGTTACCTGATCCCTTATCTATTTATCCTTTCTTATCAGCTGTTCTGTCATTAATCGTAATAAGAATAGCATTTTATCCTCTCATTTAATAATATACATCCACAAAATAAAAAAATAAAAATACTAAAATTCCTATATTTAAGGTAATTCAGACTTGAGTTGAATTCCTTTTGTAATATATTCTCTAGGGTCTGGACTTTCATTACCATGATCACTGTTTGTTTAAAACCGCACTCAGCAATATACCAGCTATATGTCAACGATCTGTGAATAATCAAGTCTGGACCAGACAATCCAGTGAATGACATCATGTGCATCAATTTACGCAATTGGGATGACTTGCATCAACCAAGTCAGCGAGCCTGACCACCCGATCGCGTTTGTGGCCTCTTACGACAAGCATAGTCCCCTTTTACGGCAAGCGTGGGTTGCTGAAGACCTATTCTAACCAGGATCTTCACGGGTCTGGACAATTTGAACACAGAACAGTTATGCAACGCTGAAGATGTATGTACCAAAAGACAAGTATATTATTGATCATGCGATACACCGATATTACGATGCATCGCGATACTTGACCCACGACACGATATACGATAACCGTGGGCCCATTTATCGATACGCCACGATGCGGAATGCTAATAAAGTAATTTCAAGTACAGTGTTTCCTCGCTATTGTGCCCTTCAATAAAACGCTAACGCAGTAACGCATGGATCCCAAAACTTACTTGCATTTTAAATAAGCTCAGGTTTTACACTGGCAGATGTTTTTCCCCATCTCAAAAAACATTATCAGCTGCAATACTGTATGTGTTGATATAAACTGTTGATAATGTAGGTTACTCCCTGTGACATCAAAGCTTTGGAGCCTAACATGTCCTCCTGTCTATAGTGCCCTAATTGTTACAGTAGCATATCAAAACTGAAATGTAGAACGTTCACGCACTCACGCACTCACGCACGCACACGCACACATTTTGTGTTGGAATCAAACAGCTACAAGGGCTCTAGGGTAGTTAAAACTTTAAAAAATTAACAAAAGAAATGTGAAAATACATATTTACCTCCTGTAATTTTTCCGGACTCGTAGATCACCAGCAACCGATTCTGGTCGTAAATGGTGCCTTAACAGGGTAAGCCAGGTGAACTGGCTGAACGTGTGTCGTACTATGACTGCGTGGATCTTTTCTCACAGTATCAATCAGTATCAAAGTATCTGGTCCAGACTCCATTATTCACAGGTTGCCATAAGAAAGCTGGAATATTGTTGAGAGCGGAGTTTAAATTTCTGATTCTTTTAAGAGTGAGGTTATATAAGAAAGAAAAAATATTATAAAAAGGCTGAAGTCAATTAAGTCAAAGAAAGGCGGTACCATATTTTTCATCACACATGCATGCATGTGAATTTGTATGTTTTAAATTCTTACTTTTTCTTTTAATGAGCAACAGATATATTTCAATTGAATAATCTCATGGAAATGATCACACAATATATTGTCTCCGACAAAACAATATAGATCTATCCTTTGTTTACAATTTAATAATTAATTTTAATTAACCAAATAAGCCTAGGTTTCAAATGTGTTTTGAGTAGCTACGTGTGCTGAAATATATAGTATATCTGTAAACACTTGTAATCTGTTGTGATCAAACAAGCCGTCTAACTGTCACAAGCAGACGATAAATTTCGCGCACCTGCTGATTGGAGTTACCCCCCCCTTTGCTTAGATACGCTTTGATCCACTTCCGGAAAAAACAAACTTGTCCCAGATGCGATTTCTTACTAGCGCTTGATTATAAACATTGTCAGGCTATTGTTTCAACAAGGAAGCTGAATCAACCATGCCGGGTCACGCATGATAATCACGGAAGTCTGAACGCAAATCACGATCGACCTTGTGCTTGCACACGTGTGTCGACTTGGGCAACTTTGGACTTTGGATAGCTTGATGCAGGCGTCACGCTCGGCAGAGTTCTCGTTTGCTCGGAAGCTCAGTTCGGTTGTTCGTGGTCTTACAGGCAGCATGTTGCGGAAATTGGCAGCGTTCCTTGCGCTAGGTGTAACATTGTCTTGTTACGTCGGGTTTAGCTGCTGCATGACCACTGTCATCGTGTTTTCAGTTTATTTATTGACAGGGGGACATAGATTTGCTTTGGTGGTATGCAAGACCATTCGTCGAGATCTGAAGTAAGTTGAAAACTTTTCTCTCATTATAATTTATATCCACATAGATCTGCTTCTTGTAAAGAAAACTAGCACGTTGTTACTTTTGTCTTTTTGCATGGGCTGTACTTGACCTATTCAGAGTATATATAATTGTCTCTTTGAATTCATAAGTTTGAAATATTTTGCTCAATATTTCCATAGCCTATGAAGTATAGCAAAGACGTATATAGATTGTATACATCTTTGATTATAGCCAATAAAATATTGAGCAAAATATTTAATAATTGTATAGGCCTGCATCATTTTGAAACTTAGCCCTACTCCCTGTTATCAAAGTATGTTAAGTCAACTATTTTGTGTCATATTACAGCGGTAGAAACAAACATTTTTAGTCCACTGGTCCTTATTATGATAGCATATAGCAAGAGGTGTAAAAATGGCAAATTTTGACTAGTCCTTATCATGCCTTAACTAGTGGGCACTTTGGCAAGGACTACAGGACTAGTGCCAATTTCTAACACTGCATTATAGGCTTACTCTTTTATATAACCAAAACTGAATTCATATTAAGAACAATATTAGACATAGATCTAGTTAAAATTGATGATATCAGTTAATATGACATTGAGTTAAAATTTAACTTCACATTGGCAATATTTATGCCATATGGCATGTGTGGGGACAGGTCAAAATAAGACATCATCTATTGAGCTTATTAAGTGAATTTCAACATATTCAGTGTCATTTTCTTTCAGTATGAAAGAATGTTTTGTATGCCATTAGGTAAAAAAATACAAAGTTGAATGAAAGGATTAAAGTTCGCAAAAACAGGCAAATATTACGAATATAGAATGAATGTTACAAATAACGGTCATTGTTTACATACAAATAATGAATTCAAAATACAAAACGATACCAATGAACAACTTGCAAATGAAAGATGTCATATGTTTGGTCTCTTTAAAAGACAGATGTCTAAACAGATTTCCTGTCTCATGTTTCAATAACAAGACACACCTAAGCATACTAAAGTGAACATGTATGTTCAATGGATATGATGTATTAATTAACTAATAATTGGTATCAATTTGTAAGCATGGAAAGTATCTGGGTCTTTGATTTCAGTTCATAAGTTAGGTGTGCAGACCTGCATCTGATATCCTGCTGAGATACGTAATTACACATGTGGCCCTGCACGGCAGCACAGTTCAGTATTACCAACCTGGGGTTAGGGTTGAAACAATACATCAGTGCATGTTCAGTTTTCAAGCGAGGATACAATACACAATACAAGATGATACACTTGTTAAAATACATATTCCAGTGATATGAAACTGGAGTCTGTAAATATTTGAGTCTGGATCAGACAATCCAGTGATGGACAGAATGAGCATCGATCCACGCAATTGGGATACGGACCAGACAATCCCATGATTGACATCAATCTAAGCAACGGGGTTGCCATGACATGCATCAACCAAGTCGGCGAGTCTGACCACCTGATCGCGCTAGTCATGTCTTATGACAAGCATAGTCGCCTTTTATGGAAAGCATGGGTTGCTGAAGACCTATTCTACCTGGAATCTTAACTGGTAACCATGATCCCTCGGAACTACTGACCTATCTGTGAGAGAAGTATCCCTTCATCACTTCCTTCCAATAATATTCCTTTTATCAAAAGTGAACTCTAAATGAGTACCATATTCATTACCGATTTCTCCCAGTGTTGTTTTGCTGAGGTGGCATTTTAGCTATAACCATACTTGTTACAATACTATTGTGATACTGATATTGCAATAACAGATTAACTTTCCCTTCAGATAAGTTTGACCTCGGCCACTTCATCATGTTCACACCAAAAGACGATTAAAGATGGTATTTGTTGTTACCCTGCCTGGTGCTCGACATTAGCCGAGTCAGTATTCTTTGTCTGAATGGGGTATTCATGTTATCTCAGTGGGCTATCTCTGTAAAATCAGCATTAGTCCGGATTACACACACACACATGTGCATGCACATCGCTATATAAGTTCAGTAGTCTTGGACGCGACATTAAACCCCATTTCACCGCACCTCATGCTCCAATGAACTCGCACAAAGTGCATCAAAGTCAGTTCTTATAATTTATTAATTTCCTGTTTGGTACCTTAAGAGTGTATGCACAATTTCATTTGTTAAATGAGACCTCACATTTACACTGACAGCCATATACAAACCAACTGTATCACAGAAAGAAATATGTTGTCAAAACAAGAAATGGAATCAGCGTAACCTACATCACATGTATATACCGTCCCTGCCCAAAACTTTTGCAGTGTTAGAAATTGGCTCTAGTTTTGTAGGCTGGAAGTCCCAGACTCGATCATAGCACCACTCCGTGTCCGAAATAACCGCCTGCCTGCTTGTGCCTGGCAACTTTTCTGTCAGGCTGCATGAAATTTTTCTCCACCTGTCTGGCAGATAATTTAAAGACTACACACGTATTCAGTTTTATTCAGATTTTTTATAGTCATTATCTGGACTGTCTGTCTGTCAGTATTTCATTTCCAGAGCATAACTTGAAAACTTTCATAACTTGAAAACTGTGAAAGATTTTCATCCAAACTTGGTACATGTATATGAGTCATTTTCAAAATTTGTGAGATTTTTGGTGCCTCTGAATTTAAAAAAACAAATATTTCTTTTCCTTGATTTTGGTTCATTAATACCAAAACAACATGTTTTAGAGTTAAGGTAGAGAGTTTGCAATCTTAATGAATCCTAATATTGCTTTTGTAGACTTTTAAAAACGAAATATGGAAATTACAAGTCACTACTGTTACATGTTGTAAAGTAAGGATTTTTTTAAAAATTGTTATTTGAACTGGGCTTTTTAGTGATAATATCATTTTCTGTGAAGAGTTGTACACAGAAAAGTCAAAAGAAACCAAATTGAAGAAAATATTAAAAAAAATATGGTAAGCTTTGGTTTGTCAATTTACATTTTGATAAAATTTTAAGTTATGACACAAGTCTTCTTGTACTAAAACATTGTTTGTTCTGGCAGATTTCTTTCAGAACATACAGTTACATGCTTATTTATTAGATAATAACAGATAAAACAAAAAACAAAAGGACAATAATAATTATTTTCTATAATTTAGGCCAATAACAGTAGTGACATTACATGTAACAGTAGTGACAAGCATAACAGTAGTGACTTTTTGCTGAAAGAGGAGATTTTATATGACTTCCACTTTGAATGAAAAAACCTGTCTCACTGGTTAACATGTCGGTTTTAAGACGAAAAACATTTTCAAAACAAATGTTGTTGTAGAAGAATGTTGAGAATTTGGTAACTCACAAAAAAAGCACATTAACATTATTGACATGGGACTTTCCATCTTCCCCCTTCATCCAGAGCTGAAGATATCTCTTGAACATCCTGCTTCGTGGATTTGTTGGGATTCACTGGTGTCATAGGTGTTTCCAAACTGTCCATAGGTGAAGATGTCTCTTGAACATCCTGCATCATTGATTTGTTGTGATTCACTGGTGTCATAGGTGATCCCAAACTGTCCAGAGGTGAAGATGTCTCTTGAACATCCTGCATCATGGATTTGTTGGGATTCACTGGTGTCATAGGTGTCTCCAAACTGTCCAGAAGTGAAGATGTCTCTTGAACATCCTGCATCATGGATTTGTTGGGATTCACTGGTGTCATAGGTGTTTCCAAATTGTCTCTAATCACTTGTGTCATAGGTGCAAAACTGTCCAGAGATGAATATGCTTCTGGAGTGCCATCTCTCCTTTTGCCTGTTATGCCTTTGGTGTTCCACTGCATTCATACCCATCTTTGATTCTTTGCACTGAAAAAGCCAAATATATGATTGAAAACATAACATTTAAAGAAAATTTCACAACCCTAGTCACTACAGTTGCAAAAACATGTGTTAGATGAATGGAGAAACTATGTTGACAATTACATCAAAGCCACCAGTCTTCTGAAATATTACAAGGAAAACATAAACAATATTCAAAGACTTCAACCGGAATAAATTGGGTTTCAAGATACCTTATCACTAATCTTACAGTAATCTATGTCACTACTGAAAACATAAACCTATTTGTAACCAGTTGGTCAAAACCCTTATAACCTTTGTCACTACTGTTACAGAACCACTTAACTAATGATATTGGAGAAAATATGTCTACAAATATTTCAGTTCAAGTCAATTTTATAAAACTTAAAGAGGTATGTTTTAAACACATATTAAAATTAAGAAACACTAAGTTACAACATATTCTTTCAAATTGTAAAATCCCTAGTCACTACTGTTACAATTCAGTGTCACCACTGTTACAACATATGCACTTCAAGTAAAACTGTTGGTAATTCAATGAAATCGGTATCAGTTTTTGTGAAACAGTTTTTAATGAGAAATGCACTTTGAAAGTAATTCTCTGCAATTGTAAAACTTAATCTCCAAAACCATTTTCATACAACATTAAATCAGTTGTCACTACTGTTACATTTTGTGTCCCCACTGTTACAAAGCAACTAAAACAGCTATGTCAATCAGTTCAAGCAAATCTGTGAAGCAATGTCAAGCTTACATATATTATTGTTTCAAAACAGCTATGAAAATTAGCTAACACTTTTATCAATGCACTTTTGTCAAAATTTGTTACAATCGCTAAAACTCTAGTCAATACTGTTACAATTAAGTGTCCCTACTGTTACAAGTATTTAAAATACTCATTACTATTGCAATGTTGCACAGTAACAGGAAGTAGTTTAAGCAGTCAGCTAGGGGGACGCCATTTATTTGAACTATTTAATTCTGATAACAGTAGTGACATGTAACCTTGTGACAAGCATAAAAATGGAAATAAGTCCTATATTTTTCATTCAAAAATATTTAAATAATTTGTTATACTTAATCTAAGAACATCTTTAAAGATATATGCAAAAATGTCTGACAAAAACTAATTTTGGATTAAAAATTGAATATCATGAAGTTGGGCCATCATGATTGTGACAAGTTAAAATGGGCAAAATTTGACCCTTCAAAGTCATTTTTTGGAGCTTAACTATAATTTATAGCTATTTTGTTTATTGTAGTATGTGCAGACATATATAAGATACAAATTAAGATTAAAACACATTTTTAGAATAACATAATTAATGAGATACTAACATATAACAATAAATCTTACAAATTTTGGAAATGACTCATATACCACAGAGCATTTGAGTTTTTACTCTAGGGTTTCGATTTTAATTGGGTTATTACATTTTTCATTGGGTAACTAATATGTTTTCACTCATCTTTTCATCGCTCTATTGGGTTTTTCCTAAGATTAGTGAACATTTTAAGATTTAGAAAAATTGAAGTAATGTTTTAGATGTATATAACTGTTCTAAATATATAAGCCTGACTTGGAAAGTAATTAACTCGTAATTGTGCTTCGGAAATTAGCTCCTTTGTACACATGCTGAAAAAGCTTCATTGGGTATTTACTCATGCTGTTTTTATACATTTGAGTTTTTCATTTAATGCATGCGTTTCTGTACGCAAGTTGATTGACAGTAATTGGGTTTTGAATATTTTTGGGGGTGTTTCAGGCAAATACACTGCTTATCTGTAGCTCTGTAACAAGGGGCTGAAGTGGTGCCTTTTGCTATTGTGGGGCGCTGGGTAGATTTGTCATCTTCTGATGACACTTGTTATTCTCTAGTACATGTAGTTGTTTGCATTATTTCAACCAAATCAAGGCATGATTTGTCTCATTTGTTTTGTGATTTTTATCCCCCACCACAAAGTGGAAGGGCGATATAGGAATGGGTGATGTCCGCCTGTCCATCCGTCACGTCACGTTTCTGGAGCAGAACTAAAAAAACCATAAAAGATATCTTAACCTTACTTGGCACATACATAGGTCTAGTGGTGAACTGGTGCCTTTTGATAGATTGTGATATTTTTCAAGTTGCCATGGCAACGACTTTGAGACTGAAAATGGTGGTAGTGCTCATGTCCGGAGCAGATCTTGAAAACCGTACAATATTTCTCGCTTTGCACACAACCAGACATGTCATATTGGCGGGGTATATTTTATACTTGTTCCATATGTATAATATCTGAATGTGGGCAGGTAACTTTGAAGATGGGCAGCCAACATTTATGGCTCACCTGTCCCTTCTATGTCCCTCCTATTGAACAATCAGATTCCATCTCTCATATCACTGGCATTTGCTTTAAAAACATGGCAGTACCCAGCCTAGACGATCTGATCAATAATCAAGATCTATATAGTAATAAAAAAAAGGTCTTACCTTGCAAAGGCCATCAAATCACTTGAGCACCTTGGTGAAAAACATGAAAAATATCTGTCGAGGCTCAGTTGGCCAAACACGTATTTTGCAAATCCTGCATTCAACTGAATTCTGTTGTTTACGAACCGGATGTCTATGCATAGGACTCTGAAATTAAAGTCTAGTTCGGCAAGGGTGGAAAATTGACTTTTTTGAGTCAGTTGACTCACTTGACTCGGGAAGATGATACCGGATAAGTTTTACTGTCCCGAATTTACTGATAATCCGAACCACTGTCTAAACCAGATTAAACTTACGGTCCCACGCCTGTCCAGTTTGGACAGGTTTCACTCGATGTACATCATGTATATATTTGAGGAATTTGAAAGTGAAACATATTACGTTTTTTATATTAAATAATTAATGTAGTATATTGATGCCGAGTTTGCAATAGATCATGTCGAGGTTCAGTTGGCCAAACACGTATTTTGCAAATCCTGCAGTCAACTGAATTCTGTTGTTTACGAACCGGATGTCTATGCATAGGACTCTGAAATTAAAGTCTAGTTCGGCAAGGGTGGAAAATTGACTTTTTTGAGTCAGTTGACTCACTTGACTCGGGAAGATGATACCGGATAAGTTTTACTGTCCCGAATTTACTGATAATCCGAACCACTGTCTAAACCAGATTAAACTTACGGTCCCACGCCTGTCCAGTTTGGACAGGTTTCACTCGATGTACATCATGTATATATTTGAGGAATTTGAAAGTGAAACATATTACGTTTTTTATATTAAATAATTAATGTAGTATATTGATGCCGAGTTTGCAATAGATCATGGCAGTGGTATGAGATGTGGAATAACAACTATGCATGGTACCATCACCTTCCTTGCCCTCTACCGCAGGTCAGTGGGGGTCACTGGGTGGTCACTGGTCAGTGTATTTAGGCATGGAGTTGTTGTGTAACATCATAATATAGCCTGCAGAGACCCGGGGGGGGGGGGGAGGGGCTGGATTAGTGAAATCTTACCGTGACCTTGACAGAATGTAAGTCACAGCAGGGCTTGCTCCAGCTCAAGTACCTGGTGTGTTCTTAATGTTTGAGCCCTGTTTTTGTCAGTGCTGAAGCAAGTTTATTATCCCCCACAATAATAATAGGAGGGGGGGTACCCGGGTATATGGAATGGGTGCCACTGTTTGTATGTCTGTCACGTTTCATTTCCAGAGCATAACTCAGAAACTTTTTAATATTTTATTTTGAAACATTGCATATGTATCAAACACATGCTGAACTGGTGCCTTTTTCTGTTACCTTGGCAACAAGTTGGACCTAACCCAAATACAGGTTACTTTCATTACCAGGGCGTAACTTAAGAACCAGTTGGGAAGCAGTGTTCATTCCTAGATCATATATCCATAATTTTATTTATATTAATGATAGCGCTGTTTTCTTTTTAATCAGTCTAATTCTAAATAATTTTGAATAGACTTTGTGCACTGGCGATTAGATGCCTTCCTCTAAGAGTGTGGATTGGAAGTAGCCAATGCATTTCAAGTCCACGGAAGGACTATATACAGCTCCAGGAACGGTACCAGACCACTAACACTACAGATGACCGACCACGTAGTGGAAGGCCTAGGGTCACCACCCGACGTCAGGATTGTCAGATTGTGCGACAGCATCTTCATGATCGCTTTGTTACTGCTGCGGAAACTGCTCGACAGACCATGGAGACACACCAGCGACACATAGTATGGACACCATGTGTCGTCGATTGACGAGCAGACACCTCCATTGTCACAGGCCACACCGAGGACCCATTCTGACGCCTGGACCGTCTTCAGTGGGCAACACAACACCAGCACTGGCACCACCAGTAGTGGAGAAGAGTTCTCTTCTCAGATGAGAGTCGTTACTGTATCTCAACAGCAGATGGCAGAGAGAGATGCTTGTGTTGTTGAGAGAGACTCGTGGGGTGGTCCGAGCATCATGGTGTGGGGTGGAATTGGTCTTGCACAGAGGGTCGGCCCTGTGGTCTTCCAGAACATCGGTCCAGGGAGAGGCAATGGTGTCACAGCAGCTCGGTACATTGATAAAGTCTTGAGACCACACACCATACCTCATTTGCTACATCTCCGCAATCACGAGTTTCAGCATCATAATGCCTGTGCCCACACCGCGAGAGCAATAAGAGACTGCCTCCAGCAGAATGGCATCAGAACCATGCAGTGGATTGCCCCCAGCCCCGATTTAAATCCCATTGAGCACATGTGGGACGAGATTCAAAGACGTCTGAATGACGTCCGACCAAGGCCGACAACTGCAGCTGAACTGCATCAGGCGTTCCTCAGAGTGTGGGCTCAAGTGCCTATGGCCTTCATCAACCGCCTCTTTCCATTCCATGTATTGACGTTGCACGGCAGTCATCAATGCACATAGCGGACACACGAGATACTGACTTGTGATGCCATTTTCTCAGGGACTAGTGTTGTGTTTCACTTTAAGAACATTCGACACTTTAATTTTAACCTTGATGATCAGTTTTGCCAAGTTTCATCTTTTTAATATGTCTCAAAGTATGTTTACAGTGTTTGGACAAATAAGGTTTCTAATATATCTATCCATGGTGATGTTTCATTTGCAGTATATGTCAAATAATTTATGTTGTTATTCTTTCACTGAATATCATAAATAATACATCAACTGCTGACTTGTTACTGTAATCGTGAATAAATATTCGTATTCGTTACCCTATATTCATGACATCAGTCGTATTCACCTCATAGTGTATTCGTTGCACCCCTAGATAGGACTCCATCCAAAAAAGTACTAAAATTTTTACAAATTGCATATGTTTTAAAGAACTTGTTGGGATATTATCTGTTGAATTAAACTCTGTAGTTAGACATAAATAAGAAGTAAAATAGGATGCCTCATGTACAGGATGGTTCCATCTATATGACATTAAGTCACCTCCTCCATATAACAAGCATAGGTTGGTGTTCCATTTTCAGATTAAGAATTTGATGATAAGAGCTGTTATGTATGGACTGTAGATCACCTAAAACTGTTAATCCAGATTTTTTATCCAACATGAATGTATTTAACTGCTTCCAGTTTTGAAAAGCTGGATATGTTTCAGTCATAACCATGGTAACCAGGCTGCATTGGTATGAATCTAGTTCCCGGACATTGTGATATAATCAGATTAAGGGGAGTAATATTTGCAGTCTTGCATGATATATTTACATGTTGAGAGTGTAACAGGTTTACAGAATAACAACCAATCTATAACCTGGATAAGAAATAACAGATTTACTGCATCCAGCTGAGTTAATGGTGTAATATGTAAGCCTTCTGTAAGGGGACTTACACTTTTCATTCATGGAGACCAACGTCATGAGATGGTAACAATTATATAACATGTTAAATGTTTGTTTCTATGCCATCTGTAGTATCAGGAAAATGACAAAATTACGAAGGCTTGCGCCAACAATTTTGGGAAATTGACTGCAATGCAATTGTTTGGGATATTTCTTAGAGCAAAGAGTTTTTGTCAAGCAATAAACTCAAACATGGTTGATGCTGTTTCTGTTTATCATGTTTATGACTGACTGATATTTGTTCTAATACTAGAAACCATGGTAACAGTTTAGCTGTTTTAGCAAGAGTAAGTTTAAGTGTTGACCTTTGTTGCTGATGCTGTCCCATGCAGTGATCATTGAAGCCATCAGCAACATCCAACATCCCACATGCCATGTTGCCATATGCCACTATTCTGCCAATTACCATGTTTTCTGATATGTCATGACGATCAGTGTGAAATCTGATAAGATGTATGTGCAGCCTGTGCAATGATGTATGTGCAGTGTGTTGTCATGTATTAACTGTTTTTCTCACCTGACTGAAAGTCAAATGAGCTTATGTCATGGCAGGATGTCTGTCCATTGCTAACATCTTTTACATCTTCTCTGAAACTACAAGGCCTGTCAGCCTATGCAGCTAAAACGGTGTTAATGATGCCAGCCTGGGGCTCCATAAACAGGTCTGACAGAGCATCAAGCCAACTTGAAACATGGCTGCTACGTCAGCCATATTTAGAAACCCATTAACTGCTATTATGGACATGATGGGGCCAAACATTTTCTTCCATTTTTTGCAATATTATGAACTTGAACCTTGCTTGAACCATTAAACATGTTAAACAACAAACAAGCAAACTATCTCCTGATTATATTATGCTTGAAATTTGGCTGAGTTTGGTGTGATATCTCAAACCCTATGCTCCTTGCGGCTAAAGTCATTAAGAGATAGCCAGAGGCCATGGAGAGCAGAGTTAGGTTCTCCTGCCTATCTGCCAAACTATGAATCTTACAGAGTCTTGAGTTGAAGAAGTTGTTCCTTCATAACACTACAGTACCTAACCATATGAGAAGCTGGTCAATTTTATGGGCTCACATGAAAGGTGAAGAGAATCACAACATTTATTTTCACATAAAGCTAATGAAATAAAAGTAATTGTTTTGCTGGCATAGACATCCGTGCATCACTTTAGATCCTGCATGTCAGTCATTTTCATTGCCAATCCAAGAAATATTGATCAAATTTCCCACAATTCTGTTTTTCACAATGTGGTTTTCATGCATTCAGATGGAGCTTTCCTTATATTTCAGAGGCCTGTTTGTGCTCATGAAGTTAACCTTAGGTGTGAGGTATTATCTCAGGAAGAATGCAACTGTTCCAGCTCTATTCCAAAACAATGTCAAGAAGCATCCCAACAAAGCTTGTTTCATTTATGAAGACAAAACTTGGACGTTCGAGGATGTGGAAAAATATTCCAATTCAGTGGCAAACTTTTTCCACGAGGCAGGATACCGAAAAGGAGATGTTGTGTCAATCTTCATGGAAAGCCGTCCTGAGTATGTCTGTTTCTGGCTGGGCCTATCAAAGATTGGCGTTGTTGGCGCGCTCATAAACTTCAATCAAAGAGACAAGGCTTTTGCCCACAGTTTGAATGTGTCACAGTCCAAAGGACTGATATTTGGAGGGGAACTATCACAAGGTAAGGGGCTGATGATGCTGTTAACATGAAATTGGAAGATGAAGCAGGCTCGATTTAAGGAACTCTAAATCTACAAATGAGTGAGAAAAGCATTTGGAGTAGCATATTTGACTTCTGTATATTGAAAAGAAATGGGCAGTTCCAAATGGAAAAGAAGAAAAACAGTGCCATGGTTTAGATATTTGCTATTGTTTCAGTCACATCCTATCAATGACATCAGAATTAAATGTGGTTTCATTTCCGTCAAGTAAAACTGCCTGTACAATGCTTCCCTTGCTAGCAAGTTTGAGAATGAACACAAATAGGTTTTAGAAAGCTGACATCTCATTGGCTCATGAACCCAGGCATCTTTCATTTTGATTGGGTGGTCAAAGTTTTATCAGGGTTCGCCTGACACGACCTCAAATTGGAGGGGTCATCTGTTCTTGACAGAGAGTATTTGAGATCTGATTTTCTGAGTTAAATGTTAGGTATGTGATTTTGTGGACATATCTCATGATGAGGTCTCTGCTGTAGGTGTGTCTTTGTTTCATTGCAGCGGTGAAGGATGTACTCCCACTGCTGGAGAATAACCTGTCTTTGTACAGCAGCGGTAGCCTAGCAACAAATGACATCACACCCATCAACCTTGATCAGATGCTTCAGAAAAGTCCAACATATCCTCCCCACTATACCCAGGGGTCTTTTAGAGGTGGGTGTTTAGTTTAGTTGTTTGGTTGTGTAACACCACACTCAGCCATATTCCAGCTGACAGCGGTCTGAAAAAAAAATCATGCCTGGACCAGACAATCCAGTGATTGACAAGATGAGCATCGATCTAAGCAATTGGGATACGATGACATGCATCAACCAAGTCAGCGAGCCTGACCACCCAATCGAGTAAGCCGCCTCTTACGACAAGCATAATCGCTTTTACGGCAAGCATGGGTTGCTTAAGACCTATTCTACCCCGGATCTTCGTGGGTCGATTGTTTGTAGTAGGATGGGTGGGAATGAAAGAGAGATGATTAAATTGGATTTATCATGGCCAAAGCCGAGTGCCAATAAGGACCCTACAGGGACCACATGGTATTTTTTCGTAAACGATAAGTACCTCGAGGTAAGCAAGTGATTTGTGTTAACAGAGTTTCACTGTACATTTTCAGATAAGTTATTCTACGTGTACACCTCCGGAACCACCGGCCTACCAAAGGCTGCCATCGTCACCCACACCAGGTGAGCTGCACTTTACCATCATGTCACAACTGTCCAGTAGGGACCTTCTTTATCCTTGCATTTCATTCATGGGAAAGGGAGTATGTCCCACTCGTCTAAGGCACAGAGATTCATTGTTTAGAGTTGCCAGAATCAGATGATTGTGGGTTTGAATTCAAGGCTTGCTTTGATTATAAATCTTGGTTTGTCAGCACAGTATCCATGCTTGTGGGTAAACGTCTCATGTGTACATCACTAGGGGCTTTCCTCCCACATTAAACTGACATGCCCCAATACACCGCACTCACTCATCATCATGCGTGGAGAAATGTCCGACCAATGGGTAAAATGCCACTTTCAATATGGCTGTGATGGTTTGCTAGCCTAAACTTTGTTTACAGGCCACCATGGTATAGTCAGAATATTGCTGACTGTAGTGTCAAACAACATTCATTCACCTGGATTTAAGATCAATTCATATTTTGGGGGGCATTCACTATTGGTCAGGAAATCACTATTGCGATAACTATTGATATTGAAGGAAATTATTGCGATAACTATTGATATTGCAAGCAACTATTGCAATAAATATCGATAGTTTTCAGTGTATCATTTTAGATGGATTTTAGAGTTGAATTAAACCTTGGAACTGAGGTTTCCTTTGAATGTGATAATCATAACAACAAATAAAAAGTAAAGTTTGAGATCTGACTGATTTGTTTTTTCTTTACCCTAATAATTTAAGAAAAAGAAACTTCAACATTACCATGTGTCAATTACTACCACTCATGATCAAAAGAAAAACAAATTTGAACAGCATTGCATGTATTTTATTGATATGGTAAATACAATCGAAACTATTGATATTCCTAACTGAAATTGATACTATTGATCGGAAACTGATTTAACAATTGATTTATTGACTTTAAGTGCTTACCACTAGCAATATATCAATATTTCCATTTATCGTGACACCCCTAGCATTCATTGTTTGTCATTTACAATGTTCTGGGGATTTTTTCAATTAATGTAACTATGCAGAAGAAAATGCCATTTGTCTCAAGTTGCTTTACGTCGCTTCTAGCAATATTCCATCATTGTATGCAGCATTATACAATATCCACTCAGCAACGCACCCAAACAGTAATGGTATATTATCTGATAGAACATGTGGATTTAATTCTGAAGTCCATCCAGAAGCCACACTCATCAGTGTTGGCAGAGGCACACCTCCAGGCATCACACTTCTCCATTTCTGGTGGACCGCCTTCGTGGTCTAGTGGTAGAGCGTCCGCACTGAGAGCGGAAGGTCGGGGGTTTGATCTCCGTCCTCGTCACACCAAAAGATGTTAAATGATTGTACTTGTTACCCAGCCTAGCACTCGCATTAAGGGGCTAAAACAAGGACTGGTCAGCTCAGAGTCAGTATACTGTGTCTGAGTGGGGTATTCATGTTTATCTGCGGCATGGTATCTCAGTGGGCTAGCACTATAAAACCAGCATTGGTCTGGACTAGAATAAGCAGCCACACACACACACACACGCACATCGCTATATAAGTGCTGTAATCTTGGACGCGACGTTAAACCCCATCTCACCTCACATCAGGTCACCTCGGGTCACTTCCATTTCAGGTTTTACTACATGTCCACCGCCATCCGCCATTTCTTCAGCATCAGCTCCAGTGATGTACTTTATGATACACTGCCCCTGTACCACACGGCAGGGGGAATTCTGGGAATTGGACAGGCGTTTATAGGTGGCGTTACTGTTGTCATACGCAGGAAGTTCTCTGCCAGTCAGTTCTGGAGTGACTGCACCAAATACAACTGTACAGTAAGTTCTTTCTGTCTCAGAACTGGTCACATGTAATAATGCAGGGGGATCTAGTCATCATCTGGTCTGTCTGTCCAACCGTCTGTATTTCGTTTAAGTTGAAAGAGCATAACTTACAAAACGTGAAAGATTTTTCGTCTAAACTTGGTACATGTGTTAACCAGGGGCTGGCGTGGTGCCTTTTGCTTTTATGGGGGCGTTTTTTGGAACAAACAATCAGGAATATTAATGATAACTCATTGTTTAAAGATATAAACAATTACTACATATCTATTCTTTGTGGTGGAATTTCAATGGCTGTGTGTAAATGTTATATTGGAAATGTAAAAAGTGCTAACTGAAAACTGAACCACCCTGGTTAGACAAACCAACGACTTGTAGATACTTTTGGGTCAGTGATAAACTTCAGTAAGCAAGTGTTGAGATGAATGATCTTTTGTTTCAGATTGCTCAGTATATTGGTGAAATCTGTCGCTACTTGCTTCTCCAACCATTCCGTCCAGAGGAGACTCAGCACCGAGTTCGTCTGATGTATGGCAATGGACTCCGACCTCAGATATGGGATGACTTTCAGAAGAGGTTTGGGGTCAAGGTTATGGGGGAGTTTTATGGCGCCACAGAGGGCAACTGTAATATAGGTGAGACTCAAAGTGTTATCAAAGACAGTATCTGATGGGGAGCATGTCAGTAGTTTTGTCCTGAACATTTGTGTACAAAATTACATTTGAGTCTATTCTTTATAGAAGCCAGCTTTGTGGTTTAAAGTGGCATAAAACGTTTTATATCACTTTCTGTGTCATGCAAATGGTAGATACATTACTATCCTCTTGTTAGGGAGAGAATGATGGTGGCCTTCTTTCTGAAATGTCCTTATGTTTATTTCAGTCAATTTTGAAAACAAAGTTGGAGCTGTTGGCTTCACAACCCGCATTGCCCCTTTCTTGTACCCAGTAACTCTGATCCGCGTAGATGAGGACAGCGGGGAGCCGTTGAGGGACAGACATGGGATGTGTGTACATGCCCAGCCAGGTGAGTCTGTCTGACACAGGATGTATAAACATGCCCAGCCAGGTGAGTCTGTCTGACACGGAATGCTTGTACATGCTCAGCCAGGTGAGTCCATCTGACACAGGATGTGTGTACATGCTCAGCCAGGTGAGTCTGTCTGACACAGGATGTAGAATCATGCTTGGCCAGGTGAGTCTGTCTGACACAGGATGTGTGTACATGCCCACCTAGGTGAGTCTGTCTGACACGGGATGTGTGTACATGCCCACCTAGGTGAGTCTGTCTGACTCGGGATGTGTGTACATGCTCAGCCAGGTGAGTCTGTCTGACTCGGGATGTGTGTACATGCTCAGCCAGGTGAGTCTGTCTGACTCGGGATGTGTGTACATGCCCAGCCAGGTGAGTCTGTCCGACACAGGATGTGTGTACATGCTCAGCCAGGTGAGTCTGTCCGACACAGGATGTGTGTACATGCCCAGCCAGGTGAGTCTGTCTGACACAGGATGTGTGTACATGCTCAGCCAGGTGAGTCTGTCTGACACAGGATGTGTGTACATGCTCAGCCAGGTGAGTCTGTCTGACACAGGATGTGTGTACATGCTCAGCCAGGTGAGTCTGTCTGACACAGGATGTGTGTACATGCTCAGCCAGGTGAGTCTGTCTGACATGGGATGTGTGTACATGCTCGGCCAGGTGAGTCTGTCTGACACAGGATGTGTATACATGCCCAGCCAGGTGAGTCTGACTGACACGGGATGTGTATACATGCTCAGCCAGGTGAGTCTGTCTGACACAGGATGTGTATACATGCTCAGCCAGGTGAATCTGACTGACACAGGATGTGTGTACATGCTCAGCCAGGTGAGTCTGTCTGACACAGGATGTGTATACATGCTCAGCCAGGTGAGTTCATCTGACGCAGGATGTGTGTACATGCTCAGCCAGGTGAGTCTGTCTGACACAGGATGTGTGTACATGCTCAGCCAGGTGAGTCTGTCTGACACGGGATGTGTGTACATGCTCAGCCAGGTGAGTCTGTCTGACACAGGATGTGTATACATGCTCAGCCAGGTGAGTCTGTCCGACACAGGATGTGTGTACATGCTCAGCCAGGTGAGTCTGACTGACACAGGATGTGTGTACATGCTCAGCCAGGTGAGTCTGTCTGACACGGAATGCTTGTACATGCTCAGCCAGGTGAGTCCATCTGACACAGGATGTGTGTACATGCTCAGCCAGGTGAGTCTGTCTGACACAGGATGTAGAATCATGCTTGGCCAGGTGAGTCTGTCTGACACAGGATGTGTGTACATGCCCACCTAGGTGAGTCTGTCTGACACGGGATGTGTGTACATGCCCACCTAGGTGAGTCTGTCTGACTCGGGATGTGTGTACATGCTCAGCCAGGTGAGTCTGTCCGACACAGGATGTGTGTACATGCTCAGCCAGGTGAGTCTGTCTGACACAGGATGTTTGTACATGCCCAGCCAGGTGAGTCTGACTGACACAGGATGTGTGTACATGCTCAGCCAGGTGAGTCTGTCTGACACGGAATGCGTATACATGCTCAGCCAGGTGAGTCTGTCTGACACAGGATGCGTATACATGCTCAGCCAGGTGAGTCTGTCTGACATGGGATGTGTGTACATGCTCGGCCAGGTGAGTCCGACAAGGATGTTCAGCATGTGGATACATTTTTTTGTTTTTGTTTCAGGTGAGACTGGAGAGTTGGTGGGGAAGATCGTAAAGGGCAACCCGCTGCGAGAGTTTGACGGCTACGTCAACAAGAAGGCATCTGAGAAGAAGATTGTCGAGAACGTGTTTAGGAAGGGAGACACAGCATTCCTTACTGGTCAGTAGTCTGGCTGTGGAATCATAGTTATTACAAGATGAAGTTCCATAAAATCACTTGAACAAATGAACTCAACAAGTAGCACACAAAGTTTATGCTGTTAACAGTAGTTATCAGTACATGTGTACGAAAATATTATTTCAGTTTCATATCCAATATGAATCTGAAACTAAAAATATTCAATTCTGCATATTCTGTTATGCAGTTTCATGTAATCTGATCTTCTTGCTAATTGTCATGCAAGTTTTTTGCTATCTCAGACCTTGTTGTAACCAGTCCTTTGCTATCTCAGACCTTGTTGTAACCAGTCCCTTGCTATCTCAGACCTTGTTGTAACCAGTCCCTTGCTATCTCAGACCTTGTTGTAACCAGTCCCTTGCTATTACAGACCTTGTTGTAACCAGTCCCTTGCTATTACAGACCTTGTTGTAACCAGTCCCTTGCTATCTTAGACCTTGTTGTAACCAGTCCCTTGCTATCTTAGACCGTGTTGTAACCAGTCCCTTGCTATCTCAGACCTTGTTGTAAGCAGTCCCTTGCTATCTCAGACCTTGTTGTAACCAGTCTCTTGCTATTACAGACCTTGCTATCTCAGACCTTGATGTAGCCAGTCCCTTGCTATTACAGACCTTGTTGTAGCCAGTCCCTTGCTATTACAGACCTTGCTATCTCAGACCTTGATGTAGCCAGTCCCTTGCTATTACAGACCTTGTTGTAACCGGTCTTTGCTATCGTAGACCTTGTTGTAACCAGTCCCTTGCTATAACAGACCTTGTTGTAACCGGTCCTTTGCTATCTAAGACCTTGATATAACCAGTCCCTTGCTATCTCAGATCTTGTTGTAACCAGTCCCTTGCTATTACAGACCTTGTTGTAACCAGTCCCTTGCTATTACAGACCTTGTTGTAACCAGTCCCTTGCTATTACAGACCTTGTTGTAACCAGTTTCTTGTAATCTCAGATTTTGTAACCAGACTTTCTCAGATCTTGTTATAGCTAGCTACTTTCTCTGTCAGACTACTGCATGTGACATGACCCTAGATACAATGCTTGCACATTATTGAACCATTCTCTATCAGGAAATACATGAAATATGTCCTACTCATCAACGCTGTGGTTGAGGTCAGTTTTACATACAGACTTTCTTGTTTGCAGGAGATGTGTTGATGATGGATGATTTGGGATACATGTATTTCCGTGACCGAACAGGAGACACGTTCAGATGGAAAGGAGAGAATGTGTCCACATCAGAAGTAGAAGGCACCATCAGCAACGTCCTTAAACTGCAGGACGCCGTCGCTTACGGTGTGGAAGTCCCAGGTACTGTCCTCGCCGGATCAGGTATACTCCTTGTCAGTTGATGAAACAGAGGTGGAATTCATATTTCTATTTTGGTGTCTCTGCCATGATGTACCTGGAAAAAGTGCTTATTGTAGACGAAAACCTTACTCATCTCACTCCAATACTTTTGTATTACCTTGGGTTTCATTCTTTACATAATTGAGTTATATCTTTACACTGCCATTACTAACGAGGGAAGGCGTCATGACCAAGCACACCAGTGACTGAAACTATGAACAACAATCCACCTCATTGGTCACGGTGAGGCAAAAGGGGTACACAAAGTACGTGATCTGGACTACTAGTTGTCAGACTTCCAAGTCTTGGTGGCTGAGTGGGTTGGGTCACTGGCGATTAGGTGCCTTACTCTGAGATTGTGGGTTCCAATCCAGGATGGGACTCCACCGAAAAGGATTAGAATTTGTATTTTACTGAGAAAATGCAATCCCAAATATAACATATGATACATATGACCCCTTTCTAAAAGACATTGTCTGTTCATATCTTTGTGGTAGCTATTGAGACAAATACGAAACTGAGTATTATCACTGCTGACTCTCTCCATGATGTGCCATGGGTGACAGCCTGGTATCTGTGAGTTGTGTTGTGTAGGGTACGAAGGTCGTGCAGGAATGGCTGCCATTGTGGATGAGACGAACTCCATCGACCTGGCTGACCTGAACCAGGCCCTGCAGCGGTCCCTGCCCCCATACGCCCGGCCGGTCTTCATCCGACTGACCAAGGAGGTGGACACTACAGGTAGGCACCCCACTGAAGTAACGACACTGATGGCAGTCTCACCAAGGGGGCTTTGTATTAGGGGGTGTATATCAGCAGGGACGGAACTGGCACCAGCCCGCTAGCCAGAGGTCTTCAGTCAGCTTGTCTGATGTTGATCCCGAAGGATGGAGGGGAGCAGGGAGACTCCAGACATGTTATCACTGGTTTAGGTTTATACTGTAGCATTGTAATATTGTTAATACAGCAATATTCCAGCTATAGCTGGGCTAGGATCAGGAGTACAGGGCTAAGGTCAGGACTACAGGGCTAAGATCAGAAGTACTGGGCTGAGGTCAGGACTACAGGGCTAAGATCAGAAGTACTGGGCTGAGGTCAGGACTACAGGGCTAAGGTCAGAAGTACTGGGCTGAGGTCAGGACTACAGGGCTAAGGTCAGGACTACAGGGCTAAGGTCAGGACTACAGGGCTAAGATCAGGACTACAGGGCTAAGATCAGGACTACAGGGCTAAGGTCAGGACTACAGGGCTAAGGTCAGGACTACAGGGCTAAGATCAGAAGTACTGGGCTGAGATCAGGACTACAGGGCTAAGGTCAGGACTACAGGGCTAAGATCAGGACTACAGGGCTAAGGTCAGGACTACAGGGCTAAGGTCAGGACTACAGGGCTAAGATCAGAAGTACTGGGCTGAGATCAGGACTACAGGGCTAAGGTCAGGACTACAGGGCTAAGATCAGAAGTACTGGGCTGAGATCAGGGCCCGGGATCATGAAACTAACTTAAGATCATATTTTGTCTTAACTCTTAAGATTTAGACTTAAGATCAAATTTTGTCTTAAATCGGGGATCACGAAGCTCAATCACTGAGAATATCTTAAGCCTAAGACAAAATTTGATCTTAAATCCTAAGACTGCCCCTGAGTAGACTTAAGACAAAATTTGTAGGAAGAAAGATGGCGGAGGCTGTTCGCCTCATACGTCGCCTAGGGGCTAAACAGGACAAAATAGCAAATCATCGGACATTTCGAGACCGATTCAACCCTCTTGATCTGTACAACGACGAAGAGCTCTTTGAGAGATATAGATTTCGTCGTCCTACCATTTTTTTCATCGTTGGTCTAACCGGTGATGAACTTGCATAGATTCTACCCAACTCCGCGTTTCCACAGTCTCCCACCTATTATTCAAGTTTTGTTATTCCTTCAGTTTTTTGCTATTTGGGCTTTTCACCTTCAGTTGCTCAGTCGCTTTGTGTCAGCCATATTGGATAGTGTTTACAAAATCACGTTATACGTACACCGGTAATGAGACGCAAATACCATCACGTATTTTTCAAAATCAGCTGCGATACCTATATCCTTGAATTCCTAATACATTTTAGAATCAAATGCCAAATGGTCTTTGTCACCAATACAAATTGTCTAGATGTAATGAAGCAAAATAAATGAGTCGTGAAAACGAACGCTGAAAAAAGTGCACTTGTTGGAAATGTAAACAAAGCCATTCGTCTATTCGTTGAGTACATTGGCTCAGCATTTTCAGAATATACACGGGAAGAGAATCGTAGGGAGAATTAGGGAATATATACATTGCAATGATTTGATATTTCCTGAACTTTAATAAGTTCCTGTCCAGTGTGACGCCATGACTGACGCAAAATCACGCACAACGACAACGGTATTTATCAGTATTTATCGGAATTTCCGTTGGTTTCAATGAAAAATATAACAACAAATAACAGTACACAGATTGTCAGAATGGGTCTGATTACTTACATGTCACATTTATGTATATACGAACCCTGAATCAACGAAAGTCCCCTTGTAAAATCCCGCGTACTGTTGACAGTCAACACGTCATTTTGTAAAAGTCGGTCACCGGTAGTGATGTCATACGTCAACATATGTTGTACATATTAGGTAATTTCTTTGAGGTGAATGAAAGTACACACGATCATTGTGTCCTAGCAGGCTATTTACAGTTTCAATTATGATGTAGATCGTGCATGTCTTGTGTACATTTTTTCACACATTCAATTTCACTTTGGATATTAATCAATGTTCAATATGATATCATAAGTAGATATAGGCCACAACATGTATGAACCTTTAATAATATCCTGTTTGTTTGAACAATGTTTACAAATGAAATTGATAAGTTTATAGTGTCGTATACGATACTTCTTTATTTTGGACAAGTGATACTAGATGAAATGTAAATGCAACTGCAACATGTATGTATTTCTAGGGAGTGTAATAGTCAATATTATAAGTTCATATAAACAGTGTCCACGAATAGCTGTATAACTAAACTGAAGATATAACTTAAAGAAAATTGATATATTTTTTTTCGTTAAAATGTATGCACACATTTCTTAAAGAATTGTCCTTGTCTTGGAATTTTTTTTATGCCGTTTGATATACAGAACAGTGATATCTAACGATTCGCCAGGTGCGCGTTGGTCACAATTAAACGACTTATGAATTATTTCTCTTGTTTTGCATTATATAATCAATGGGTTCATCCTTTATCAAATATTGTGACCACAAGATATTAAACTGTTTACTATATTTCTACACGAATTGTAAAAAGTTTTAAAATATAACCCGTGCCATGTACCCCGTTGGTGGACGATTATCCTAATACGATTATCCTGTTAATTCTATACCAAGAGAGCTTTCTTCGCATCTTTTATGGTATAATTTTTAGACAAGATGATGAGAAATAATTACATAATAATGAACAAATACATGTCCAATATTGAAAAATAATTTTGTTTGGTTTGAAATACTTTTTCAGTACTTGATTACGTAAAATTGATGCCAAACAGGTGCGTGTCTTGTCCAATTAAGATACACTGTACATTATCGAATTGTTTATCTATTCCAGACATTATTTACATGGTAAACGCAGTCTTTTTATGTTGTGTCGAAAAAGCGTCAAATTCCGTTTTAAACACATGGACTTTTTCCATATCATGAACGAAAATTAGGGGAGATATGTATCAATCAAAAAACCAGAGTCGTCTTTCTCCGAGGTTATGAAAGACAAACAAGCAGCCATGACGTCAAATAGAATTGTGTCATTTTCTTAGTAATTAATTACATTTGATGATATACTGCAAGTGATCCAGTTAGATAGGTGCAACATTAGTCAAATTACACTTGCACAATCAGGAGAATGTTGGAATCTAAGGACTAATTTATGGTTTACATAGGGCCATCCATTTCGCTATCACTCATTTTTTATGAAGTTTAATTTCATCATTTCTGATGGTTTTTTATGCCTAAACGTATACAGTTTCAATATCGATATTTGTGTTGGAATAGTTTGGTTCCTCGTGAACAAAACACCACGAAAATACACTGTCCTTACCCACAGCTAATTCTCACCAAGTGACCCTAGTTACAATAAACTAGTGCTAAGCATAGCGTAGTTATGCCCCCTTTCCTTTGAACGTGTGTAACCTCTCTGTCGCCTTTTGACGTCATAGCGGTAAATCCGTTTTCGTCATTTACGGCAGGCTATTTTTTGCATTGAATTTATGTCGTTATACATACTCATTTAGCTCCATTTGATATATATTTATGTCGTTCAAATATTAGGCAGTATTTTGTTCGCTCACAGTTTCGGTAAAGCTGCTAAATATTTTTTTTTGTCGCACAGTACTTTTATTGGTGTACGCTAAAAAGGGGAGAAATTTCCTGTTTTTCGACGCAGAATAAAGTCTCGGACAAAACTTAGCAGCGTCTTTTTATCAAACCGGTTTAATGTTTACAGTTAAATTTACACCATCAGATAGGAAATTTAATATTCTACATCACTGCGTAATTTTATAGCCAGAGGTAGATCCAGTCCCGGATGAGCGCAATTCTCGCACAACCTTCTCTTTTCCGATCTTAGGATAATGTGCGTCAGAAAAATAACCTCGGCATCCAATGATTACAGTAGTGCGATATTACGTGCGCGCGTCCCTATGGCGACGGTCTTAGACTTAGACTTAGCTAAGATTTTGCTGAGACCGTTTCAAGATCCAGTCTTAGAGCGAATCTTAGCTAAGCAAAATCTTAAAAACTTAAGACAAAATTCGTGCTTAGCAAAATTTGAGCTAAGACCACTTTCATGATCCCGGGCCCTGGACTACAGGGCTAAGGTCAGGACTACAGGGCTAAGATCAGAAGTACTGGGCTGAGATCAGGACTACAGGGCTAAGATCAGGACTACAGGGCTAAGATCAGGACTACAGGGCTAAGATCAGGAGTACAGGGCTAAGATCAGGAGTACTGGGCTAAGATCAGGACTACAGGGCTAAGATCAGGACTACAGGGCTGAGGTCAGGACTACAGGGCTAAGGTCAGGACTACAGGGCTAAGATCAGGAGTACTGGGCTGAGGTCAGGACTACAGGGCTAAGGTCAGGACTACAGGGCTAAGATCAGAAGTACTGGGCTGAGATCAGGAGTACTGGGCTTAGGTCAGGACTACAGGGCTAAGGTCAGGACTACAGGGCTAAGATCAGGAGTACAGGGCTAAGGTCAGGACTACAGGGCTAAGGTCAGGACTACAGGGCTAAGATCAGGAGTACTGGGCTGAGGTCAGGACTACAGGGCTAAGGTCAGGACTACAGGGCTAAGATCAGAAGTACTGGGCTGAGATCAGGAGTACTGGGCTTAGGTCAGGACTACAGGGCTAAGGTCAGGACTACAGGGCTAAGATCAGGACTACAGGGCTAAGGTCAGGACTACAGGGCTAGGATCAGGAGTACAGGGCTAAGGTCAGGACTACAGGGCTAAGATCAGAAGTACTGGGCTAAGATCAGGACTACAGGGCTAGGATCAGGACTACAGGGCTAGGATCAGGACTACAGGGCTAAGGTCAGGACTACAGGGCTAAGATCAGAAGTACTGGGCTAAGATCAGGACTACAGGGCTAAGGTCAGGACTACAGGGCTAAGGTCAGAAGTACTGGGCTAAGGTCAGGACTACAGGGCTAAGGTCAGGACTACAGGGCTAAGGTCAGGACTACAGGGCTAAGATCAGGACTACAGGGCTAGGATCAGAAGTACTGGGCTAAGATCAGGACTACAGGGCTAGGATCAGACGTACTGGGCTGAGATCAGGACTACAGGGCTAAGGTCAGGACTACAGGGCTAAGATCAGGACTACAGGGCTAGGATCAGACGTACTGGGCTGAGATCAGGACTACAGGGCTAAGATCAGGACTACCGGGCTAAGATCAGGGCCCCGTTCCACAAAGCAATCTGAGCGCTACGACTGTCGTAAGTCAGTGTTAAAGAATGGGAGTTACAATCACCTTAGCGCTAAGATCACTTTGTGGAACAGGGCCCAGGACTACAGGGCTAAGATCAGAAGTACTGGGCTGAGATCAGGACTACAGGGCTATGATCAGAAGTACTGGGCTAAGATCAGGACTACAGGGCTAAGATCAGAAGTACTGGGCTAAGATCAGGACTACAGGGCTAAGATCAGAAGTACTGGGCTAAGATCAGAAGTACTGGGCTAAGATCAGGGCCTACTTGCACAAAGCAATCTTAGCGCTAAGATGATTGTAACTCCCATATGTTAACATAGGCTTACAATAGTCTTAGCGCTAAGATCGCTTTGTGCAAGTGGGCCCAGGACTACAGGGCTAAGATCAGGACTACAGGGCTAAGATCAGGAGTACTGGGCTAAGATCAGGACTACAGGGCTAAGATCAGGGCCCCGTTCCACAAAGCCATCTTAGCGCTAAGGTGATCATAACTCCCATACTTTAACACTGGTTTACGACAATCATAGCGCTAAAATCGCTTTGTGGAACGGTGCCCAGGACTACAGGGCTAAGATCAGGAGTACAGGGCTAAGATCAGGAGTACTGGGCTAAGATCAGGACTACAGGGCTAAGATCAGGAGTACAGGGCTAAGATCAGGAGTACTGGGCTAAGATCAGGACCACAGGGCTAAGATCAGGAGTACAGGGCTAAGATCAGGACTACAGGGCTAAGATCAGGACTACAGGGCTAAGATCAGGACTACAGGGCTGAGATCAGGAGTACTGGGCTAAGATCAGGACTACAGGGCTAAGATCAGGAGTACAGGGCTAAGATCAGGACTACAGGGCTAAGATCAGATCAGGACTTGGCATATGTGTGCATTTCACCAAAGTTGCGAACAATCTAAGTGACCTTGGGCTTTCCTTTGTTGCCATGATTCAGCACAAGACATACAAATACATGTACAGTAACTATCTCTATATTCAGGCACCTTCAAGCTGAAGAAGACAGATCTGAGGAAGGAAGGGTACGACCCTAACGGTGTGAAGGACAGACTGTATTACATGAATGCCAAAGCTGGGATGTTTCAGCCCATTACTCAACAAGTCTACAAAGACATCTGTGATACAAAGATCCGATTCTGAGCTGTACCTCTGAGTGTTTGGTTTGGGTGAAACGTCGGACTCTCACCACGTTCCAAGTGCATTAATATTCAACCCCTCTTCATGTTTGTACTGCGCCCCAAATGAAGTATATTTTATAAACAAACTGTTCTCCAATAACTGTGGATATAGACTATATGAGAGCCTAATAATCGTTCTGTTGTTGGTTCTCCATGGGTTATATTCTGTAGTATTTATGGTGTTTATGGTATAGATAGGAGTATTTTTATATGTTTTGTTATGAGTAATATTTTTCATATTCAAGACTAAAGAGTGAAATATCATAACATGTCTTGTAATGAGAATTTGTTGACGTGTATGTTTTAGTCTGAAAGGACAGGTTATGATTTTCAACTGTTCGACGACTTGTCTATTCTCATTTTTGGACAGCCAGGGTGATGGAATGTGTAAGTGTTACCAACACGGATGATTTTCCAACTTCAAGAGATATCTAACTATGATCAAGTCAGTGACCCAAGGTGAATTGTTTACCCTATATTTGTCTACGTCTAAGTACATTATCTTTGGTCAAATTATTGTTTAATTTCAAATACAAATGATTCTTGAAAACCTCTTTTTGACTCTTCTTATTCTCACATACGCAAGTAGTGTTGTAAGTCAAAAACAAGAAAGTGTTGACAGTAAGAATGTCTGGTTACCATTCACAGCACACCCGATAAGATTTGCTCATTTTTTAATTATGAACATACTGGAAGTAAAAAACTCCCTTATCAAACCTTGTCCTTTATTTGAATCTTGTTTGCATGTTTTGGCAATTTCTCGTAATCGTTGAGTTCTCTTATCCTGTTTTCAGTCTACCTCCATTTTATGACTTAGTACTGGTAGATTTAAGAAGTGTGGAAACACATCATGTAGTCTATCAGGCCTAAGATGTATATACAGCCTGTATCAAAATCAGTTATCACAGCTACCATTCCAACAAGATATTTGTAACAATATCATCAACAATTTTATCAAATACAGGCACTTGGTTAAAGTGTGATATATTTATTTGGTTTTTCAATGCAAATATAAAGTAAACTTGTTTCTGAATATTGCCTTGCAAATGTGGAGAACAAGGTAGTGTATAAATAGAGTATTCATCATGAGTGGTTTTAAATATGGGAAATATCAAGAGAGTCTTAGTCGGTATTTGCCGAGCCTGTGGTGAGTTTAATTAATAAACGATGTTTTGTTCTTAGGCATGTAATGTTTTTGCCAGCATTTAGATGAATTGTTTTCAGGAAAATGGTATGTTTTCTCAGGGTTTTTGGTACTCAGTGAAACATTATGTTGTGATGCAGCTGTTTGTTCCGTCATGTTGAGATACTGTATTTGAAATGTATTGTAAGTCTGGTGTTCATGGAAGTTCTACTGTGTTTTCTCTATGTGCTTTCAACATTTAGACCAAATCACCATGTCATTTGTTAATTTTTCGCGTTCAAAGTTAAAAGTGTGTCTGTTGAATTTGCTGACTTAAAAATAAGCTTTAAGATGTTTTAATAAGGATGCGCACACAACCATTGTGATATTTCCATAGCTTTCACCTTGTATGCCTGGAGTTTACAGAGGGTAGAAGTTTCATTGACATTTGTGGGATCAGAACATTTCAGTGACAAATGTTTTTTGTAATGGTATTATGTTATACTCGTATGTGCCATGTTACTTTTTGAACGTGACAAGGAACAAAGTTAATCCAGTTATTTCAGTCAATATGGTTTATAGAGACATTTATGGAAGATCGTTTCTCTGTTTATGTATACATGGATATAATACCTTATTATTCAATAACCAATGACAGAATAATCGGCATAATCATACAATTATTGTACCCCTACCTTAAAGGGCGGGGGATATATAGTTATACAAAGGAATTTCGTCAGTCTGTTTGTCCTTCCTTTCGTCCTTCACAGGACGTTTTTTTTGCGTGACCTACAACTTAAAAACTACTTCATTGTACATTGACTTTTTCAAACTTGAACACTTTTTATACCTATTGGAGATGTGCAGTGCAAAGTTTGATAGTGATATGTGTATTTTCTGAAAACATGTGTTTTTCATGTTGTGAACTTAGAACATATTTTTTATTTCAACATTAGTGCTACCAATGACTTTAAAACTACTCCATGGATTCTTTTCCAATTGCGGGAACACTTTCTATACCAAAAGTTTGATTTCGAAAAGTGTATTTTTCTGAAAAAATATTGTTTTGAACTTAGAAATATGTTGGAGTTGAGGTTGGGGGTATAAGTGAGCCTCCTGCCTTGTTATATATGAAGATAGTCCTGGCCCATGGTCTGAATATGTTACGGGATTGTATACCATACGTTTCTCCATTAGCGACATATCATGTTTTCACCCCGGGCTGATATGGCTCTTCAATGCATTAGGCTAAAAAAAATAATAGTCTTGGTTGTCAGGCACCGCCCACATCGTCACACAGTTATTTCCTTTTACATGCACACTGCTTTACTGCGCATCTCATGTTATGGTCATGGCAGCAATAGGAGTTTGTATGCTTGTTTATATAGGGAGGCCCTTTCCCAGGTTGATGGTACACAACTGTTTATTTGGGAACATACTAGTTTGAGCAAGCAAAAAAACAACAACCGCCTGCCCCCACTCTAATTTCAAAAGTCATTGCCTGAGAACCAATTCTTTTATTTGTTTAAGCCTTATGAATGAAAATCAACATTAGCCCGGGTGCTGGGAAGTCATAGTTACGTCACTTCGTGCATTTTCTGCTTGGTTGATATGGGATAATAGTATTTGACATAAACATTCATTTCATGGAATTCTTGTACCGCAGTACTTCCAATTTCGGTTACATTTGGGGCTCCGCATTCTATCCATTTCTGTCACATTTTTTTCTCTCACACTTTAATCAAATTCATTTTATACCACAACACACTGTTTTGGTTCACTGTAAGGTATCTCAATGTTTTCTGATACTTTCTAGTATTTCTTGCATTTACACGGTTCAAAAATTGGATAGAACACTCTTCCTCGGTTTTGGTTGAAATGTAAAACTAACAATCTGTAAATATTGAAGCAGAGTAGACGGGTCTGTTGCATGCTGCATGGCAAATAATGCAGATGTAACTAGCTTTCAAGCATTATGCAGAATATGAAAATATTTAACAGTTAATTTCACACCATACCTTCATGTGCCGTCATAGCTGAGGTTGACAATTACACATCCTCTGATTTAACGATGTGGGTTCAAACTCTGCTGGCAACACATGTTTTTGGAATAAAATTGAAATTATTCACTCGTCAATAAATGTAAAAAATAAAAAAGACAGTTTATGGATAACAACTTCTTTAATACTGCAAAGTCGACGGTTCGGTATAGATCCTAATACCATTGTCAAGCAAGACAGTCTAATCATGATAATTGTTCAAATCTCATCGTGTACATTTCATTCATGCCAAAAGAAATCCTGTTTATCTCATTACCTTTTATTTTGGTGAATGGAAAGGACCACTCTGTCATATCTAATACATAAATCACAGTCGTATTTGACTTTCTGATGTATATATAAATATTGGACACATGGATATATTGTTATCAAAGTGACATTCTGACAGAATGACTTTCTACCACATTGACATGACGACCAACCATCCCCTCCAGAACCTTTAGGTGATGTGTTACATGTATTAACAACATGATCAGGAAATCAGAGGGTTTAATCCACTTTGAATACATTAAGCTGCTACCATGGTTACACTTGAGGGCTTTAAGAGAGTTACAATATTTCATTTTTGTCAATTGATGCAATAGTTGCATCACTGTATTGCACCCCTGGGTGCCATTGTACAAAATAACCTTAGCGGTACGACTGTTTTAAGTCAATGTTAAGATGTGGGTTGCGATCACCTTAGTTATAAAATTGCTTAGCACGACAGTACACAGGTCTTAGGATATACTCAATCAACACTCCATAATAATAATAAGATCAGGTGGTCAGACTCAGTGACTTAGTTGATTGGGTGTCATGGTACCCCAAGGGCATGGATCCTCTTAATAGCAGTGACTGGATTCTCTCCTCCAGACTTGAGTATTTACAGACCACCATCATACCCAGGGATGAGAGTCTGCCACTGATCCATGATTTTCCTTCAATTTTTGGGAAAACAAATTTGTTAAAATCTGATGGCTTCCCCCATACACACCCTTAAATTATGTACCACGCTCCATTGCAAAGATGTTTAGGCTGGAAAGGAAAATATCTATTCTCATCCCTGTATCGCTGGAATATTGCTGAGTGCAGTCTCAAACAACAAACACATTGATGATAACTTTGGCATCTTCAACAAGTGTACACAGTATGTATAAGCATGTTGTTTGATTTGGGTTGGTTTTGAGTTATTATTTTGCTCACCCTCAAGACAGAGGTGATGTTTATGGTGTGAAAAAGTGCCAGTATGTTGTGTGACTGTATTTATTCAGAAATGATGAATTTATAATCTCTATCAGATGTAGTTCTGTACATTTGTAAATAGAAGGAAATCTATCATTTGCTATGTAATAAATCTGTCTTTATATCTGGGGTGTTTCTTATATCTTTATAACACGGTAAATCTGGAAACTTTTGCACGATTAAATTATTACCAGTGGGTAACAATATCCTATGGATGACTTTTAGGGCCATTTGCTTTTGCTTTTTTTTCTTGAAATTTCTAGATACTAAGCTGAAATTCAAGATACATAGTTGAAATTTGAAGATATATGTTGAAATTTCAACTTAGTATCTTGAATTTCAATAAAAAAATGGAAATGAGATTGCCAAAGATGAAAGTTGCTTTTTTATTTTCTATGAGTAGGAAGCAGTGGGATGAAAAGTTGGCTTAGCTTCAGTGTTTTTAACTACAGATGGATGTAAGGAAGAAAAGATCTGGATGTCAACTTTTGTTATGAGGAACACAACGTTTCGGAGTATATGCTTACTCCTTCAGGTGAATGAATGCTATGAGGCAGAGAGTATATATATGTACATGTAAGGACAAGCTAATAATTACTTAGCTCTGATTACTTAAGTGTTGGCTTCCATTGTCTATTGCTTATCACCTATCAGCGCCAATCATCTGTTGGCTTCCTTTGTTAGCTTGTACCCTTGTTGTTTTCCACCTATTGTTATCTTATTAATTTTGTTGTCCTTACATGTACATATATATGCTCTCTGCCTCATGGCATTCATTCACCTGAAGGAGTAAGCATATACTCCGAAACGTTGTGTTCCTCATAATAAAGAAGTTGACATCCATATATTCTCTTCCTTACGTGAAATACTTCTAAATGCCTTTTAAAGACCTGATACAGATGGATGTGTTGTTGTAGGTGACAAGTAAGGTTGGAGTAGCTGTTTAACTGATAGTTTCTAAAGTAACTCAGTGTTATGTAAGGACATTGAGGTGGCGTGGCAGGTTAGGGAACGTTCTTGACTATTGTCACAATGGGTAATAAGGGAACCAGTCTGTTTCAAGGGCTCTTACATCCACCCACCAAGTACTCCTTGTAGAATATTATTGGACTGTTTATACCCCCAAGTTACGAAACCACACCTGCCTATTTCGACTGTTAATGCCGTTTGTTTCGCAATCAGCAAATGAAGCTTCTGGCCATGGGGCAGTTAGTAGGTAAGACAGGTCAGATACACTTTGTTATAGCTGACTGAAACGGACAACTAGTTATATATGATAAATATACGTAAAAACCTAAAATGAAATTAAAACAAATATATACAAAAACTACAACTAGTTATATATGATAAATATACGTAAAAACCTAAAATGAAATTAAAACAAATATATACAAAAACTACATCGGCCACATACTTCCCTCCATCGAAAAATGACGTCCACATCACTTTACCTTGCCAGTGACAAGATCCAAGATGGCATCAGAAAGTCGGTGCTGCTGTTCTCGGAACAATCCGTCAGCTTGAAGTGAGCTGAGATAGTTGGCTCGCGTACGCCAGTCCCGATCTGCAACTGCAGAGAGAGCAAACTCTCCACTCTTCATCCATTTCGGCTGTGTCCGGGTCCTAGTAGACTGCCGTGGAACGGGAGTGGTTATCTCTGGAGTTGGCTGTTGCTCTCTTTCTTCGTTGTCATTGTCATCGTCATGATCTGTCCCAGTAGCACCATCTTCTTCACGAATCTGCTCAACATGCTGAACAGCATCCTCAGTTGGCTCTTCCTCCCCCTCTGCAATAGAAGTTCCATCTCCTTCAGATACAGTCTCTGATGGTTCCTCTTCAGTTGGCCCATCCACTGGTGTATCAGTGGACACTGAAGCTTGTGGAGGGTGGGCATAATCAACAACAGTATCCTCATCCGATGAATCATCGTCGTTGTTTTCTGTTGTCCTAGCAACTGGTGCTACTGGCAGTGTCCTCTGTCGTTTTGGTTTGGGTATTGGCACACCAAGGCTAGGCATAGAACCAACTGGCAGCAGGAGGTTACGATGCAAAATCCTCTTCCGCCCCTCACCATTTTCCTTACCAACTTCAAAGATTGGTATGGATGGGTTGGGTCGGCGTAGCACGACATAAACATCTTCCTCCCACTTGTCAGCTAACTTATGCCTACCTTCAAAGGCAACGATCTTCACTAAGACCCGGTCTCCTGGCTCTAACATGGCTGCTCTGGCTCTGTGATCATAGTCAATCTTCTGCTTGGATTGTGATTTCATTGCTGCTGTAGTAGCTAGCTCATAGGCTTGTCTGAGGCGATCTTTCAATGACTTGGTGTACTCGGTGGTGGACTTGGTACCTTGTGTCTCTATGTCCAAGCCAAAAGCTAAATCCACAGGTAGTCTAGGGTGTCTCCCGAACATCAAATAGAATGGCGCTGTTGATGTTGATTCGTGGCGGGTACAGTTGTAGGCATGGACGAGTGGTCCAACATGAGCCTTCCAATTCTTCTTCCTGTCCTGATCAAGAGTGCCAAGCATGTCGCATAGGGTACGATTAAATCGCTCACACATCCCATTGCCCATTGGATGGTAAGGTGTTGTGCAGGACTTGTCGATGTTCAATAACTGGCATAACTCTTGCATTATCTTGCTGGTGAAGTTTGCTCCCTGATCCGAGTGAATTCTCTTTGGTAGACCGTAATGAACTATGAAGTTCGAAAAGAAAGTCTCAGCTGTTGTCTTAGCAGTCATGTTCTTGGTTGGGTATGCTTGTGCATAACGAGTAAAGTGATCAGTCACAACCAAAACATGTTCTACTCCTCCTTTTGATGGTTCTAAGGTAAGAAAATCCATGCAAACAAGTTCCAGAGGTTCTGTTGTCTCAATACTTATCAATGGGGCTCTGATGTTGGTTGGTGTTTTTCTCTTCAAACGTCTCTCGCAATTATGCAGGTGAGTTTCAACATCACGAGACATTCCTGGCCAGTAGAATTTATCTCTCAATAGTGACATTGTCCTGTCTCTGCCAGGATGTCCAACGTTGTCATGTAAACTCCTCATAGCCGCAGTGCGACATCTAGATGGAAGAACCAACTGTTCGTGATCAGCTCCATTGACATTGGTGACTCTGTATAAAACTCCTCTTTTGAGCTTGAACTGTTTGTAGCTTTTAAGCAGAGTAGTCATCTCTTGGTCCCGTAGAAACTGAGTTCTGTCTGGTCTTGTCCCATTCCGCAAGTGGTCTATGATCTCCACAAGTAATTGGTCTTTAGCTTGTGTGTGTCTCCAATCCCTGGCATTCTGGTCACATCTGTCACCCGTCAAATCCAGATCTTCATGATCAACAACATCAGCGGATAGACACAAACTTTCCACTAAGTTGGTGATATGTACAGAGTTACAAATGGCTTCAACAGAATCCCTGGAAATCTGTTCCATTTCATCTGTGTTCTTCTCTGGTAGACAGAGCATCAGCATCAGTATTGGCTTTTCCAGGTCAATACTTGAGGCTAAAGTTATAACTGGATAGAGACGCTAGCCATCGATGTCCAGTTGCATCCAGTCGAGCACTTGTTAACACATAGGTCAAAGGGTTGTCGGTGACGACCAAAAAGTCATGTCCATACAAGTAGTCGTGGAACTTCAGGCACAAGAATTCAAGCTTGTGTGCTGAGTAGTTTCTCTCAGATCGGCTTAGTCCTCTACTTGCATAGGCAATGACCCGTGACTTCCCTTCCTGATGTTGATACAGCACTGCACCCAATCCATGACCACTGGCATCTGTGTGTAGTTCAAATGGCTTTGAGTAGTCAGCGTATCCAAGTACTGGTGGGGTGGAGAGACGATTCTTCAGTTCAGTGAAGGCATTCTCCTGATCTTCATCCCATATCCAGTTGACATCTGTGGGTGGTCGTCGTGGTTTCTTTGAAGCAGACTTGGGCATCAGTTCTGATAAAGGTTTCGCTATCTTGGAAAAATCCTTAATAAACTTCCGGTAGTAGCCGGCAAGCCCAAGAAATTTTCTGACTTCTTCTGGTGTGGAAGGTCTAGGCCAGCTCTTGACTTTGTCAAGTTTCTCTGGATCAGCTTCAATTCCCTGTTCAGAGACGATATATCCAACATATCTGACTTTCCTCTTGAAGAACTTACACTTCTTAGCTGCAAGTTTTAAGCCACATTCCTGAAGTCTCCGAAACACAAGCTGTAGTCTCTCAACATGCTCTTCATAGGTTCTGGAAAATATTATCAGGTCATCAAGATATATGAGACATATATTAAGATGTAGACCTTCCAGGCACTGCTCCATAAGGCGTTGATATGTCGCTGGCGCATTTGAGAGTCCAAATGGCATCCGATTATATTCAAAAAATCCAAGAGGTCCTACAGTGAAAGCTGTTCACGATAATCTATACAGATCCTCAGCTGTCCATTGCCTTTGCGAACTAAGACTACATTAGACGCCCAAGGACTGTGAGACTTCCTGATGATTCCAGCTGACAAAAGAATTTGTAGATGGTTCCGGACTTCATCATACATGGATGGTGGTATTCTTCTGTGTCGCTGTTTGAATGGAGTGTCATCAACTAAATCAATCCTGTGATGCACCATGCTACTGTGTCCAATATCCTCATCATGCTTGGAGAATATGTCAGCAAAACGCATAATGACATCAAGTCCTTGTCCTAACTGCTGTCTAGTCAGATCTGTCTTGTCAATCTCCACTTGATCCATTAGATCCTCTGGTTCAACAGGTTGACCAGTGGGAGGCTTCTGTATAGTCACAGGCTGTACTTCACACAACAATGCTCTAAGAGGAATGACAACTGTTCGCATTGTTATGTTGGAGATGTGAACATCAACTGTATCTCGCCTTGAGCTGTCATAAGTGATGAGGGTAGGGGCAATGTCAAGGTCATCTGGTAATGAAGCATGTGCTGTTGGCTGTAACAGAGCACACACTGCTGGGGATGTCATTCCCTCGGTAACCCGTCCTTTAATCTTTATGTTGCTGTTAGGAGGGATGATCAAACTCTTGTCCTCTGTACTCTTTACCAAGCCAAGACAACTTCCATTCCTTATAAGTTCCTTATCACGCAACACTATGGTCCTGTAAGCCAGATACCAAGGAGTGTGTAAGGCGGCTTTCTGGAGAAACCTTTGTCCATGGAGGGTCCTGCAGTCCTCAAGCAAACAGCTCAACACATTAGTTCCAAGAAGGGCTGGAACTCTTGAATTGTATCTTGTATCAGGGACTACCAGTAATAAACAAGATACAGGATCCTCGTCATTGACTCCTCCTGTAATGGACACACCTACTCTCACATATCCAAGATAAGGAAGTTGTTTTCTCCAGCACACTCTATGTCTAAGATACCACAGAGAGGTTCAATAGGAATAGTATGCAAATGTTCCCTGTAAAAAGATTCAGAAATAATTGAAACAGTGGCCCCAGTGTCGAGCAAAGCATTGGCAGGCACACCTTCAATTTCTATGTTGACCTCATTTGCATGACCTATTAACTCATCCGGTACCTTACTTGATGTGGGGTGTCTAAATGAGCCTAGGGGTGACCCCTTCCCATAGGCCTGTCCAAGTTTAAAGGATGCCTTAAGTGGTCCAGTCGAACACGGCAGCCTATAGCAATATGTCCAGGACATCCACATCTGAAGCATGTAGGAGGCTCTCTAAGGCTGGAGTCCTGTCCATGTCTTCGGTATCCTTGTGGCATAGAAGGAGGTACAGGTGCAGGCTGTGGTGGTAGAGGGTGTTGACGTAAAGGCACTTGTTGAGATGGGTATGGTTTCTGGGTAGAGTATCCTGGCTGATTGAAACCACCTGATGTCTGAGTGTCATAAGGACCAGTCTGTTTACTCCCCTTCCAAGAGTTCCAAGATCCTTGAGCACTGGGAGAACGGTATTGCTGGAACACCTGTGCTGAATGTTGATGATGTTCCTTCAACTCTGCTAACTCTGTCTTGATCTCTTTCATCATGGCCTGCAAGTCTAACACTTCCCTCCTCGTAGCAGGTGCAGAAGTTTCAGAGGCAGAAGCCATCTTCACAGTTGCAGACTTCTTGTTCTTCAGCACATCTGACTTTCCACGGTCCAGGTCAAACCCGATCTCCCTCAAGCACAAACGGAGCTCATCAAAATGAGTGATGACATCATATTTGTGGGCAGCTAAACTCTTCAAAGCAGGCTTAAGTCCATCCCACATCTTGCTCCTCAACATATCGTCCTGTTCACTCAAGCTGAGTGGACGCTGTGAAGAAATCTGATAAATGAGATTCTCCAGTCGGCAACCCCATGCAGAGACGTCTTCATTCTCCCCTTGAATGGCACCGTAGAACTCTGACATAAGAGTCTCTCGCCTCCTGAGTGTCCCAAAAGCAGACCTAATATTTGCCAGAAGTTCATCAATATGAGCTTTGTGACCAAGCTTCATGGCAATCAAAGCAGCTTCACCCTTCAATGACTTCCGGATAGCCTGCAAAATAATATCAGGTGTATGTGTTCCCGACTGTAGGATACAATCAACCTCGTATCTCCATAGGTCATATGGAGTATCCTTGCCTGATTCGCCGCTAAAGAAAGGTAATTTAGGGAAATGATGGTAAGTTGCGACAGGAGGCTGTGGTATACCAGTCCCTGACATGGTATTAGGCTTGAATTCAGTCTGTGCAGCCGCTCCAGACTCTAACACAAGTGGACCTTCCTGTTGTGCGACACCTGAAATCCAAGTCTTAAGGTCCTCAGGGGTGTCAACCTTAGGAGACATCCCCATCTTGGCAAAGACTGTAAGTAGGCTCTTCAATTCTTCCTCTTCGAGTTCCATGGTTGAAGAAAGAAATCAGTGAGAATGCTCCGGGAAGACCATGAGTATATCATATACACAAAAACAAATGAATGGATCGTATGAAAGAAGACAAGTCAAATGTGTAAACTGTCAAATCGTGTGAAAGAGAACACAAGTCTGATGTGTAAACCGTCAAACGAACAAAACGGTATATACTACAGTCACATGATGACTTATGTAGTTATGACCACGTGATGTAACTAAATTTGGCAATGTGTATCAGATAGGTAATGCCAAAAAAAAAAGAAGAAAAACTACATGAAGTGAAGAAAAAAAGAAGAAGAAGAAAATACCCAAAAGAAGATATAGCTAGGACGAGATAAATGCAGTTGTTATTATGGGTAATAACAATACACGTGGAAAGAAAACGGTTGCAGTTGGATAACTGACAAGTGAGACTTACTTACCAAATAGGACTAATTCATGTTGGCTAAATGTAGAAACAAAACAGAAATACAAGACAACACAATACGACATAGGTATAGGGAATGTGTTAGTAACAGTGCAGTAAAGTAGTGCTCACTGAGTCTGTCGTCAGGCTGTCAGAACATGAACACTTACATGATTACATTTTAATAAATACCTATTTATGCTTTATTATTTAAAGATTTATTTAACAGAAAAAATGAAAGCAATAAATCACACGCTCATACTCACATAATGATAACTTGGAACTCACTAAACTAATGCAGTATTACAATACTCAGGGTATGTACTTACAGTGATCCACAAACAGCAATGAACACATGAACTAAGAAAACTAAAATAACTAAGAGTAACTAAGAGTAACTAAAGAGTAACTAAGAGTAACTAAAGAGTGACTGACTTGGTTTCAACGCCGTTATTAACAGTATTCAAGTTATATCACAGCGTATCAGCTTAATAAGGGGGGAATAAGTGATGCAGGTCTTAGACGGTTACCACATTGGTGAAACCCAATGACACAGGGACATGGTGCTGACAAACCTAGAAACATAGAAGGGGTAATCCGGATTCAAAACGCTAAGGATAACTAATGGTGATCACCAAGGAATAAGATAAAATAAATAATTGTCAAAGACTACATGATAGCTAATATATCTGGCCAGAAAATATAAAAATATGCAATAACAATACACAACTACTAAAGCTAAATTACACAAGAGTTGAAGAAGTGGGTACCAACATGGCTGGAGCAAAATATATTACAACTACATGTATGACGAAAGCAAGAAAATATTTACACTCAAGGCCTAATATATTGAAAGTATAACAGAGAGAACAATGTACATGTCCTACATGACTGATATCAAATCAGTAACACAGCTTATCATTAGCTTTAAATGCTGTGTTAATATAGCAATAGATCTTTGACAAAAATCAAACAAGTCAAAGATGAAAAATTACATCATATAGATATGAGTAATATATAATTAATCAGAATTTATAAACCTTCAAATGTCTTTAGAATTCAGTTTATGTAGAAAAACTGTCACAGTATGCGATACAGCATATGACACATGGTCATGACTGAACATCAAGCCATTACACAAGTAACTCCCAAATACCGTAGAGCACATGATGAGTGGACGAACTGACAGACCCGGTCCCTCCAAGAATGAATGGGTGCACATCCCACATAGTGGCTCACACAAGCATCCTTCTGCAAGATCCTCACTGGGGGCTCCATTTTGTAGCAGTTTAGTGTATGTCTTTTTAGAGCGAACAAACACATACTACGGGGTTGAGGTCTTTATTGCGATGCGTTGAGTGTGATAAGGATCTATATATCATACACCCTGAAACACATAATTACACAATAAATACTAAGTTAAACATTATCATTAATGCTAGATACATAGCATAGGCTTATTACAAGTAAATATTTACATATATCAGTCATCCATTAAACATAAGATAGACTTAACCTTAAACGATTAGTAATATACATGATCAACAATACCGACATTCAAGGGAGATAACGCCTTGACTCTCTTTTGACTATAATATATACACATAACGCTTACACATTCTGCATCAACATATACAATACTTTAAGACAGAAATTAATGACATGATCTTACATTAAATGTGGTCATCACAATTAGATTACATTGTAAGTCTTAGACAAATATAAATAACACAATGCATACCCTGTGAGTGATACAAGGGTGTGGATCCAACTGCCACACGTATGGCAACACCATAGATTATCTGAATAAACAATACATAGACTAAAACACTATTTAACATTAAATAAATTGAACAAAGTAATACACACGTTTCATTGATAAAGTATGGGTGTTTAGCTTATCTTAAGCAGATTTAAATATTTAGACATAATCAACATTTAGGTTACATTAAATACATTTAGTTTACTTCATATAACACTTTAAACATACTGTATTATTTAAATACAACATGGGATAGAGATTATAACCATTTAACTCACCTGATTTAATATTGTCTCTTTACACTTTGCTGGTCTGAGCAGTTCTGTCAGTTTATGTGCTGAGAGAGTATGCAGTGTAATCAAAGCATGCAGTTTAACAATAGGTGTTAGCTTGGCCAATCAGCAAATGAAGCTTCTGGCCATGGGGCAGTTAGTAGGTAAGACAGGTCAGATACACTTTGTTATAGCTGACTGAAACGGACAACTAGTTATATATGATAAATATACGTAAAAACCTAAAATGAAATTAAAACAAATATATACAAAAACTACATCGGCCACATTAATAACAGGAAACAAGCATGAGTCCAACGTTTTATCTGTGGTACCCTCACAATCTATTTAGATTTAAACGCAGATACTCACTCTTGGAGGTTTTCTGTCATTTACATTCGGACATGGTTATCAACGTTACCAAATACGACAAACAACAAAAAGAAGAATTAGGAACAGTATACACTTATATCTTTGTATATGGCTGTAATTCCCTTATATATCTTATCCTTTCTTCGTCTTTACCTCTTTGTATAATCGTAATACGTCTGAAAATATTCTCGGGTCTGACGTCCAACCCTTCGTTCACATTTGACCGCAATTCGTACTTCTTAATTGGACCTTTTAGCATTTCATCTGCATTCATGGAGCCATTTGTACATAATATTCCCCACCCCTTCTTCCCGAGGCAAGGGAGTTATGCTGGAATTCCCGAGTTTGGGCTGCACTAACATCTATGCATAGTCCAAACAACATCGTGTAACAAAATCAACATCTGGTTCGTAAACAGATTTCGACCGATTGGAGGATTTGCAAAGCATATGTACCGTCAACTTGGCACCAACAGATTGATATTATCCAAATCTTTTCATGTTTCGGTCAAGATACTCATGTGATTTGATTCACTTCGCGAAGTAAGACCCGTTTTATCACAATATAGAATTTCATCAGATCGTCTTGATTCGGCTCCACCATTTTGTCTGAAGCAAATGCAAGTTATATGAGAGGTGGAATCTGATTGGTCAATAGGAGGGTCATAACTCATATCATACCCAATGGGAGTTACCATCGAGCCCAGAAATTCCAGCCTAATTCGGCATGGGTGGAAACCAGACTTTTACAGTCAGTTAACTTTGCCCCGGGAAGATGGTTACTGAACACAGGTGGAGGCCTTTGGGTGACACATCTGTTAACGCTGAAATTCTTTCAAGACAAACAGTGGCTCTGAAGACTCTGGATGCCTCTTTAAAGTATGACTATTGTGTTTAAAGTTAATACAGGATTTGCCTAACATTTGTGTTTTATAAAGAAGATATTCAGCCGTCAAGAACATATTGTCTAGGACATGACAGATCCGGATGTAAACATGCCAAACCTGAACGGACGTACTTCCGACTTTGGTTTGGCTGTACTTCATGATCAGCATCCGGGTGATGTCGGCAAACAGCGTCGTTGTATTCCTCGTCGTGAGGACTTGAAGTATTCAATCCCCACGATGGCTGTTTGTGACTTCATATAATTTCTCATATTAGTGTTTACGCGCCCTCTTGCTTATTCTGAGACCATGAAGACTTTGTCCTTCTGCATACACTTTTATGTTGGGCCAGATTTGTTTGTTTGTTTTTTGTTTAACGCCGCACGCAGCAATATTCCAGCTATATGACGGCGGTCTGTAAATAATCGAGCCTGGAACAGACAATCCAGTGATTGAGATCATGAGCATCGATCCACGCAATTGTGATACGATGACATGCATCAACCAAGTCAGCGAGCCTGACCACCTGATCCCGTTCGTCGCTTCTGTTTGTGTGCTCTCGTTGAGTACGTTTGGAGTTATCGTGTTTTGTTACTGGAGTATCATCGCCAAAGTTTATCGTCGCCTACCGGAGTCTCTCGGTACAGAGTTTGTCCAAACCCTGACTTGTATTGATATCCCCCGACGGCACTGTTGCCTCCTGGTGTCTTCTGTGGATCTTGTGTGTCTTAAGGCCGCACTCATCAATAGTCCAGCTATATGACTTGCATCAAACAAGTCAGCGAGTCTGACCACCCGACCCCTTAAGTCGCCTCTTACGACAAGCAGTCACCTTTTGGGACAAGCATGAGTTGCTGAAGAGCTATTCTAACCCGGATCTTCACGGGTCGACCTTGAGGTGGCACAAGAACATACATCAGTGGTTTATTCACATTTGGTGTTGTGGTGTTTACTAACAGTAATCATGTGTTAATTTATACTGCCCCCTACCGGTCGTTTCGTGAAGCTATGACCTCTCTTCTGCACGCCTACTACGGATAGAACCGCAGGACGGAGATGTTAAATGTTTTTCCTTTGTGAGATTAAACGTCTCACGGTGACGTCCAAATTTTCTTCCCGTTTGACGTTATTTCTTGAGTTGATGTACATGAACATTGAGATGGTGTGCGGACCACCCGGTCCATGAAGCCACCTGACACGGCGAGCATAGGTTGCTGGGGACCTTTTCTAACCAGGAATGACCACGGGGAGACAGATACGTGAATGTTAAGATCATCGAGGGATTGTAGGCCATTTAACGAGGGTATCCGGCACATGAATATTTCGATTAACTTAAAATAGTGAGTGAATCGAGTGAGTTCACGTTATTGAACCTTTAGCCAGCGATGTTCAAGCTGTAAAACGCTTTTAAAGAGCCCATGTTTCTCGTAAGAGGCGACTAACGGGATCGGGTGGTAAGGCTTGCTGACTGGGTTGATGCATGTCATCGTATCCCGATTGCGTAGATCGATGCTCATGATGTTAATAACCGAATTGTCTATCCAGTCTCAATTATTTACAGACTGCCTTCACAAAGCTGGAATATTGCTGAGTGCGGCGTTAAACAACACACATAACAATTTTTGCGTCATGTTAGAGATTTTACGAACGCTTTAGTAACAATAAAGAATGTGGTAAAACGAAGCAATATTCTTGTTATGTCACGACGACCTGTATGTAGTTGACTGGGCCAGGCAAACCAGCGGTTGATATTATGAGCACCTATCAACCAAGTCATCGAGACTAACCACCCGATCCGTCATAGTCACCTTGAACGACAAGTATAACGTTCCCGGGACTGGTGGGGACCAATTCTATCCCGGAAAACCTCTACTTAGTGAAAAAGAATAAGGAGTATTTGTTTCAAAGTTGCTTTATCAAAACTAAGCTGACGTTCTACTGTTCTTGTTTTTAATGAATATAAGCATGACCATTCATTTGTGCGAATTTAGCAATTACAGGAAGCGCTCGTTAATCTCCAACAATCATTCAGTCAGAGAAATATCCATTTTCCTTGAGACTATCATCAATCTCATGAAAATCAGATCTTAGTTCTCGCAACCGCTAAACAAAGATCTGAAGACATCCCATTAGGTGTCACGTCAGAACGACCTTTCATCCGACCAATCAGAGCGTCGCTTACCAAATTATGAAAGTGACAGTCGGAATGTGATTTTTAATCATGCAACCTCGAAAACGTTAACACGAGTTATTCCGAACGATATTTACGGATTTAACGACTGAATCCATACAATCTAGACCATGTAGTAGCCATGCCAGAATTTTCTTTTGTTCAGGTCTCAAATTTGTAATCGAGAGTTTGTCAAAATATGTTTCGAAGCGTATTCGTTAAGCACGAGAAAGCTGCCTTCTGATTGGTCATTCCATTGTTCGGTCAAAGTTCGCGCAAGGTCGGTCTGACGTGACCCGTAATGGGATATCCTCAGATCTTTGTTCAGCAGTAGCGAGAACTAAAATCTGATTTTAATGAGATTGGACCATCATCGAGTTTTGATGACGTGGTTACAATCCGGCTGATGTTCGAGAGTCTGTATTGAACAGTGTGTGCAGTGTGTTATCGCTAGCAAAATGCATATTTCACTCCTACTCTCTTCGGGGAAGCAGATTTCTGTAAAACACCACATTTGATCGTTTTGATGAGGTTTCACCATGCAACGGCAAAGTGAAAATGACAGATGGCGAGCCATGGGAATTCTGGAATCCAGTACCTCGCAGCGTGATGTCGCAAGTCATTTCAACAACGAGAGGAACGCCACATGCCATTTATGGCGACGTGATTAACCACCACCACCACGTCAGGTGCCTTCCCCGTATTGGCCGCCTCCCGGGAACCACTCATCGGCAAGACATATGCATTAGACCTACGCATCTTCAACACAGGTTCCAGACAGCAACTCTCTCATCCGACCCGTGAAAGATCCGGGTTAGAATAGGTCTCCAGCAACCCATGCTTGTCGTAACAGGCGACTATGCTTGTCGTGAGAGGCGACTAACGGGTTCGGATGGTCAGGCTCGGTGACTTTGTTGATGCATGGCATCGTTTCCGAATTGCGTAGACCGATGCTCAGGACGTCCATGATTGTCTCGTCCAGACGTGATTATTTACAGACCCCCGTCATATAGCAGGAATATTGCGGAGCGTGGCGTTAAACAACAAACAAACAAACAAAAACAAACAAACAAACATATAGATTGGAACTACGCATCTTCAACACAGGTTCCAGACAGCAAATCACAGTCCGTACCATACCGGGCAACAGAGACGTATCTGCGGGAACAGTCCTGGTGATGTCTACGCATCTAGGGCATCCGTGCGAGGCGTCCAGCCATAAGGCTAATCCTGACGGCAGAACGTCAACGTCTCCATCCCCAGTGATGCAGACAACACCTACGGTAGACAGCACGTCAGGGGGGAAGGATCATCTCAACTGACGAGTTGTATTACAGCAGGACACGTGTTTACAGGCGTCGAGATTCTTGAAGGCGATCGCTCTGGATAGAGTGGCGTTATGATTAGGAATGGAATAACCGCTCCAGGAAGGTTCAAATGATTGTGATTGATGGGAATTTAATTTACCAGGATGAGATTTTGCAAACGACAATTTTACCGTTTTTGCAAAAGCCCTGGAATAACATTGCAGCACAATAACGCCACAATAATGTTGGAGCTGTGCAGCAGTATCTGAACAATGTTACTGTGTTACCCTGGCCTGCAAAATGTCCTGTCATCAATCGAACATACCTAGCATGGAACTCGCAGGAACTATCTTACCATTCCTTAGATGTGGGAGTGGAGGATGTCAGACACAAGGTGGATACACACCCTACTGCCGGTGTGGTGTTTGTTTGTTTGACGCCGCACTCAGCAAAGTTCCAGCCATATGACGGCAGTCTGTATATAATCGTGTCTGACAATCCAGTGATTGATCACTAGCATCCATCTACGCAATTAGGGTGACATGCATCAACCAAGTCAACGAGCCTGACTACCCAATCCCGTTAGTCGCCTCTTACAACAAGCAGTCACCTTTTACAGCAAACACTTGCTGAAGAGCTGGGGGCACGGGTGGCCCAGTCGTCTAAGGCGCCGCGATTCGCTGTGCAGAGTTGCGTCCCTTGGGCACGCCAGACACCTATGATTGTGGGTTCGAATCCTGGTTCGCCCCAATTATGTTTCTAGGTTTGTCAGCACCATACCCGTGCTCGTGGGTTTCACCGAAGCGGTAAACGTCTGAGACCTGCATCACTTCGGGCTTTCCTCCCACATTAAGCTGACACGCCGCGATATAACCGGAATAATGTTAAAAGCGGCGTTAAAACCAACTCACTCACTGCTGAAGAGCTATTCTAACCCGGATCTTCACGGGTCATCCTTTAGGTGGGGCAAGAACATATATCAGTGGTTTGTTCACATTTGATGTTGCGGTGTCTACTTATAGTTGGCATGTGTTAATTAATACTGCCCCCTACCAGCCGTTTCGTGAAGCTCTGGCCTCTCTTCTGCCACGACTAATGTGCGGATGGAACCTTTTACGGAACAGTCGCCTTTTACGGCAAACATGGGTTAACGTTGCTGAAGATACAGGTCCCCGTGTAGCTCCCTCTATGGACTGCTGCTTGTTATCCTACCTTCAGACGTTGTTCTCTAATTTCAACCACGTCAGTAAATACATGTTCCTTCCCCGAATCTTTTTGGGTCGCAATAGCCTTTGCATTTCAATACATTTGGAGTTACTTGATTTAGTGGCGTGTAAGTGAGTATGGTTTTAAGCCGCTTTTAGCAATATTCCGACAATATCACGTCAGGGGACACCAGAAATAGGATTCACACATTGTACCCATGTTAGGCACCGAACCCGGTTCGTTGGCATGACGAGGAACCGCTTGAACAACTAGGCTACCCCACAGACCCTAGCGGCGTGTGTATATGCATATATGTATTTCATGTATACGAATCTTTTCATGTTTTTAATCAGGTTATTTGATGCACTTCGCGAAGTATGACCCGTTTTATTACAATATAGATTTTGATTATCGATAGGATGGTCTTGACTGGGCGCGGCCAATTGGTTTGAAGCAAATGCAAGTGATATCAGAGGTGGAATCCGATTCGGCTTGTCCCGGAATGACACGAGTTGGTCACGAATGAGAAGGACCATAACGAGTAACGGTTACGGAAAGGGGCGAGGGGTGGCGAATGGGTAAGAGCCACTGGTGACGCTACGATCAAGCCCAGAAATTCCTGCCTAGTTCGGCAAGGGTGGAAGCTGGACTTGAACATGGGAATACGTTCGATGATTTTCGTTTTGTTTTGTTTGTTGTTTAACGCCGCACTCAGCATTATTCCAGCTATTTGACGTCAGTCTGTAAATAATAGTGTCTGAACCAGACAATCCAGTAATTGACATCATGAGCATCAATCAACGCATTTGGAACACGATGACGTTCTTCAACCATGTCAGCGAGCATGACCACCCGAACCCGCTGGTCTTACAACAGGCATAGTCGCCGTTTACGGCAAGAATGGGTTGCTGAAGACCCATTCTCCCCCGGATCTTCACGGGTCTACGTTAGATGAAGACAAGGCATGTTAAATAAGGAATGTTTAATGGATAGTAAACACATGATCACAGACAAAACTAGAGAAACTCAAGGAAGGGAGGTAACTCTATTAACACTCTTCCCAGTCCATATTAGATGCGCAGTCGTGACCTATTATGGAACATACAAACGTATTTCAAACTTAATAAATATACATCGTTCTTGTCATTCGACTAATATGATAAAGAGAAGTTTCAAAGTGTATGGTCGTTTTGAGGCAGTGAATCGACTGCCTATGCGAAAATGAGAACCAGCGGAATCGGTGTAAGTGTTCTAAATTAAAACTCTAACCTTCAAAGATACGTTTCATTCACACCGGTCTCAGATCATCCTCGATGATCCGGGATAGTCACCAAGGTTTCGTTTAGGAAGTGACAACATCTAAATATCTCTTATTACAAAACCTAGCGTCAAAACGAAGCTATGTGAGCGAATTGCTCAAGGTAACGTAATAGAATGAATATATAATATCCGGGATAATGGAGGGTGCAAGTAGATATGATTTTTATTAATTGGGAATCTGATCTGCATTCTTTTTTTAAGATACAGTTAGTACGAAACATACTTTCAATAGACTTAGGTTGCGCTTAACAGCTTTTTGCCCTATTTAACAAATAAAGTAGAACTTCTTTAATCCGGACGATTGTCTTTATACACCATCTGAATATATCCGAATATATATAAAATATAATATAGTTCCATTCTCTTTCGCAACAATTTGCACGCGAAGTGTTTTTTGGAGAAATTGTCCAGCTGAACGAGATTCTTCACATTTTAGTAAACAACCGTAAGTCAAATGTAAGACACGCCATGTTACACTTAGATACTTAAAGGTCCACGACGAAAAAGCATAGGCATTGCATATGTTGTGAAAAATACAATTAAAAGTTTAAAATACCTTTCACGTCTAAAATAAGACCCCACCTGTCACAAAACGTCAAATTGACCGTTGTCTCGCCCCGCATGTGGCTGCATGTGCAGCAAGCACGCGTTAGCTTAAATCGCAGGTGTCGTGTCAGTTAGGTGTAATTGACACGCGCATTTTCGGCACGCACGTTGCACTATTACTTCAAGTGCATGCACACGTTAAATGACTGAAATGGTCATGAATCGACATTTCTCTCTTATATTCATCAGCAAGGAAATACTCATGATAATGTGTTATGAACAAGATGAGGGTCAATTTCACATTTGCTTAAATTTGATAAAAATAATTCGCAAAACCGACATGGACGGCTTTTAACTCGTTCCAGTTGAATTAGTGCAGACATTTTGTGCTGGTGAACAAACTTGATGCAGATTATGCAAGTCTCTCTCTCTTGCGCGCGATGTCTCGCTATGTCATTTAAAAGAGTTATTCCATTTCTAGTTAGTGAGTGAGTAAGTTGGGTTTAACGCCGATTTTAACAGTATTCCAGTTATATCACGGCGTGTCAGCTTAATGTGGGAGGAAAGCTCGAAGTGATGCAGGTCTCAGACGTTTACCACTTCGGTGAAACCCACGAGCGCGGGTATGGTGCTGACAAACCTAGAAACATAATCGGGCCGAACCCGGATTATATTCCATTTCTAACTCATTCCTTTCATTCAAGTATATTTCACTTTAAAATTGTCTGGGTTATACCCATGAATGCTGTCTGTTGCCAACCGGTCGGACTGTATGTCCCTATACACTTGTGTTCCTGTTCTAAAATCATTATGTCCTTATCTATAAATCCAAACCAGGTCGTTCTCAAGAAACCTATTTGTCGACCTGAGTTTCAAATCTTAACAAGCGAACACACGACTCAAAACAGGAATTCAGTATCGCGGTGACCTTGTCAGTGAATACCTTGTCAAATCTCACCCCCTGACGTCTTACTGGTAACCATTCGACCTGGACTACTTCAAGGTCAAGGTCAAGGTCACCTGCAAAACCGAAAATCGAAAACAGGTATAGGGACATCGAGTTTATGTCCTTAAACCAGTCCTTCAGTAAAGAGTCCAGAGTTGTTCCGGATTACCGTCTAACTTGAATAAAAAGATCTGGAGTAAAATATTCACAGTTTGCCTTTTTGTCAATGTTTATCAACCCTAGCCAAGTCAAAATCAAAATGACCAATTGCACAAATACATATGACTAAGCTGTGTACGATGCGAAATTAAGAAATAAATTAAAATATGATTATTCACAATAACAAAGAAATTAGTAATTCTAGTTTGCATTCCAATGGCACTTGGGCGTCCTTGACAAGGATAGTGCCATCAAAATACTTTCACTGACCCACTCAATATCCTTCTCTCTGATTGAGAGGAACAGCCATTCATTAATGTATAACAAATCGGTTCGCAGAAAATTGCCGTCCCAATTTCCCGTTTTACGGTATTAGCTATCCGTTGCTATGGTAACACACTCCCATGATGCCCATATCCGGTGTGACCAACCACGACCGGTAAGACAGGCTTTTGTGCCGCCATTTTGTTCACAACACTTTGTAAATCTGTCGGCTAGCTACAAGGCAGAAGTGGAGAGCGTTTGGATCTTAACAGCGTGATGAGAATGGTTGACTCGAATTCCACAAAAGTCTTCATCGTGTCAGAGACGGACGCCACAGTTAAACGTCCACATCAGCGATTCTGTCACTTGAAAGACCAGCCTTTCGTCCCCATTAATTGCCGCTATTTCTCCAGCCTAATCGCTGTCATTGTGGCGGAAGTACATTTTTGCGAAATTCTCCTGGCATATTGTTATTCCCCGCTGGTCGGTACTGGGTCACCACGACATATCGATCTTGACCTTTCACCTTGGATATTCCTACGCCAATTTCTGAAGTGGACCTCCAAATCATTTGGGTGAAATTCATTGCACCTGTGGAGGAAAGTAGATGCAATTATTTTCTCTCCAAGGAAGAACTCTTCCACACAAATATTATATTTCATACAATGATACATCACAAATTTATTATTTGGTCTCTGGTTATAATTCATATTTAGCTGGTCCATCTGGAAACTGTTTCATTTCCGACAGCTCAAACACTGATGAATGGCCCAAGCCGTAGTGTCACTAAAAAGCGTACTCACAGAATTCCGATCCGGTTTTAAATAATGACCGCGGCAAACATATTGAAATGCCATTTTTACCAATTACTGTAGAATATCGAATTTGATGTGCAACCAGTATGTTACGAACGGAATCATTCATAATACTTTTTTTATTTATACTGCATTTTCGACATCTGCTCTCAAACCTGTAGCATTATTTAGCTGAAAAACGTTTGTTTTATTATCCTAGTAGTGTACTTTCCAAGGTGAAACACATGGTATGGGGTAGCCTATCTATCGTTCTCTCGTCAAGCCGAAGACTATGGTTCGATTCCCTACATGGGTACATTACATGACGCTTCTGGAGTCCTTCCGCCGTCATTTGGTTGTTGCTACGAGCGGCATAAAACACGACTCACCCACTGCAGCCCGTCGTCTAGTTTGACCATGCTTTCTGAAGCTCTATGTGGCTTTGTTATGAGAACGTGCAAATATATTGTTGGAGTTAACCAAAATGTTTCGACATCTGCTCTCAAACCTGTAGCATTATTTAGCTGAAAAACGTTTTTGTTTTTTTATCCTAGCAGTGTTCTTTCCAAGGTTCGCGCACAAAATTGATCTGTCTTAACCAGCTACGCATCTATTAATGTGTAATTTATTGAAATAGTTTTTTGATTGTCTTATTACTAGGGTCCCCTCATATTTCTGTTGCTTATCTTGTTTTCCATTGTACAGCATTCAAACTGTATGTTATATTCCAGGAAACGGGGCGGTGGGGTAGCCTAGAGGTTAAAGCGTTCGCTCGTCACGCCAAAGACCCGGGTTCGATTCCTCATATGGGTACAATGTGTGAAGCCCATTTCTGTTGTCCGCCGTCGTGATATTGCTGGAATATTGCTAAAAGCGGCGTAAAACCGTTCTCACTTACTCACTATTCCAGGAAACTTAAGAAACTTGTGAGTTATATTCTCATATGTCACACTTATTCACTGCCCAATACAGTGAGTTATTGAATTAGCTTTGACGCAGCTTTGAACAGCATTTTATTATATCAAGGTTAAATGTAGGAGGCAACTCGAAGGGAAACCTTGTACGTTTACCCGAGAGCACGGGTGTGGTGCTGACAAACCTAGAAACATAATCAGGGCGAACGAGGATTCGAACCCACGATCATAGGTTCCTGGTGTGTCCAAAGGACGCAACTCTGCGTAGCAAATTGACTTCACACATGCACCAATGCGGGCAATCGAACCCAGGCCTTAGGCGTGTCGGGCGAATGTTCTAAGCCACTCCCCCCTTCCCGATAGAACATGCAAATGATGTTTGCACTTGTTCCTTGAGATCCCACGGCGAGTAGTTTTGATAAGCCGGTTCACATGATGCTTTCATACAGAATATTTGTCAGATCAACCATGGTATGGAATATGATTTAATTGTAGTTATTCCCTTGAATATGTTTAAGACAGTGTTCTCACCTTTCCGCCATCTTGGACTCGAGTAGTCATATTTAGCACACTCCTTGTACCACTGTTTGGAGACCTCTTCTCCGACGGGATCCTTGCCGTTCAGGTCCAGGAAGATGATGTTCTCTCCCACGCCTGCAACAAAGAGCACAGATACATCTCTTTATTATACCCCCATGTCAGAATGACGAGGTCTGATTGGTCCACGTGATCTTGATAAAAAACTATGTATCCCCTCCTACATTTCTGAGAGGGAGAATAAATCCCTTATACCCCGCCACGAGGTAAACAAGCTGCACATGGATTTGTCTGCGGGAAAATAAATCCTTTATATCCCGCTTCGAAGCAGAAAACCGCACGCTTTTTCAGAGAGAGAGAGAGAGAGAGAGAGAGAGAGATGAATAATATCAGTCATGGTGTCGGGGCACGATGACCCATAACCAGGTCATATTACTTGCAAACCACTCGATCCTCTCTCTAATAGGCTCTAACGAACAAGAGTGGCAGTCCGGGGCCTATTCTGCTGCAGAAATCCCATGGGTTTACAATCTTGATAACAACTTGATAAATCGTCGATCGATACCAATCCATTCGTAATGGAATAAACCTACCATTGCATAATAATGAAATACTCCCCACACGCAAAATGACATGCAAACCATTTGTACATGTCCAGATTAGCGCCTCTGGCCTTTTGACTATCGCGTGCGAGAGTCTCACAAACCTTACCTTTCTGGTGTGAGCAATGGCACCCGATCACGCATAGCATCACCAGTCTATATATACCATCGCAGACCCCGCCAATAATTACTGTATGTCCATATTCCATCGATTGAGATGCCAGTCATTTCACAAGGCTCGTGTTGATTTAGTTTTTGATGGGCCAACGTCCATTATCTACTCAGACAGCTCTTGGGGAAGTGTCTTGTAAGTCTGACCAATTTGTTAAATGAAATGTCCAAATATGGTTTGTTTCAAGCATAGGATTTCGATGTCTATGTGCGGCTTGGAACTGGTTAGAGTGAAACCATTATCAGCATCTGGAAGAAAGTTCCTTAGAACCAGAGCCAAACGTCTGAGAAGATCTGCAAAATGTATTTCTGATAGCCGAAACTTGTGTTTGTAATTAATACGTTTTTTGGTGTCAACGGTGTTCATTTTACTATATCTGTTTAGCCAGATATACATTTGATGTTACCTTGGCCGGAAGATTTATTTGAAACACATGGTAAGGGGTAGCCTATCTATCGTTCTCTCGTCAAGCCGAAGACTATGGTTCGATTCCCCACATGGGTACACTACATGACGCTTCTGGTGCCCTTCCGCCAGGTATTGCTACGAGCGGCATAAAACACGACTCACCCACTGCAGCCCGTCGTCTAGTTTGACCATGCTTTCTGAAGCTCTATGTGGCTTTGTTATGAGAACGTGCAAATATATTGTTGGAGTTAACTCCCAAACGATAATTAACGATTATTTTCTAACAGACTCAGCCAAGTCAAAATTTTGCCGCACCTTGAGCCGTTCAGTGTTAAGATGGAGCGGTACATACACTCAAGTGCATTATGCATGCATAACACTTATCGCAACCAAACTAAGTTGCTCACCCCTGAATCCCTAATACCAATGAAAGTTCTCTACAAAGTTTTGTTGTTGTTGTTGTTGTTTAACGCCGCGCTCAACAATATTCCAGCTATATGACGGATATATAAACGGCCCAATCGAGTCTGTTAGAGAAGTCGAGGGCGACTGCAAGTCCATGATATGAGTAGTCCACGGGTAGCCCAGTCGACTAAGGCGCCGCAATTCGCAGTGCAGAGTTGCGTCCCCTAGGCACTCCAGAAACCTTTGACCATGGGTTCGAATCCCGGTTCGCCCCGATTATGTTTCTTGGTTTCTCAGCACGATACCCGTCCTCTAGGGTTCCGCCAAAGTAGTAAACGTCTGAAACCTGCATCCCTTCGGGCTTTCATCCCACAGTAAGCTGACATGCTGTGATGTAACTGGAAAACTGTTAAATCGGCGTTAAAACCAACTCACTCATTTGTAACACGAGTACCCTTCTACTAGAAAACATGTACAGTCAGAATAACGAATATTACTATTGATTCGAGGAACTGTCCAGTGCCGATTTGGAAACATCCCATCGTGTCACATTCAAATAATTAAAACAGGTGAGGTGAAATGGGGTTTAACGTCGCGTCCAAGATTATTGCACTTACGACGTGCTTGCAACGTGCATGTACGTGTGTGTGTTTGTGTGGCTGCTTGTACTAGTCCGGACTGATGCCGATTTATAGTGCTAGTTCACTGAGATACTATGCCGAACATGAATACCCCACTCAGACACAGTATACTGACTTCGAGCCGACCAGTCCTTGTTTTAGCCCCTTAATGCCGAGCGCCAGACAGGGTAACAACAAGTACCATCTATTAACGTCTTTTGGTATGACGCGGTCGGGTATTGAACCCCGGACCTTCCGCTCTCCGGGCGGACGCTCTACCACTAGACCACGGAGGCGGTCTAATTAAACAGACATAAACAGTCTGCTAACTGAGAATTTACGATCCGTCTAGCAGTGTACGGTTACAGACATTACAACGTCACAGTTTCGCCGACTACAATGTCTGGACTTGGTCCACAACCAGAAACCAGACCAAAGAGAGTAGTTTCTCTGTGAGCTCAAGGAGCAGGTTGAGACGTTTGGGGCAATAGCTGTCCCACTTTAACATGTTCGTAGTAACCTTACACCTCCTTAGAACACCCAGTCTCGCCCAGCGCCGATAAACCTGGCGTCTATTTCATTTGATATATCCCATGGTGGTTGTAATTTGACCCCTCAAGACATCTCCTTTGATTCAAGGAACTTCCTTCCACGCTTTTAAGGCGCATATTTTCCACGGAAACAGGGTCCATTTCGAGAAATCTTCAAGAACAAAATAGAATATAAGTTGTTTTTCCAGGAAATTGAAAAAGAAATATAATGCACATGTTTTGATGTTCAAGGAGAATTCATTCGGAAACCCATTAAGGCCGTTGATTTGATATCCCCTTATTACCTAAAACAACTTAAACAGTTTTTCTTGGTTTTGCAAAAGTCCATAATAGCTTTCGTCACGAGAGTCATGACTATAACGCATGCAAAAAACTAATATTGATGACCACATGTACTTTTAGTTTTGAATTTATAATTCGATAATCCCTCACATAATCGAAATACAGAGTGAACCTTCAACTTTGATAAATACAAAAAACAATTGTTATGGCACGATTTTGTCTCCAGTTTCTAAAAATAGGTTCGTACCAGCCGCAAAATACAAGAAATCGCGCGACAGAATACAACTTCGTGATACCAAAGAAGAATTCCGGAATTTAATAGGATTGACAAGAATTTTGGGGAAGGATCGGGTAAAAAAGCGGATACTATTATTACAAAACGCGTCTGAAATTCAATGCCCAATTCGTATCTAAGCCAATACATCATCGCCCTTGCAGTAAGGTCACAATGACCTTGTAATGCACTACATTTTGATCGTAGCATCGAGTATCGTCCCAAAGGCCTTCTCAGACCCAGTGCATATCCACAGCTATATCAACCATGCCCACCACAATCCAATTAATCTAAAGCATTACTATCAAACATCAACCGAATGACATAAAATATGACGACCATCAAAAGCTAATGTATGTCTTTTGTGCATGACTTTGATTGTAGCTGAGATATTTGCACTGAATCCCTTTCTCAACAGCCATGTAAACAAAGAGTTCGGCCTATCAATAAGCCCGTGTTTGTCTATGTACTCTGTAATTATCGATGTCTATGACTGATGAAAGGAACAACGTTCACAATCCATCATTATTACTTTATTGTTAAGGGGTGTAGTGTCCTGATAGCTGTTCTGTTGAAGCGAGACGCTCTTCTGTTGTAGCGAGACGTTCTCCTCTTGTTGCGAATTGTTGTTCTGTTGTAGCGTGACGTCCTTCTGTTGAAGCGACATGTTGTTCTGTTGTAGCGAGACGATGTTCTGTAGTGTAGTGCCTGGTGTGTAGTGCCTGGTATGCAGTGCCTGGTGTGTAGTATCTGGTGTGTAGTATCTGGTGTGTAGTGCCTGGTGTGTAGCTCCTGGGGTGTAGTGCCTGGTGTGTAGTATCTGGTGTGTAGTGTCTGGTGTGTAGTATCTGGTGTGTAGTGCCTGGTGTGTAGTATCTGGTGTGTAGTGTCTGGTGTGTAGTGCCTGGTGTGTAGTGTCTGGTGTGTAGTGTCTGGTGTGTAGTGCCTGGTGTGTAGTGTCTGGTGTGTAGTGCCTTGTGTGTAGTTCCTGGTGTGTAGTGCCTGGTGTGTAGTGCCTGGTGTGTAGTGTCTGGTGTGTAGTGCCTGGTGTGTAGTGCCTGGTGTGCAGTGCCTTGTGTGTAGTGCCTGGTGTGTAGTGCCTGGTGTGTACTGTCTGGTGTGTAGTCCCTGGTGTGTAGTGTCTGGTGTGTAGTGCCTTGTGTGTAGTGCCTTGTGTGTAGTTCCTGATGTGTAGTGTCTGGTGTGTAGTCCCTGATGTGTAGCGCCTGGTGTGTAGCGTCTGGTGTGTAGTGCCTGGTGTGTAGTGCCTTGTGTGTAGTGCCTTGTGTGTAGTGTCTGGTGTGTAGAGCCCGGTGTGTAGTGTCTGGTGTGTAGTGCCTTGTGTGTAGTGCCTGGTGTCTGGTGTGTGGTGTCTGGTGTGTAGTGTCTTGTGTGTAGTGTCTGGTTTTTAGTGTCGGGCGTTTCAGTGTATTGGGCCTGGTGTGTGGTCCCTGGTGTGTAGTGTCTGGTGTGTAGTCTCTGGTGTGTAGTGTCTGGTGTATAGTGCCTGGTGTGTGGTTCCTGGTGTGTAGTGCCTGGTGTGTAGTGTCTGGTGTGTAGCGCCTGGTGTGTAGTGCCTGGTGTGTAGTGCCTGGTGTGCAGTGCCTTGTGTGTAGTGCCTGGTGTGTAGTGCCTGGTGTGTACTGTCTGGTGTGTAGTCCCTGGTGTGTAGTGTCTGGTGTGTAGTGCCTTGTGTGTAGTGCCTTGTGTGTAGTTCCTGATGTGTAGTGTCTGGTGTGTAGTCCCTGATGTGTAGCGCCTGGTGTGTAGCGTCTGGTGTGTAGTACCTGGTGTGTAGTGCCTTGTGTGTAGTGCCTTGTGTGTAGTGTCTGGTGTGTAGTGTCTGGTGTGTAGTGCCTTGTGTGTAGTGCCTGGTGTCTGGTGTGTGGTGTCTGGTGTGTAGTGTCTTGTGTGTAGTGTCTGGTTTTTAGTGTCGGGCGTTTCAGTGTATAGGGCCTGGTGTGTGGTCCCTGGTGTGTAGTGTCTGGTGTGTAGTCTCTGGTGTGTAGTGTCTGGTGTATAGTGCCTGGTGTGTGGTTCCTGGTGTGTAGTGTCTGGTGTGTAGTGCCTGGTGTGTAGTGCCTGGTGTGTACTGTCTGGTGTGTAGTCCCTGGTGTGTAGTGTCTGGTGTGTAGTGCCTTGTGTGTAGTGCCTTGTGTGTAGTTCCTGATGTGTAGTGTCTGGTGTGTAGTCCCTGGTGTGTAGTGCCTGATGTGTAGCGTCTGGTGTGTAGTGCCTTGTGTGTAGTGCCTGGGTTGTAGTGCCTTGTGTGTAGTGTCTGGTGTGTAGAGCCCGGTGTGTAGTATCTGGTGTGTAGTGCCTTGTGTGTAGTGCCTGGTGTGTCTTGTGCGTAGTGTCTGGTTTGTAGTGTCGGGCGTTTCAGTGTATAGTGCCTGGTGTGTGGTCCCTGGTGTGTAGTGTCTGGTATGTAGTCTCTGGTGTGTAGTGCCTGTTGTGTAGTTCCTGGTGTGTAGTGTCTGGTGTGTAGTGCCTGGTGTGTAGTGCCTGGTGTGTAGTGCCTGGTGTGTAGTCTCTGGTGTGTAGTGTCTGGTGTATAGTGCCTGGTGCGTAGTTTCTGATGTGTAGTGCCTGGTGTGCAGTGTCCTTTGTGTAGTGTCTGATGTGTACTATCTGGGTTGTAGTGCCTTGTGTGTATTCCTGGTGTGTAGTGTCCTGTGTGTAGTGCCTTGTGTGTAGTGTCCTGTGTGTAGTGTCTGGTGTATAGTGCCTGGTGTGTAGTGGCTAGTGTAATTATCGATGTCTATGACTGATGAAAGGAACAACGTTCACAATCCATCATTATTACTTTATTGTTAAGGGGTGTAGTGTCCTGATAGCTGTTCTGTTGAAGCGAGACGCTCTTCTGTTGTAGCGAGACGTTCTCCTCTTGTTGCGAATTGTTGTTCTGTTGTAGCGTGACGTCCTTCTGTTGAAGCGACATGTTGTTCTGTTGTAGCGAGACGATGTTCTGTAGTGTAGTGCCTGGTGTGTAGTGCCTGGTATGCAGTGCCTGGTGTGTAGTATCTGGTGTGTAGTGCCTGGTGTGTAGTGTCCTGTGTGTAGTGTCTGGTTTGTAGTGTCTGGTGTGTAATGTCCGGATTGTAGTGTCTGATTGTAATATCTAGTGTGTAGTGTCTGATTGAAATACCTAGTGTGTAGTGTCTGATTGTAATATCTAGTGTGTAGTGTCTGATTGTAATATCTAGTGTGTAGTGTCTGAAGTGAAATGTCTGGAGGCTTCCAAATTCAAAAGAACATGAAACTGTAGTGTCTGGTGAGTAGTGTCTGGTGTGTAGTGTCTACATGAAACAGCAGTTAATGCAAATGTTTTATATTGAAGGTAAATAACTTAAGTCGCCTCTGTCGCATGTCGAGATCTATAACAGTTACAGTGGTGAACGTGGCGTAAACTCAAAACACCAACAAACCACAACCCATTCTACAATCATATTAACATTGCATCATAATTGTCAAAATCTGGACTTTGATCCTCAGATATGCACAAGGGGAATATGAACCGAACCGCGTTTGAAATATTCACCAGGATGGTTGCCAATGCAGACGCCATTTTGAATGTAGCTGACATCGCACGGTCAGCGACAAAACATTGACTAATGCCTATACTTGAAGTATATCTATTTATTACACATGCGGGATCTGAAAGTCCCGAGATATGATGACACCAACGTCATGTCCATGTATTTTTGTACGTTGTCAACAAATATTTCGCAATGCAAAAGGTGAAGACTCGAATCTCGTGTACATCTATTTATAACCCAGCGCGTTCACTCTTCAAAGTTAAACTAGGGTTTGTTTTGCGTCAGCTTAAATCAGCATGCCCCGAGGTATTGATTATTTTTCCAAAGGTCTTCATGTACGGGGATATATTTTTCCAGATGTAGATTCATCCAATGTTTCGATCTCAAGTAAAATGCCACGAATATTCTCATTACGTTCAATGTGCCGTATGGAAATTTAAAAATACAATCAATCAAATGTCCCACGTCGGTGCAACGGTGATGCGAGGTGAATCGGGTTGGCATGAGACTGTTTAAGGAACAAGTACTAAGGTTTATTGGATCTGGTTCTTGATGAATCTTGTAGGAGAAAACTCAGCACGAAAACCTCGTTTCTCTCTCCTGTCTGTCACGACCCCGCTTTGATTATCGCAGTTTAGTGGGTTTGACTGATAGATGGGATGTGTGTTAGATGAACTGATGCGTCAGGGATGCGTATGTCTGATTAGGTATTGCGTCAGGGATGCGAATGAATGAATGAATGAATGAATGTAAGGTGAGGTGATGCGTCAGGGATGCGTATGTCAGTTGATTTGTCAACCTAGATCAAACTAAACAATGGCATCGGAAAGACGCTTAAAGTTCGGCCGAGTGTTCAGGCGTGAGTTACAGCCTAATGTAAGAGTGACAGCCTTATGTAAGAGTGACAGCCTTATGTAAGAGTGACAGCCTTATGTAAGAGTGAGTGCCTTATGTAAGAGTAAGTGCCTAACGTAAGAGTAAGTGTCCAACGTAGGAGTGGGTGCCTTACGTATGATTGAGTGTCTTGAGAAAGAGTAAGTGTCCAACTTAAGAGTGGGTGTCTTTCGTAAGAATTAGTGCTTAAAATAAGAGTGGATGTCTAACGTAAGAGTAAATGTCTTGAGTAAGAGTCAGTGTCTAATGTAAAAGTGGGTATCTTACGGAAGCGTGGGTGTCTTAGATAAGAGTAATCGTCCAACTTGAGAGTGGGCGCCTTGCGTATGAATGAGTGCCTAATGTAAGAGTAAGTGTCTTACGTAAGAATGGGTGCCTAAAGTAAGAGTGCGTGTCTAACGTAAGAGTAAGTGTCTAGCTTAAGAGTGGGTGCCTAATATAAGACTGGGTGTCTAATGAAAGATCGAGTGCCTAACGTAAGAGTGGATGTCTAACGTAAGAGAAAGTGTCCAACTTAAAAGTAAGTGTCGTACGTCAGATTGAGTGTCTTACGTAAGAATGGGTGCCTAAAGTAAGAGTGGATGTCTAACGTAAGAGAAAGTGTCCAACTTAAAAGTAAGTGTCGTACGTCAGATTGAGTGTCTTACGTAAGAATTAGTGCTTAAAATAAGAGTGGATGTCTAACGTAATAGTAAGTGTCTAGCTTAAGAGTGGGTGCCTAATATGAGACTGGGTGTCTAATGAAAGATCGAGTGTCTAACGTAAGAGTGGGCGCCTAACGTAAGAATGAGTGCCTGAAGTAAGAGTAAGTGACGAACTTAAGAGGAGTTGTCTTACGTAAGAGTAGGTACTAAGACGATTAATGAGTGCCAGTCTCATACAGATCAGATCTTAGTGCCACACGAAGATCAAAGGAAATCCTATAACAGAAAGATCTTTCATCCGAGCAATCAGAGCATCGCTATCCAGATTGCGAAGTGAATTCCAGATGTGTTTTTTAATCATGCAACCTCGAAAAGGTGAACATGCGGCATTCCGAGCGACAGTTACTGGCTGTTATGGGATAGACATTTAAAATGGAAGAGACTTTCCCAGCCGGTGGGAAGTACTGCCATACACTATCGGTCATCCATTAGACATTCCAGAATTGTCTTCAGTTTTCAAGTTTTGAATCAGGAAATTTGTGAAAATATTTTTCAAACCATAACCTGAAAAGGATACCAAGATATCAGAATGAACGTAGGTTAACGCGGTGTAAAACCATCACCTTGATGAAGACAATATGTAAATTACGATAACTTTTCGAAAAGCTTCTATGTCATAAGTAAACTATTGTTATCCCAGTTCAAGGTCGTCTGGATAGATTTGACAAGTGGAGTGGCCCTGCTCACTAGCTTATCTTTGATGTGGTTAATTTGATTCATTTAGGAGATAAACCTACTGTGTTTTGAAATTTGATGTAGTTCCACTGTAGAGTAGATAAATCTTATTTTAATTTGGAACCGAGCGATTTAGCCATATGAAACATGTTGTCACGAATATAGTTTCTTCAAACATGCTTTATAATGTTTTATTTTACTGTCATTATCGGTTGTTTCAATGAGGAAATAGCCTCTTCCGATTCTGGTCGCCACAGAATATCCCAAACAGTTTCATAAACATTTCATTTGTATGGAAAAGATATGCTACCGTTAAATCTTGTAATGACAACAACGTAGCAGTCAGGGTTGCGGCCGAGAACACCAAAAACATCCGATATCAAACTACTGTATTTCCTCTATTAGACGCTAGGCCGTCTATTAATTTCGCAAGAGCCCTTGACTCGGCGTGTATTAGAGACCTGGCATGTATTTGAGACCCAGCGTGTAATAGAGGAAATATAGATACGTTTTACAGTTCAAGTGGGGGTGATCCATCAGCAGCCATTTTCTATGAATCGATATGTAGGCTATCGATGTATTCATACGCATGTTTTTTGTGTGAAAAGGCTAAATATATTTGAAAGGGATCCCCGTAGTAAAAGGGAAACCTCTTTTTAACCAATCAGAATCAAGCATTCATCAATGTCATGGTAGAATTTTTGATACCCACCCGGCTCGGTTCGCCTCGAACAGTAAAGGAGCAGTGATATAACTTCAGTTTAACCCTGATCGTGATGTATAAATAGTTCGTAAAACACAACGGATGTTTCAGGTCAGTCAGTGCTTAATTGATATTAGGTATACGCTTTCATGAAGACACAAGTAAACGGCAACAATTTTGAACAGAGATATAAGGTCCAGGGCTCCGTTCTACAAAGCGATCGTAGCGTTTAGACGGTCGTAAATCCAATACTTTAAGCTCTATGATCGCTTTGTTGAACGGAGCCCTGGACTGATCCCATGTTGCGTTGATATAGTCACGTGAACGAAAAGTTCCAATATGGATTCCCGGCAGTTCTGGCTGATGCTCTATTGGACTGATCTGAGTCGGGTTTACAGTTACTCTACCTGATGTTTCACTGTACTGAAGATACCCTCTCTCTGACAAACTGTTGGCCCACTCCTGCGATTCTTTACACAATTCATCCGAGGGAGATAATTCTGGACTTCCGTGGCACACCCGGAACGAGTTATGTCCCTTTATCATTTCCTGTTTGAAGAGACTGAAATCTGCAAAGGAGAAAAAAACGTATGTATAAATATTACCACTTCATCAAATCTAGTCGTATTCTCTAACGACGCCATTTCACACTGGTTATTCAAATAATACTCAAGTCTGACAAGACAAGTCCCCACATAATAGTAATAATGTATTCTGACAAGACAAATCTCCACAGAATAGTAATAATGTATTCTGACAAGGCAAGTCCCCACAGAATAGTAACAATATATCTGTTTAGTTTGGTATAAGGTAGATTCTGGGGCACGAATGGCCCAGTTGTCTAAGGTTGAGATTGGCTCTGCAGAGTTGTATCCCCTTATCACCAGAAACCTATGATCGTGGGGTCGAATTCCGGTTCGCCCCGATTTTGTTTCCAGGTTTATTAGCACCATAACCGTCCTCGTGGCAAACGTCTGAGACCTGCACCGAACTCACTCACCATCTCAGTTACTGACCTGACATGAATATTTCAGGGCTATTTTCACAACTGTTACGAACGGAAAACTTAGAAATTACATGTAATTTATTAATAACAACATTTTTTGGTCAATCCTATAATGAAAAAGGAAATATATTCATGGGCCCTTGATGCAAAACTGAAATGGTGGCTGAAATGAAACAAAGAAGAAATGGTTATCGCTGGTGATGTATTTGATACGGGTATCATAGTTGTAGTCTGGACCTTACGGTTGCAGTATTTTTGCGACTGTTTTCAAAACGTTTGCAATTTTTTTTGTCACATCCAATAGTATACTTTCTTTTACAGGGCAATTTAGTTTGTAAGCGTAATGGAGTAGACAACTTTTCCTCTTCAAACAACTGTCAAAGGCAATGGCTACAGAATATAGTCATGCATTTATTTATTATTTCTGTATCCATATCCAAGACGTGAAAATTTGTTACTATCTAAAAACTAAACATAAGACCAAGTTTTAATAAGGGCATTATCAGCAAAAACACCAGTGCGGTTGAAGGTTTTAAAGAGTGAGTGAGTGAGGGAGTATGGTTTTACGCCGCTTTTAGCAATATTCCAGCAATATCACGGCGAAATGGGCTTCACACATTGTACCCATGTCGGGAATCGAACCCGTGTCTTCGGCGTGACGAGAGAACGCTTTAACCACTAGGCTACCCCAACGCTCCAGTTTTTAAAGAAACAAGGACTGATTTGAATTGCTGAATCATAGGAATATGCTAAATAAACACATATAAACATGTGCTTCTTTCCAATGAGAAACATAACAACACTGACCGCATGTTTAGTCTGCTCCCTTCTAGGAAATAATGTACCGGAACTAGCTACATACACTGAAAAATTGCGGAAACTCTCAACACCTTGCTGACGTTGTACGTCATTGACGGTATTTTTAAATGCCTAACCGCTTCTCCCTTCGGTTCAAAGCACTTTCATATCTCTTATTCTGGCCAGGTGATTCTATGGTAGTAACATCTGCACACACGACTAATTTCAAAGAATGACGTTTCTATCTTCTACAAGAACATTTGATCAGCTGACCAACATTTTCTTCAAGGCTCAGGCCGGCCAAACAGGCGTCACTAAAATGGCTGTTTTGCGTTTACAAAGTGTTTCACTGGTGTTCTTGTGGATAATTAGCTGAGAACATAATTATAGTAAACAGCATGTCTTCCATGAAAAAGATATTAACGTTTCTCCCCGGAGGATATACATCTACACAGCCGAGAAGAAGCGAGTTTCCATGTTTGTCGTTGTGAGTTGCGAGGGTCATGGTCACTAACGGAGTGAACGGGATTTTACGAGATGAATAGACGTGTACACCACGAGACTGAAGGTGAAGGGGTGAACATTAGCGTTCAACGCGTAAAATGCCATACACCCCGCTATTGACACACAAAACACATCTGCCATTACGAGTGGAAACAATACAAAGAATTGTCATTTGCTTGTAACAATATCTATCAGATTATTCTAATGACTGGCAGTATGCTAACAAGCAAGTGACGTCACGTCAAACGTTACGTCACATACGAGGTAAGGTGACCACAGATGAACACGATTGTGTAGCCTATGGTTTGTTTCGCAGGTTCCAATAGGTTGAAATAAGTGACATTCATATTTCATGCGATATGGAGCTGTGATTCGAACCGAGTGCGAAATCTTCAATAAGGACCACGATCACTCCTTGTCTATATGTATATAGAGGGATTTGATTTTTTTCCATACGAACATGTTATACTATACTCGCTTTCATCGAGTTCCTGTGCTTGATACCGGTGTAAGGATGTACATCGAAACGTTGCTAAATGCATAAACCAGAAGTTGATTTCCATAAAGTTGTATGTTTTCTTTTGAAAGAATAGGATGTTCTTTAACTTCATTTGAGTGGAATAGTTGTTTTCGTTGTCCGCAAGTACAGGAGTGACAGTAAAACCGCGGGTATTCAATACGGAACAGTGACTATGTTTCAAGTCCATAATTAAAACAGCGCGAAACTCTTGTTGCACATTTCGGCAAACAGCGTCATAGCTTTCGGCTGAACAGCGCGCAGTGGCTCGCGTTTTCCTACCCACGGGTAGACTTGAAAGAGAACCTCCAAACCTGACCATTGACCCGTCTGAATGTGAATAAGCGGAACAGGCCCACAGGCCAAGGTATGCTGTAAATCTAGCTTCTTCTTCAGAACGCTCCCGGTAGACTGACATTGGGCCCAGAAATAAAGTTATTTTATCTAAAAGCATATATCTACAAAATATTAATTTTTTTTATCCAAATGGAATCCAGAACCATCTTTATATTTTTCAGCCTTGAGCTGAGGCAATCCAGACTTGCAAAACATTCTAAATTTGAGTTGGTCTTTTAAAAATGTATTCTCTAGAGTCTGGGAGACCGTCGGAGGGGTCTCGTTCTGTCACAGACGGAAGATGTGAACGAGAACCCCCTCACCTGAGCGGAACAGTCCAAGACTGATAGGTATGCTGTATACCCGATCGAGAGGAGCTGGAACTCCAGTAACAATAACTTACACCATGGGAATATGTACAGTGTGGGTGATGTCATTAAATACACCAGCACATCGCCGTGCATGCTAGCGACGACGCCAGTGTCAAACTGACATCACATTGTAACAACCACGTGAGTGTATAGTGCACGTGCGCCATGTGCACGTTCATGTCAACCCCTGAAACTAAATGAACTCTACCAAGTCACGGAGATCCCCTTTTTGTCAAACTTGTCACTTCCTCGCTGTTCAAACACGCTTGTATCCACAATGTGTTTGGAACGATGTACATCCACACAGTTTACATGAACTTGATGTAGACGTGGCCAGTGCACATTATAGCCTGTCCGTTGACGTGCACGGAGTAATTTGGGAAGTTGACATAAGAAGAGTGACATAGAAAACCTCCTTGGATACCATTTGGTCATCCAGCTTAAACCCCTAGTCTGCCTCGCAGTATTACAACAGAAGAATCTTCAAAACCCAAAACCCTAATGGGTCTTTGCCTGTCTCATTGTCTCTCAACCGTATTATTCCCCTTCCGCCTAGCTTTACTATAATGCTAGAGTCTACATAAAGCAAGTCTAGATTTTCCACAGGAATCTTCCATCTCACTATGGCTCCTTTTCAATTTAACAGGAGTTGTTTGTTTCTGTCAAAATTATATATTTTCAAAGACTAAGCTTCAGTCTGTCTCTTCCCCTGCAGTACCTGACTGTATGCAAAACGCTTCGTGTTGTCAATATTGATTTTCTTGATGTAACCTTATGAGATGAAAAGATATGTACTTCTTACGCGTGTGCACAATAGGTATTTACTTAATGTACAGAAACACACATATGCTTTTACAAGCGACAACCAGTTACTATAGCGATCTCGTCAGACTGTTCTTGTTATCGACGTGTTTGCGACATGCAGAGCTATATGAAACTATCAGCGGCAGATATCGAACGAAATATGTGAATTATTTTTGAAAGAAATATACTACAAAAAAAAGTTCAAGAGCACCCGATTTTTTCATATGACAACAGTTAATCTGTCCTTGCCGGTGTGTATTGCAAAACACAGCCTTCCAATTATAGGTGTTCCTTTACTTGTTTTAAGTAGTATATTACACCCTGATGTAACCCTCGGGATAGCGACGGGTCGTATATATCGTTCCTTGTGGGTTCGTGATGTCAAAGAATAAACGCAACACATATTTTTCAAAGAAATCCCAATAGCATTTGGGTGGTTCGACAACACCCGGGTTCGATTAAAAAAATGGGTACAATGTTCTTCCTGTCAACCGTCATATTGCTGTAATATTACCTAATTCGGCGCAAATTCCAACTCACTACACAATCGTATTTGCTCAACCACGAACGTTTTAAACGTTAGGGACGCTTCATACCACTGGTCCTTCTTTTCTGGTAGCCTTATCACATAATCAGTTGTACAGAGTTGCTTCTCTTTCGCGTACCAGGATCCTGTGTATTTGAACCAATGTACCTTGGTTTGTAAGCATGACATGATATTTGAAACTGTTCGAAGCGACGTAAAACCAAACTCGTTCACTTCGAACAGGAGGCTGAGTTGGGATAGAGTCAGTTATAATTATCACTTTTGACGCTCATTGAGACAAGTGAATTGTTTAACTAAGAGCAATTTACCACAATCAAGGACCCGTAAAGATCCGGGGTAGAATAGGTCTTCAGCTACCCATGCTTGCCGTAAAAGGCGTCCATGCTTGTCGAAAGAGGCGACTAACGGGATTGGGTGGTCAGGCTTGGTTGATTCATGTCATCGTATCCCAATTGCGTGGATCGATGCTCATGATGTCAATCGATGGATTATCTGGTCCAGACACGATTATTTACAGACCGCCGTCACAAACCTGGAATATTGCTGAGTGCGGCGTTAAGCAACAAACAAACAAACCACAATCAAGGAAAGGGCGGCGAAGCGTGACATTTATGGGTCAATGTGTTCGAAGCAGCAACTTGCTGTTAGGTAATGCTATTAAAACACACCAATTAAAAGAGATGTCAGAAGACTATTTCTCTGTTATGTCCAGCAGCTTCACTCGCGAAGAGTTCACGCCAAATCCTTGATAAGATCATTTAGTTTGACAGCTACGATGGCCCCTCAGTTTCAGGCCTGGTTGTTATACACTGGTTATCTAGCACGAAATAGGATCGATGAATCGAGTCGCACAGCAATACAGATGCCCTCATTTCAAATTTATTGAAATTGATCACTCGTGTAATCGTTTTCACATATTTCATGAATTGTAAATGTGAAAGCAATCATTTCTTCCAAAAAGGTGAAATACACTTTGTTTGTGTTAGTTCTCGGCTGAAAGGATGAGTGTTCATCTGTTGATGATAGAATGGTAACTTAAACATCTGGTCCCGTTCCTAAAAGCGATATTCGCGATGAAACGATCGTAAACCCTGTGCTTTAACACTGACATCCGACAGTCGCGGCGCTTAGTTCGCTGTGCGAGGACCACTTCCGTGGTCTAGTGGACACAGCGTCTTACCCTAGCGCGGAAGGTCGGTGGTTCTATCCACGGCCGCGTCATGCCAAGACATTAAAAGATTGCACTTGTTGTTACCCTGCCTGGGGCTCGGAATAAAGGGGAGTAAAACAAGGACTTGTGATCGCAGTCAGTAAACTGTGTCCGAGTTGGTTTTATCATATGTTTGTTTTACAATTGAAAATATCTCAAGTCAGCGGCGAACATATATCTCCAAAATGAACTGTAACTGTAAAATATTTTTTAAAATTATAATTTGATTTAAATCTTTTAAAAATGTAATAAAACAACATTCGCATAATACACAACTGCTGATGGGTACCTTAGACATCTTATCTTTGAAAGTCAATAGATTTGCTTTTTTTCGGCACAAATTTACATGTGGTTGCAATTGCATTTCTTATCCCAGTCTTTTTACAGATGTTGCACGAATGAGGGAAGGTTAAACAGAAAATCCAAATTTTAAACCGTTCTTTCAATTTTCAATTGCATAAAAAACAAATTCGGTATACTTTATTCGCCATTAAGTTTAGCTGGAAAATGGATTGGGCGTTACAAAATCATAAAATTAGACTTCATGCTAAACATGGCAGTCCCTGGATGAAAGAAATAAAGAACTGTATTGCAACCTCAAAGTCAAACAGTGACTGGGTCGCTCTTGAAGCCACGGTAACCACATTCCACTTGTATCACACACGTGAAGATTTGGGTTAGAATAAGAGGCGACGATTGGGATCAGGTGGTCAGGCTCGCTGACTTGGTTGATGCATGTCAGCCTCAGAAAACCTGGTAGTGGTTTGTGGTTATGAATATCGGAAGTTCACTAATACTTGTTTTAGTAAATTCAATTACCGTTTGTTGTCAGTGCTAGCGCAGTCACCCATCTTTCCGAGGCAAGGGACCATGCACGTGCTCGTGGGTGTCACCGAAGTGGTAAACCTCTGAGACCTGCATCACTTCGGGCTTTCCTTCCTCATTAAGCTGATTAGACGTGATATGACTGGAATACTGTTAAAAGCGGCGTTAAACCCAACTCACTCACTCCGAGGCAAGGGTGTTAACTGGACTACAAAAGTTAGTTAACTCTCTTGCCTCGGGAAGACGGCAGTCACCGTCAACTATATTTTCAAAACAACGGTTGTATACAAGTATCTTTTGATTAAATCAGGATATAAACGTCTAAATTAGTAACTACACGTATATATAAGACCAATGATAATTAATCAGTTAACGCAAGAACATTGGCATCCGCAAGCGTGTAGAGGCGGAAGCCTGTTTTCAGTAAGCCGACAAGTTATCCCGTTTCCTCCATTCACAACCGAGTCAAGACGGTTACGGAAAGGGGCGAGGTTTGCCGAATGGCATCGTTAGTGGCATCGTTAGTGAAACGACCGTTCCGCGAAGTCAACACTGACTTCTTGAAACCGAAATTAATGAATCTACGATGTTTTTGAACCCGTTAATTCCTTAAAGCACAAAAACACCTCTGCATGTTATGTAGCGTTATGAACTAACGTTATCACCGCTTTCCTTAAAATCGCATAAATCACGCGAGGAAGATCGTAGTCACTTAATTATCCTCCGCCGGGCCAGTTGATTGAACTGATGCAATAAACAAACCGCTAGTGACGAGCTCGCGGGGGGTCCTATCATCCCTCATGTAATTATCTGATAACGGGAGACGTATCTTTCATTCGCCCAACCCTACAGGATGAGCTTGGCGCTGAGCGTGCAAAGGGCAGGCTTCTCATACGCACTTTGATTGGCTATATTCTCCGAGGACGGTTGAGAAACAAACACAATCATCATACCAGAAACGAGTACACCCAGACGCTCGTACGTTGAAGTAGAGACGACATATGGACTGTTTGTGGCCCCTAGTGGTAATAAACAATGAGTTGATTCATTTCTGAATCTTATGGCTGATCTTGGTGATATTCATTAGCGTTCTGTCAAAAGGGTCTCTCGGTATGATTGAATTAACAATATTATCCAGAAACTAATCCGATTATTGGGAGGAATGACGTCATAATCACTCGGTTATTTATGTATGTTATCCGTCCGGTTAGGATACATACAACTAGAATATTGCTGAAAGCGGCGTTAAACAACAAACAAACAAACCATGTAAGAGCCAGGACTCGACTGCACCAACCAGCCTTTCAAGACAGTTCAAGCCAAACCTCACCGACCGCCTCCGTGGTCTAGTGGTAGAGCGTCCGCCCGAAAGAAGCGAAAGGTCCGGGTTCGATCCCCGGCCGCGTCATACCAAAAGACATCAAAAGATGATACTTGTTGTTACCCTGTCTTACGCTCGGCAAGACGGGGCCTAAACAAGGACTTGGGCGGCTCGGAGTCGGTATACTGTGTCCGAGTGAGGTATTCACATTATTGCTTGGAATCTCAGTGGTCTAGCACAATAAAATCAGCATTAGTCCGGACTGGTGCAAGCAGCCCCCCACCCTACACACACACGCGTGCACGCACATCGCTATACATGTGCAATAATCTTGGACGCGACGTCCAACCCCATTTCACCTCACCAAGCCTCACCAATACGACTAGCTTTTCAGGACTTCCGACAATTCCGCTCGGACATTCCAGGCCACAACCAACCGATTATCCGTTCGGCACAACCGCATCTATCCTTTACGCTGAATAAGGGTTTTTCGAACCGGGACCACCAAACTCCTAACTATACACGAGCGATGTCATGATCGCTTCAAAAGGAGCTTCAATAACACACACATAGAGCCACTCTTTACCTCGAACTCGTTTAAATCGAAGTGTAGTTTAAGCCCACGTAACGTTTTGATCAAGAGAGAAACATTACCGTCCTTCGACGTAGATCAGGATTCCGGTTGTCTCGAATAACAGATATTCAACATCTTCGAGAAATTCGAGTTAACGATATTTCGACATATCAATTAATGTTTTCTCGGTGATTCATTTGAAGCTATTATTCGAGTCACTTCCATTCCCGGAATTCTCTACTGACGTGTGTAAAGTCGATTGATGTTACAAGTAGGCTATTCCTAACCATCTTTACTGCATAACCTGGCTTGACTTTTAACAGCTCGATGCTTTTCCTTTAACGCTACGCTGAGCATCACTTTAAGCAAATCAGTACGTTTTCCCGTTACTGTGAAAATAGATTTTGTGACCCAATCAAGCTAATGTCATCGCTGGGCCGAGATTGGAGTATGTCTGTGATGTCTGTATCAATAATAGATGCAATAAACAACACTATTGATAATCGATGTCCGACACATGTGTATGTAGATTTCACTGAAATGGACAAGACTAGTCAGACGGCTTCATGCTGCGCTAGGCGTGACTGTGATGAAATATACTCGCCTCCAACGTGGTAAATAGCTGTCACGATTTGTCTAAAAGAGGAATCGTGATAGATGCGGATATGTAATTATTGTTGGCGGTATCGTGTTAAGTTGAGTGTGTGAGTTTGGTTGAACGCCATTTTGAAAAATATTTCAGTTGTATCACGGCGTGTGACCTTCGTAAAGCCCGAAGTGATGCAGGCCGTAGACTTAAACGACTTTGGCGAAACAACAAGCACAGGTTTGTTGTTTAACGCCGCACACAGCAATATTCCACCTATATGACGGCGGTCTGTAAATTATCAAGTCTGGACCAGACAATCAAGTGATTGAAATCATGAGCATCGATCCACGCAATTGGGATACGAAAACAAGTCAGCGGGCCTGATCACCCGATCCCGTTAGTCGCCTCTTACAAGCATGGGATGCTTAAGACCTATTCTAACCCGAATTCCCCCGGATGTTTTAGGACGTATGTCAATTTAGTTACAGGTTGTCCAAATAATAAGTTTTTAGGGCAACAAAGATACAATGTAACAGTTGCACAGATAACACGAATAATAATAACGTCAATATCTAGGCTGGTGATATCTAGCCAGCACGTAAAGCAATATTCATGTATTGACCGTCGACCAACCTATGCCAGTACATCGTCATCATGGAGTATTGATGCGTCAACATCTGTCACGCGCAAGGGGCGACCTCGGATCAACACAAGGCTCGTTCAATAATGCATACACAACCATATTCATGTTACCGCACCTCCAGACGTCAAATAACTGGGTCATATCCACGACGTGTCCAAAATAAGATAATGCTACATAAGTATCATAATCACGCGCGGATATTCGTTCGTGGAATTTCATGAATGATTGCTATTCATGTTATTCCCGAATAATCTCAAAATAATTTATTTATTAATGTATTATATTGATAAATATGTCATTATAAATTCATCAGGCATTATTGCGAAGGTTTGTTTAAAAAAACACGCATATAAAATGTTTTTAATTTGTAGATTTGAAGGAGAAAAAATGATATATCTTCAATAGTCGAGAAATTGAATAAAATGTATTGTAGGGGAATATTTACAATTTAATATATAATATATTTATGATCAGAGTGTGAATTTTTCAACGGTGCCCATAAAACATCTGCAATCTCGAATGTACCGTTTAGCTCGAATATAACGTCATGCAAACGGTAATCACAGCACTGAAGCTTCCACATATGCATTGGCCCAGTGGTAATCTTATTGACTGATCGTACAGGCCGTGTTCGATTCCCCAAGTGGACACAGTTATTATGTCATGAACAAAACGCGGACTACGATAAATCCAACTCATCGAACAAACCAATAATGCTGAGATAACGAGATCACATATCGAGACAGCTATGGCCTATCTCGTGTATTCGAGCGAGGGAACTGAGTTTGAAACAATTTAAAAAAAGCCTTGATTCGATTAGAATTTCTCCTATTTGATTATGCAGCCGATGCATTGACAGATGAAACCCTTAACCCATCTGACAATCCTTCAATAAAACCAGTTATACGACTTACCCACCAGATCTCAACTAAGACATTTTCTTCAGATAAAAAAAAAGACAATTCTAAGTAAGTTAGGGAGACTGCCAATGCTCTACTTACATGCGTTTAAATTGGGACGCTCCATGTCGCCTATACTCGTCCTCAAACGAGGCACATGCTCTCAGAGTAGAAATAATTCGATTTGGAATTCTAAACAGTTGTTCTACTTCAAAAGAGAAAATCGATACTAGCATCAAATAGTCTTTGTGACGAAGTCACGCTGACGTATAAATTCCTTCGAGCCAAGAAGAAAATTCTAATTTCGGACTTTCAATGACGATAGGCGGACGTTTTGTTTGAACCAGAAGCCATGCTTCTGGAAGTTATGAGGTATTTGAAAATAAGCATTTGCTGTAAACGATGGTGTTTTTGTATAACATAGGACTTTGTTTCGACTTTAAATTTTAGGGGCTCACAAGAGGTTGCAAGTCAATGAAGAGTTATTTCACAAATACTTTTTAGAGCTATTCAATGTTTATTGCAATATATGTTTTTTGTGTTTTACGGTTCCGCTCTAACGACTTCCAGCGCGATTGATTTTTCATAATTTTTATTGAGCGGTTTAAATGAAAATGTCCATATGTTTCACTAACGATTGATTTACCTACCAACTTTCGATATCACTCTTTCTCTCGCCATAATGTGATTAACGACATTCTTAACAATACATCAGGTCATCAAATCACAATGTGTGGGGAGAATTGTCGCTGTAGGTGGTGCCCATCTTCTTTTTGCATCCACATTACGTGCCAACCTGTACCCATCTTCCCGTGGCAAGGTGTCCACTAGCCTATCAAAGTCTGCATCCTTGCCATTTCATGCCAACTTTCCTTACCTCGGCCGTGGACCATCGCATGTAGAACACGAGTTGTGTCCCTTGTGATGAAAACGCGATATCCAATCAGATCGCTGTTCTTATTTCAAATGAATTCATAAAGATGACTACCGTAGCACACGATCTGGTCGATCAGATAACGAAAGGTTTTGAGATTTCATCGCTGACAGACAAACAGAATGACAGATTACCCAGTAGAGATACTTATTACTGCCGCATTTCCCCCTTACATTAACATAGGCATGCAGTTTAGTGATATTACACAACCCGTGAAGATCCGGGTTAGAATGGGTCTTCAGCAACCCATGCTTGTCGCGTAAGAGGCGAATAAAGGGATCGGGTGGTCAGGTTCGTTGACTTTGTTGATGCATGTCATCCTATCCCAACTGCGAGGATCGATGTTAATGTTATCAATGACTGGATTGTCTGGTCCAGAGCCGTTTATTTACAGACCGTCGTCATGTAGCTGGTACATTGCTGTGTGCAGCGTTTAAAACAAACAAACAAAACTGAGACAAACGCTGACTGTTACTGCGATAAGCGTTCAGTCCTTTGAGTGAAAACCTCCAATGATTTTGCACTCAAATATATGAAAGTACTCGAGAGAGTTCATTGACAACTTTGAACCACTTTAAAAATATTTGTCTTAATTGCTTAATTGTTTGAATAATTTCACCGCAAATCGACAGAGTGAAATGTTCGGAACACGGATGTTTATTTTGTAGAACGTTCTCTGAAGATGGACTGTCGATGTGTGCGATAGTCCACACTTGTTTTAACACAAAAAGGAAGGATTGGAAAGGCAAAGGTGTAAGCTAGACTAGATATAGGCTGGTGGACAAGCTTGCCGCTGGAACATGACTGTACCTTTATCATGTCTATAATTGGGTAGTATAACAACAGCAACGTTATAACATCAATCATCATCATCATCATCATCATCATTATTATTATTATTATTATAGATTTGTCGTCCCCCTCCACCCAAAAGGCATCGGCAGCAGCTCTTAGCACACGTCAAACAAATGATCTCTTTATGGCCGTTGTCGTGTTTGTCTATTTCTTCAGCTGACCAATCATCATATTTAGGATCTCAGTCAAAGAGCTACACTTCCTGATAGTTAGGCCACATGTTGTTTTCTTGTTTTATCGTCTAGCGATCAAAATAATCAGATTTCTATTTAGATGTTAGCATGCTAGATTCGGATCCGTTGTCAGCATTTTTTCGTTTTATTTATTTTTCCGAAGTTGCACTTTTTGATGTAACCCGCTGTGATGACCAAAAATACCTTTCGTGACTTTGCAATGTTGTGCAGAGAAGGGACCTTCTTGTACAACTGTGAATTTAGGTTGGAGGGAAATAGAAACAGCAAATAATAACTAAAATTTGACCTTCCCATTATATTTTAAGTGAGGAGAAACAATATTTTATGTTTTGTTCAAAGTCAGAAAACGGCTTGATTGCTTGCCATCTCTTGGTGAGGCAGCGTACTATATGTCCATTGTATTATGATAAAACACCATGGACTCGTTGCCGTACGTTTGTTTCGGATGTGACCTTGCCCTGTCTTTCTTTTTCATCAATTACATTACAATTAGAACTCATCTCACGCGACCCGTGAAGATCCGGGGTAGAATAGGTCTTCAGCAACCCAAGCTTGCCGTAACTGGCGACTATGCTTGTCGTATGAAGCGACTAACGGGATCGGGTGGTCAGGCTCGCTGACTTGGTTGATGCATGTCATCGATCCCAATTGCGTGGATCGATGCTCATGATATTTATCACTGGATTGTCTGGTCCACACTCGATCATATACAAACCGCCGTCAAATAGCTGGAATATTGCTGAGTGCGGCGTTAAACAACAAACCAAATCATCTCACGCATTAGTGTAGTTCGATTGGACGCTATTTTCATCACCGTCTCATTCGAATCACACCCAGAACGAGGTTTTCGTAGAGACGGGGTCAACGGTACTGATCATAATAAAAAGGAGGTATAATTCTGTTCAGAATCGAGGATGGGGGTCGATACGTTTGTCTCAGTTGTGTTTAATGCCCAAGCTAACTCTGGTCAAAGGATTATATTCACTACAGATACAATGGTGAATAGGTGAGTGAGTGAGTTGGATTTGACGCCTCGTTTGACAATATTCCAGTTTCACACATTGTACCCTTGCGGGCATCGAACTCGGGTCTTCAGCGCGATGAGCTGTAACCAGCAGGCTCCGCCACCGCCGAACCACCTCACCGCCTCCAACCATCATCGGTGGCAACATACTAGTGACGTCAACCCTTTAAATCTACTCGACCGAGACAACGCTCTAATCAGGTAAACAAACTGAAATTTACAAATTAAAATCAAACCCTGTAAACTACATTCTCGAAACCACGCCATCTTCAAGTTGACACGGGGCGGTCGGGTAACCTAGTGGTTAAAGCGTTCGCTCGTCACGCCGAAGACCCGGGTTCGATTCCCGACATGGGTACAATGTGTGAAGCCCATTTCTGGTGTCCCCCGCCGTGAAATTGCTGGAATATTGCTAAAAGCGGCGTAAAACCATACTCACTCACTCACTCAAGTTGACAAACTGCACTATAGCAGTGTACAATTTTAAATCACACGTACACCACTGAAACATACATGCAGAGGAACCACACGACTGAAATCTTCCAACTGAGAAACCGCAGAATAAAAATCTTCAAACTGTGAGATTCCACTCTATTGAAAATGGAAAATTGTCATACTTCTCAGTTGGATTGTACAAATTAAGGGACACAAATTAATTATGACCTAAGGCTATGAATTCAATTCCTTTCAAAGCAAGCCTTAATTTTATTGCCATTGGTGATTCTGGGACTTCACTATTCTACACAGGACTTCAAGACACTACCCCCGACCCGGCAGGTTCTGCTATGTTAAGTCCCGCACACCGAAACAGTGACACGCGCGTCTTTCCTCCATGAAGACACGCGCGCCTTAAAGTTTCCAATCATACACACATTCATTATGAAATTGCCCGTCGCTCAGGGATAATTTTTTAGATTATTCTACAAAATTAAATTGTCAAGCTTCGTCGACGAGGTAAACATGAGTTTGGCTGAAATCAATTCTTTGCGACCATTGCTGTTTTTTTATAATACCCTGAGATACAATTTTGCCAAAATTGCCTGCTTGTCCGATCTGATTGTATGGCGGGTATCTCCAGAAATGGGCTTTTAGTCCATTTGCTGATTTGCCAGAAAACTGCACACTTTAAGTTTAAGATCATTTAAGGTTCGAATGGGCGATATTAAAGCATACATATATTTGTCGCCTTCATTAAAATCACTAGCAGAATGCTCATTTTTACACGACCCTCATTACTCCAGGAACATGTTTGTTACCATGAACCTTTTGGTTACTACTTTTCTGGATTGTTTGATTCAGTGGATACAGGGCATTCGTCACCACTCGCCACTTTCCGTAACCTGCAAGAAAACTCGTCCCCCTATCGATGAATGTTATATGCGAAAATACGACAAACCAATCAGAATGCGCGTATGATTTCAAGATCTTCGTCAAAGAATCCCTCAGAAATAATTTTTGATTTTACATATGTCTTGCATCTAAAAATATACCAAAGACACAGTTAAATGTGTTCACTCAAACTGTATAATTCCGCACGTGCCGATGTGCTTTAAATTGCATCTTAAATATATATAATATATGGGGGAAATGTGTGAACCATTGCGCAACGAGTTGACAATTGTTTTAGGTATGCCCGTTTGCGCTAAGACGAAACCCGGTCGCAAAAATGGCCACGAGAGGGGCACGAGTCGCTATTCGGCTTGTCCCGGAACAATACGAGTTGGTCACGAATGGATATAGGGGTCGCCATTCGCCCCTTTCCGTCCCCCTATCGACCAATGTGATGTGAGAAGACACGAACTAACAGGTCAGAATGTACTTTGGTCAAAGAATCCCTCACTATGTTTTGTTTTAACTTATAAGGTATAGATTTTATCTGAAAAATAACGATTTTGATAAACCGTGTTAATATAACGAAACTGTCAATGTAAACTTACAAAGCAAAGACAGATGTGGTACACCAAGTTGGCCAGCCTGGTTCCGTGTGTATGCTGCGCTGGCGTTCAGTTTAGCGCCAGCGCAGCATACCCAGGGAACCAGGCTGCAAGTTGGCTGTCTCTTTCGCTTTGCCCTTTTTAGCGTAGACAGAACCAAGTTAATAACATGGCGACGGAGGGGCACGAATTGCCTTTTGGTTTGTCCCGGAATGACGCGAATGGTTACGAATGAGGATCGTATGGACGAGAGATAGATTCACGTTGGTACATGTAGTTTTTGGATATCAAGCATGAATCATTACAGATGTGCATTGCCATGACACGAAGCAGTGGGGATGATGTTAATACTTTGGGTCATTTATTGAGATTAACGCGTCCTTGGATTACAAACTTTATTAGGAACTTGTTTACCGCTATAACTGCGCTTTAATGGCAACCACGTGTCTATTCTCAGAACACCAAGATATTCCAAAAACAAAACGAAATAGGTCTTCAGCAACCCATGCTTGCCGAATAAGGCGACTAACGGGATCGGGGGGTCAGGCTCGCTGACTTGGTTGACACATATCATCGATCCCTATTGCATGGATCGATGCTCATGATGTCAGTCACTGGATTGTCTGGTCCAGACTCGATTATTTACAGACCGCCATCATATAACTTGTTTGATAGGCATTACTTAGAAGTTGACGGATGACAAAGCTAGGACAGTCATGCTTGACAACGGTATAAGGATCTATACCGAAGTGGCGCCTTCTCAGTTTTTAATGAAGTTGTTATCCATAAATTGTGTCTACTTTGTCACCGTCATATAGCTGGAATATTGCTGAGTGCGGCATTAAACAACAAACAAACAAACAAGAATTCACAATTGTATCAAAATTTAAAAAACCCATTCCTTTAAAACACCGAAGCCTTTCATGATTTGCAAAATTACCACCCATAAACACATTTGCTGGAAGTAAGAACCGGTTACATTGCAAAATGCAACTTAAGAATGGAAAATAACCGGGACAGAATTTCTTTTCGTGAAATCTTTTTTAAAAAATCAGAGTTGCTCGGTGATGATAAACAAGAACATATTATTGTGTGGCCTAAACAAAAGTACAATCATTAATAACAAGCGTAAGACGTGACTAGCAAATACACCCACGACAGAAGACATTCAGGTGTTATGATTGCAGAAGCCATGTCAACAAAGTCAATGACACCCTACATTTCATGTCGATATCAGATTTCGCATGTCAACAGCAGCGTAAAATTAGCATTTCCCCACAGTAAATAACACGGCGTTGACAGGTGGTCTCGTGTCCCGCCATGTATTTAATATTTACTGGCGTTAATACAACTGTGAGTTCCGCTGAATGTATCGAGTACCTTATAAGGGATTTATTGTTGATATCCGTAACGAGATCAGACTTGTGTGATTTAGCAACAATGGTTCTATTGATCGAGAGGAAGCATTTAGCCGCTTGACTACTCACGCTAATCTAGACAAGTGATCAGTTCCAAGGGCTTAGGATCTGATAGGAGTGAGTTACAGAGTGAGTGAGTGAGTGAGTTGGGTTTCACGCTGCCTTGTACAGTACTTCAGTCATATAACAACGCGTCAGCAAGTCATGTCTACCTTCTTGGTAAAACACACAAGAACGGGTATATGGTGTTGACAAAGACAGAAACGGAATCACGGCGAATGTGTGATTCTAACCAACGATCATAGGATTCTGCTACGACTAAGGGAAGTAACTCTGCAAAGCGAGAGAGTCACCTGGCTAACTATTTCTTAAATGTCATGAATAAAACGAAAATGGATGCCTCGAAATTAATATAAAATAAATCAGCAGATTTCAGACAATTCGTATTTACACAACTGTCAGAAAGTGAGGGAGTGAATTTGGTTTAACGCCGCTTTAACAGTATTCCAGTTATATCGCGGCGTGTCAGTTTGACGTAGGAGGAAAGCACGAAGATGCAGGCCTCAGACGTTCATCATATTGGTGAAATCCACGCGCATAGGTGCTGACAAACCTAGAAACAAAATCGGGGCGAACCGGGAGTCGAAAACACAATCATGAGTTTCTGGTGTCCCCAAGGGACGAAACTCTGCACAGCAAATTGCTTTCCCTTCGATGACAGGGCCCCCAGTGCCCCCAGAAAGTGAGTGAATGCTAGAGGCAGCAAAAGTAGACCGTTATTACGGTGCTACCCAGTGCGAATATGCAAGGTGCGAACATATTTTATTATATTTGGGGTTAAAAACGAATATAAACTTGATAAATGTGTAACATTACCTCCTAAATAGGTAACATTTACTGAAATTCACTTAAATGTGAACGAAATAAATTTGTATACGTCGAACAGGCAGTTTATCATTCTTAAATTTGTAGCAAGTGGACTCATCAGTTGTCTTCGATGAGAGGGCACAACTCTTGAGTAACTAGCAACTCCTTTAAGTCAATGATAAAATACAGTAACATGTTTACATATCTTGTCAAGTTAAAAAAAAGTTTTTTTAAAGAAAGACTTTTTTATCCAAACAATCTGTTTCGTATGATGTACGTAACGCATTCGTTTTAAGGATGATGGGTCCTAAGATTCGTCGTTCGTTGCAGAGCATACATGATTCAGTGAAACGTTGTTAAGTAAAATATTTCTGCATATCTCAAAGATATATTTATACTAAGTTTTGATTGGCTGCCTTGCTCTTTGCTTGTGATTGGTTGCTGAACAAACATATGGTTACCTACTGGGGGCTAGATTTAATCGCATTAATGTTATGATTCGTTTGAAGTTTACAGTTTTTGAAATTTCACTGAACTATTGCAGTTTAGTTTGACCTAGAAATACATCAACTGTTGTAATATTCTTTTAGAACTATTTAGTGTGCGCATTAAACTTTATGTCAATGTTTAACTCATTTGCTTCCATGATGTATTACTCCGCAAACGTGATGTCCTAAACCGTTTATTTCTCATAAACAAAAACTTGGTTTAAATGTTGGATAATAAATAGGATCTCACCCTCGTATCTTTTGATATGAGATATATAATCACTCGTCGATAAAAGTTATAAATGTTCTAGCGAAGCCTCTTACTTTTATGACGTTATATTGACTCTAGACAATATGTTTGCTATCAAAAGACACTCAGGGGAGATCCTCCAGTTATTGTTTATGACGATGAAGCTTAATGGTATCAGAACTATGGTCAAATATCGATATTCCGCTAGTATTCGATGGTCTTCAGGAATCCGAGTTGACCATTCTTTATTAGTCCGTGAACACTTGAAAGCTCTGCTCTTATCCGTCACCGATTGATTGAGCGTGTGGGTACGTGTGCTTGCTAACCACCAGTTTATGTTAACTAGTCTCCGATAGCGGGAGTATGTGTTCACGCTATCAACCCCCAGTTTGTGGTAACCAGACCCGAACTGTATACGCATGTGTTCACGCTATCAACCCCCAGTTTGTGTAACACGACCCGAACTGTATGTGTTCACGCTATCAACCCCAGTTTGTGGTAACCAGACCCGCTTTCTCTTCAGTTAATCCTAATAATACAAGATATAGTGTCTAACGGTACGGCTGTTGCCGTTACAAGCCTTGAGTGTGAGTTTGGCCAGCTGTGCACACAGATCTATTGGAACACTAATCGCTCTTGTCCAGATGTCCACGTTCACGCACACATTGCATCAAAGACAGCCGCCTAACAAAATCGCTGTCAGAATTGATATTCACATATTTTCTGCATAAATACAGACAAAGACAAATATCTATTTTTTTTTAACAAACTATGATTAAGAAATAAACCAAATGTCATTACATTTTAAACACAAATCGCTGAGCTGAGTGTGTCCCTATCAGATAGCTACGCCATAATTCACAAAGAACAATGAAGAACGAAGCCTGGTTCTTTCAACGATAAAACATTGTTCTATCATGACGGCTTTTCTGGAGATTCGAACATGCGTTCGCAACTTGATAACGTCGTAAATTGGACATTATTTTTAAGAGGGATGAGTCAAGTGAGTTGTTCCCCATAGATGTAGCTGGGCAACGTAGATAAACGCAAAAGCCGAAAGATTGCATCCAAAAGTGGGAGAGATAGGACAACCGGTATTGAGAGAAAAGGTGCAGATAATCCACGTAAAAATTGTGAGAATATGCGGGAAAGCCTAAATTTAACCGCCCTTTTCATAAAATGGACTTGTCCGACATTGCCGAGGTCGGATTGTATTCAGGTAGTCATCATTATCTAAATACTGGTAAATATTTTTATAGTTTGTCCATTTTATTAACATCCTTAAAGAGGCTGTACAAAATATTGTATAAGAAATAAAAGACTCCTGGTCGTTGTTTATCGTACAATAAAACACGGAAGGGAGAATAAACCACTTGATGCTGCGTCCCTCATGGTTTATTCTCCCTGTCGTGTTTTATTGTACGATAAACAACCTCCGCTCTTCGTTTATTTCTTGAATAAATGGCTTTTCAATGTGGCTGTCGCGGCGGGCAAAAATGAATCAGTTTTACGTCTTAAAAAACAACCATACTTTATTCAGATGATGCCCATCCATACGCTTTGTTTCCTATTAATCCAATTCAAACATGAGTGAGCGAGTAAGTGAGTGAGTATGGTTTTACGCCACTTTTAGCAATATTCCAGCAATATCACGGCGGGGGACACCAGAAATGGGCTTCACACATTGTACCCATGTCGGGAATCGAACCCGGGTCTTCGGCGTGACGATCGAACGCTCTTACCACTAGGCTACCCGACCGCCCCCAAACATGAGTGAGTGGGGGTGAGTTGGGGTTGATGTCGTTTACAAAAGTCGCAGAGTCGACTTGTGGTATGACCACCCACTGTGTACCACGAACACGTGTATTCAGTTAACGAATCTGGAATTCGAACTCATGATTAGCGGATCCTGGCGCAACTAAGGGACTTAACACCAGCATTGTATACCACTCGTCCATCCGTGCCCTATAATTCAAATGTAACTAGACAATATATCAACTTTAGATTAAAATCGTCTCCCACTGCAAGTGGCCCAGCTCTTATACACAGCCTTACTAATCCGTACCCCTGACTAAACCGACCTAAAGTTTCGATTCCATACACATCATTCCAGTTACGTAGGTCAATGCTCATGATGTCAATCACTGGATTGTCTGGTCCAGACTCGATTATTTACAGACCCCGTCATACAACTGGAATATTGCTGCGGGCGACTTTAAAACAACAAACAAACAAACATTGACAACTTTCATTGTATATGAACATGATAATACATAGAAATGCGTGTAATTACTGTATATGATTTAACTTCATTCATTAATTGATTACCACACTGCCAAAACACTCAAAGTCGACAGTAAAATTTTAATCTAACAAAGTACGTATTTCTATTAGTAACATCGACCGCAACGTAATCCCCGTGCTGTGTAACAGGTGTTTATGACGCAGCGCCATGGCGAGTGTATACGATGTCTATTGCTCCATTGACAATTGGATGCTTGTTGTTAAGAACACCAATGAAACATACAATAATATGATATATCACAATATCATAACAGTCAGCAGGACGGACAATATATAATAATAGGCGTTCTGTATCCAGCTCCACAAAAATATCATAACACGTCACGTCACATTGAACACCCAAGTTGGTTTTCCTCGAGGAGGAACGGGTGTGTATGGAATCATGTAAGGGATATTCTCGCGATCTCGCATTCTCCTGTTTTGGGCATATTTAGGTCGTTTCCAAAGGTCGAGAATGCAAGATCGCGAGAATATCCCTTACAGGATTCCATAGGTGTGTGGCGGGGTGGCACGTTTGTAATGGTGGTTTTACAATTTGGGAAGCCCATTCACCTATGCTGGAATATTGTTAATACATTGAGTAAAACTCATATTCCCGAGGCAAGGGAGTTAACTGACATAAAAGTCCAGTGTCCACCACTTCGCGAAGTAAGACAAGTTTCATCACAACATAATTTTGTATTATCGATTAGATCGTCGACTTTAATAGTCAGTTAACTCCCTTGCCTCGGGAAGATGAGTTAATATCAACTCACTTCTCAACTCAACTTCAGATAAAGTCCGATAAAGACATTTATGTTAAGAAAATACTACAGCTACAATACTATCTCTAATTGCAGCATCTTGTTCGTACATGGAGTATAGCGCGGTACAAATACACTCTATTATTATTAATATTATTATTACTATTATTATTATTATCATTATTATTATTATATTATTATTATTGCTGTCGTCTTTGAGAAGGTGATACGGTGCAGCAGAGGCGTATGTGCAATATACATGCACAAGCTTTTGTCTATTTCATATGTACGTAAGAGATATGCGACAGGGTTTAAAATATGCAAACACTTTACATTCAGTCGTAAACAATGGTGTGCAGTTCAGATACATGCACAGGTTGGATCTCCATATTGTACACCTCGACTGATGGACCACCCTGCTTCATTACAAACATCACACACGTAGCATCATCGTGCGCGAATAAACACAATCTCATCTACAGATGTTGCTGTATACAGGATTGTAGCCGTCGACACGATGATGATGCTGGTGGGGTTCATGAAGAAGATGATGATGATGATGATGATGATGATGATGATGGTGATGATGATGATGATGATGGTAGTAATCAGGCCGCCCACGGAACATCTGAGTCACTGTACTGATGCTGACGGTTTTAATAGTGGTGTCATTGACAACATCTGAGCGCCGTGATGATTCTGATAATGACGCTGCTAATGATGCTAATGGTAGTGATGGTGACATTGACAATATCTAAGACCGACGCCGGTGTCGAAGGAAATAAAGCACAGTCCTATATAGACAGCGCTATATCCACACATATCCACATGGCCTAACAATAAACCTTTGACTCTAAATCTTCATCGAAAATGAAATCCTCACTCTGACTTGTAGACGAATCTGGCTTATTGCATCAATGGACGGAGATCACCCCAGCGTGCACGGTCAACGCGATCTGGGTCACTCTGACCCAGCCCGGGGTGTACAAATGCCGTATTGAATCGAATCGATACGCGGTCGTATAAAAGCAAATAGTCGGCGTCCAATAACGCACGGGGCTGTCTTATCAAAGAAGAACGAGTGGCAATTTATGAGAATTTGATTTTTGTTGAAAATGTTTACGATAACTAGCAGTAAAACGCACTCAAAGACGAAATGCCGCGTGCGGCGATCCATTCAGAACAAGGTTCCTCAAGGGACTGAGGTTGAATATATGTAAAATCGTTTCCACACTGAAGTGTTGACACTGAACTCGAGCTTACAGGAACTGAGTATGAATAGGCTCTAAGCTTTAAGGTGTTTTTTCCGATCACTGAGCAGTGTGATTGTTGTTGGCTGAGAATATTTGGTAAGTACACAAGGACAACTTGCTTACATAATTATGTCAAAAGCCTTCAAGAGAGGGCGTGCCGAAAGAATAAAGAAATGAAATGCCCACATCTAGTCTGTCTCACAGTCCCTGGGCCAGATTATTCCCCCTGACCAGACCTTTCTGTAATCCCTAAAAGAAGCAAGTCTACATTTTCCTCAGATTCAGGTTCTGTATCTCCCATCTCACTGGGGCTCCTTTTCAGTTTTAATGGGTTTTTTGTTTCTATCAAAATTACATATTTTCAGAGTCTAAGCGTATGTCTAACCCACATATATCAACCTGATAACAAAAGTGGCCCTGTACGCCGCAATTCGCTGTGAAGAGTTGCGTCCCTTTAAGGTGTCAGGAATCTACACGTAAGAACGTGGGTTTGAATCCCAGTTTCGCCCTGATGATGTTTATACGTGTGTTACCACAATATTCCTGTTCTCTGATTTCACAAAAGTGGTTAGCGTCTCAGACCTGCATCACTTTGCATTCCTCCTGCATCAAACCAACACGCCGAGGTAAAAGGGAATACATTCAAATCGGCGTTAAACCAACTCACTCACTCACTCACTCACTCACTCACTCACTAACCCTGGATGATTCGTGGTCAGAATATGACCAAGTACCCTTTTGGTGTTTTAAGAAGATCGGGGGATTTCGATGAATAACCTAGAAGATTGTATGGTCATCGTTACCCGGTCACGTGGATCGGTGTTCATAATATCAACCACTGGTTTGTCTGCCCTAGAATATTTATAGGCTGGAGCTCGGCAAGAATACACCAAACATCCAAAATTATTTTTTTCAAATTACTGATTATATATCGTCTGATTTCGGCTGCCAAACGAAAAATGTTCAAAAGACATTTTCATCTCAAGATTGTTTTTATCCATGTCGGACTTTGCAAGTACCAGATTAATATATGACATTTATTCTACTTTAAGCGTAACCTTCCCAGTGCCCCGGCCCACGAAGCATAGCTGTGTTGGCCATGCTATGTTAAAGTATGGGAGTTACGGTCGTCAACGTCAACGTCAACGTCAACGAGCGCTAACATCGCTTTGTGGGATGAGGCCCATATGGTACTGCTTAAGATAGGCTAAAGGACACGTGGTATTTTCAAGTCTGCAATTTCCGGCAAGTCTTGAGAATCTTCGATATTATTTCTCAAATAAACAGTGAGTGAGTGAGTTAGGTTTAACGCCGCTTTTAACAGTATTCCAGTTATATCACGGCGTGTCAGCTTAATGTGGGAGGAAAGCCCGAAGTGATGCAGGTCTCAGACGTTTACCACTTCGGTGAAACCCACGAGCACGGATATGTTGCTGACAAACCTAGAAACATAATCGGGGCTAACCGGGATTCGAACACACAATCATAGGTTTCTGGCGTGCCCAAGGGACGCAACTCTGCACAGCGAAGTGCAGCACCCTAGACGACTGGGCCACCCATGCCCCCTACAAATAGACAGAACTGGATACATTTACTCCAAAGATATTTTCAAGCAGGATTTAATGATAGACAGTCTAGACAAACGTTAGACCGTAGGGACAAAAACCGCTGTAATAACATGTTCACAGAAATAGCTCACGTTCCTACAGTTGTGGATACTCTAAGTTCGTGATTCTGTCGGTTACTATTGGCCCCGTTTAATTCTGTTTCAGTTGTCACAATTAAAAGACAACAAGCTGTATTTAATTTAAATACAGTCAAACACCGTTGTGTCGAAGTTGAATGGACCTTCACAAATACTCCGATTTATCCGAGGTTCGACACAATCGAAAATGCTAAATGAATAAAGAATACTCAGAAACTAAGCTTTTACTTCGAGATAACCATTAGTTTGACACATCAAAGTTCGACACATCAAAGTTCGACACATCGGTGTTTGTGCAGTGTTCAAACGTCAGACGAGGGGCAGGATCTCCCTGTCGAATGTTAACATGACCAAGAGAGTTAGATGGATTTCTTTGGCTGCGTAAAAACATAATGTGAGTATGCTTTTAAGCACTTTTAGCAGTATTCCAGCAATATCACGGGAGAAATGAGCTTCACGAGTTGTACCCATATGAGGATTCGAAACAGGGTCTTCGTCGAGACGAGCAAACGCTTTAAACATTTATAATATATTCTAATTCATATGAATGGGGTCCATATATGTTTTTCAAAATGTGGATGGGGTGGGGATGAGGTTCGGGATTGGGGTGAGGTTGGGGGTGGGGGTAGGTGTATTGGTAGGGGTAGGTCAATAGACTGGTATATACTAGTCAACCCACCCTTTTCTCCCATTTTTCTTAAATATTAAATATTAAAAAAAATATTTAACATCAATTACACCGGATATGAGGTTCGTTATTTTGGGTCTCTCGGTAAGCAAGTCTTTTAAACCAAATAACCTTCATTATACTAAATACAATTTCTCATTCTATTTTTCCGAACACCACTCTGGGTGCTAAGCCTCCATTTTGCACCGTGCTTCAAGGCCACGACTCGACGCGGAGTTTAACTTTGAGTTGGATTTGAATTGAAATTAAATTTGAAGGGACCTTAGCCAAATCTAGTGGCGTCTGCTCTCAGTCAAAGCAATTTCCTCCCGAAAACATCAATATTGTGCTGGACGACAAGTTCGTTTTACTTAAATATCGATCTGTAAATTTCTACAATTGCATTATGGCTCGATTGAAAACCAAATTGTTATATTGTGTCCATTGCTTTTCCCACTGTGTGAAGAAAATGAATATAGAAACCATACAATGATTTGTATAAGGATTGGTGTGATGACGCTTTGATGTGAAACGTTTGTTTGTTGTTTAACGTCACACTCAGTAATATTCCAGCTATATGACGACAATCTGTAAGTAATCAAATCTGGAACAGACAATCCAGTGATTGACATCATGAACATCGATCCATGCAGTTGGGATGGATGACATGCACCAACCAAGTCAGCCAGCCTGGCTCTTATCACAAGATCTTTTTGTCATCGATCCCAATTATGTAGATCGATGCTCGTGATGTCAATCACTGGAATGTCTGGTCCAGAGTCGATTATTCACAGTCCGCCGTCATAGAGTTGGAATGTGTTGAGTGCGTCGTTAAACAACAAACAAACAAACAAAACAAGCATGGGTTAAGAAGACCATTTCTAACCCGGATCTTCACAGGTCTGACGTAAAATGCAAAACTTAAAGCATCCTTTCGTGTATTTCAGATGAAGCAAGACAGTTTGATTGTGATTTGCGTTACTGGTTGATGACGACTCTTGATCTAATAGCATCAAGTGCCCTGAATCTAAACCTTAACTGTTTTAAAATCAATATGGAAAGCTGTTCGGATTCAGCATCTGAAGAGTTGGAAAATGGATGATTTAAGACTCAATATTAATCTTATTTTGGAATGAAAAAACAAATATTTTGAAATTTTAAGACAATGTTTAGAGCTATTAATTTCTAAAATGTACAAAAGAGACTAAATAAATTTTATTAGAAGATTTATTGTTAAGTTTTGTGAATTTGTTCACTAAAAGAGAATTGAGTGTAGTAAAGATAATGTGAACCATATTTATGCATAATTATGCAACTCATGCTTGCCGCAAAAGGCGATTTTGCTTGTCGTAAGAGGCGACTAATGTGGTCAGGTTTGGTGACTTGATGATGCATTTACATGATGTTAATCACTGGATTGACTGGTGAAGACTCGATTATTTACAGACCACCATCATATAGCTGGAATATTACTAAGAATGGCATTAACAACAAATATAGAAATCAGAATAATCGAACATAATTGGTAATGTTGGGTCTGTTTGACTGCACCACAAGGACAATTAAATCTTTCGATTTTATGGGCAACAGTTTACTTTGAATGACTTTCAACGTGATTTATATATTGAACAAAATACATTGTGATATTATGTTAGCTTGAAGAAGTCATTGGGCGCTTTGAAAAGAATATTTAATTTAATATTGTGTGCCAGGAAAAGACATGCAAAATGAATTATAGTTACAACGATTTGCACGTGCAAGATTTGCGTATGTGACACGCATGCCTGACAAATTGTTCTGTTAGGCTTATGGACAGAACGCACGATTTGCACATGCACTATATGCGTATAAGACACGAATGCCATGGCAATTTGTCCAATGAGGTCAACGCACACAAAGCACGATTTTCACGTGCAATATATGCGTATGTGACACGCATGCCTGACAAATTGTTCTGCTAGGCTTATGGACAGAACGCACGATTTGCACATGCAATATATGCGTATAAGACACGCATGCCATGGCAATTTGTCCAATGAGGTCAACGTACACAACGCACGATTTGCACTTGCAATATGTGCGTATGAGACACGCATGCCTGACAAATTGTTCTGTTAGGCTTATGCACACAACACATGATTTGTATTTTTTCGATGTCTGACGCAGCAATATCCAAATATATCCCAGCTTGCAAATTCTCTGACAACTCGCAATGCCGTATGTGATTTTGCAATTAGGGAATACCCTATATCATTTTTTTCATTTTGCTATAAAAATGAAATATGTTCTACGTACCTGCCTGTTTCTAAAAGGTGTACTTTTTACGTAGACCAAAAATATTTTTCAAAAGACGGTAACATACATGAATAGTACAACTATCACAAAACCTGTTGAATAATTATTTCAAAACTGTTTGTAATAACTGAAAACAGTAACGACTTGGTGATATCTCTTTGCGGACCGCTAACATTTACTCCACAAACTGCTTTCAACGGCCTACTGTTAGTGTCAATAACCCAACTCCATTAAGTTATATAAATATAAAAAGTTGTAAATGGATAAATGAATGTCTCGCCAGCCCTTTTCTCAGCACCATGGCAACGAAATAACTTTTCAACAAAGCTAAACGATTATTGATATTAGATAACGGCAACAGGGAAAACTGCGTGTTTCATATATATCACTGAGGAAACAGAAAGGCGTTGTGTTACACAGTGGACGGACTGAGTGATACCTCGTCTCACGCTCGGATCGGTTCGAAACCTTTGCGTAAATTTGATAAAACATATCGATTATGTACTCATGTAAGTGTTTTCCTGATGAACACTAGATTAATTACTTTTTGAACACAAACCTGTCACCAGACATTTGAAAATAATGAGATAGGATGATATATAGTTGAACTAAAACCATCAATTCTACCGTTTTCTGAAAACAAAGGCGCACAATCGATACATCCATGACACCTACCTAAATTTGATTCTTTGCTGTTATCTGACTGGACTGGGGGTGAATGATTTGGTTAAACGCCGCTATTTACAATAATCCTTCTTATCGCAACGGGGCGGTGGGGTAGCTTAGTGGTTAAAGTGTTCGCTCGTCACGCCGAAGATCAGAGTTCGATTCCCGACATGGATACAATGTGTGAAGCCCACTTCTGGTGTCCCCCACCTTGATATTACTGGAATATAGCCCAAAGCGGCGTAAAACCATACTCACTCACTAGCCAAGTATGGGAGGAAAGTCAACACTTTGAAGTGTAGCAGGTCGTAGACGTTTATAAATATGGGGGATGCTCTCAGATCTTTCTTTAGCAGTAGCGAGAACTAAGATCTGATTTAAATGAGATTGGTGCATCCAATTTTTCAAACTGACCATTATTTTTTTACTATAAAGTTACTATAGAAGCTTATGGGAAAACATCTGATTGTGTGTGGATGGTGGACGTGTGTGTGTGTGTATGTGTGTGCGTGCGTGCGTGCGTGCGTGCGTGCGTGTGCGTGCGTGTGTGTGTGTGTGTGTGTGTGTGTGCGCGGACCTTTGCCCGTTTTACAGTGCTAGTCCACAGACATACCACATGCATTTTAACATGGACATCCCACTCAGACACACTACTGACATCTTTTGGTATAACGCGACCGGGGATCGAACTACAGCCCGTCCGCTCACTTGGCTCACGCGCTATCTACTAGTCCACGGGATGAACACTTTTCATAGTGGAAATGAAGAAATCCATGCATGCTGGTCGCGCTTGTGTAGCTTCGCACTCTATGTCATGGTATGTTTCTGTGCTTCTGTGTCCTCGCTGTCACCCGCGATCGATCAATCAATCAATGATTGATGCATCGATATAATCATGTTAAAAACAACAGCTGACGGTGGAGGAGGCACTCAAACTCACGTGAGTGAGTATGAATTTACGCCACTTTTAGTAATATTCTAGCAGTATCACGGCGATCACAAAATATCGAATCCGAATCCGGGTCTTCGGCGCGCCGAGCTAACGCTTAAAGCAATAGGCTAACCCCCCCCCCCCCCCCCCCCCCCCCCCCCCACACACACACACACACACACACTCCCCAATCCACACACATGCACACACACACACCATCACTCAGCGATTACATTCGGCCTTGGAATAAATACATTTATACACATATAGCGTTTAACATCATGAACATGCAGTGACACACAGTGCATGATCGCTCGTCAATCCGATCCATGTCAAATTTAAGCAGGCCATGTATGGCGTTGTTATCATATTGTAACAGCAAACCACTCACGGGACACCAAATTCGTTCAGCTCTGTAAACAAATCTGTAACTGTCTCGGCAATAAATCGATAAATTCCACGTGTTTCACGATGATGAAATCCAGCTCACATCACCCGTGTACATTTCAACAACTGCAATAAACATCTCACCTTTATCATTGCGGCCACGCCCACCCATCCACGCCACTCCCGGGATATAACTCCAAAGGCTGCTGACGATGTTCATCATTTCACCTTGATATAAATCCTCTGTGAGCAATATCTGTTTGATATTGTGTGTATCTACGGTACGTAATTGTGGTCAGAATAGATTACCATGTATTGTAGCCCCAGCATGCTATCAATTCGTTACACTCTCTTCCATCGACCATCCTCTTTTGTCAAGGAAATTCCAGAATCATGACATGTCTGTCTTTTACGCAATGACCCGTATGTTAACCACAGCAACTGTAACAGCTGTCTCTAAATGAAAGATCAATTATGTTGACTGCAATCGCAATTTGTCACAGCAACTTTCTTTTTAGCCGAAGGCGAGTGAAACGGCAAGTTCCTCCAACACAGTGTAACAGTATGCGCCATATGTAGTTATTTGATTAATATTCTGAAATTAATTATGTAGTTTAGAAAGCGTTAATGTCCCACGTGTGCATTGCCACGTGGTAAGTGAAGCATGACATGATATCGATTACCTGGCTCATTGAAATAGCACAATTTAGCGAAATACAAATCGATATATAATCGGAATAATAGCGTTAATATAGATTTAGTATGTGTAACAACGCGTTTTAATGAAAAGTTTTGGGAATAATAATTATTGAAATTAACGAAGCAGGTCTTTTTTACCGTGAAATGTTTAGGGTCGAATTAATAAAAAAGACATAGCGTATTACGTTCAAAACGGAAACTTGAACACACACGGTGTGGGTGAGTGAACACGGTTTCAAATATGGCTCCATATATTTCCTTCATACAATGCCAGCCAAATATGGGGTGGTCGGGTAGCCTAGTGGTTAAAACGTTCGATCGTCACGCCGAAGACCCGGGTTCGATTCCCGACATGGGTACAATGTGTGAAGCCCATTTCTGGTGTCCCCCGCCGTGATATTGCTGGAATATTGCTAAAAGCGGCGTGAAACCATACTCACTCACCAGCCAAGTATGGGAGGAAAGTCAACACTTTGAAGTGTAGCAGGTCGTAGAGGTTTATAAATATGGTGCTTACAGACCAAAAATCATCCGATGTTCGAATCCACGATCAGCAGATCCTGGCACGGGTAAGGGGTGCATCTATGCACAGAGAATTCCTATTCATGGGGCCATTTGCTACACCAACCATTAAATGTAACAAACAATATTTAACTTTGCTACGAACCATAGACATGTGTCTAGTTTTATCAGACATGACGCAGAGAGTTTGATTTAAGAGTCAATTCGCGTCACCTTGTAGGAATCATATGTCAGGGTTCTCCATAATTAGATCTGAATTGGTCTTTTTTATCAGTACGTGTTGATCTGCATTCGATAATATCATTAACTTGGTAACTAATATAATTACTGTTAGTTACTTAGTGCTCGTTGTTTGCCTGTGGACAAGACTACCCAGGCACGGTGAGACATTAATCAGGTCCTCGGCGGCGATATTCGTGTATTCGGGTCAACGTAATGAATCAGATGTCTACATCAATATGTCGACTTCCTGGCACAATGCTGAATCAAGCCAATGGCGGCGCCTACTCACGCAATCCTATAAACAATCACGGCTAGGTGGCACAGGCTCATTCTTCATTCAGTCAGTTCTTTCATGCCATGTGAGTTATCTCTAGGCATATATTTTCGCGATTTCTGATATGAACATCATTTCGACATTTTCAAGCATTCAGTAAAATGTGAAACTAAACTGTTATCTTCAGTAAAATGTGAAAGTAAACTGTCACTTTCACTAAAATGTGAAACCAAGGCCGCCATCTTCAGTAAAACGTGAAACCAAGGCCGCCATCTTCAGTAAAACGTGAAACCAAGGCCGCCATCTTCAGTAAAACGTGAACCAAAGGCCGCCATCTTCAGTAAAACGTGAACCAAAGGCCGACATCTTCAGTAAAACGTGAACCAAAGGCCGACATCTTCAGTAAAACGTGAAACCAAGGCCGCCATCTTCAGTAAAACGTGAAACAAAGGCCGCCATCTTCAGTAAAACGTGAAACCAAGGCCGCCATCTTCAGTAAAACGTGAAACAAAGGCCGACATCTTCAGTAAAACGTGAAACAAAGGCCGACATCTTCAGTAAAACGTGAAACAAAGGCCGCCATCTTCAGTAAAACGTGAAACAAAGGCCACCATCTTCAGTAAAACGTGAAACAAAGACCGACATCTTCAGTAAAACGTGAAAAAAAGGCCGCCATCTTCAGTAAAACGTGAAACAAAGGCCGCCATCTTCAGTAAAACCTGAAACAAAGGCCGACATCTTCAGTAAAACGTGAAACAAAGGCCGCCATCTTCAGTAAAATGTGAAACAAAAGCCGCCATCTTCAGTAAAACGTGAAACAAAGGCCGCCATCTTCAGTAAAACGTGAAACAAAGGCCGCCATCTTCAGTAAAACGTGAAACAAAGGCCGCCATCTTCAGTAAAACGTGAAACAAAGGCCGCCATCTTCAGTAAAATGTGAAACAAGGGCCGCCATCTTCAGTAAAACGTGAAACCAAGGCCGCCATCTTCAGTAAAACGTGAAACAAAGGCCGACATCTTCAGTAAAACGTGAAACAAAGGCCGACATCTTCAGTAAAACGTGAAACAAAGGCCGCCATCTTCAGTAAAACGTGAAACAAAGGCCACCATCTTCAGTAAAACGTGAAACAAAGACCGACATCTTCAGTAAAACGTGAAAAAAAGGCCGACATCTTCAGTAAAACGTGAAACAAAGGCCGCCATCTTCAGTAAAACCTGAAACAAAGGCCGACATCTTCAGTAAAACGTGAAACAAAGGCCGCCATCTTCAGTAAAATGTGAAACAAAAGCCGCCATCTTCAGTAAAACGTGAAACAAAGGCCGCCATCTTCAGTAAAACGTGAAACAAAGGCCGCCATCTTCAGTAAAACGTGAAACAAAGGCCGCCATCTTCAGTAAAACGTGAAACAAAGGCCGCCATCTTCAGTAAAACGTGAAACAAAGGCCGCCATCTTCAGTAAAACGTGAAACAAAGGCCGCCATCTTCAGTAAAACGTGAAACAAAGGCCGCCATCTTCAGTAAAACGTGAAACAAAGGCCGCCATCTTCAGTAAAATGTGAAACAAGGGCCGCCATCTTCAGTAAAACGTGAAACAAAGGCCGCCATCTTCAGTAAAACGTGAAACAAAGGCCGCCATCTTCAGTAAAACGTGAAACAAAGGCCGCCATCTTCAGTAAAACGTGAAACAAAGGCCGCCATCTTCAGTAAAATGTGAAACAAGGGCCGCCATCTTCAGTAAAACGTGAAACAAAGGCCGCCATCTTCAGTAAAACGTGAAACAAAGGCCGCCATCTTCAGTAAAACGTGAAACAAAGGCCGCCATCTTCAGTAAAACGTGAAACAAAGGCCGCCATCTTCAGTAAAACGTGAAACAAAGGCCGCCATCTTCAGTAAAACGTGAAAAAAACCCCGTCATCTTCAGAAAAACGTGAAACAAGGGCCGTCATCTTCAGTAAAACGTGAAACCAAGTGCGCCATCTTCATTAAAATGAAGACAAAGCTGTCCCGCTCAGTAAGTGTGTAGCTATTTCTTGGTATCTCAGGCCGTGATGTTGCGGGAATTATGCTGAAAGGTGTATAACACTAAACTCATTCGCTGGCAGGGAGGGAAGCTACGTACGTTCGTAACGGTAAACCGACCTTGGGACACCGGGCCAAGATCTATCTGCACCGTAAGTAACCGACACCACCACAATCACCGATGATGCATGTCCACGACGTCACGAATCTACAGAAATAATTCTGTTACCAGTTCAACGACTTCCGTATAAGCATCTTCCCATCTTCCCGAGGCAAGGGAGTTAACTGACTTTAAAAGTACAGTTTTCACATTGCCGAACTAGGCTGGAATTATGGAGTTATATTTTGGCTAGATTAAGGAGCACACACAGTCCAATCAAATCGCGTTACGAAATCGACATCCGGTTCGTAAACTTCCGTGCAGATTTCGGTCATTTGCAGGATTTGCAAAGCACCTGATTTGATGCTCTTCGCGAAGTAAGACCCGTTTTATTGCAATAAAGATGTTGATTTTTTATCAGATCGTCTTCTCTTGGCGCCGCCATTTTGTTTGAAACAAATAAAGCGATATATGGAATCTGATTGGTCAAAAGAAGGGACATAGAAGGGGCATAACTCGTAATAGCCACTGATGGCGCTACGATCGAGTCTAGAAATTACAGTCAGTTAACTCCCTTACCTCGGGGACATGGTGCCGTATAAGAAAAGAAATCACAAAATTAAAGACACAAATTCATAAATCATTATGGTTGAAGTAAGCCAAACAGCAAAGGTTTTTAAACAGTTATTAACAGTACGAACCCCCATTGGGCGCCATTCTTGCTGCTCAGTCGGTATCGTATTCATGTGTCGGCCTGCCCCGAACGGACATAATAAGACTATTTATATTGACCTACTTGCATCTGTGTACAGATATTGACTGAGCATTTATAATGCATGAGCGTCACAGTCGCCGTTATTGTTGTTGAAGAGAACTTGACGGAGCATTCTCTTTCTGAACAACGAAGATTATTCTTTGTGGATTGAACAACCTTTTGAAAGTTGGAATTTCACATACTTTTTGTTTGTGTTTTAATTGATCGAGTTCGTTGCCATAACTACAAAATAACAGTTTAAAAAAAATCAGTGGTTATCATTGTAAGAAAAGAATCACTGTTTTATGATGAAAAAACCCTTTAAAGCCTACATTCTCAGCAAACCCTCGTTGGTGTATTGTAATAACATTGTGAGGTGGATGTTGACTTAGTGACCCATCCTGTTTCACCATAATGGTGTTATATAACAAGAAATAAATTAAAACATAATATTGCAAAATCAAAGATAATGCATAACGCGACACGTGAAGATCCGGGGGTAGGTCTTCAGCAACCCATGCTTGCCGAAAAAGGCGACTATGCTTGTCGTAAGAGGCGACTAAAGGGATCGGGTGGTCAGACTCGCTGACTTGGATGATGCATGTCATCGTATCGCAATCGTGGATCGATGCTCATGATGTCAATCACTGGATTGTCTGGTCCAGACTCGAAAATTTACAGACCCCCATCATAGAGCGGGAATATTGCTGAGTGCGGCGTTAAACAACAAACAAACAAACTGTACCAAGGCAAAAAGTAATACAATTGTCGAAACAGTTTACTTGCATTGGTAGTTTATCGTTCTAATTTGGCCACTCGGCTTGAAAATATTAAACTATTCTCTTCCAAAATAATCAACCCTCATGAGGTAAGACCCGTTTTATCACAATATAGATCTTGATTATCGATCACATCGTTTGACTGGGCGCCGCCATTTTGTTTGAAGCAAGGGATATGAGAGGTGGAATCTGATTGGTCAATAGGCGGGACATAGAAGGGACATAACTCGTATAGCTATTAGTGGCGCTACAATCGAGTCCGGAAATTTCAGTCTTTTCGGCAAGGATGGAAACTGGACTCCCTTGCCTCGAGAAGAATTACAGTCACGTGACACATTCTTTGACTGTAAGAATATATAAACAGGTTGGCTCATAATATTTTCTGGATACCTCAAATAAAAGATCGGGACCATCGAACATCATATTGCGTTCAAACATTCTCTCTTTCTGCTGTTTCGCCATTGATTCAATGCATTCACCAGCGCCTATACTGAATGCATATATTTAATAAAATTAATAATGCTCTGACATGTAAATAAAACATAAAGATCCGATGGGGTGCGGGTGATCAAGGCGTCTAACACGTGCAATTCACTGTGCAGAGTTGCGTCCCTTAGACGTGCCAGAATCCTATGATTGTGGGTTCAAATCCCAGTTTCTCCTTCATTATGTTTCTAGGTTTGTCAACACCATGTCCGTGCTCGTGGATTTCACAAAAGTTGTAAACTTTTAAGACCCGCGTCACTTCGGGGATTCCTCCCACATAAAGCAGACCCCCTTGATATAACCGAAATGCTGCTCACAGAGGAATAGAAAAAAATCACTAACTTTCCAACAGAAATAAAAATATCTGGAATAATTACAATCGCATTATTGTGTTGCTAAATAGATAATTCAAGACGCAAACACAACAACTCATTACTCAACCTTAGATCTGTTTTAAGTCTGTCAAATGATTTAGATAATCAAATAAACTTCTAAAAAATGTGCACGTTAGGAAATCAAGCGAACGTGCGTGCCAGGCAAGATAAACGATACTAAAAGCCAGTTATCTCATTTCATTGTAGTTTGAAGGCCCATTACGAACGGACGCTTTGAACTTGCGTTAAACAGACTCAGACATGTTTGAATAATTCATCCTATTGTGTCGAAAGGTACATGAGATACAAACATGGACGGCAGGCTCTCGGGAGATAGGCAGTCAGATATATCTGTCCGACATTACTCAACAAAGCCTTCCGGCGACTTAGCTCTTGATGCATTCCTAAAACACTTTATTCATGCTTCGTGAGCATTTCTCGGAATCTGTCAAGTGTTATATATATAAATGTTTACTCAAACAGATAATCCCTTTCTAAAAAAGTTCTCCATTGATGAAACATTTCCCATGTGATCGATGGGCATAAATGCTCGATTCCAAAAGGAAAGTTACTTTAGGCGAGATACTGTTTTGACAGGAGCCAGGGCGGGTTAAGTGACGATATAATTTGAATACTTTGGACGAGTTAGTATTAAAGTGGTGTCTAAAAACTTTTCTCGTTTTTCAGTTGATTTTTATGAAAAAGGAGGAGATGCAAGTTATAAATTTTATCTTTTAAACTGAAAACAAATGAATGAACGAACGTGAATAACCCAATTTGTTAAAAAACTGGCGAACTAGTTGAGATAGATTGAGTGTGTGCTGCGCGTGCATTCCGTGAAATGCTAGTATGTGACATTGGCTGTAGCCGAGTGCCTTTGGTTTGGCGGCGCTTTTAACAGTACGTCAGTCATAACATGGCGTGTCCGCTTCAAGTGGAGTAAGCCTGACGTGATGCATGTCTGAGAGACTTACCACTGCGGTGAAGTCTACGAGCATTGTGCTGGCAAACATAGAAACAATCTGTGCGAAAAGGGAATCCATTCATAGGTTCCTGGAACGACTAAGGGGTGCAACTCTGCACACCGAATTTCAGCGCCTTATTCGCCTTATGTTCCAATCGTTTTCTGTCCGGCTTCATCGTTCAAACACGTTCTATAGAGGTAAGGGGTACAGTTGGTCAAGTAGTCAAGTCAGTGAGTTCTATATCTGTGCTGTGCCCTTTCACAATAATCTACCTAGTTGATTCTGGTTAGTGATTATTGTATCGTTATATGCCGATTTCAACAATATCCCTGGTACAACGGCGAAGGACAAAATGACAAGCGATGCCATTACTCGCAGTGCAGAGTTGCGTCTCTTTGCTTTTCAGGATCTACTGTCCGTTCGAATAATGTATTCATTTTGATGATGACGATTGGTTAATCAGCTGTTAGTTGTTGTAGTTGGTTTACGCATTGATAGGATATATGCTACTCAAAAGAGTTAATTCTGGAATGACAGATAAACTATAGTAATATGAAAGAATTGGACGATCCTTACCTTTTGTGGGCAGTATACATTGAAACAAGGTTTACGGCAGTGTTAATCTCACTATAGTCAATCATGCTGCCAAATATCCCTCTAATATCCTGTTGGTAAATTCATACGACTATCGGAAACACATTATATTCAGTGTGACAATAACATTAACAAACTTTGGTCATGGGACACCAGTTGGATCACTCCAGCACCCGCGTGTCTCATGCAAAGGTTCACAATGACAGCCCGTGGCAACTAGGATATGCTGGATGGTCTCTATCACGAAGGTGGCTGTGACAAAACCATACATAATTCATATCATCTAAGATCAAAGATAGCTTTCATCATCCCAGGGCATACAGACGCGGAGATGAAGCTGTTGGAAAGGCGAGGTACAGTCATATATCACCAAGTCGAGTTCTTCTGGAAACTATCAGAATTCCAGATGAGAAGACTCGTATAATTCTCTGTGTCTGTGAGTGTGTGTGTGTGTGTGTGTGTGTGTGTGTGTGTGTGTGTGTGTGTGTGTGTGTGTGTGTGTGTGTGTGTGTGTGTGTGTGTGCGTGTGTCTGGTGTGTGTTGTGTGTGCGCTCGTGCGTGCGTGCGTGTGTGTCTGGTGTATGCGTGCGTGCGTGCGTGCGTGTGTTGTGCGCGTGTGTGTTGTATGTGTGTGTGCGTGCGTATTTGTTGTGTATGTGCGTGCGTGTTTGTGTGTGTAAGTAAGGTGGGCGGGGTGGGGTGGGGCTGAAGTTATTGCTTATAAGAAAGAAGCTATTGACGACGAATTCCACAATCTATTTAAAAGTAACGCCCTTTGTAAACTCTAGATTTATATGTATTAAATCCAGTTATTTATAATGGCCCGACCTGTTTAAATACGAGCATCTCTTGTGCATGAGAAATGTTTCCTTGATAAAAAACACCCTGGTTCAATGTATTGCAGTTGTACACCGTACTATTGGAACTAGTTATGATACCTCCATGTCAGAATGATGACATCTGATTGGTCCACGTGATCATAATAAAATACTCTGTATCAGGCTTTGGGGGAAAATAAATTTCTCTGTGGGAGAATAAACCCCTTATATCCCGCCACGAGCAACTCAGGCTGCACGTAGATTTCTTAGAGGCAGAAATACAACCTTACTCTCCGCCTTTTCCAATTCAATGAAAGTCACGTGACATAGCACAAATTAACCTCAGCTCAACCGAACAGATGTTTTCTATCAATTTTGAATTTGTTTTAATGCTTTAACAATGTCATATTAAAATATGTCGGTAAGATAAATTCGTTGTAGCAGGGTACATGGGGTTGTTAGATTTTATACCACTCGCTTCCGGCTCTCGGAAAAAACCTAACGCCTAGGGGTTTTTTTTCTGTGGAATAAAACCTAACGCGGTACGCATAAAACCCTTCCGTCTTGTGGAATAAAACCTAACGCAGTACGCATAAAACCCCATGTACCCTGAGTGATCCTTCTCCAGCTTATAATGTAATACATAAGCGCCATAGTGATCATGCTATATATTGTTTTGTAAAGTTCGCCGTCGGTGGTGATTTGAGAATAAAAGAACGGAGGCCTAATAAGTAAGAAGAAGAAGAAGTGCATTTATAATACTCCAAATTCCATTCACCAAAAGGATGCTCACAGAGCTACGCCATTATTACTCCGGTCAATGCATCAGTGTGCATCAATGCATCGATTTTCTTTCTCAGCTCCCCAATGATGGAAATACGGGTACCCCCTGTATATTTGTATACAAGATAATGTGTGTTTGAGCGGTAGGTTTAATGTAGCATTTAACAGTATTTCTGTTACATGCCTTTACCACTTTGGTTAAACCCAAGCTCAATGCTAGTGCGCTGACAATCAACGTTTGTCATAATCGTAATTTGGGGTTACAACGGACGGTCAGCGGATCCTGTCAGATAATAATAATAAAAGGTCATTTATGTAGTGGTATTACGTTTCACGCCACACAAAGGCATGCTCGGAGCGGTACGCTATCATTACCCCGGACATTGGATCAGTGAGCACTCGATTTTCTGACTGTAAAAGTCCAGTTTCCTCCCTTTCTGACTAGGATAGAATTTCGGGACTCGATCGAAGCGCCACCAGTGGCTATTACGAGTTATGTCCCTTCGGTGGCCCTCCTATTGACCAATCAGATTCCACCTCTCATATCACTTGTAATGGCGGCGCCCATTCAAGACGATCTAATCGATGTTTAAGATCTGTATTGTGATAAAACGGGTCTTACTTCACGATCAAATCATGCGAGCACCTTGATTAAAAACATGACACGATTTGGAAGATATCTGTTGACGTCGATTTGGCGGTACACGTGCTTTGCAAATCTTGCAATCGACCGAGATATGCACGATTAATAGTAACGCGATTTTGATTGGACTAGGCATAGACTCGTTAGTCCAGCCAAAATATTATTCCATAATTCCAGCCTAGTTCAGCAAGGGTGGAGACTGGACTTTTATAGTCAGTTAACTCCCTTGCCTCTGAAAGATGTGGCACATCTGGTGCAAGTCAAAATTCGGAATAGCATCGGACATCATTCTTGTCACTGATGCGTCAAATTTTGCAATGTCCTCCACATGTCTACCATAAAGCCTTTTGGAAGATTTACTGAGGCCATTAGGTCACCACTTACGACAAACATAGGATGCTGGGGACCAGGGTCGAACCCGGAGTCCAGTATGCATCCACAAACAGTTCAAAACATACAGCAGTACTCAGTTCTTATTTAGCCTGTATATCGAGCACTGTTCAAGCGAGAACCAGTCTGATGCTAGAACCAGACTGGACCAATGCGCCACGTTGTAAGGGAGAATTAACGCACTAAGAATGGGGTTTGAGAGAGAAATTCAATAACGTAATCTAATTCATCAGCTGCTGTGTTTTTATTGTTCTTATGTTGCACGGAGTGATAAAATGTGTTTTAACCAGCCTTGGAAGAAAAGTTAAGAGGCGTGTATATTGCATTAAACCCCTTAAAATCCCAATAGAGGACAAATCTGTCAAGTATTCGCGGAATATGTCAAATTTATGATCGCAGACAGTTTCCAAAAGGAGATTTGTATGTATGGTAGCTGAGCGATAGGCCAACAGGAAAAAACTACTATCGATTTTTGGACCACTTTTCGAAATACCCGAAAGAAACGATTCAGTGAATTCTCAGAATGTTTAACTGCAAATTTATATTTGTCAGGCACAGTGTAATCATACTGGTGTAAGAAAAACTACAATTTGGGTTATTTTCGATAATTTGTTTCAGAAAATGAAGTTGATATCATCACGAACAGACAACATCCCTATAATGTAGGAATTCTCAAATAAAAGAATTTCATAAAAAAACATTTTAAAAATTGTTAAATCAATGTTTTCTAATATAATTACTTTTACGTTTTCTAACACTGCTCGTCTCGGACTGTTTTACTGTTAACAATTAACTGTTGACAATAAATTAAGGCAGGGAGAGAAGATTAATCTTTTCATAGTCTTTCTTCTGTCACATATCTCGGCCTCACATCTGACTATCTCTCGCCAAATATGCGATGATGCAAATATGTATACAGGAGATATTTGTGTTTTCTTGTCAAGTAACCCGCTTATATCCTTGTATGACCTGACAAAGTGGATATTTTCATCAGGGGCGCAGCAAATGTTTGACATGAAAACTGCCGTAACATAAAGGTGATATAAAAACTCCGTTACACATGTGAGATATAAAACCTAATAACACAAGGGTGATATAAAACCCCAGGAACACAAGCGTGATTTAAAAACTCAGTAACACAAGTGTGATATAAAAACTACGTAACACAAGCGTGATATAAAAACACAGTAACACAAGCGTGATATAAAAACTTAGTAACACAAGCGCGTAAAACATGTGAGATATAAAAACTCCGTTACACATGTGAGATATAAAACGTCAATAACACAAGCGTGATATAAAAACCCAGTAACACAAGTGTGATATAAAAACTCAGTAACACAAGCGTGATATAAAAACTCAGTAACACAAGTGTGATATAAAAACTCAGTAACACAAGAGTGATATAAAAACCCAGGAACACAAGCGTGATAAGCGTAGCATTATCATATGTACCCTCCTTGTAACATTATCACATATACCCTCCTTGTAACATTATCATATGTACCCTCCTTGTAACATTATCACATATACCCTCCTTGTAACATAATCCTATGTACCCTCCTTGTAACATTATCATATGTACCCTCCTTGTAACATTATCACATATACCCTCCTTGTAACATAATCCTATGTACCCTCCTTGTAACATTATCATATGTACCCTCCTTGTAACATTATCATATGTACCCTCCTTGTAACATTATCACATATACCCTCCTTGTAACACTATCATATGTACCCTCCTTGTAACATAATCCTATGTACCCTCCTTGTAACATTATCATATGTACCCTCCTTGTAACATTATCACATATACCCTCCTTGTAACATTATCATATGTACCCTCCTTGTAACATTATCACATATACCCTCCTTGTAACACTATCATATGTACCCTCCTTGTAACATAATCCTATGTACCCTCCTTGTAACATTATCACATATACCCTCCTTGTAACATTATCATATGTACCCTCCTTGTAACATTATCACATATACCCTCCTTGTAACACTATCATATGTACCCTCCTTGTAACATTATCATATGTACCCTCCTTGTAACATTATCACATATACCCTGCATCATTGTTTATCTTGTAACAATGTTCTTTACAATCATCATGTATGAATGTTCTATGGATCCACGTTGTAACATTGTTCTGTGCATCCATTGTGAGATATTGTTCTAAGTATCTAACGTGTAACACTGTCTATATATCAATGTTCACCGTGTAACCATCATGTAACATTGTTCTATTCATAACTCAGAAAGAAAGAAACCTTCACAACTCCATCGAGAACATTTCATCTTTGACATTTGACAAAATCCCGGAGGTAAGTGTATCACAGTTTAAAGAGTATTATCATGTCCCCCACTGATATTACCGCTTCCTTTTCTGTTTCCACAGCATTGTATCTCGCATGACCTACATAGACGCCCTTAACATGAATCGCCAATACTGACGTCTTCATCTGAGACCAGCCTTCCGTTGTGTTGTCTCTGTAGTGTACAGAGCACACACTATAAAGGAATGCCCTGGTTGCACTTAACATAGCTTGCATCAGATCTCAAGGCATATTCTTAGGTGTGCTGACATGAAGTTTGGTGGAATTGGGGAGAGCCTGGAAGTGCGCTATGAAGAAATACCATATACAGTGTTCTCGTCTCTTTACTTGGAAGAAGAGCTGGTATAAAAGTAGGTTGCATCTAAACGCGCTGGTGTTTGTTCGTTTTTGTGTTTGTTTAACGCCGCACTCAGCAACATCCCAGCTATATGACGGCGGTCTGGACTAGAAAATCCAGTGATTGACATCATGAGCATTGACCTAGCGCAATTGGGATACGATGACGTGCATCAACCACTCGATCCCATTAGTCGCCTCTTAGCCAAGCATGGGTTACTGAAGACCAGTTCTAACCCGGATCGTCACTGGAAAAAGGTGCTAGTGAAAATCAGGGCTGACGTAGAGTGCGTTGATGGGAAATTAAGGTCAGACATTGTATGAACGTAGTCGTAAGCCGTCCGACGTTCATCCAGCCTGGTACTGCAGTCAGCTACAAAGGCGAACAGCAGTCGGTGTCACGGTACTGCAGTCTGCTACAAAGGCGAACAGCAGTCTGTGTCACGGTACTGCAGTCAGCTACAAAGGCGAATAAGGGTCTGTGTCACGGTACTGCAGTCAGCTACAAAGGCGAATAAGGGTCTGTGTCACGGTACTGCAGTCAGCTACAAAGGCGAACAGCAGTCTGTGTCACGGTACTGCAGTCAGCTACAAAGGCGAATAAGGGTCTGCCTCACGGTACTGCAGTCGGCTGCAAAGGCGAATAGGGGTCTGTGTCACGGTACTACAGTCAGCTACAAAGGCGAATAGGGGTCTGTGTCATGATACTGCAGTCAGCTACAAAGGCGAATAGCAGTCGGTGTCATGGTACTGCAGTCAGCTACAAAGGCGAACAGCAGTCTGTGTCACGGTACTGCATTCAGCTACAAAGGCGAATAGCAGTCTGTGTCACGGTACTGCAGTCAGCTACAAAGGCGAATAGGGGTCTGTGTCATGGTACTGCAGTCAGCTACAAAGGCGAACAGCAGTCTGTGTCACGGTATTGCAGTTAGCTACAAAGGCAAACAGCAGTCTGTGTCACGGTACTGCAGTCAGCTACAAAGGCGAATAGGGGTCTGTGTCACGGTACTACAGTCAGCTACAAAGGCGAACAGCAGTCGGTGTCACGGTACTACAGTCAGCTACAAAGGCAAACAGCAGTCTGTGTCACGGTACTGCAGTCAGCTACAAAGGCGAATAGGGGTCTGTGTCACGGTACTACAGTCAGCTACAAAGGCGAACAGCAGTCGGTGTCACGGTACTACAGCCAGCTACAAAGGCGAACAGCAGTCTGTGTCACGGTACTGCAGCCAGCTACAAAGGCGAACAGCAGTCGGTGTCACGGTACTACAGTCAGCACCAAAGGCGAACAGCAGTCTGTGTCACGGTACTGCATTCAGCTACAAAGGCGAATAGGGGTCTGTGTCATGGTACTGCAGTCAGCTCCAAAGGCGAACAGCAGTCTGCGTTACTGTACTACATTCAGCTACAAAGACAAACAGCAGTCTGTGTCATGGTACTGCAGTCAGCTACAAAAGGCGAATAGGGGTCTGTGTCACGGTACTGCAGTCAGCTACAAAGGCGAATAGGGGTCTGTGTCACGGTACTACAGTCAGCTACAAAGGCAAACAGCAGTCTGTGTCACGGTACTGCAGTCAGGTACAAAGGCGAATAGGGGTCTGTGTCATGGTACTGCAGTCAGCTCCAAAGGCGAACAGCAGTCTGCGTTACTGTACTACATTCAGCTACAAAGACAAACAGCAGTCTGTGTCATGGTACTGCAGTCAGCTACAAAAGGCGAATAGGGGTCTGTGTCACGGTACTGCAGTCAGCTACAAAGGCGAATAGGGGTCTGTGTCACGGTACTACAGTCAGCTACAAAGGCAAACAGCAGTCTGTGTCACGGTACTGCAGTCAGGTACAAAGGCGAATAGGGGTCTGTGTCATGGTACTGCAGTCAGCTCCAAAGGCGAACAGCAGTCTGTGTCACGGTACTGCAGTCAGCTACAAAGGCGAATAGGGGTCTGTGTCACGGTACTGCAGTCAGCTACAAAGGCAAACAGCAGTCTGTGTCACGGTACTGCAGTCAGCTACAAAGGCAAACAGCAGTCTGTGTCACGGTACTGCAGTCAGCTACAAAGGCGAATAGGGGTCTGTGTCATGGTATTGCAGTCAGCTCCAAAGGCAAACAGCAGTCTGTGTCACGGTACTGCAGTCAGGTACAAAGGCGAACATCAGTCTGTGTCACGGTACTGCAGTCAGCTACAAAGGCGAATAGGGGTCTGTGTCATGGTACTACAGTCAGCTACAAAGGCAAACAGCAGTCTGTGTCACGGTACTGCAGTCAGCTACAAAGGCGAATAGGGGTCTGTGTCACGGTACTGCAGTCAGCTACAAAGGCAAACAGAAGTCTGTGTCACGGTACTGCAGTCAGCTACAAAGGCAAACAGCAGTCTGTGTCACGGTACTGCAGTCAGCTACAAAGGCGAATAGGGGTCTGTGTCATGGTATTGCAGTCAGCTACAAAGGCGAATAGGGGTCTGTGTCATGGTATTGCAGTCAGCTACAAAGGCAAACAGCAGTCTGTGTCACGGTACTGCAGTCAGGTACAAAGGCGAACATCAGTCTGTGTCACGGTACTGCAGTCAGCTACAAAGGCGAATAGCAGTCTGTGTCACGGTACTGCAGTCAGCTACAAAGGCGAATAGCAGTCTGTGTCACGGTACTACAGTCAGCTACAAAGGCGAATAGCGGTCTGCGTCACGGTACTGCAGTCAGCTACAAAGGCGAACAGCAGTCTGTGTCACGGTACTGCAGTCAGCTACAAAGGCGAATAGCAGTCTGTGTCACGGTACTGCAGTCAGCTACAAAGGCGAATAGCAGTCTGTGTCACGGTACTATAGTCAGCTACAAAGGCGAATAGCGGTCTGCGTCACGGTACTGCATTCAGCTACAAAGGCGAATAGCAGTCTGCGTGACGGTACTGCAGTCAGCTACAAAGGCGAATAGGGGTCTGTGTCACGGTACTGCAGTCAGCTACAAAGGCGAGTAGTGGTCTGTGTCACGGTATTGCAGTCAGCTACAAAGGCGAATAGCAGTCTGTGTCACGGTACTGCAGTCAGCTACAAAGGCGAACAGCAGTCTGTGTCACGGTACTGCAGTCAGCTACAAAGGCGAATAGGAGTCTGTGTCACGGTACTGCAGTCAGCTACAAAGGCGAATAGGGGTCTGTGTCATGGTACTGCAGTCAGCTCCAAAGGCGAATAGCAGTCTGCGTAACGGTACTGCAGTCAGCTCCAAAGGCGAATAGCGGTCTGCGTCACGGTACTACAGTCAGCACCAAAGGCGAATAGGGGTCTGTGTCATGATAGTGATCTTGAAGATTACCTACAATGATGAGGACCCACATGTCACAGTAACACTATCACAGCAGTTGCTGATAACATCCGCCCCATCATGTTACTCCTATACAACTGGGATCAGTTATCCGAGACACCTCACTGGAGCTCACAACACACCTAAATACTAATCAAGGCGATAACTGATGTCTTCTTTAAGGCCCTATATCCTGGTGTTTCTCCTCCCCATACCCAGGTGATGCAGATAGAGAGGTCAGTCGGACAATAGTGAAAAATGGGGGAAATGTGTCTTTGGTTGAGAATAGAACCGATTAATTGTCTTTTATTTAAAATAGATCACAAATGTCAAAATTGATCGTCATATGCTATATTTTCGGAGAACTATGGTTGTGGGGTTTACCGTACTGGTATTGCAAAATTTAAATAAGAACAAAAACTTTCCTTCTTTAAACATGTTAAGGACAAAATACAGCTAGAAATTGTATTGATCAAACAATGGATTCATTCATTTCTATCGTGAGCGGAATTCTAGCGGCCGAATGAGTGTATTAAGGTTTTTTAAGATTTTTGTGCGGGACAGCAATGAGACCTATGGGAAATAATAAACAAACAAAAAAACTCACATAGCCTAAAAGCTATTTCTCTTACCCCCTAGCACACCTTAGAGACACACCAAACATCAATTAGCTTTTATCCGTCTGGCTCTCCCCCTACCCTCCGGCCTGCATAGCCAGTTTGCGTTAACCACCCCCCTAAAGGTCATCTCCGATGTACGCCTTTTAAGACTATAATCCTTTTCTTATTTCCCCATCACTGAACAGACCGGCAGAAGTCCACCTTATCGCTGTTACTCCTTACACAAAGGACAAAGGCGAGAAACGTTGCTTGTCTGGACAATATCAGACGGTGCCAAGCATGCATGGTTTCCGAAATGACCTAATCGAATCAACTTGACCCCTCTACAAACCGTTCTTCCAGCTTCCATTAGTAATAACTGTGATGTCTTCAAAGGAATTAATGCTGTATGCTAAATATGACAAGTGACTAGGGGAATAACATGAACAGATTATTGATTACGTGTCAAATTTGATAAGAAATTGTTTTGAGATATGTGCAAATTGCAGTAAATGTCATACCGGAGGAAAGCTGAAAAACGTTCAATATAATGCTAGTAGTTTAACAGTAATCCATGTCATACATCCTCTCATGCTTGTCATTCTGTGAGACATTGATATATTCTCTTACATGACAGTGGATTGTTTAGAATAAATAAATAAAGTAAAACATATATATATCTTATAACACGTGACCTTTATTGCGTGCGTGACACCGGAGAGCGTCCCCGAGTACAGCGTTACACAATTTATTGTTTGTTTGTTTGTATGTTCGTTGTTTAACGCCACACGCAGCAATATTTCAGTTATATGTCGGCGGTCGGTAAATAGTCGAGTCTGGACAAGACAATCAAGTGATTGACATCATGAGTATCGATCCACGCAATTGGGATACGATGACATGCATCAACCAAGTCAGCGAGCCTGACCACCTGATCCCGTTAGTCGCCTCTTACGATAAGCATAATCAGGGGTAATCTTGGATTCAACATTATGATCATCGGATTCTGGCAAGACTAAGGGACGCAACTCTGCATCAGTGTCCTTTTGTTGTTTACACTGGAGTGAAGTTTAGAACAATTTTGTTTGCATCAATTCGGTTGCAGATATAGATCGGCGCAAATTGGCATGACGTTTTATATAAGGGCTTAGTGGCAACCTACAAAAAGAGACATTAGCGCCAAGACTGTGGTCACTCCCAAAGTGACCATATCGGTAAGACTGTCGTCACTCTCAAATATATGTAAGCGCTAAGACTGCCGTCACTTCAATTTTAACATACAACTATTTTTAACCAAACTAGCCTTAATCCTAAAATAGTTTTGTACAAATTGGCCCAAGGCACCGTTCGACAAAGCGATATTAGCGCTACGATATTACTGTGGGGCTACGATCGTTTTAGGTTTTAGCGATAACTTATGCAATGAGCCCCGGCGACGATATCACGGTCATGTGGAGTATGCAGTTGGAAGCTACGCGGCCATGCAGTGACATAACTCTCAACTAGTCAACACAATCAATTCAGTAACACACATGCATTATTGATCCTATAACGCATTTATATTACACAGGAGGGGTTCGCACAGTATCTTCAGTTCATCTAATCATGACGTTGTTGCCACTGGCGACATATACAGGCGGGTTAATTTTCATTCTCAACTCCCTGGGGATCACTCTCTGGCATACAATTGAAGTGAATTCAACTTTCTTTTTACATTTTTTATTCCCCTCCCCTTTAATTCCCGCATGGGGGTATGGTTGGTAAAGAAATTCCGCAATTCGATGTTCAGAGTTACCTCCCTTAGCCGCACCAGGATTAGCTGTATTGATTGAATCACCGATTCTCCGTAATCATTGTTATGGTCCGTCAGTATCATACCCGTGCTCGTGATGAACGTCCTGGACTGGATATGCATCGCGTGCTTCGATCTTTCCTCAAGCCCACACGCTTTGATCCAACAGAAATACAACCGAACCTCGTTGTGTCGATCTTGGCTCCAAAGCTGACAGTGTGGTATTCCAAGAAATGCTTTGTCTACACGAATAAAACATGCTGACTTCTTTTGTAAACGAATCCGTATTCGTAGTTGATAATATCATTCCATCTTTTTAAGCCTTTCCAAAATGGCGATCTGTTTAAAGCTGCTGCGGCGTGATATTGAATTGTTTGTGAGTACAAAAATATATTACATGATGCAGTTCAGTAGTTTCGACGCCTGGCTTCAGGAACGTCGTCCACACAGATTGCCTCGCTCAATATTGCCAATGAAATGCTCACTGCGTCGAGTGGAATTCGTGTTCTGCAGCTAATTTGGCGGAAGCGTTGACCGATGACCACTTCTCGACAGCTTAGACTATTAATAGTCTACCTATATGGAACTTCATCTAAAGGGCCTAGGACTTTATTAATAATGATTATTTGTTCTGATAAAAATAAGAGTGAGTGAATTGGTTTTAGCCCCGCTTTGAACAGTACAGTAAACTACGGTTATAACGAACACCCTTATAACGAACTGACGGATTTAACGAACTTACTTTTTTGGTCCCGACTATGATGTTTATATGCTTATAACGAACTACGGTTATAACGAACTAAAATTAGTAGTCCCTTTAAGTTCGTTATAACCGTAGTTTGCTGTATTCCAGTTATATCACGGCGTGTCAGCTTAATGTGGGAGGAAAGCCTGAAGTGATGCAGGTCTTGGACGTTTACCACTTTGGTGAAACTCATGAGCATGGGTATGGTGCTTTCAAACCTAGAAACAAAAAAAGTCGGGGCGAATCGGAATTCGAACGTGTCCAAGGGAAGCAACTCTGCACAGAGAGTTGAGGCTCCTTGGACGACTGGGCAAGTCGTTCCCCCTGGAAAAAGGTAAATTGCCATAGGTTTAATATTTTAAAAAATTGGACATGCTTGTGTGACTGTTTTGATTTTCATGTATTCGGGTTCTTCGGGGCCTTGCTTTCGGCTGTTTCCGTAAGGATGTGGCTGCTTTCGGCCATTCGCCACCACTCGCCCCATTTCCGTAACCAGCATGAAGACTCGTCCCCCTATCGATGAATGTTATGTGCGAAAATACGACAAACCAAGCGGAATGCGCGTATGATTTCAAATTCTTCGTCAAAGAATCCCTCAGAAATAATTTTTGATTTTACATATGTCTTGCATCTAAAAATATACCCCAGATATAGTTAGATGTGTTCAATTATACTGTATAATTCCGCATGTCCAGATGTGCTTTAAATTGCATCTGGAATATATATAATATATGGGGAAATATATGTGAACCATTACGCAACGAGTTGACAATTGTTTTAGGTCTGTCCGTTTGCGCTAAGACGGATCCCGGTCGCAAAAATGGCAATGAGACGGGCACGAGTCGCTATTCGGCTTGTCCCGGAATAACACGAGTTGGTCACGAATGGCTTTCGGCAACTTGCTTACATATACGCGAGCACGTGCAAGTGTTCCCAAAATCCGTTAAGATGCATTTTACAGACTAAAGAAGATTATAAATGAAACGAGCGTGAAAAGTATAGTCTAAACCTCCGCCGCAAAGGAGACCGAGAGGTTTACTCCGCTCTAATGGAGACCGAGAGCTTTACTCCGCCCTAAAGGAGACCGATATTAGTTGACTCACATTCGACATTTACATGTTGTTAACTCACATTCAACATTCACATGTTGTTGACTCTCATTCCACATTCAAATGTTGACTCACATTCGACATTCCCATGTTGGTTGACTCACATTCGACATTCACATGTTGACTCACATTCGACATTTACATGTTGGTTGACTCTCATTCCACATTCACGTGTTGACTCACATTCGACATTTACATGTTGGTTGACTCACATTCGACATTCCCATGTTGGTTGACTGACATTCGACATTCCCATGTTGACTCATATTCGGCATTCACATGTTGTGAACACACATTCGACATTCACATGTTGGTTGACTCACATTCGACATTCACATGTTGTTGACTCACATTCGACATTCACGTGTTGGTTGACTCACATTCGACATTCACATGTTGGTTTACTCACATTCGACATTGACATGTTGACTCATATTCGACATTCACAAGTTGTGGACTCACATTCGACATTCACATGTTGGTTGACTCACATTCGACATTCACATGTTGGTGGACTCACATTCGGGATGAACATGACTGTTAACAGAAACTATAGATACGTGGGTGAAAGTAGTTTTCCATTTTGATGAATCCGACGGGGTATGGGGATGACAATCCAAGGAGCATACACGGGAAGGTTCTGGAATTCGAACCTGTAACCAGTGCATCTTGGCAATGCTAAGGGACGCAACACTGCTCAGCAAACGCCTGCGACCAGTAGGCAAACAACGTGTGCTACAGATATCCCGGAATTTATATCCCTTTGGAGCGTCTAAAATGCCTGGGCAAAAGAAGATATCCACTTAAACATTGCGTTTAACCTGAACGCATCTTCCCGAGACAAGAGCATCCACTAGCCTTTTTATCAAAGTTTTGTTTCCACCCTTGCCACATCAAGCCCACTTTCCTGTGCTAAATATGATTGGACTATCGCACATATCGATAGTCCAATCAGAGAACATTTCACAACATCTACATCACGACTGGAACACCTTCGCATGAAAGTGATTTGCCGCTGTCTGTCTTTGCTGACACGAATTTTTCATCTAATACTCCCCAAGGAGTTCATATGTTTTTGTGTCAGGGATGAAATCGCGAATGTTTTCGTTATCTGATCGACTAGGTCGTCGTCTATGGTAGTCGCCATCTTTGTGAAGCTATACGAGATAAGAACAGCGATCTTGTTGCATATCGCGTTTTCATTACAAGGGGCACAACTCGTGATTTACGCGAGGTGGCGCCAGGGTCGAGTCAAGAAAAATAGCCTTGATGTGGCAAGGGTAGAAACTAGGCTTTGATATAAGCTGGTGGACACGCCTGCCTCGGGAAGATGATGAAAACGTCACTAGGGTGAAACAGTCTCTCAAACACTGCAAACGTCAGGTCCAAAACACAACTATGATATCAAATACATCCCCATTGAATGACCGTTTCTCCCTTGATTCAGATTTAGCCACTATCAAACATGGGGTATTCTTTCATCTGCTCGGCAGTATATTTCCAGACATCACTGGGATAACTGCTCGAGTGCAATATACTGAACCAAAAAAAAGGTTAGGGGTCATGAATATTTTTGTGGATGGTTTCACTACCAAAACATATCTCCAAATATAGTCATGATCACTAACTTAGTTTCTTCAGTATACATAATACGATTTGAGTTTAGACAAAATTACAGTTACGCAACGTAGGATTAGATTGACTTGTGTAAAACTTGCTGGGGCTATTTCCAAAGCGCACTACCCCTTTAACTGGTCTTGGATCGTTAACATTGCTGTATCAAGGACGGCGGAATCAAAACCATTTTCCTCAATGATTTAAATCTGACTTTTCAAATACCGAATTGAATATTATCTTTCCTTAGTATGTAACCATTAAATTTATTAATACCGTCGCCCGAGACTAGTCACAGCGAGAAGATATTCAGTATAAATGGGTTTATTAAAATTGAAATGGAACGCTTAATTAATACATAAGGCAGTTGTGTGCCTATTGGTAACCGATTTTGATACGTCCTTTGTAAGTTACATCATGACAGTACATATTGATGCAGTACACTGATAGTATACAGTTTACTAACACCACAGTTGTCGAGGCTTAATAATGTTTGATAGTACCGCCAGTATATAACAATACTTTACACAGCAGGGGCAAGACACTTTTATTGTAATAACGACCAGCTCTATGTAGGTTTAGATGTGCAATGACCGATAGGCACATCAAGGTCGTTTGATGAATAATGGCCATATGTATTTTAACAGAAACGTTGCAATGTAAACAAATAAAAAATCAAGCCATGGCGATGAGATAACGGTCCTTCGCATCCTGTATATCGCAATGGCGGCCAGGAACGTCAAGGTCGTTGGTGGAGAACTAAATCTTATATCGTAAGGAGTAAGGACTTATCCAAACGACAGTCAGATGCCTGGGGTCTTCTCTGTACTTACCTCGTTCAGCCATGTGTCTCCCGCCAAACACCAAACACGGCAGACGATAGTTCCCTCAGCAGACGACAACTCCAGCACACAAGTACAGCCTAATTCCAACCCGTGTTCATCTCGTGTAATCCGCAAATTATTAATCCATGTCTGTTACGTCGACAAATCGGGATATTGTACGTTGTTACCCAGCTTTGACACCTCTCCACTGAAATTTTCGTCTTCCAGCACTGTCGTCTGCTTCCACTAAATGGATGCAAAAGTCCCAAAGCGTTTAACGACGGATCGATCGCGAGGATATTTCCAAGCAGCAGTAGGATACACGTAGTTGTAGCTGATCTCACTCAGGCGGTTCCTCGCTCAAGGTTGGCTATATCGCAATAATTGAGTTCTGCTGCCAAACTCCTCACATCATAATCTGAATTAGAGGGGGCATCCCTTACCTGTCTAAATGTCATCAGATATGGCCTCCAGACATCAGACCAAGGGGTCCAAGTAGCATCATAATTATCATATCTATTACGTGGTGATCTCAATTATTATGTTTGAGGGGGTCACAGCTGCCTTGTGTGTTTTATCTGGTAAAACAGTAAACAGTTGAGGTCATCTCTAGATAACGACAACAGCACAGACGGTGCCACGCACGCGACATATGCTCGCTTACTTTACGCCACTGTCGCTTAACACACGATCAGGGCGTATCCCTTACATTGTATACATGTTCACATGTGTTTCCTTAGTTTTACGTTTACACTGTATGGTAATATTCAATATTTGCTTGATATTACTGCAGTGGAACAGTTTTCATCTTGAGTGTCAAATTAATTACAACTGCATGGGATATTTTTGTGCGAATATGTGCTCAATCTTGGTTTGGAAAAAAGGTGCAAGAGTCCACTGCTTTTGGGTATGTTATTGATAATTTTCAAAACTTTATCCATAAACCATTAGTTCTCTCATTTAATGAAAATATTAAAGTGAATTCATGAAGGCCTGGCAAATTCACAGCCACGTTGTAATAAATAATACTTCTTTAGTCTATTATCTGCTGCGAGATGTCCGACTTATAGAGGGAATTCCCATGCTATATTGTGTGTCCCAAGTAAGGAATCAGGCTGGGACATAAGTACCCGACTGATATACCCGACTCATCTACCCGACTGACACCTGACTGATGTGTGCTGCCGAAGCAGCCAGGTAAGGTGCACTTGAGAAGTGGTCGGTTGTACGAGGTAGGTGTCTGGGTGAGGTTGGTGTCTGGGTGAGGTTGGTGTCTGGGGTGAGGCAGGTGTCTGGGATGAGGCAGGTGTCTGGGGTGAGGTTGGGGGTCTGGGTGAGGTTGGTGTCTGGGGTGAGGTTGGTGTCTGGGGTGCGGCAGGTGTCTCGATGAGGTTGATATCTGTGGTGAGGTTGGTATCTGGGGTGCGGCAGGTGTCTCGTTGAGGTTGGTGCCTGGGGTGAGGTTGGTGTCTGGGGTGAAGCAGAAAAAAAACAGAAAAATAGCCTTGATGTGGTAAGGGTAGAAACTAGGCTTTGATATAAGCTGGTGGACACGCCTGCCTCGGGAAGATGATGAAAACGTTACTAGGGTGAAACAGTCTCTCAAACACTGCAAACGTCAGGTCCAAAACACAACTATGATATCAAATACATCCCCATTGAATGACCGTTTCTCCCTTGATTCAGATTTAGCCACTATCAAACATGGGGTATTCTTTCATCTGCTCGGCAGTATATTTCCAGACATCACTGGGATAACTGCTCGAGTGCAATATACTGAACCAAAAAAAGGTTAGGGGTCATGAATATTTTTGTGGATGGTTTCACTACCAAAACATATCTCCAAATATAGTCATGATTCCTAACTTAGTTTCTTCAGTATACATAATACGATTTGAGTTTAGACAAAATTACAGTCACGCAACGTAGGGTTAGATTGACTTGTGTAAAACTTGCTGGGGCTATTTCCCAAGCGCACTACCCCTTTAACTGGTCTTGGATCGTTAACATTGCTGTATCAAGGACGGCGGAATCAAAACCATTTTCCTTGGTTTAAATGTGACTTTTCAAATACCGAATTGAATATTATCTTTCCTTAGTATGTAACCACTAAATTTATTAATACCGTCGCCCGAGACTAGTCACTAGAAGCAGGTGTCTGGGGTGTGGTTAGTGCCTGGGGTGAGGCAGGTGTCTGGGTCGAGGCAGGTGTCTGGATCGAGGTAGGTGTATGGGTGAGGTTGGTGTCTGGGGCGAGGTAGGTGTATTGGTGAGGTTGGTGTCTGGGGTGACGCAGGTGTCTGGGTGAGGCAGGTGCATGGGTGAGGTTGTCTGGGGCGAGGTAGGTGTCTGGGTGAGGCAGGTGCATGGGTGAGGTTGTTGTCTGGGGCGAGGTAGGTGTATTGGTGAGGTTGGTGTCTGGGTCGAGGTAGGTGTATGGGTGAGGTTGGTGTCTGGGGTGACGCAGGTGTCTGGGGCGAGGTAGGTGTATTGGTGAGGTTGGTGTCTGGGGCGAGGTAGGTGTATGGGTGAGGCAGGTGCATGGGTGAGGTTGGTGTCTGGGTTTAGGTAGGTGTATTGGTGAGGTTGGTGTCTGGGGCGAGGTAGGTGTATGGGTGAGGTTGGTGTCGGGGGTGACGCAGGTGTCTGGGAGAGGTTGGTGCCTGGGTGAGATCGATGTATGGGGTGACGCAGAGCTGAGTGAAGTCTCGTGTGCCTTTCTAGGTACGTAGCTAGGTGAGGTAAATGTCTATGTGAGGAGAGGTAGGTGTCTTAGGTGAGGTGGGTAGGGCAAGGTAGGTATCTTAGTGAGGTAAATACCTAAAATGAGGTAGGTATCTTAGTGAGGTAAATACCTAAGGTGAGGTAGGTATTTAGTGAGGTAAATACCTAAGGTGAGGTAGGTATTTTAGTGAGGTTAATACCTAAGGTGAGGTAGGTATTTTAGTGAGGTTAATACCTAAGGTGAGGTAGGTATTTTAGTAAGGTAAATACCTAAGGTGAGGTAGGTATCTTAGTGAGGTAAAACCCTAAGGTGAGGTAAGTATTTTGGTGAGGTAAATACTTAAGGTGAGATCAGCGAGCCTGACCACCTGATCCCGTTAGTCGCCTCATACGACAAGCATAGTCGCCTTTTACAGCAAGCATGGATTGCTGAAGACCTATTCTACCCCGGATCTTCACGGGTCCGGTGAAGCAGGTGGTTGAAATAGGTTCATAGCTGAGTGAGTAGGCTTATTGGGCGAGGTGAGTATCTTGGTAAGGTGGGTACGTAGCTCCGTGAGGTAGATGTCTACGCCAGGAAGGTGTCAGGGAGGTAGTTGGGTGAGGTAGGAGTCAGGACAGGGTATGTAGCTGAGTGAGAAAGGCGTTTGGGTGAGGTAGGTGTCTGGGTGAGGTAAGGTGCTTTAGAGGATAAACAATGTTCATAAATATATACCAGCATAGACCCATAGATTTGTGAGACCCGCCTAGCAGATTGGGTTCCAGTCGAAGAAAGATTAATTTTCGACAGATGGGGCTAAATATCTTGTTTACAACCGACGTTACTCTCCTCTGAGAAAAGCAAGAGTGTTATAGGTTATTAGCAATGCCAGACAACACCCAATATGGACCTTACTGCAGGCTTCAATAGTCAAAGCTGGTATTTTGTCCGGCAGTCACGACAGGCAGCCATTACTGTACGCTAGGGAAATGAAGAGCTGCATATCAATCGGAACACACCGAGGTGTGTGGGAATTCCACGAAAACTTACGAGAAATGCCGATCGGCATGTCCACTAATCCCACCAGACATCTAAGAGATTTATCACTACTAATACAACTCTAAGACAAGGAAATGACAAGAAATTGAATTAAAATGGCACGGAAATTGACGCGGCAACGGCTGCATAAGGTGAGCGACGAAACGGACGAATGTGGGAAAGCGAACCAGGGTCTTAAATAAGACAAAGCCCTTTCCATAATCATAAAAAGTCTCTGCTAAAATCACACTCCATTGTGAAAGTCCGACTATATCATGAGCATGTGTTTATGAATCACTATCAAAAAGTGATGATACCAGGTGTTTGCGAGAAGGTGAGGGTATCCTACCCCACCTTGTGACCCAGCTGTTGGGGCCTTCCTTTTCAAAGACTACCCTTACATAAAGTCATTGTTTCAGCTTGAGACAAGGCATATTAGTTACAGCGTCGTTACCGTAGATCCCATCTAAAGTGCCACAATGTTCAATTGCCTGAACTAACATTAACGACATAACAAGAGTGACTTGGGACAATTAAGTCCCTTGCGAGAGTTTCCAATGTCAGAATATCGTGCACAGAAATACAACTTGTCAACAAATTGATAACAAATTCTCCAACAATTAAACATTAAAACTTGATAGCGCGATAAAACGCGTTTCAAACACTCCTTCGGACAAATGTTGTCTAAAGCTCCAGCGCAATGTAACAAACAAGGTATTAGTGGGAGCGATGTTCACAAAGACCAATGGTTGGATACTGCTAAAGTTTCGCATTCAGTTGATACAATAAGGCGACACACAAGCTTGGATTTTGCTGCATGGTTCTGTCGGGTATTCCCATGTCTGATTGGATGTAGATGTGTTGATATGTGACTATATCGGCTACCTCTGGTGTCTCACATGGTGTCTGGGTAAGGTTGGTGTCTGAGTGAGGTTGGTGTCTGAGTGAGGTTGGTGTCTGTGTGAGGTTGATGTCTGAGTGAGGTTATCTGGTGGGGTTGGTGTCTGGGTAAGATATGTGTCTGTTTGAGGTTGGTGTCTGAGTGAGGGTGTCTGAGTGAGGTTGTCTGGTGAGGTTGGTGTCTGAGTGAGGTTGATGTCAGAGTGAGGTTAGTGTCTGAGTGAGGTACGTGTCTGAGATAGGATGTGTCTGGGTGAGGTCTGTGTCCTAATGAGGTTGGTGTCTGGGTGACTTTTTGTTAGTAATTTCCTGTAAATTTATAAGTATACTGTTTGGCGTCATAATGATAAACCTTGAAAATACACATTAACCTTGTGAGGAGTTTTTTTAATCAGTTACGTTTTTATCTACTATTTCCGGAACCAGACTCCATGTGGTTTTATTGTTTATCTCACCATCAGTGCCTAACCCAATCACAATGTAATTTATACATTAAGGGCGAAACATATATATTTGTAGTATCAAATCTAATTTCTATGACAAAAGCATATGTTAAAGGCATTGTCCCACCAACGTTAAATGAACATCATTGGGTCCTGTCATATGACAGCACAAGAGAACAATTTAGATACGACATCACCCAACATCCCCTTAACCTCAGTGGTCAAGTTTACAAGAAATAAAACCAACTCTCCCAATCAACCAGCAAGTGAACGCGTCAAGGCAATCAGCTCGAAGACTAACTCCTGCACCGAGGCACCACGTAACAACAGCGTTTCCCCAGCGCCATCCGACCGAATTGGATACCAGTCTTTTATGTCCCCCTTGGGACCAATTAACGAGGCAATCTTGGCCTCAGTGCCTCATCTGAATGCTCGTATCGTTGCAAAGGATACGTTGAAAGGCGTCAATGGCGTCGACGCTCCCTTTTGATTAAGCACTGGTCAATGATGGGAATTGTCCGCTCCATGTTTCATAAAAGGTTCTCGGGCAGAGGTCTGGTGTGTTCACGTTTGTGATTTCAGAAGAATGATATCATTTACGCTACATAATGTAATATTATTTGGGTATTATTGGCGCCGATGTTCATTCGGTTGGTGTTTGTTTTGACGATGTCGTGGATGAGAATGAAACCATGTCGTGTGATGGTATTCTGCAAGAAGGAATAAGGGTATTGTTTGCCTGTGTTCCTAAACATGTTATGACGTCAGTATTTCTTTATAAAGGAACGAAGACCGAGAACGCTTAATCATGGCTCCCGGATGTCTGTGGGGGTATTTGACATAGAACAGATTTTCACAGCTGTTTCTATGTTTAGTGTTGAAATGACGTTGATTTTCCCATTTTGGAAATGTTGGTAACAAGAGGACATAAAAATGGCATATATTATTAGCTTCAGATAAGCAGCGTATTTGCGTAAAATACCCCCCCCCCCAAAAAAACCAAAAAAAAAACAACAACAACAAACAATAAAAAACAAAACAACAACAACAAAAAATAAAATAAAATAAGATAAAATAAAATAAAATAAAATAAAATAAAATAAAATAAAATAAAATAAAAATAAATAAATAAATAAACGAGACTGGTTATTCTCTGGCATTGGAGTGTCAACAAATATATGTCGACGGTTTATCGACGGGCGGGTGACGAGCAAACAAATGTTTGATAGGTGAGCACAAGCACATGCCACTGGGGTTCGATACAACACAAGATCACAGTCGAGAGGTCTTTTCGGAGCTTCTAATTTCTATCACTACTCTGCATTGTGTTCATTCGAGACCGATTTAAGCCTCCGATGTTGACATGTATGTGAAACGGTGGACATATCCTACAACCATTATGGTATACTGTGTCTGAGTCGGACCAGTACAAGCAGCCACACACACACACACACACACACACGCACGCACGCACACACGCACGCACACACACAAGCATGGGTTAAAGCTATGATCAAGCTGCAAGGCGGAGAGACAACGAGAAATGGCTGCAAACAGAGTATTGGGAAATTTAAACCCGGATATTTGACGACCGAGCCCTTTAGACACAAGGCTACCCTACCGACCTTGTGAAGTATGAACATGAATTATTTTCTGATGGTATGTGCAAAATTTGCAAAATCATTGTTATTTTCAGACAGAAATTGCCGAAAGAACGTGTTAATTTATGTCAACTCATCAGAGAATCTTCCCTTTGTTTAACCCAATGTTCTTATTCCGAAATATTATGATTTGGAGCAGTGTGACGTTATTTGCTCCAACTGACCAATCAGCATCAAGAATTGCACGTTCAAATATCGAAACGTTATTAAACGCGTTCTTTCTATACTTAAGGGCGTTGGGGTAGCCCAGTGGTTAAAGCGTTCGCTCGACACGCCGAAGACCCGGGTTCGAATCCCGACATGGGTACAATGTGTGAAGCCCATTTATGGTGTCCCCCGCCGTGATATTGCTGGAATATTGCTAAAAGCGGCGTAAAACCAAACTCACTCACTCACTCTATACTTATTGGCGGTGGGGTAGCCCAGTGGCTTAAACGTTTGCTCCTCACGCCGAAGACCCGGTTCGATTCCCCGCATAGGTACAATATGTGAAGCCAATTTCTAGTGTCCCCCGACGTGATATCGCTGGAATATTGCTAAACGCGGTGTAAAACCATATTCACTCACTCACTTTCTATGTTTATTATCTACCGGCTATATAACGGTAATACTGTTCAATACTGTCATACTCAACTTACAATATGTAATCACTCACGAAAAAGGAAAGAAGACATTAACTTCTGCATAATTATGAGAGAGTTGAATATATACTCTTCAAAAAAAGAAACGCAAAGCCAGATTTGTGCGAGGTAGGAAAATACATTTATACGAGGAACCGTACAAGGTATTTAGCCAAAATTGTGTGGAGAAAACACTCAGTTACTCACTCGGTACATATGAAAAGTCCAAGGTGAAGGTCAGCTACCACCAATAACGCGTATTTCCCCCTTTGGAATCGATAGCGGTTTGACATCTCCTGCCCATAGAAGAGACGAATATGCGAATCACATCGTGGGGAATGCCTGCAACTCAAAAGCCAACTGCTGCAACGTCTAGGCTTGTGGTTGACGTCGGCGTAGCGTCTATCTATTTCATCCCACAGGTGTTCTATCGGGTACAAATAAGGGGATCTGGAGGGCCAGGGGAGAACATCAACGTTGTTGGCTCTTGTGATCCGTGCTGTGGGCGGTTGAGCGTTGTCCTGCTGGAATACACCGTTGCTGTTGGCTGCAATTGGGAGGACATGGACTTTGCCCTGGATATGGACCAAATCTGTCCTGCCATGATGAGAGATGGCCGCCCACATCATAACGCTACCCCCACCAAAGGTGACCACTTCCTATACGCAGTTTCCGACGTAACGTTCTCCCCAACGTCTGTAGACCCGTGCTCTTCCATCCCCTCAACGGAGGAGAAATCTTGATTCGTCGCTGAACCAGACATCTCTCCATCGGGCCACATCCTGTGTTCACGACACCAATGCAGGCGTTGTTGACGATGTTGACGCGTCGAACGGGACGTCTTGCTCGTGGACCTGCTGCTCTTAAGCGGTTTCGTACGGTCTGGTCGGGGATTCTGCACAGTCCGGGGTTTTGGGATGCGGTTGAGGTGGCTGTGGTCGTCCTATCACGTAGGTGGCGCAGTCGGATGTAGCGATCTTGGGCGGGAGTAGTTACTCTTGGTCGTCCCGACCTTGGCCGATCACGTGTTGACCCATGATCCCATAGCCTTGTGATGGTGCTGGGCGCTACATTGAAAACCCGGGCTACAGCTGATCGGGGTTCCCCGGCCTGCAAGCAGTCTATAACGTTGTTTCTTTGCACTTCTGTTACTCTTGGCATGTTGGTGAACTGTTCGATTGACGCAGATGCCAGGCAACCAATAACCCTGCACTTTAATACCGTTCATAGTACTGCTGCACGTGCAGTACGTGCAGCTCCATGGCCCTTTTGTTAATGCACTTAGTGCGTTTTTTCCGAATCGAACTTGTTTCCCGACTAATGGTTCGCATGTCCTTGTTGTGATAATTTTAATCCGGGGAATTTGTTACTTACACTGTAACACATTAAATATCTTCATTTTGCACCACTTGGTCCCCCAATTTCGTCAGCTAACATGAGGTGTGCACCCGTCAAGAAAACTAAGCAAGCCATGCAAAGGTTTCGTTCTACTTCGCACGTCACTATATTGACATCATATCGCTCATTGTGACGCAAGAGATATGACGTCACACAGATATTAAAAAAAGCACCGAAATAGCAAAAACCTGCCAAAACAGAGGGCGCTGGCATTGCACGAGCTTGGCGGAAACAGCCGAACGTGAGCTTGCTCTCTGTTGTCCTGAAAACCTGAAATAATTCCCTTCGTAGATTTCTATCGTGTTTATTTCGCGATATGTATTGGCACACATCCTTTGCATATTGTAGTCAAAGCAACGTTGCATTTTGTAGCCTATAACTGTACATATAATTATTCAAATATGCCTACCGACAATGACTGTAAAAGAAATAATATAATAATTCTAAAAGCATTAGCTTCCCCGGAGATGCGGCCGTCAAATCGGCTCTTTCAATCAAAGGGGGTTTATATTGATTTGACACCGCTGACTGACCAATCAGAATCGAGTATTTTCATGTTGAATTTCTAAACCCCGCAGTTTGCTATTCAAAGTGGCGTAAAATAGCTTTAATCACTTACCCAATGCAAAACCCTCTGAGTTGGGGTTAACGTTGACGGGCAATAGTTCTACAGGACATTAACCCCCTGAATGGACATCGCTGTCAAGCATGACAAGGCCATTATGAGATGCTGTTGTGCTTACAGATACGTTTTTAAAGATTTTATTTACGTTTGATCAAATACATTCTAAAGTGTTTATATCAGTTTTGCTTCGCACCATTGAGTTTAACTACACCCGGCGGTATCATGGCTTCCAACATCAATAATTCCTATTTCCCAAATCAATTATACACCGCCGCAGCTGGGTGTGTTAATTTCACACGTTATTAATTGTTTATATATGTAAATCTTCATCCCACACTCCGCTGCATCTAGGGATGGGGCGTTGACAGGTGCAACGCCTGCATCTGATTCCATTCCATGATATATATGGTTACTTTATACCAGGAAGCGGATTCAAAAGATTTATAGATCCATACACTATAGGACTAGTAGGAGGCTGATAGGAGGCTGGTTTGAGGCTGACCACTTGATATTATGATGGCTTGGGATTTTTTTTAATAAAAAATTAAATTCCAAAAAACAAAAATATTTTTGCCTCAGGTTAAACAACAAAGAGTGATTTAGAATTCAGCATCCTGCTTTTTAGCTGTGGATAAACACGTTTTACATTTTCTATATATTAAGGCGTGACTGAGAAGAGCTCCAGCCCACAGTCTCTACCCCCCACCCCCCGACCCCACCCCTCCCCACCCCCATGCGTCGAATAGACGGTCCCTCCGTCGTCTCTCGGTGATGTAACATATCAAGGTTCTGTCTCATCAATACACGTTAAAGACACTGATAGAGGTGGTTTTTTTCATGAATCATCATCGAATCTGATAACAATCATCACCATAGGCCTATTAGATGTGATTATTATTTGTGTGTCTGCCGTCACCTCATGTGACGTCACTCAGCCCTTCTGAAGTATTGCGTGACAGATCTGAAGCGAAAATTGCGCCAATTTTAGCTGTGCTGCTGTTAGCTGATGTATGACTGGGTGGCAAATCTCTCGCTCCTGTGTTGAATACCACCGTCATTGTAACGGGAGTTTGTATTGTATGCAGCAATGGCGACAAGAAGTTTGAAATTGATTCTTTATATTTGACAGAATGATAAATCCTTTTGTTTGGATCTAAATCAAATAATTTGTCAACAGATTGATCATCAGCGTTCACAAAACTATATATGGCCAGCGTTTTTTCCCTTACAAATTTAGATTTGCATTGATCGTGATTATCAATGTTAAAAAACGCGCTATTTATATCGTGCTTTTATCACAGTTCTTTCACAATTATGTGACAAAACTATTTCTAGATGCGCTGTTGGATTAGGTTGTTGGGAAAACTATTTTCTTTTGAGTAATTTAAGGTATATGCTTACGTGCACGAGTGAATGAGTTTCGCAGTTGTTTTAGATATATTTTAATAACTTCAGAAATCGAAAAATCGGCATCACATGTTGTAGCCTCCGTTCTGATTTGTTGCTACAGGCCAACGATTACCCAACGTTCCTTGACAAGAATTGATGCTGGCTTTCACCAAGTACAAATTCAGGGTCACTTTATTCCTTAATCCATGGGGTATTTGTTACTAAACGTTAAGACCGCCTCCGTGGTCTAGTGGAGCGTCCGCCCGCTGAGCGGAAGGTCCGGCGTTCGATCCCCGGCCGCGTCATACCAGAATACGTTAAAAGATGGTACTTGTTGTTACCCTGTCTGGCGCTCGGCATTAAGGGACTAAATCAAGGACTGGTCGTCTCGGAGTCAGTATACTGTGTCTGAGTGGGGTACATGCATGCACTTCGCTATATAAGTGCAATAATCTTGGACGCGACGTTAAACCCATTTCACCTTACTAAAACGTGATGATTATAGATAGTCATATCTCTGTCTTCATACGTTCAGGACAATTTGTCAAAACTTAAATTTACTGACAAAACAATATATGAAATACTGGTCTTACTTCATACGTATAGGAATTTGGGGAGGGGACAGTTAGACAAGCAGTAGGCATCCCCATGGGTACCAATTGTGCCCCCCCCCCCCCCCCCCCCCCCCACACACACACACACACACTGATTCAGAGCGATCAGATTTCAGCCTTTGATGTCTACATTTCACAACTTTTGAGGTACAATCGAGCATGCTTTTTCTACGAAGATTTCAAAGAGCATCAAACGACGCAATCAAAGTTATGTGATCAGGATTACATCATCAGCATCAACAGCAGCAGTAGTAGTACTTTGATGATGATGATGATTATTATTATTATTATTATCATTATTATTATTATTATTATTATCATCATCATCATTAATAGCATTACAGTAATCATAATCGTCATCACCTGTATCATCGGCAGGAACAGAAATAGTAGTATCTGTTTATCATGATCATCAGTATGGCCATGAACAATATCCTAACGATCAGAACCAGCAGCAGCAGCAACATTGTTTAAACTTTAGACGTGTTATCAGATCATCACTAGCACGGACGTCGTCGTCGACAACCTAAACTTTATTTCGAAACCTACCCACCTACGTCCTTACGGCAAATCTTATCATTGGCAATAACGCAAACACTCTTAACAACAGAAAGAGCTCTTCGTTATATTAACATTGTCAATACATAGAAACATGATAAAAGTATGCAACCGGCGACGTGTGTCCAGCTCTCCACAACAATGTCCACTGAAGGGTCAAGATAGAAGAATTACCCGGCCATCTGGCCGAACTCAGGCATAATCCATTTACGAGTTCATTGATCAGCCGTGGCCGTATACATTCGATCTGCGTGTTTACTGGTACAAGGAAACGTGATCGCCACTAAGCCCCGAGCGGAATCATGTCGCTTTGTGGAAGTCGCAGACATGGGGCGAATTCATTAGTTGTCGGTGGGGAATTGGGGATGGCGATACAACATTAAGATATAAACAAAATAAACGTGTTATACGGTTTTCGGTAGGGTAAAATTGTCATTAAATGGGAAGAAGTGGTAGGTATTTACGACAGCGGTCAGTGCTTATTCATGTTTACGTCGTGGTGAACATGATTTTATCATGTTTCTTTATGTTTCGTCATATTTCTTCATGTTTCGTCATGTTTCTTCACGTTTTATGTTTCGTCATGTTTCTTCACGTTTCGTCATGTTTCTTCGCGGTTCATGTTTCGTCATGTTTCTTCGCGGTTCACGTTTCGTCATGTTTCTTCACGTTTCGTCATGTTTCTTCACGTTTCATGTTTCGTCATGTTTCTTCACTTTTCATGTTGCTTCACGTTTCGTCATGTTTCTTCACATTTCATGTTTCGTCATGTTTCTTCATGTGTCTTCACGTTTCGTCATGTTTCTTCGCGGTTCATGTTTCGTCATGTTTCTTCGCGGTTCACGTTTCGTCATGTTTCTTCACGTTTCGTCATGTTTCTTCACGTTTCATGTTTCGTCATGTTTCTTCACTTTTCATGTTGCTTCACGTTTCGTCATGTTTCTTCACATTTCATGTTTCGTCATGTTTCTTCATGTGTCTTCACGTTTCAAGTTTCGTCATGTTTCTTCATGTTTCTTCACGTTTCATGTTTCGTCATGTTTCTTACCATAAGGGTACCAGCGAATCAAGATACGTTGATGCCCCCACCTTATGATTTCCAAGGACAATGTTCCTTATGGAATTGACATTGTTATAATTAAGCAGATACAGGAGATACCCACCCCCACCCCCTCCCCGATAATAATACAAATGCTATCATGCAAAAAATAGACAACTCAAGGAATATATAAGATAATGATTAATAGACTACAAAGAAACCAAACTTAAATTAAGAAAAGAACATACAACAAGTATTAGAATAAATGAATACAAAATAAATAATAATAATAATAATAATAATAATAATAATTTTTAAAAAACTACCTGAAACTGCATAAAATGAAAACAAAATTTAAGTAAAAAGACAATATATATATAATAAGTCGATGGTTAAAACCCAAATGAAAGTAATGCTAGAAAAAACATATTATTGTAGGACAAGGGGCAAACTACAAACCCTTTCAATAAATGAACTCGTCCTAATTAATCGTCCAACATCGACCGAACAGTCTGTATTATTGTCCCCAGAGGGGATTACAAGTGGATGATTAAATGACTAAATTGGATGTGAATTATTTGCCAATAGAGACAGCTTCTTTTTAGTATGAAGATCGTCAGGCCATTCAACAGCAGGGCACTGAGCACGAAGTGATGAAATTAAGATGACTATGTGAAAACGAGAACAAATCGCTACAGGACTGCTGGTGTTGTTTGGGGGTCGTGTTAGGGTACCAGAATAATTCCCACAAAAGTCACGGAATTTGATAAGTTCAATGTTTATGATGCCAGACTCCCGAAAATGAGATTGTTCCACCATTATCGGCGAGTGTTTCCGATCGAAATTTAATCTGCCGATTGATTTATTAGTACCGCAACCTAGAAAGAACAGGATCGTGTGATAATATCGAATGGACTCCGGTGTTTGCTTCAAGAATATTCATCAAAAACGCAATATATTGTTGGATTACAGTACCATTTTGTTAATGTGTTGATTTAATAGATTAATCCTCACCATATATAATGCTGTGAGATGACATCATCAAACCTGTCAGTCGCTATATCTTTCTTTTCAAATATTTAAAGATTCCGTCACGAAAATTGGATGAGATTTGAAGAGGAATAACAAATCGGCGGAAAACTGGTCCGTTCCGTTCCATTCCGTTCCGCTCCATACCATTCCCTTCCGTTCCGTTCCATTCCGTTCCGCTCCGTTCCATTCCCTTCCCTTCCGTTTCATTCTATTATTCGTCTTCAAAGGTGCAACATTGATGTTTAATGGTAGAGTCATGTAAAATATGTAAACACAACTTACGTGTATGCATTCAATGTTTATCGCACAAAAAGCGAAATGTAATATTGTCGGTTGAATGCGAGAATGAGGCAATACAATTTTATAGTGCCATATATACTCGCGGAACAAATAATCCTGACATACAGATTGATCAACGCCTGATTGATGTAACGACATTGACTGTATAACGTTTAAGATATGTTTTAGACAGTCCTCAAATTGTTAGTTAATTTACATTTACAGAAGACCAAAATTGATAAATTTGAAAATTTTATAATAATATATAACTAACATAATCTTAAAAAGCATTATAGACTTGAACCCCAATACAGTTAAAAAAAACTTTCTCTAAACAAAGACGAACCCTTTTTAGCGATCACCTCTTGTCATCACTGTTTTTCAGCGATCCATTCATGTAATGTATATCACTGTTTACGCCTAATGGAATTTGTTTAGACAATCGGGGTGGTCGGGTAGCCTAGTGGTTAAAGCGTTCGCTCGTCACAACGAAGACCCGGGTTCGATTACCGACATGGGTACAATGTGTGAAGCCCATTTCTGGTGTCCCCAGCCGTGACATTGCTAGAATATTGCCATAAGCGGCGTAAAATCATACTCATTCACTGTCTCCGCAATCTGTTTCTCTGTCGCCGAGGTTTTGAAAGAATTTGGGTGATCTGATTCCTTGTAAATAGGATGACTAAACATATATATCGTGACAAAGTCCAGCACCGTTTGCGATATATTTCAAGACAAAATAACCATTTTAATTAATCGTATTAAACGCGGATTTTGTAACAAAGTTGCATACTCATGTGGTAAAAGACAAAACTAAATGGATAATTTTATGACATGTTTGGAATATTGATTTGATTTTATAGGCTTTCCGTGTTTCCCCTGTTTCTTATCCTCCTATGACGTAGTGATGGCGACCAGTTGGAGACATATTTCTGGCACGGATGGCGCCTTATACATGTTTCAAAATGAGATCGTTTTCATGAGAAGATAAACTGTCGGCTAAAGTAGGTATACACTTGAAAACTGGACTTGACAAAAAAGTACAAACGTTATCAAAATGTTAACAGTCGTCAAAATACTGCAAACGAATGACACCCGTTTCAAATACATCAACATTGAGTTACCATTTCTTTCAGTTTTAGCCACCATTTAACGTAGGTGTTTACTTTCTTTTGCCCGGCTGTGTATTTCGAAAAGATACATAAAAAGTTTGGGAAAGAAAGTAAAGAAAGAGGGGTACTTAACCTTGTGCACATACAGTGAATATATACATTTTGCCTTTGAGACTAATATATGCAAAAGTAAACATTCTTGTTTGTTTGTTGTTTAACGCCGCACTCAGCAGTATTCCTGCTACATTACGGCGGTCTTTAAATAATCCAGTCTGGACCAGATAATCCAGTGATTGACATCATGAGCATCGATCCAGTCAATTTGGATGCGATGACATGCATCAACCAAGTCAGCTAGCCTGACACCCGATTCCGTTAGACGCCTCTTACGGCAAGCATCGGTTGCTGAACTGAAGACCTATTCTCTACCCGGGTTTTCACGGGTCGTAAGCAATCTTGATTTGCAGTGATTCATTTATGTATTTTATCCGCTATTTTGCCTTTTACACCCAACAGAATGTGTTTCGGCGGATAACCGAGGATGGGTATTCTCTGGTTTTGACGTTTAATAATAATTGTATAGCGCCGCAATGATTCCACTAAAAACAAGTCTTACTTGACGAAAGCAAAGATAGATTCTTCTGACAAGATGAGCATGATCATTTTTACGATCCCATACATATTTTGACTGCTGTAGAGAGCCTTGCACAAATATGTAAAAACTGTTTATAGTGCGGTATCACCCATATTCACATCTTGTTCAGCCGAACGAAAATCTGCTGTTTAACTTACCAAGATGGCGGAAGTCCCAGACCGAGGAATCAATTTCACCCCATTCATGACATTGATTGACAGATAATGACAAGGAAACATACAAGTGGTGGAATCGATTATCTGACCACTGAAACGAACTGAAGCCAGACACTGCTACTGGACTATTTAGAGTCCTGTGTTTCTAAGCATCAATGAATTGTCATTTTGTATAGTGGAATTTGTGAGGTATTTATAGTGTTCTTTGAATGTCGCAAAGGGAAATTACTAATATGATTATGAAAAATAAGTCCGATCTCAAATGGCGGTTGTTGCTGTTGAATATAGCGAGGGATTCCATCTTTTATCATTTTTTTTATCTTCTCTTTATTAGGATAAATACATTGTAACAACTTGCTATCATGGTTTTCAGTTCACACGAGGGGCGGTCGGGTAGCCTAGTGGTTCAAGCGTTCGCTCGTCACGCCGAAGACCCGGGTTCGATTCCCGATATGAGTACAGTGTGTGAAGCCCATTTCTGGTGTCCCCCGCCGTGGTATTGCTGGAATATTGCTAAAAGCGGCGTAAAACCATACTCACTCACTCGAATGACACGATTTACAAACCCCTAGCTTAATATACTAGGAAGTATACGCGACAAAACTTCTGTCCAAAGTCTTTTGTGGTTATTCGGGGTTGTTGTTCAAGACAAATATGCCTCAGGTCAAAGAGTTGTCAGAATGTCTCATCCATGGCATCGTTGAAGACTTGTTTGAGCAAAAATATATTGCGGCACAAGTCAATAAATATCTAAAGTCAAAGTCACCGGATAACCAGTCTCGACTTTACACCAGATTCCCTTGGGCGCAAAAGGAAAAATAGCGATAAAATATATGAAATAATCACTGAAAATCCCCAGGTGTTCTCGAAAAAGATAGCATGTCCTGTCCTTCCGGAAGCTTCCGCCAATCACAGAAGTTGCATAAAAGTTCAAAGCGATCTTCAAACTCTGTGACTACGACAAGCGTGGCCATATATTGAAACCAACTGTGGTTTCCGGAAAGGTTTTCATTGCATATCTATAAAAAACAGTTTATAGCTTGAAGCTGTCCATGAATATATGGAATACCGAGGAAACAATAAGTAAGTCCACTACAACTTAATTTTTTGATGTTCAAACATGAAGTTGGCAGCACCATACCCGTGCGCGTGGGTTTCACTAAAGTGGTAAATGTCTGAAACCTGCATCATTTTGGGCTTTCCTCCCACATCAAGTTGCCACAACTCGCTGGAATACTGTTCAAAGCGGTGTAAACCGACTGTCTCACTCACTGAGATATGAGGCGGAAGCGGTTGTCATGTAAGACACCTTTTTTCGCCGCGCCCTAAATAATTAGACAAATGTACTAAAATCCCTGGGTGGGTGTTTGTTCACAATTAGGGGTAATTAATGGCTCAGACGAACGCGTCGTCTCTGAAATAGATAGAACCACAGAACTACATTCTAATTGAAAAAGAGCCCCGGTGAACCTGTGGAAAATCTAGACTTGCTTCGTTTAGGGATATGTCATTGCAGTAAAGCCAGAGCGGAAGCGAAATAATATGGTTCAGGGACTGTGAGACAGACTAATATTGGCATATGGGCGTCAACATAACACCCCTTAACACACACACAACCCCCTTCCAGCCACCCACCCACATCCCTAACTCCGCCCGTCGAAACCAACCACTATTATTTAATAAAGCCGTAGAGGCGATGCCGACGGAAAGGTAATCCGATTGTCGATGCCCGTCCTGTTGATGATGTTGTGTGTCCACCTGGGGTCAAGACATACCGTAATTATTGTGTTTATCAGATGTAGGCCCTGCATCTATTTGACCCATTTGATGACTTGGTTATATTATGCATCTCCCCGCGGGGAGTCCGGGGAACAATACACCTCTGGCATCATATTTCGCATATTGGGTAGATACCATGTGTGTCCTGCTGAATGTCATCGATGCTCATGCTGTCAACCCCTAGTGTGTCTGGTCAAGACGTGAGTAGATAAAGACAACCGTGAGATTACTGGAATAATGCTGAATGCGATGTTAACATGAACACACCTGATTCGTTTAATTCCATCAATCCACCGTTTCATAAACATCAGAAAGACGCGGACGGACAGGATTGGGGAATTATACGTGCGCTTCTTAGAACCAAAAATTATCGTAGCATTATTCTTATTCCATTAACTACATATAAACAATAGAGTGATATTGATAACGTCCCATACACTTCGTGAAGCGTGATTTTGAGAAACACATTTTGGTAATAGTATTATAGAAATTAGATATACGATTTCATATCGAGCAGCAGTTCTATAACTAATAAATACAATTCTAGTATCGATTCCCCGGAAGGCTAACCTAGACGACGTTTGTTGATTGGTTTCCCGGTTGATTGTACTTTTGGGTAAGTAAACAACTCTGCAATGTCTACGAAACTAGGCACAAATTCAGAATTTGTACATTTTGTATTACAAATACCTCTGTACATATTATTGACAGAAAACAACACCTACAACGTATACAATGAAATCAACAAGCAATGTACAACTACGTCACAGAAACAACACCTACAATGCTGATAATGAAATCAACAAGCACTGACAACTACGTCACAGAAATCAACACCTACAATGCTGATAATGAAATCAACAAGCAATGTACAACTACGTCACAGAAATCAACACCTACAATGCTGATAATGAAATCAACAAGCAATGAACAACTACGTCACAGAAATCAACACCTACAATGCTGATAATGAAATCAACAAGCAATGTACAACTACGTCACAGAAATCAACACCTACAATGCTGATAATGAAATCAACAAGCAATGAACAACTACGTCACAGAAACAACACCTACAATGCTGATAATGAAATCAACAAGCAATGTACAACTACGTCACAGAAACAACACCTACAATGCTGATAATGAAATCAACAAGCACTGACAACTACGTCACAGAAATCAACACCTACAATGCTGATAATGAAATCAACAAGCAATGTACAACTACGTCACAGAAATCAACACCTACAATGCTGATAATGAAATCAACAAGCAATGAACAACTACGTCACAGAAATCAACACCTACAATGCTGATAATGAAATCAACAAGCAATGTACAACTACGTCACAGAAATCAACACCTACAATGCTGATAATGAAATCAACAAGCAATGAACAACTACGTCACAGAAATCAACACCTACAATGCTGATAATGAAATCAACAAGCAATGAACAACTACGTCACAGAAACAACACCTACAATGCTGATAATGAAATCAACAAGCAATGAACAACTACGTCACAGAAATCAACACATACACTGCTGATAATGAAATCAACAAGCAATGTACAACTACGTCACAGAAATCAACACATACAATGCTGATAATGAAATCAACAAGCAATGAACAACTACGTCACAGAAATCAACACCTACAATGCTGATAATGAAATCAACAAGCAATGTACAACTACGTCACAGAACCAACACCTACAATGCTGATAATGAAATCAACAAGCAATGTACAACTACGTCACAGAAATCAACACATACGTACCCTCCGCCATCGTGTATCCCCGCCTGCTGAATGTAGGGCCCTATGGTTACATGCTGAGATACTCCCGCATCACAGGACACTGATGTGTTAAAGGCACACATTGCTACCACTGAAACGCATGAATTGAAAAAAAAAGAAGAAAAAAAAACTATCATGAAGTCTGAAACTGTGTTTGGGGGATTTATTTTGATTGCTGTGACAATGATGATGGTAATAATGGTTTGACTGTCGGCTGAAGTATTACGTTTTACGTATCAAACTAAACGCCGGATTAATGGTGTGAAATTGTGCACAAGCCTCTGAAAACCTGCAAAATGGTTGAACCACAAACAGATAAACAGGATCCAAGTCCGTGTTTGGGGCTTGTCAGTTCGTCTTTTCACATGACCAACTCGCAATTGATTGCAGAAAAAACAAGTATTTCAACTTAGACTTTCCATATGGGCCAGCAACCTATACTATACTGAAAGGCAAAAGAAAGTATACACTTGAAAATTGGATTGGACCAAACAATTACAAACGTTCGGCTCGGAGTCAGTATACTGTGTCTGAGTTGGGTATTCATGTTAAACTGCGGCATGGTATCTCAGTGGGCTAGCACTATGAAATAGACATTAGTCCGGACTAGTACAAGCAGATAATTGTTTTAAGTATTGCATAACTTTTTCAAGTCACAGAAATATTAGCAGAAATATTGCTGACGTGACTGAAAATTAACTCATTCACTGTAATACAAGAAGTAAAATTGTGTAAAATCTTAGTTAAATTTAGAGCACACACACACACACACACACACACACACACACACACACACACACACACACACTGTGTATACTTTCTCTTGCCCAACAACTAAGTCGAACAGTACGATGTCACAGGTCCATAAAAATGCGACACGTTGGATTGCGTGTCATCACTGTCATCGCTGTTCACACTTGGAGTGACTGTTTTCTACCCTCGATTATTTTCAGGCTGTCGTGATGCAGATTGTTCATTACTGACTGCGGTCTTGAACAACATTCATTCACTCGTATATGTTCCTACAATTTGTGTCCAGCTTTTATGAGTTGTGGCTTCTACAGCCTTTAACATACATTGTAGTTCACCCCAGCTTCGCAGTCACCTTCGTCGTTATCGACACAGAGCAGCAAGGATGTGGACGGTTTCCGTTTCCGCATTCCTGTCTTAGCGTGGTCGGCAAGGGTGTCTATTCAAATCGCCTTTATTATGAGAATGGCTTTACACCGCTTTTAATACTATCAACTAATTGATAACAAAAGACGTCACTATAAGTTTGATAGGTTACTACTACTACTACTACTACTACTACTACTACTACTACTACTACTACTGCTGCTGCTGCTACTATTACTACTACTACCTACCCGTGAAGATCCGGGTTAGAATTGGTCTTCAGCACCCCATGCTTGTCTATAGAGGCGACTATGATTGTAAGAGGCAACTAACGCGACTGGGTGGTCAGGTCCGCTGACTTAGTGGATGCATGTCATCGGATCCCAATTGCGTAGATAAATGCTTATGATATTAATCACTGGATGGTCTGGTCCAGACTAGATTATTTACAGACCGCCGTTTTATAGCTGGAATATTGCTGAGTGCGGCGTTAAACAACAAGCAAACAACGTTTGTTCATGTTCGGATTGTAAATTATTTGGGCAATGTTAAACAGGACCAGTTACACTTCAAATGAAGAACATACATTCTGTTTCATAAGGACATCGTTGATTGACAATAAAACGTATGAGCTCAATGATTGATGTGAGTGGGTATATCAGGACATTCATGCATCCACTCATCTTCTCGTGACATTCTTGTGAGAGCCATAGTCACCTTTCACGGAGACGGAAAAACTGGGTCCATTCCAAGTGTACTTGACACCATTGTCTGGGGAGTGTCGTACATGTGGCGAAAGCTTCTCTTTGACCGAGATTCGTGAGTCCTTTACATTTACTAATAAATTGCAAAATCATGTGATATACATTTTGTCATTATTGTTCATATTTTTTCAGGTTGTGGCACAGTCGTGGGGTAGCCCGTAAAGCGTTCGCTCGAATATCCGGGATTTTATCGAAAAAAGATAACTTGTCCCCGAAAGTTCTCAAAAAACATAATTATGCTTCAGACTGTTGAAAAATAGATAAATTACCTGCTACAATACATAAATGAATGAATGAATGAAGGCTCATAGTTTTAAATAAATTAAAGATATCTAGTGTTGTAGGTGTAGCAGAAATACATGTATTTAATCTCGATACAAAATGCCAGCACCTCTTGCACAGTACACTGTAGGTGATTATCTTCAGTGCATGATGGCACTGAAAAAACATGATAATTAATATATCTTCTACAGAATCAATGTTCATAAAGTGAAAGTTAGTCCGGTATTCTCTAAGCTGTGCGCACTGTCCAAAACCAATTTCGATGCAAAAATAGGGGCTAGTGTGATCCAATTGTGATCAAACAGAGGTAGTGTGAAGCGCACAGAGAAGATGAAAGTCTTAAGAACAGACTATTATTACCCAAATGGGAGGGTGAGTTTTGTTTTACGCCGCTTTTAGCAATATTCTAGCAATATCGCGGCGGGGGACACCAGAAATGGGCTTCACACATTGTACCCATGTCGGGAATCGAACCCGGGTCTTCGGCGTGACGAGCGAACGCTTTAAGCACGAGGCTACCCCACCGCCCCCAAATGAGAGAGGTGGGGTTGAATTAATATCGGTAGACTCCCAGTGAGAAATGTGATTGGCGCAATTATTAATGAAATAATTTGAGTAGTTGAGAAGAGTAACGGCACTACGTTTCATTCATTCACAAATCTAGAACATGCAACAGGGGAAGATCAGCGTTTTCATTCAAGAAATCCATGTGAGTGAGTTGTGTCCCTACGGTTCGATGAAACCCACGAGCCTGCGTATGGGGCTGACAAACGTAGAAACAAAATCGCGGCGAACTGGGATTCGAACCCACAATCATAGGTTTCTGGCATGCTAGTTTCCGGTGTGCCCAGTGGACACAACTCTGAACAGCTGATTGCGGCGCCTTAGATGACTTAGCCACCCCCAACCCAACCCTCCAACCCCACCCCATCCTCTTTGTACCTTTGATGATTATTTGAAGGTAGTTATTGAATGTTACTTTCATCGTTTTGTACGTGCTCAGCCTCTTCTGGTACACCAGCTCGGGGCCATAGTCATGCAGAGAGGGGCAATTAAATGTCTCAGTGACTCCGTGTGTCTCAGTGGTATTTGACAGGGCAGGTGGACACAGCATAGGATTAAAAGTAACCCCTACAACAGCATTGGGTGAGGTGAGATGGGATTTAACGTCGCGTTCAAGATTATTTCACTTATATGCATGCTAGTTTGAGGTAGCATATACTAGTCCGATACTAACGCAGATTTAATATTGCTAGCCACTTAGATACCATGCCGTAGTTTAACATGAATACCCCAATTGGACACAGTATACTGACTCTGAGCCGACCACTCCTTGTTTTAGTCCCTTTATGTCAAGCGCCAGGCAGGGTAACAACAAGCACCATATTTTAACGCCTTTTACGGGGATCTGGGCGGCCGCTCCACTACTAGACCACAGAAGCTGTCATATGGAGTATGAATGTTGAACACAATTTCAAGACGTATTTTCCTTTATAAACTTAACACTGTACACAACATGTAATTTAGAGTTGCACTTAATAAGTTGAAATAATTTGGCTTTGTTTGGATTCTCCCGGTAACATTTACTACTGTACTTAATTCTACTAAAACTGTATTAAGGACACACTAGCAGTTAATGATATTCATCTTCGATGGCATCTACTTTTTGTTGCCGACTGTAATTACAATATACAATTCCTTGCAATATTATTGTAACGACCAGTTTCAATTTTTAGCTTACGACAAGATATTCCAATCATTGTTAAATGCTTCCTTAACTCGAGGTAAAATATCTAAATAAATTACATAATCAAAAACTTTCAAATTACTATACAGTACAAGTTTCCTTTCACGACATACGTTTTCTCTCCGTTTCACAGAAGTTACTTTGATAATCATAAGAACCAAATAGATCCAAATTAAAATGAGAAGATTAAATTAAAAAGGCTATTTCAATCAATCCAGTGTCATTTTTCAGGCAATATGTGTATTGACTGAAATTTCCTTCAATCTGTGCATTGCCTGGGTGAATCAGTCAGTGTACATATGGCCTGATTAGAGACATTGACTGTAACGCAACTCTCGTACCTTCATATAGTGTGGCCCTACCTGTTTTATGTAGTATATGTATATTGCTGTATTTTATTGGGGTGGAGCTTCAATAAACTATCTGTCTGGTGTTTCTGTAAGGGCGGTTTGGCGGATTATGGTGTAATCTGCTAAACCCACGCTGTCGTAGATCTTGTCGCCTACTGATTAACAGGGAACATTTCTAGGATCACTTATTGATCTGTACTAGATCAACGACTCCGTGTACAATGCTTCGATCAGCGATGACTGAGACAGGGTTATACAGATGTCTTCACGGATAACCGCAAACACCTGGACTTGAATGACGTCATAATGCACTTCAATCAGCGAGGATGGAATGTTTAGGCGATACGTACGTGAGGATGATTAGGCTCCATTGTGATCGTCTACAAGATGCTTGGAGAAACGGAGAGATATTTGTATAGTAGATTTAATTATGTTTATACGTGCATTATCATTAAGATTAAAGTGTTGAAGCGAATGTTATTTCTCTCATAAATCAAGTGATTTGTTGCATATATGTGTTTTATGTTTTAAACTATTATTATGTGTATCCTCCGAAAAGTGAGAAAAACAAAACAAAATATTTATATCGATGTGTTTACTCTACATTGCAATAAAATACATTTCTTCATTATCTCGTTCGCCGTCATTTAGCTGGAATATTGCTGAGTGCAGCGTGAAAAAACAAACCAACCAACCATAATCATTATCACGTTACGAATAACCAAACTATTACAAAAGTGTGCAAATATATACAGTACACTACGGTTATAACGAACTCAAAGGGACCACTAATTTTAGTTCGTTATATCCGTAGTTCGTTATAAGCATTTCGACTGTCAGACACTATTTATGAAATTAACAAGAAAGCTACGAAGGCAGTACTTATTTATATTTATAATATCAAATCAACCATGCATAGCATGTTTTGTTGAACTTGATTGAGTTGTTCAATGCGACGCTTGCGCCATCTAAGAGACTGGTCGATCTTACATTTAGATGCCAGAGTAAACATGTGCCACCTACATGTTTAATTTCTATCAAAACAATTCTTTCAAGTGAGACAGGTATTCTCTGCCTCATCAAAACATCCGAGACAAGATTATAATTGAAATGTCTTAGGTCAATGCGCTGTCGCGTGTGTGATCTTTCTCGTGAACCCGTTACTGTTATAACAAAACGCTTTCTCTGATTGGTTGCTTTCTTAAGACGTCTGGCTTCTTAACCAATCACCGGCCTCGACAAGCGGCGTCGCGGGTAATTCGCCTGTCTGAAACCGCCGTGTCGACTGATGGCCGCCGCAGTGGCGACTTTAGCATCACTAATCTGATCGGGTCGTAGGGGAGCATCTCCCTATATAACTCCAGCAGAAGAATAAGGGATATTCAGCATATGCTAAGACGACAGAAACACACGTGTTTTATTTTGTGTTTTGAGCAAGTTCGTTGGACAGTTTGATACGTACAAGCCAGCTCTCTCACGAACATGATAATGAACGGACGTGGTGGTATCGCCCCGCCTGGTGGCTCAGTGAAGTTTGTCACACGTTCCTTTCCACACGAACGTCTGTTGTTGCAAATTCCAGATCATGGTAAGTGTTATTTTAATAAATGAGTGAATATTATTTTACACCCCGTAAGTGATATAAGATGCGAATCGATGTACATTTATAAGTTTCAAGTGACATATTTTAGGAAATGAATAAGAATTACTTATAAAGATTCGAAGTAGATGTGCCATAATCGCTACGACTTCACTGAATCTATTTCATGAGTTTTCAAACTTACAAGATGTAATTTGTTTTTCATACAGAAACACAAAGCATATGCGTAAGGATAAATAGAAAACTACTCTCTTTTGTGGCACGGTGGCCCACTTGTCTAAGGCATATAACTATTCAATGTATCGAGTTGTGTCCCTTAACCGTGACAGGATCAGCTGGTCATGGGTTCGAATATCTGATTCGCGCATGTCAACACAAGACAGCTGTAAATGCTTATGACGTACATCGATGTAGATTGTTCTACCACCCGCCGTGGTAGATCTGATAAACTGTTCAAAGCGGCGTTAAATCCATGAAACCCACTCGTTCCGATAACAATTGGTCTTTTTGTTGACAGGGCCACCAGTGTGCACAGGCTGCCATCACGTCATCCTGGACGAGTTCGTGTCGAGAGTCCAGGGCAGGCCATGGCACTCTGGGTGCTTGAGGTGCTCTGTGTGCTACGAACATCTCACCTCCACGTGCTATGCCCAAGGAAGTCACTTGTTTTGCAAAGAGCACTTTTTCAAGTAGGTACCAACTTTATCCTTACACAACCATATTACAAAAGCTGCGATTATCCTAGAATTATTTGGCTCAGACGTCAAAGGAGCTGCAATTAGTTGTGCAACGAGTGGCGTACCTTTGGCATGCCAGGAACCTATGATTGTGGGTTTGAATCCCGGTTCGGCCCGTATGTTTCTAGGTTTCCCAGCACCATACCCGTGCTCGTTGGTTTTACCAAAGTGGTAAACGTCTGAGATCTGCATCACTTAGGGCTATCCTCCCACATTACGCTGACACGCAGGGATATACTAGTAGCTGGAATACTGTTAAAAGTGGCGTTAAACCCAACTCACTCCGTCACTCTATGTTCCGGTAACATTGGGCATAAAATGACTGTTTTATCAGGAAAAACTTATATTCAAGTGTGTTTTATTTCAGCAGGCTACTCGGTGCGCGTTGTGCTGGGTGTGGGGGAGGGATACACCCAACAGAACACGTGAGACGCGCCCACGTAAATCTGTATCACATGTCGTGCTTTACCTGTGCTGTGTGCGAGAAGAACTTAGAGACTGGGGAGGAGTTTTTCCTGCGAGATGACGGGGCCCTTATCTGTAGCCATGACAACAATAACAAAGACGCAGGTGAGGACTAGAAAATTATCTTGAAAATAATTTACGAGCTACAAGGAATTTCATGATTACATGTGTATATGCCCCGAGTTAATAAATTGAGGTCCTTCGGGGCCTTGTATTTTCAACATTAATTCACAGTGGACAGAGAAAAGAGTCAGGTTGTCAGTCCCAGGCGACACTTTACCCAATATTTAGCCAATCGAAAGATTTAACGTCACGTAAATTATCAGTGAGTGAGTTAAAATTTTACATCGCATCGGCAATACTGATCGCGGTGAGAACAAGTCAATCATTTCTAAATTAAAAACAGGATAGGAAAACGGAAGGGTCAATATCACAATTGAATTATAAAACAAACCAGATCAAATTCAAACATCATTATCTATATACTTAGTGATATCAATTAAAAATAGGCTACAAACCACCAGCAACCAAAGTTGATCACCTTATTGGTGATCATGGGATTCGTGTGTTTGTTGTTTAACGCCACTCTTTGTAATACCGTGTGCGAAATACGCATCAGTCGGAGAGCGCACGTTAAATCTCCGAAGTAAGTAAGTACTCAGAAAAATTCCAGCTATATGACGGTGATCTGTAAATAATCGAGTTTGGACCAGACAATCCATGCGCATCGATCCACGCAATTGGGATCGATGACATGCATCAGCCAAGCCTGACCATCCGTTCCCGTTCGTCGCCTCCTACGACAAGCAAAGCCACCATCTACGGCAAGCATGGGTGGCTGAAGACCTTTTCTACTCCAAATTGCGTACATCGATCCTCATGATGTGAATCACTGGATTGTCTGGCCCAGACTCGGTTAACTACAGACCGTTGTCTTGTAGCTTGAATATTGCTGAGTGTAGAGTTAGACAACAAACAAACAAATTAAATCCACCTCGCTCCCATATGCTTTATTGGGAGTGATCGTTATTGTAGGAACACGGTCATATATATAGTAGAACACAATTGTAGCAGATTGTACAGTTATTTAACCGATTCAGACCTGACCAATATTTAACTGATTCAGACCTGACCAATATTTAACTGATTCAGACCTGACCAATATTTAACTGATTCAGACCTGACCAATATTTAACTGATTCAGACCTGACCAATATTTAACTGATTCAGACCTGACCAATTGGAATAAACGTTCAGTTCGTGTTAATAAACCTTAAGATTTATTTGACTTTGTGATGTGAAAGATAATCTGACAAAACTCTACCCTACACCGCCAAATGTATTGCCACAACTTGCTATTGCACGAGTGAGCGGCTAGTGCTTTACGTCGCATCTACAGCGAGCTACTGCATGACATTGATGGCATTCATGCAGTGTTTATGCAGAACTAATACATGTGCAACTAAGAACACCCCTTCCTCTTCCAGGCCATGGATCAAAAGCTAGTAACGAAAGGAAATCACGAACAACCCTATCAGCCAGTCAGACGGAAGTGCTCACCAACAGCTTCCGGTCATGCTCAAAGCCTTCCCGGCAGATGCGAGAGCACCTTAGTACAGAAACTGGCCTTGACGAAAAAGTCATCCAGGTGTGGTTTCAGAACAAGAGGGCGAAGTGCAAGAGAGATGAACATCATACATCTGAGTCCTCCATAGATTTAACACATCACCAAAGACTGGAATTCAACGCAACTCAGACCACAGTGCCGTTGAACGGAGGTAAATACATGTTCAGCTTTTATGAAACACGGATTTATGTTCTTTATATCATAGGGCAATGTTATTTACGTATATATATTCAAAATCTCGTCTGAAACGATTCGGTGTGAGGATCTGATTTTATATTTATCAATTACTATATGGACTATGCCCTTCATATATACTGCTCAAAAGAAGTTAAAGAACACCCGATTCTTTCATATCACTATACACCCGTGAAGATCTGGGTAATATTGCTGAGTTCGACGTTAAACACCAAACAAACAAAAGTCATATTGCTATGATTAATCTGTCATGAAAAATGAATAGATCTTTTGTACTTGATTCCGCCCGATACTTACACATTCGTTTTACAATTCCAGGTTATGAAGACGATCGAGTTTCACATGACGTCCTCAATGCCGTTCCCCATGACAACCAACACGCCCCTCACGCTGACGTCACGTGGGCAGCCGAATTTTGGGATGCGCATTTCACGCCAAGTTTCGACTTAACTGAGGGTGAAATATGTTCGAGTCAAGGCGCGTGGGGAGGCTGTGATCAGATGATGAATTACAGACATTAATACAATAAAATTGGTTTAAAAAAATATATATTGTGTTGTTCACGAGTCCTTCAGAGAGTGTGTTGGTTTTAGCGCCGCTTTGAACATTATTCCAGTTATGTTACAGCCTGTCAGCGGTATGTGAGAGGAAAGCCCGAAATAATGCAGGTCTTAGACATTCACCACTTTACAATCTCATTGAAATAAGTTCTCGCTGCCGCTAAACAAAGACTTGAAGACATCCCATTACGGGTCACCTCACAACGAAAGAAGTAGACATCAGCCAATAAGAAAGCAGCTTTCTCGAGCTTTACGGCATTCGTTTCAACCTGGCGACTTCCATTTCAGACTAGGCTTGAAATATATGTTGAGACAGTTCTTGATTAAAATTTGAAAACTGAACAAACGAACATTCCAGAATGTCTTATATATGGTTCAGATTGTATGGCAGTGCTTCCCAGGTAATGTACAACGCCTCCTCCGTTCAAATGTTTATCCCACGGAAGCGAGAGATAGACGATAATTTTGACGGAATCAGTTATTGCTCATAATGTCAACCACTGGTTCAAGCATGCAGTCTACATTACCGTAATTGTTTGTATAAGTGAGAGAGAAGGCATGGTTTGGAATATCACGACATCACACAATGCACTTGTTTGTGTGTATATTGTTGTTTAACGCCGCACTCAGAAATATTCCAGCCATATGACGCGGTCTCTATTAATCGAATCTGGATCAGACATTCCAGTGGTTTACACCATGAGTATCAATCTACGCATCTGGCATACGATGACATGCATCAAGTCAGTGAGCCTAACCACCTGATCCCGTTAGTTGCCTCTTACGACAATCATGGGTTGCTGAAGACCTATTTTATCCCGGATCTTCAAGGTTATGAAAACTTCTAATCGAACGGCCTTGCGGTGGACGGCTGAACGCTTTAATCACAAGGCTACCCCACCCTGTGTTTATGAATGCAGGTATAGAGCTTCTATTCAAATGTTCGTATGGATTTCCACCCTTGCCGAACTAGGCTGGAATTCCTGGGCTCGATCGTTGCGCCACCTGTGGCTATTACGAGTTATGTCCCTTCTATGCCTCTCCTATGGACCAATCTGATTCCACCTCACTTTTTACTTGCATTTGCTTCAAACAAAATAGCAGCGCCCAGTCAGGACGATCTGATCTATAATCAAAGTGCAACAAATCTCGCGAGCACCTTGATTAAAAACATGAAAAGATTTGGAAAATATCTGTTGACAACGAGTTTGCGGTGCTCATCCTTCGTAAATCCTGCAATCAACCGAAATCTGCACGACGGTTTACGAACCGGATTTCGATTTCGTTGCGCGATTTTGATTGGACAATGCATGGACTCGTTAGTCCAGCCAAAATGTAACTCCATAATTGCAGCCTATTTCGGCAAGGGTGGAAACTGGACTTTAGTTGTCAGTTAACGCTCTTGCCGCGGGAAGATGATGGATGACATTTGTTATATATGCGACTAAATATTTTCTATGACCAAAGACCTGAAATTAAGAAGTGAAGGTCACTACTCCACAAGAACTCCACCTACCCCACCTGACCCCTACCCAGAATATTTCCATATCGTGTGACCTTCGTGGATTATGTCCGTCTCCTCACCAGAATATATTGGACTATAACTGCCGACCAGACTGTAGTCAAGTGTGTTTAGGAAACTATCAACGTATTTGAATAGACACTTAAACTACACTCCTTGTTCATTGCTCTTGACCAAGTAGCTGCGGCCAGACAGGTCAAATGTCAACAAGCAAACTTTGATGTGATTGGTTAATGAGCCAGACGTCTGGAAATATCAACCAATCACCTCGCCAGGTTTTTATGTCGCGCACGTGCAGATTACGTAACATATAAGTACTATCTTCATATGTTAGTTACAGCGTTTCGTGGCATCCAGAGCGTTAACCTTAACGACTTTGACAGTCAGAACCAGACTTTTGTAGATGTTGGTATTGTCTTGTTACACAACAGTTCCGTGATAACCATCGGTCAGATCTAACATCGCGGTGACCTCTCCGGACGAATATGCTCGTCCGATTCACAAACAATAACCTTACTTTGAGACTGCATGACAGCAACAAGAATGCAAATTTGCTAAGAATGTTACATTTAGAATTAAGGACATTGAGAATTCTAAAATGGACACAAATTAACTCTGAACACAATGTCATAATATCTGACTCACCTAGAGGAAAAGGGACATTACGGGATAAATGTTTCACCTCAACTTACTTCCGTTAAAAAGTATTGTGTGCGGCCTGCACAGAAATATTATATTTTTCTCTAATTAGTTCGTAATGAAATCAATACATTATTTCATTTATTTTAGCAACATGTCTACTTGTGTGCGGACTGCACAGAAATATTATATTTTTCTCTAATTAGTTCGTAATGAAATAAAAACATTATTTCAATTTTTTAGCAACATGTATACTTTCAATTAATCACACATTACATCTAAAAACTACAATCATTACATAACAAGTTATGCGTCTGACACCAGGACTTGAGAAAATGAGTCCAAATGTGTGATGCCATGTGTCTCTGTGATAAATATGAATTGAAGCTTATAAATCGTATTTGTTGTGGTCCTTAGATACTGTAGTTTTAAAATATAAGTCCAAAAGTAACCTTATCTCATAGTTGACCACGTGTATTGATTTTATTGATAATGAAAAAGTATATGCATAAACGACTTATGAATTGACTTTCACTGTGTGTAAGTTCATTAGAGTATGGACCTTCATAGAGTGAAGGCCAAACTATATGAACGTCGGAGCTTGCGAGAATATTTATTTTTATTGAACTTTATGTGTTTTTCCGTCAGTATATTTGGTTTTGCGTTTTAATCTTGAATGCGGTGTGGTAAAAATGTGGTTAAAACGTTCGATTCCCCACAGGGAACAATGTGTGAAGCCAAATATAACTGAAAATTGTCTATTGAAAGAAATTTATTCAACATGAGATGAATCGTGAATGTAGTACGGTAAATAAAAGCGACAAAACCCATTTCCATATTCATAAGAAATATCTGCCCAAAACAGAGTCGATTGTACTATTCCGACTATATCACGAGCATGTGTTTAGGAATCATTATCAAATAGTGATGATAGCAGGTTTTTGCGAAAAGGTGAGTGCCCAAAGCGATCTTAGCGCTTAGGTGATCGTAACTCCCATACCTTAACACAGACTTACGACGGCTATGGCACCCAAGTACCCCGTATCTCAAAGCCACCTTAACGCTACAGCCGTTGCAAGTTTATGTTTAAGTACAGAGCATACACTTAAAACTTACTGTTGATGAAAGAAATATCTGTGTACAATGAAATCTCATTAACATGGCGGAGAAAAGCGGAGTGCAGGTCATAGACAACGTGGTGCCGATAAGGACAGACTATGAGTGAGTTTAACCGCTTTGAACAGTATTCCTCGAGTAAATTAAGTGTCACTGCAATTATACATCCACTTGAAGGTTGACGGTAAATTCATATTGAACATTTATTTCGGCATATCTTATTCGCTATTAATCTCCATCTCAAAAGGATAACAGTTCGCAATGTATCATGGTAACCAGGGAAACAAATTGATGTATGAATAATGAAAATAAAAACAATTCGTAATCAAACATAATTGTTATCCAAACAACCCCTCGAACCCTCTTTGAACGAGACAGTCAACAAGTCCCACGTCGACATTCAGTGAGAGGCTAGTTCACCCGTCTCTGTTTGCCACACCCACAGATTAGGTATCTCTTCTCAGTACCGACGGTACACTGCCTACAGTGCTATCAAAACAACTGCATGGCCCGATGATTTTAGTTGATCGTTCAGTGTAATAAATCAGCCCAACCTGTTTAGTTGTGAGTAGGAATGAGAATACATCATTAAACAAGTACATAATTGAAACATACTGAAAAAGGCCTAAAACGTTTATGAAATGATGTGATGGAACATATTTGACAATTTACCATTAAGAGGTAATTATATATAATATCAGTATCTTTTAATTTACGTTCAAATTGCATTTATTGTACGCCTTTTTCCAGGTTTCGTTCCATCCATTTTTGATAGCTTGCTAATTATTATATGATAACGCGATAACATTACACAAACCACTGATACACATGAAGTGCGGCGATCGACTATACTACTAATATTTAATATATGAATACGAATCTCTACGAAAATTGGATACGTTTTGCGATATGTTAATAAATAATGTAGGATCAACATCCTTTTTATCAAGAGAACGATTTCAATATTTTGAACTTGAGGACAAAGTATCAGTCCACTTCAGCATTTTCGGGTTTGGAAAATTGAAAACTCACAGCAGCAACCTCCGAAGGGTAGGACCCAAACTTCTTTAGCAATAATGTCATAACCAGTGTTGAAGAAAATCTACAAGTTGAGATAGATCAATGGAACATTATTATTAAATTACACAAAACATAAACTGTTGACATTTTATATCAAATGACATGTCTTTCGCCAATTTCAAATGGAATGTCAGTGTGAATTCTCAACATAAATTGATTAAGGTCAATTTGAGATTCGTTTGGGGAAGGTGACATGCTAGATGGTCTGAAAAACTTTCTTTCTCCTCTTTTAAGAGAGAGAAAATTATGACGATGCAAAAATCCTAGCGTCAAACACAGCAATACCATGACTTCAGACTGTAAGAGTATTGTGTTATCTAGAACCTTCAGTACCTCATCAGACCCGTGACGACCCGGGGTAGAATAGGTCTACAGCAACCCATGCTTGCCGTAAAGGGCGACTAGCGGGATCGGGTGGTCAGACTCGCTGACTTGGTTGAAGCATGTCATCGATCCCAATTGCGTGGATCGATGCTCATGGTGTCAATCACTAGATTGCCTGGTCCAGACTCGATTATTTACAGACCGCTGTCATATAGATCGAATATTGCTGAGTGCGGCGTTAAACAACAAACAGACAAGCAGTACCTCATCGCCGAGTGCGTGATTTCCTCGATACATGGGTGATGGTGTAACCATGTTAAACACAAAATGTTAACTAGTAACGCTGAATATCCGGTTCGGTTCCCTCGTGGGTACACCGCGTGAAGCCCATTTCTGTTGTTGCGCTGGAGTGAGTTGGGTTTAACGCCGCTTTTAACTTTATTCCAGTTATATCACGGCGTGTCAGTTTATTGTGTGAGGAAAGCCCGAAGTGATGCAGGTCTCAGACGTTTACCAATTCGGTGAAACCCACGAGCACGGGTATGGTGCTGACAAACCTAGAAACATAATGCGGGCGAACCGGGATTCGAACCCACAATCATAGGTTTCTGGCGTGCCCAAGGGACGCAACTCTCTACTGCAAATCGCGGCGCCTTAGACAACTGAATAGTGCTGATCATGATATTCCTACTGCTCGAATACATTTGTATTTTAAGTGTTGTATCAGAATACAAGCTGTGCGTGTTGCTTTACAGATTTACACACTGCCATTGTAACAAACAATAAAACTGTTGTAAAATATTTATTAATTCAAATCCCATTCGTGATTCGTCATAAATAGAAGGGAGCACGTGTATATATACAGCAATCATCAATCCATAAATATGTATCATATACAATAATACCAAATTAACGCACTTCGTGGTCGGCGCAGCGGTGGGTTCACAGTGTGCTTGCTCGGCACTATGAAGAGCCAGTTCGATTCCCTATACAAATGTATTGTCGCAACTGGCATTCCTCTGTCAAAGAAAAGCGTTTCAGTATTGACTCTCTGAATCAATGCAGATGTATTCCTTGAATCAGGTGTCCGTACACGTTAGCAGTCTGTTTCTTGTGTCAACGTATACGTATTTGAGGAAAGTACACGCTTTGTCTGTTCTTTACCAGTGAGAGATGTGCGCATATTCTACATCCATCCTCAGCAAGACTACTTCAAGACTTTGCAGGCCTCATTGCCTGCAGTTGACGAGCTGGTCACGTGTCTCCCACGTGACATCACCGCGTCGTTTTGAGCACACTTCTCCGTCCTTGATGTCAGCAGGGTCAAGGTCAACGTTTGGGGGAACAAAATTTGCGTCCCACATGTCCGGCGTAGCGCTCCATGGAAGTGCACCAATGCCAGACAAGGGGACGTTGAGGAACTCTGCAAGATGGGAAAAGTCGCAGGGTGTCTGTGGCTGTCTGTGACTTTCTAAGAAATCTGTAAAAATACAATACATATTAGTACATCGTCTCTTTCATTAACACTTGAGAAATCCAATAAATATATGGAATGGGTGTTTATTAATGTGGAAGTGCGACGCCTAATAAAATAATGATAGCTTGTTTGTTTGTTTACCGCCTTCAGCAATACTCAAGCTTTATCACGGAGTTTGTATGTCATCGAGTTTTGGCCAGACACACCAGTGGCTGATATTAGCAACGCCCGATGCCGTTTGGGTGAGGTGAGGAGAAATGGGGTTTAACGTCGCGTCCAAGATTATTGCACTTATATAGCGACGTGAATGCACGTGTGTGTGTGTGTGTGTGTGTGTGTGTGTGTGTGTGTGTGTGTGTGTGTGTGGCTGCTTGTTCTAGTCCGGACTGATGCCGATTTATAGTGCTAGCCCACTGAGATACCATGCTGCAGTTTAACATGAATACTCCACTCAGACACAGTATATTGACTCCGAGGCGACCAGTCCTTGTTTTAGCCCCTTAATGCCGAGCGCCAGACAGGGTAACAACAAGTACCATATTTCAATGTCTTTTGGTATGACGCAGCCGGGGATCGAACCCCGGACCTTCCGCTCTCGAGGTTGACGTTCTACCACTAGACCACAGAGGCGGTCCCGATGCCGTTTGGGTATGTTAACACGCTGTGAACTAAGTCACCGCTTCTAAACCGGAAACCAGGAGTCAAACAGGAGAGGACATAGGACATGGTAGGACAGTATAATATCTTCACGGTTTTTTACCTCCATTCACTATAGGAAGCGGGAATCCGCCAGGTGGTGCTGCTACTTGGCCTAAGTTCACTTCCGGTTGATCTGCGCATGCGTTGTTATTCCCGTCTGACGGATCAGTGTGGTCTCTCTTACACTTGGCCCGCTTGTTCTGGAACCACACCTGGATGACCCTCTGGTCCAGACCGGTCTCCCCGCTCAGCCTCTCCCGCATCTGTCGAGATGGCTTGGAACACGATGTGAAAGCTGTTGTCAGGATGTCCGTTTGGAGATCTGTCAATGAGGTCCTCGATTTCTTTTCTTGAAGTTCAAGAACCTCCTGTTCACCTAGAATGAAACAAATACTGGTTTTAGAAATGTCATGCATGTATAACGACACATTACCAATAGATCTTGATATTATATGAAATGAAAATCCATCGGCAAAACACAAAGGGTTTTTGGACAAGATGTTCCAACTAACGTTCTGTGTAATGAGATACTTTACCTTACGTGAATAATATCGAGGTCACGTACTCATTCAAAACAAGTATGGCATTCTAGAATGAGTGAGTGAGGTTTTTCGCCGCTTTTAGCAATAACCCAGCAATATCACGGCGGGGGACACCAGAAATGGGCTTCACACATTGTACCCATGTCGGGAATCGAACCCGGGTCTTTGGCGTGACGAGCGAACGCTTAAGCCACTGGGTTACCCGACCGCCCCGGAAGTTGGTGAAAAAATAAGAGAACATATGAATGCCAACTTTTGGTGCATTTATTTATGTCTATGTTACGGTGTAAGAATCTATACAAGCGTCGTTAATGCAGTATACCAGAAGCTGTCATCCATAAAGTTGTATGTTGTTTTTAGACAAGTAATATAGTAGTTATATATATAATTTCGAGCTAAGAGCATAAAACCATTTGTTATTTAATCGTTCCTCTTGGATCCCTAGTTTAAACCTTTGATGATAAAATACGTCCTCTAACATCTCAGTCTGTCGAGTTTTTACGTAATCCCGTATCGCAGCTTCACTATCAAGTTACGTATGATATCGAGAAGGATGTTGTTGCAGTACTAATGGGATGCTACAGAAACGTTATTCCAAATACCAGTACAATCCTACCTGTTAATGGACTGCTAAACATGTTTTCAGGGGGATTTACGTTATTCAAAATGAAGTTAAAATCAGAATTGAGTCTGGGGAAATCTGTTTGATATTCTTGTATAGTCTTATCACGTCCATAAGTCCATGGACACGTTGTACGAGTTAGGGACCTTATGGACATGGAGGGTGGATGTCCTTGAAACAGAAGTGTTATAAAACACATGCTCGCTGTCCCATTTCAGTGGCAAAATGTCTTCAAGCACATATAAGGTCACTAACAAAAGTCCCCCTTTGGGCAATCGTTTTGTCGATGTGTCCAAGAACCGAGCTTTTTGTGACTGGGGGAGTTTGTGATAGCAAACTGTAAGATCTTCCCGAAATGCGCATGCTGTGGATGCTAGTAGCGACAAAACTAACACCAGCAGACACAAAATCAGCCAACAAAGGACATGCATATTCACGGACACCTGGAGTAATGAGAGGGTTCTCAACACCTGCACTCAAGTGACCACAATGAATGACCGGTCTGCTGGTTGTTACGCTTGACCATCCACCGCAATGAGTGACCACATTCAGCATTAACAATAGCCTACCATTATAGGCTAATCCCACCATATTCTCTGATCTCCCGCTCCGGCAAACGCTTGGGGGGTTAAGGATCAGACACGCGAGTCTGTAATTAGACCGTCTGAGTTTCAAATGTATCGGTTGCATATTTATTACTGTATGTATTTAATTTTCCATACGGTATGTCATATTAGCTAGGCCATACAGTCTTTCTTGGCTTGATGAGTGTTGTGTTCAAAATTCTAATTGATATAGGGTAAAAAATAAAAATAAAAATCTTATTATATTTGCTCTTCGAAAATGTATCTGAATTTGCTGCTACATATGCAGTGTTAGTTGCCCCTATCTTGTCTTTAAACTTAGTCTTGAGGTTTATTTGTGTGCAAAAATTTGGTTTGAGATCAAAACTTTATTTCTTGCTGGGAAATACAAAAATATTGCTTTAATTGCTTTTTCAAAAGCATTTTTAGAGTTGGAAACTGTAGTAAACTATTTAAAACTAGACCATGTCTCATTATATATCGCCTACTGGCGGTTCCATTCTAACCTTCATCAATAAAGTTCAAATCGATAACCGGCCAGTGTCTGTTCTGTCAATGTGTTCCCTATAAATTGATCTAATTATGATTTTTAGTAAGGTCCATATCATTTGTTTTCTCACCTGTGTGTTTGTCACTGTGGTAGTCCTGACTGCAGATGAGACGCCCGTCATCTCGCAGGTAAAATTCATCCCCCGTCTCAAGTTTACTGTCACAGGCGACGCACGTGAAGCACCTGACGTGGTAGATATTCTCGTGGGCTCGTCTAACGTTCTCTGTGGGCGGTATCCCACCCCCACAGCCGGCGCACCGGGTGCCAAGTAATCTGTCAAACAACCACATTTACATTAGGATACGTATGTGCATGTTGAATCATGTATACCCGAAGAAAATAAATATTCTAAATAGTTTTCTTTTGAAAATATACCATTAGGTTTGTAATTTTGTTTCTTATAATTTCATTTAAAGTTCCAGGATTTGTGAAAGGCAACATTTGTTATGGTAATTAAAGAACAACTGCTTGCATCAAATGTTGATTTGAAAGCAATTAAAATGTCGTGCCATTATATTTCTTTCAAAGCATAAAGGGTATTTTTATTCGGGATACAGTGATCCATTAACATTGTTGTGATCATTTTCTTTGCAACTTTGTAAAATGTATACGATTCAATATGAATATCATATTGCCTGTTGTATAACTTTACAGATATTTAGTATGTTTACCTGAAAAAGTCTTTTTGACAGAATACTTGAGTTCCACGTGCAAAACAAGTCTGGTTAAGAACCTCGTGACACACACAGCATCGGAGGCAAGCCGAGTGCCAAAGTCTTCCCTGCACCCGCAGGATGAACTCATCCAGGATGACATGGCCACACCCGGTACACAGCGGCGGTCCTGTAATACAGCAAGACCAGGTACATGTACGGGCAATAAATAAAATGTGCAACATTTTACAATGTTTTGTGACATATACCGCAAATGTTAAAAATCATTTTATCAGATAAATATTTATTTCTGATAATTTAATATTCGTGAAACACGTTTTATTCTACAACAATACAAAAAAGGTATTTCTTGCTACATTCCATCAAAACATAGTTCTGGGAAATATGAAGGTACAAAAACCAATATATAAATCGTAACTAAAAAGCACTGGTTATGATTTAACATCAGATGATTGAGTGAAAAGTACGACAAATATAGAGAGGTCACTTTTGAAAGAAATTACTACTCCTTTTAAATTATATTGAGCAATTGATGATGTTGATTGATTAAGCTGCGGTTTACTATCTGATACTAACCCATACTGGTCATTTTAAATCTGACATTAAAGATGTCTGCTAATAGTCTTGGACTATTGACAAACGAATATAACGACATTGACAAGTAAAATTCAAGCTTACCGTTGCTTGTCATCTGCAATTGCGAGAATCCTGACTCACTTGGGGAATTTGATGAAGTGGGTAGGGACGCTGCCCCACCCCCAGGGGACATGACGTCACTTCCGTTCATTATCATCATACAATAGGTAGTAATAAGAAATATTCAGTACGTCCCTTAAATAGGAAATGCTTCAAACTTCGATTCTTAGGAATCTTCTCGCCAAATATTGCTGCTACTGGGAAGACCATCAAGCACACATACTGACATTACGTGGTGATACGAAGATATATATACCTGTAATAGTCTCAGACATACGGTTGACATCAGACTTGTGAATTGCTCGCGAGTAAGGTTTTCTCGGTCGGTGATTGGACGAAAAGCCAGACGTCTGGAATCGATAGCTAATCAGATATCGCGAAGCTGGGTGCTAGACAGTCACGTGACAACACACGCACGACCGCCTGGTAAATTGTCGATGTTTAGCTATCATGGCCTTGTCTAGTTTGTTTTGTCATTAGAACTCCAGATGTATGTCTGTGTTAGAAATACCTGCGAAATCTTGATAGCTTTGATAGTAATAAAACATGTTAGTGTCATATTTTGTGTGTGTGTGGTGGGATTTTACAGGGACACAAAAAATGTTGTACGGGGAGAATTGCTTTTCATAACTTACAGAAATTCGAAATCGACGAAACAGGATGAAATGATGTTTAATACTTGTGAACAAATAATTAATAAGTTTTCATCAGCTACGTCTCAATCCCTTTAATTCGTAAGACAAATATTTAAAAATCCTTTACATATAATTTTACGGACGTTGTGGAATATGTTTATTTTTTTGTTTCAGTAATAGAGTAAGAACCCCTGACCCTTCTTTATCCATATTTAATGTACGTTTATCAGCATATGGAAATATGTTTAAATAATTTCAGAAGTGTGCGACATTGTATGCTGGCTTAGTATATAGTTGTGCCTTATTTATTACGAGGGTTATTCGACCATGGCATAAACATTATCAGTGTCTTTAAACATCACTCATGAACGTTGTACAAACACTCAAATTTGGTGTGCTATCGGCCAGACAAGTACAGGGTAATTCACCCGTCTCCCCACCCGTACAGCAAACAGCTGACGGGAAAAGCTTGATCCTTGTCTCACTCCTCGCTGAACTGAGACAATAAACGCCGGTAGTGCTTCACGCGGCGGTCTTGTCGCTTTGACAATACGTCCAATGGAGCGGGAAATCTCCCCTCAGTTAATTAGCTTACAGCGACCTAGACACGATTAGGTCAGGGGTCGTAATCTTTCTGATAGGGAAATTAACTCGTCTGAGTGTATTAACTCATTTTTGTTGTTGTTTCAGTAATTCAACATGTGATATTATTTTCTTGATTAAAAGTGTGTATGATTTTCTTTTTTGTGTGAGAAACATCGCAATAATTCTTTTAAATAAGATTTTGTAAAAACTATTTCCGACATATTTGTTTTTGTTTTCTGCAGAAAGGCATCAAAATTAGCCCATGAGAAACCTCAAAATTAAGACAATCCAGTGACTGGCATCATGAATTAGGAGAATGACATGCATCAACCAAGTCAGCGGCCTGACCACCCGATCCCGTTAGTCGCTTCTTACGACAAGCATAGTCGCCTCTTATGGCAAGCGTGGGTTGCTGAAGACCTATTCTTCACCGGATCTCCACCACTATGAGAAATTCATGGTCGGTTGTTAATTCGTTGAACACGAGGTCATCATCTTCATCCCTCTGCTGCTGGGATAAAATATTAGGAAAACTAATGTAGACGACTGAATTTGCCCATCAGGGAAATTTCAACCCTATAAGTAATCCCGTCTAGTTTTCACCAGGGTAATTAACCGTCGAGGATTTCACGCTCCGGTGAAGGCATTGTGTGTTGACAGTTTGAATGTGTGAACAAACAATAATGAATTGTGTTTTCCCCCGGATGAGTGTTAGACAATATAAGAAAACAACAATCTAGAGGCCAGCTGAGCTATCGAGACGGTGGAATTACTTTCTCTGCGCACGGTCAATTACCTGAGCAAAGGTAAACAGGACGTCGACATGTTAGCAACACACAAACTAACCTTTGTGCTGCAGTGAAAGTTTGAACTATTAGAACACAATTTGTATATATTTTCATGTATTAATTTCACTGTGCAGTGACATTTTGCATATAAGGAAGATCTCATTTATTGAGAAACTGTTTTGGGGGTTTCGAGGATATTTACACAAACGTGTTTTCTTCGATTTCGATTGTGTATTTATTCAATAACTACGCACCACCTGTGGAGCAAGAACAGTATAAGTTATTGATAACTAGCATCCATAATGTTAATATCACGGCGACGGGGCATACGCATTTAGATTTTCATCTTTAGCTTCATGTCAATCTGTCGAATTTACTCAGTTGTTTTACTTCCCTTCAAAGTACATATACGAGTAACATAATACAGATTTCACATATTAAGTCAGTTAAGATACTTTTGAACAATTCAGTTTATATATAGTCTTTGATTTCTTCAAGCTTTACAGCGGAATGATGAATGCAAATCGAACGCAAGGTCGGTGAGGTGGAATGGGTTTTACGAGTTCTAAGCCTGACTAACTTTCAACTATGTTCCATAACAAAGTGAACTAGTCAATGTAGTCCATGTAGTGTATTTGGTCTGTTGAGGCTGTTTGTATATTAGTGACAACCAGACATAGAAAAAGAACGAGTACCGAGTACTCATCAAGTTTTCGACTTTAGAGAAAAGTGCTCCTCAAGAGATTCATGACCGCATGTCACAGGTGTACGGGGATAAGTGTCCTAGCTTTTCCACTGTTAAACATTGGGCAGCTATGTTTAAGGCTGGGAGAACAAGCCTTGATGATGACCCTTGGTCTGGACGTCCCTCAACTTCCATCAATGAAGACTCAATCAAGGAGATAGAAAAAAACTTATACTGTCAGATAGTATTACCATTGCTGAACTTAATTAAGAGACCGGTCTAAGCCATGGATCCATTGAAACTATTATTCATGAACATTTACAGATGAATAAGATATCTGCTAGTTGGGCGCCAAAGTTTCTCAATTCTGATCTTAAGGGGAAAAGAACTGACATTGCGAGGGAAAATTTAGAGCTAATTGAGGAGGATTCCGTCAAATTAAAAAAAGAGACTAGTAGCGGGTAGACATGGGTCTACCACTAGTTAAAACGTCAATCCATGGAATGGCACTATTCCACTTCTCCGGCACCAAAGACATTCAAGTCTTCAAGATCAGTGAAGAAAGTTATCGCTACTGTATTCTGAGATGCAAAGGGTGTGATCCTTGTTGATCACTTAGAAAGTCAAAAGACGATTACCTGTTCCGCCTATGCTGATTTGCTTCATCGCCTGAGAAATTATATAAAAAAAAAACGTCGAGGAATGCTGGGGATGTACTACTTCATGACAATGCCTCTTCTCACACCTCTTGACTTCCAAAGGCTGCTGTGCGACAATGTGGGTTTGAAGAGCTTCCCTACCCTCCATACTTGCCGGACTTGGCACCAAGTAAGGATAAGTACCGATTTTGACGTTGGTATGGCGCGGCCGGGGATCCAGCCACCGACTTTCTGCTCTCCGGGCAGACGCTCTATCCACTAGACCAAGGAGAGCATAAAATGAGATACATACGGGACATTCATCGCCAGGCGACTGGGTGACTGAGAATATGGTAGACGATTGCCTTCAGCAAAAATAGAAAACGTTCAAAAATGTGGAGTCATTTTAAAAGTTTTGTCATGAAAACCTTTTGTGGTGGATCATGTCACGTCATTTTAGAAATATCTTTAAGTGGCATGAAAGAAGCTGTGGTATCAATGAAGACGGATTTGGATTCCTACTTTCTTCTTTTTCTCTCTGCATTGTTCTGGTGTCATTGTCATGAAACCAGTTGAAATCCGCGAGTCAACTCTGTTTCTGACTCTTCAGGTGTTTGCACTCCTACTGTTTGTTAACACCACACCACAATATTCCAGGTATATGACGACAGTCTGTTAAAAATTGGGATACGCTGACATGCATCATCCAAGTCAGAGAGCCTGACAGCGGGATGGAGAGAACGTACATGTCGTTCCCATCAAATGCTATTGAAAGACGCGTACCAAATTCCATTGGACTAAAAGGCAAAAAGCGGTGAATATTATATGAATGGATCACTAAAAATCAGTGATGACACCAGGTGTTCGCGAATATGGTGAACATGTCCTTCCGTTCTGGTAGCACCCTTAGTTCACACAATTTAGATAAAAAAGGTAAGTGTTTGTTGTCTGACGCCGCACAGTAATTGTCCTGTCATGTCGGCTCCCTGTGAACAAACCAGACAATCAAGTGATGTTCCAGGACACCAAGTGACACGATAGCGGATTTACTGATTTTGTTGAAACTAAAAACGATATGTTAATTTTGAATTACATCCGCTGTGTACAAATGCAAAATTTTGCTCCTTATAAGTCAAGAAAATAAATGTTTAATGAGTGATGATGGGCCGTTATAACGGACACCGATACTGAAGGAAAAGAATACATGTACACAGAAGCACGTGATTGTCCTGTCTCGACGATAAATGTGACTTCATTATCAATAGAGTGAGTTGGGTTTAACGCCGATTTGAACATTAAAGACACAATTAACGGGATTTTGATACACTGCACGTGACAATTACCAAGCAGTTTTCAGGGGAAGATATCTCATACTGTCTTTGAGGTCACATCATCTCCGCAGCATTTATGACAATCGCAGTCAGGGCTTCCACGTCATTTACCTTCATGAAACCTGGGTGAATAAGAATCACTGCACTGACTACATGTGACTACCATCAGATGGACAGAAAGGCGCCCATGGGACCATCAGGTGAAGGTAATCATGTCATTTGTTTGCACGCCGGAACCCGTGATCTGGGGTTTATTGATGTATGTGACCTACCTTTCGATGCAAAAAAGAAAACCGTTGATTATCATTAGGATATGAACGGTGATGTCTTCATAGACTGGTTGGAACATCAGCTACTGCCCAATCTAAACATCCCAAGTGTCATTGTCATGGATAACCTCCGTTAGAACGTCCTGGAACCAGATATTATCGTGCCAACCACGAGTGGGAAGGCGACCATGCAGGAATATCTGACATCTTTCAATGACGACTTCAGACCACCTGAAACGAAAGTTTAACTCATTGATAAAATACGCCTGAATAAGAAACCTTAAAGTCGAAGACAGATTTCCTGGCGGGACAACACGGTCGCGTTGCCTTACGTAGTGCAGCCAGACATTGTGAGCTTACTTGGGCTAACTGTTAAGGTTTCGTGGCAAGACATAACACAACATTCAAACACACACATGTCAAAGGACTATAGCCTTTGCTAGAATCCCGTCAGAGGTATGGCTAAATGCTGAAGGTTATGTTCCTGCAGTAGAATGCCAGTACAACGTGACGGCGTAGATGTCACGTTGTTGCACTAGTTATCACACTTTGGGGGGTACATCAGATTCAGATACATAATATACGTCACATACGTCACATACGTCAAGAAATCAGAAGAACAACACATGCATGTACTTCTTGATTGAAAAACAACAACCTTCCAATACCCATCCCGTTTCATAGCTTTTAACCATTCCATCAAGTTTGCAAGCGAATATAATACATTACATTCCTTAATTGCTACGCCGTCAACGCAAATCTCTATCAAGTACAATAACAGCAATATTTTGAGATCACTCAGGTGACATTTGCACTTGTAGAATGCACGGGCCGCTGTGAGGTCATCACCTCGGGACAGGTGTTTGGTAATTACCTCAGGCTATAGGCCGTTTTATACATGCATGACAACACACGAGTATTTTCTGAGTTTATCATCATTTTACCTGTAAAAGTACCTATTCAAGGCTATTGCAGCAATTTGTAAACACACAGATTATTGTCTCAGTGCGCAAGACACTGCACTCTTGTAGAGAAGCATCGTCAGAGACTAGCCACGTTGTCTTTCTGATATGCCAGAAGAAGAAATTGCAGCCGAGTTGAAAGAACATGGTGAAACATTTTACCAGGAAACAGGACTCAGACATTGTAAAAACTAACACTTACCTGTTTACTTTTGGAACGACATCTCTTCCCAAATCTATTTAAGCCAGATACTGTAACATCGGAGTGGATGTATACCTACCAAATCCACTTCGTTGTTTTACGTGCCAAACGTTTGGGCATGGTGCTAAGTCTTGCCATGGCACTGGTGGCGCTAGTATTTTGGTGAGGCAGGGTGTTATCCATAGCCCTGTCCCTCTAAAATGCTACATTCAAGCTCTTTCTTTACTCATACCTTCACGCTTCGCTCCTTGTACCTTTCCCCGTCGTCTTCTCCTCAGCAGTATGAACTTCAGGATTTGTTTGAACAGCTCCAGCTAATTTTTGCATATTTAATGATGGATCAGACACACATTTACACCCCGATACTACTTTCAGCTAGTAACCCGGGTGATGATTCACCTGCGTCAAGGTGGAATTTCACACTGTGACGTTAAATTTTAACTCACTCACTCTATACCAAAACCTTGCCGCGATCATACCGATCCATCTAACTATCGACCTATTTCTTTAACTAGCTGTGTTTGTAAAACCATGTAACACATGGTCAATAATCGACCAGTGTGTTTTTTAGAAACCAATGATCTTATAACTAATATTTAATTTGGTTTCCTCAAAAATAGAAGTGCTTTGATCATTTGGTTCGTTCAGAATCATTCATGAAAAATTCCATTGTAAATAAAATAATTTTCTGTATTGTCATTTTAGTTTTTGACATTTTCGCTTCACTTTTCAGCGATTCAATATCTTCTTTATACATGATTTATCACATATTTGTATGACAAATCGTGTTAATTTGCAAAAGGTTACGATAACCTAAAGGTCAGGGTGCCAATAAAAAGCCAAGAATAACTGAAAAGTGGTATGTGCAAACAGTGCAATTGGCAGAAATGTGTGCACGGATATATTAAACGCTGGGTAATAAACATCGCTATGTTAATAAAAAACAAACATGCAGAGTAACACCAAGGTTTCAGTAGGGGTAGCAACTTTGGTCAACCGAATACGTCCGTTAACATGTGTTAACACTGGTCAAACAAAGATAACTTGTGTTAAATTATGGTCAGGACGGTTTCATCAGGGTCCACCAGCATTATGAAATATGCGACCAGTGACATTTTTACTGGTGGGCCCGTTAGAAGTGCGTATAAACTGCCTGAAGAGGTTGTAAAATACGTTTTAGAACGTCAACAATGTGACCAAGTGATTCGGTATTGAACCGTGAATAACACACACACGCCCACAATAAATGTGAGTTTCAATTGCATTCAAAGAAATCCACCATGGAGTGAGTGAGTTGGGTTTTACGCCGCTTTTAACAGTATTACAATTTTATCGCGGCGTGTCAGCTTAATGTGGGAGGAAAGCCCGAAGTGATGCAGGTTTACCACTTCGGTGAAACCCAAGAGCACGGGTATGGTGCTGACAAACCTAGAAACATAATCGGGGCGAACCGGGATTCGAACCCACAATCATAGGTTTCTGGCGTGCCCAAGGGACGCAACTCTGCATAGCAAATCGCGGCGCCTTAGACGACTGGGCCACCCCTGCCCCCTCCACCACGGAACGCTTATTTAATAAACAGTAGCATCCTACAATCAATAACACGTGCTACCGATCACCAGGAAGTCCCATGTATTGCAATATAAGAAAGGAACAAACGCTGTAACGCATGAGAAATCTATTATCAATATAAAAAAATACACTTTTTCTTCTATCACTTTCAACTAAACATATAATCAAATTAAAAAAAGCAGTCGTTGAAAAAAAGGGTAGTCAACATCTGCGCAGTACTGCACCCTATAATCAATTAGACATGACACATGTTACTCTTTTTCAATTGTAAACTGACAGAAGGAACAAACCCGCATAACTTTACATTCGTTACATCTAGAACAATATACTGATATCGACGCGAACACTTTTTCTTGCCTCCCTGCCAACCAAAGACGAGTATAACGGGGAAAGAAATCAATGATACATCTTCAAGACTTCACGAGAAGTACTATAGAGGCATGTAATTGCATCCAGCGCTGAAGACGTACCATCAACACAATCTTATTTGAAGCATTTGAGATGAAACCACCAACACAATCTTATTTGAAGCATTTGAGATGAAACCATCAACACAATCTTATTTGAAGCATTTGAGATGAAACCATCAACACAATCTTATTTGAAGCATTTGAGATGAAACCACCAACACAATCTTATTTGAAGCATTTGAGATGAAACCATCAACACAATCTTATTTCAAGCATTTGAAACCAAATGAAAACCACAAATCGTCAGCGAATTCGCATTTAAAATCATTGGTTTAGTGATTGTGACGGAAGCTCTGACGTCTAAATTTGTCTTACTCGCTGTGACCCATAAGCAGTTCGCAAGATGGTCCACTCTGATCTTATAGACAGGACACAATACTTGTATCAAGTATTTCTTCGGTACGATTGATCAATCAAGCCCGTCATAATTCAATGGTTCGTTAAAGGTTTCTCCTGTCTTCAATCTACACCACGTCGTCTCGTATTTTATAAACACCTTCTTAATGCAGCTCAATCATAATCATAATGTTCTTCGACTGACATAATGGGTGATGCCAGAGTACTGCCGAAATAATCGATATTTTTTATGTACAGTGTCGATTAAATATTATTTTAACGAACATAGCTATAATCAATACGCTCCTTGATAGTAACCAATTTTATATATATCATCTCTATGATAGAGGGATAGTGGGGTAGCCTAGTGGTGAAAGCGTTCGCTCGTCATTCCGAAGACCCGGGATCGAATCCCCACATGGGTACAATGTGTGAATCCCATCGCGATATTGCTGGAATACTGCTAAAAGCGGCGCAAAAGATCATGCTCACTCGATGGTAGATATGGAGACACAGAGCCCACTGTCCAGTGCACAATTGCGTCCCTGAGCGTGCCAGTGTTCACTCCATCACGGATTAAGCATCATTATAGCTAAAATGTATAGAATAATCATTAAACCACCCACCGTTTATCATAATTCAGCCGGCCACTGTAATCTGACAATGCCCTCATATTGCTTGACGACGGGCTATTATTTAGCCCGTTGTTAGGTGACGTCATATGGTAGGGATAGGTGACGTCACGTTCAATAGTGACGTCATCTGGTTTGTTCTATAAAGTTTCCATATTTGTAAAAGTGGGTCAGTAGCATTCCTGTTGATTGCAGTAAATGTTTCAAAACCGATATTGTTGTTTCTTTTTATATGAAGACAAATTCCAATGACATCCATTTTAGCTATAATAACGGTAACGCTCTTTTTTAGGGCAATATCATTTGCAGAAGTCCTAGGTCTTTTCAACTCCCCTCCTTTGTCATGCAGTTAATGGAAGATCTCGCGCTTCTGCAAATGATGATGCCCTGAAAAATACCGTTGCCCTTACATCATCATCATCATCATCATTATTTAACTGTCTGGAAGGAAAACAAATAATTCCTACATATCCAAAGACATATATCTGGGTCGCGTTGCCCGAAATTGTAAAGATGGCAGTATTTAATTCTACTTTTATTAAAGCTCAAAATTATTTTCTTTAATTGGAATACATTGTTTCATCCATATCAATGTTTGCTTGTTTTTTTTGTTAAATTAAACACCGAACTCAGCAATATTCCAGCGATATGACGGCGGTCTGTAAATCATCGAGTCTTGACCAGACAATTCAATGATTGACATCATGTGCATCAATTTACCCAATTGTGATTCGATGACATGCATCAACCAAGTCAACACGCTGAAGATCTTGGTTAGAATAGGTCTTGGCCATGGTTACAATGCTTGCCGTAAAAGGCGACTTTAATGGTCGTAAGAGGCAACTAACGGGGTCGGGTGGCCAATTTGTTTACAAGAAACGTACCTCAAATATACAGATAAATTTGATTGAAGGCAGTATAGTTCATATCATTCCTTCTCTACTCCGGGCGATAAAGCTACTTCAGGCACGTCTGTTTTGGTGCGGCGGGGCGTTGTTCACAGTCCTGATCCCCTTAACACAAATCTGCAAGTTGTGTCAGGTTGTCTTACATTGCATATTGCCTTCAGACTGTGCTTCTTATACCTTCCCCAATCTTCAAGTCTACAGCGGATTGTTCTTCAAAACTATACGCCCAGCTCCCAAAGCCCTGTGTCATCATGGGTGATCTAAATGGGCATAATCCTTTATGGGGGAGTGCAATCATTAATCAAAAGGGTAAAGTAATCGAGGATTTTGTTTCCGGTTATGACCTATGCATCTTTAATGATGACTCAGACACTCACTTACACCCTTATTCATCATAACATGTCTGTGATGGATTCAGATTTGTTAAATGAATTCACATTGTCAGTCCATGATGACCTATGTTGAAATGATCATTTCCCTACCCTGCTTAAACCCATTAATCCCACTGGTGTTCCACCTTCATCTCTATGGAGTTTTGTGAAGGCTGATTGACTTTCATTTCAATCATTATGCTAAGACAAATTACTTTTCTGGCAGCCGCCAGATACTTCCACTGGTGAGATCATTTCCCCCTGTAAACCTCTATATTTTATCTCACCAGTGGAAGTATCTGGTGGCCACCAGATATAATATAGAGGCATACAGTGAAAATGATCTCACCAGTGGAAGTATCTGGCGGCCGCCAGATATGATATAGAGGCATACAGTGAAAATGATCTCACCAGTGGAAGTATCTGGCGGCCGCCAGATATAATATAGAGGCATACAGTGAAAATGATCTCACCAGTGGAAGTATCTGGCGGCCGCCAGATATAATATAGAGGCATACAGTGAAAATGATCTCACCAGTGGAAGTATCTGGTGGCCACCAGATATAATATAGAGGCATACAGTGAAAATGATCTCACCAGTGGAAGTATCTGGCGGCCGCCAGATATAATATAGAGGCATACAGTGAAAATGATCTCACCAGTGGAAGTATCTGGCGGCCACCAGATATAATATAGAGGCATACAGTGAAAAATGATCTCACCAGTGGAAGTTTCTGGTGGCCGCCAGATAAAAATATAGAGGCATACAGTGAAAAATGATCTCACCAGTGGCGGGTATGGGCCACCGTATGGAAACAAATGATCACATTATGAATAATTATGTAATGTGATTTCAGAAAAAAAAGGGCGTTTAGAATCGTTCATTAAAAATTCCACTGATACAACATGGAAACATTGTAATTTAAAAGAGCTTCATGATTTTGGATTGAGAGACCGCTTGCCTCATTTTATATCTCAGTTTTGAACAGACAGGTAACTTCAGGTCCGCGTGGGTTCTACCCTGTCTGATCTTAATCAGGATCAGGGTGTCCCACAAGGCAGTATTTTGTCTGACACATCATTTAGTATTAAGATTTACAGTTTTAACTGATTCAGTTGATGGATAACTTTTTGTGGATGATTTTGATATATCTTGTCGTGGTAAAAATATGCACACAACAGAAAGGCAGTTACAATTAAGTCTAAATAAAACTCACAAGTGGTCCCTTGAAAATGGGTTTGAATTTTCTAAATAAAAAACTAACTGTATACATTTCTGCAGAAAATATAAGCCACATGAGGACCCTGGACTATTTTTGAATGGCACCCCTTTCAAAATTGTGAAGGAGGACTTGCTAAAAACGTACTTCACGGTTTTTATACTGCAGTGTTTATCCCTTGTAAAGGAAAAATCAATACAGTCAAGCAGGACTTAACATTAACATTTCATCGCTCAATTTGTAAATGTATACTCTCCCTGGAGAAATATGTTATTGTTGATACAGAAGAATGGGCACTACAACAATAGAGGCGGCGTGGCTGTCTTAGTGGGGAAAACATTAACTAATGTGATAAAACACGTGAACACTTCATTTTGTGACTGTATATTTCTTGTGTTAGATTCAAGTTTCATTGATGTTCAGAAGGATATTCTTTTGTTTACATTCACCCTGATAATGGCTCTTTGGTGACAGATACCCGAGGACTCAGAGGTATTGATTATTTAGAGTACTGTTTACTAGAAATGCTAAGAGATTGCCCAGATGTTCATGTTATGATGGCAGGGGACTTTAACGCACGCACTGGTTTACTGCCTAACTGTATATTATGTGATGACGATATTGATTACATTCCATGTTTACCTGACATGAACTATGAAAGTGACGTCTTCTCAATTCTAAGGAAATCGAGAGACGCTTACGTTAATGACTTTGGAAAACAGCTTATCGCTTTCTGTTGCACATACGGTATTCACTTTCTAAATGGGCGTTTTACCAGCGATGCACAGGGATCAGTCACGTGTTTTGCAAACACTGGGGCCAGCGTTGTCGACTATTTTGTTGCTTCAACTGATTTATGTTATTCATTATCAGACTTTACTGTTCAGATACGTACTGAATCAGACCATTTCCCAGTTACCTGTAGTCTTAAGTGTAGACCTAATGTGATAAAACCTGCAGATCAAATAGAAAAAAGTGTTTCAATACCGAAATATATATGGCGCTCTCAGAACGTTGAACTTTTTTATGTATCTTTAAAAGACAGATTACTTGAGATGCCAGTTGGAGATATATCTCAGTGTTCTACATCCTCTCAAAAAGCTGAACATTTGACATCTATAATTCAAGAGTGTGCTGAGGACAGTGGTATGGCTGTAAGCAACAGTCGTAACACTAACATTAGCAGGTGTGCTTCTTCGCCGTGGTTTGATGCAGGCTGTGAAAATATGAAATGCTACAAATACAAACTGTTAGACATGTTTAGAATTAGTGGAGCGATAGATACTTCAAAGAACTTTCATGTAGTCCGCAATAGATTCAGAGAAATATGCGGCAAAAGAGGATGTATTTGATGAATCTGCTATTGTAAATATTCTTAACTCCTGTAATGATAAGAGAAATTCAAAATCATTTTGGTCCGAACTGAAATTTCACCTACGGAAGCCACCCGTAACAGCACCCAGTATTGGTGTTTCTCAGTGGATTGATTACTTTAAAACTGTTTTGAAAATTACTGATAATGTAACTGATGTGGATTTTGTTGCGTTCTGCAAAGCCGTTATTACAGAGCATCCAGTTAATAGCATGAATTTACATGTGTGTAACGATGAGGGTGTTGACAGTTTGCTAAATCAAGATATAACGGCTAAAGAGGTTTCAGAAGCCATAGATTACCAGAGATAATAAAGTATGGCAGTGATGTTTTAATTCCACATCTTCTAGTTCTTTGTAACAACATTCTATGCAGAGGTAGTTTTCCAGATCAGTGGTCTAAAGTATTATCTTCCCTCTCCATAAGAAAGGTAATGTTCATGTTGTTAACATTTATAGAGGCATTTCCTTGATGTATTAAGTTATTTGTTGTTAAGCTTTTTACCCAGGTTTTGAATAATGGATTAAAACATTTTGTTAAGTTATATGATAAGCTCCCGGAATGTCAGGCTGGCTTCGGAAAAGGATAGTCCACAGTGGATAACATGTTTATTCTTCAATCATTAGTGCAGAAATATTTGTCTAAATCAAAAGTAAGATTTTACTGTAGGTTCATAGACTTTCAGAAAGCTTTCGACTATATTGATAGGGATCTTCTTTGGTTTGTTCTGCATTCAGATGGAATTCATGGGAATTCATTCAGGACATTTATTCTAAAACTCTTGCTTGTGTTAAAATTTCAAAGAGTAGCTTCTCAGATTAGTTCAACAGTCTCAGTGGTGTACGACAAGGGTGCGTTTTAAGTCCTCTTTTGTTTTCGTTATTCATAAACCAGTTGGAAGAGGACATCCAGCAGTGTGGTGGTAGAGGGATATTTGTACATGATTAACTGGAATTGGTTCTTCTCTTATATGCGGATGACTTGTGTATTTTTGCAGATTCAGTTCTTGAACTACAGAAGAAGATTGATGTTTTACACAAATTGTGAAACAAATGGGGTCTAAAAGTTAACATGGATAAATCTGATATCTTAGTTATTATTAATATGGTTCCGAGATTTGGGGGTTCATAAATGGTTGTTTCTCGAACGTTTCCAAGCGAAGTTTTGTAAATCTGTTTTGGGTATCAGTTCCAAATCTACAAATGTTGCAGTGCTCGGAGAATGTGGTCGATATGGTATTTATATTGATTCTTACACAAGATGTTTAAGATACTGGTTTAAGCTTCTTAATATGTCTCAAGAGAGATTTCCGAAACGGTGTTACGATATGTTAGTTAGGTTTGATGCCGTCGGTAGGAATACATGGGTTTCCGCTATTAAGAATATGTTATATTCTCATGGCTTCGGATATGTGTGGGAATATCAAGGTGCTGGTGATCCTGAATATTTTATAAGTGAGTTTATACTGAGAGTTAAGGACTGTCATGCACAAACATGGTATTCTGAAGTGTCTGGATACTCGAAATTAGAACTGTATTCATTATTTAAGATATCGTTATCACTTGAACCGTATCTATTAAATGTATTATCAAAAGAAAAGCGATGTATGCTTACCCTTTTACGTATTGGAGAACTGGGAATTATGCATGACACAGGAAGGAGGGATGGCATCCATAAGACACTCCGTTTTTGTCCATTGTGTAAGTTAAGGGCAGTTCATTTCATTCTTGTTTGCCCTATTTATGAAGATATTCCCTCAAAATATGTCCCATATTTAGACTTCATTACTGGTGATAATCGTAAAGACACACTGCTTAGAATGTTGAACTCTTCTGATGTAAACTGTCTTGAAGAACTTAGCCAATTATGTTAAAGATGCTATCTGTCTTCGTTCTTCTTACCTGTAAATATTATTTCATGCGGCACTTGATGTGAAACGAAATTGCATATATCTGTACGTGGGCCTGAGGCTTTATTACCGAAAAAACTGATTGATTGATTGAATGGGCATTATCTGGCAACTCAAAGATGCTTATGAGGAGAAAATAAATCAATGAAAGGAAAGGCGTCATTACCTGCAGGAATCATTACAAAACCGTAGCAGAGAAGTCTAGCGCAGCACAGGGTGTAGCACGCGAGAGGATTCCAGCTCAACACAGGGTGTTGCACATCACATGAAGATGGCAAGTCTAGCACACCGTAGGGGAAATGATGTCAGAGAAGTCTAGCTCTCCACAGGAATATAACAGCACAGGAGCCTAGCACATTACAGAAGCCTATCGTACAACAGGACTGAAGCACACTAGATACGCCAGATAAGCACACCAGAATTAAGCACCTCCGAGGGCTCTAACACATCACCTGTCCATAATGTTTGACCTAACTGACTCTTCTCGCCTTTTAATCATGTATGCCATTGTTTCCCACACATTGGGGTTTTGTGATATTAGCTCACTGATCGTCGATGGAAAGACGTTGAGAAAGTCTGTTTTTGCGTCTTTTACCAAATCGGACATTTTCCGATGTGCCGGATTATGTGTGATGCACAGTGTTTGTAAGTCTTTCAATCTGAACACAAAGAGTCGGACCTGCTACCTAAGTTTCAAAGATTCAACCGATACCGGCAACATACAACCAAACGCCGATTACATACAGAGCGATATCAGCAAATGGCCTAAGGTATGTACGAAGCAAGTTGTCACACGATTGCATTAAGGAAAACGTTATACAGTAAACTACGGTTATAACGAACTAAAAGGGACTACTAATTTTAGTTCGTTATAACCGTAGTTCGTTATAAGCCTATATATAGCATAACTACAGCAAATAGTCGGGACCAAAAAGTAACTTCGCTATATCCGTCAGTTCGTTATAAGCGTGTTCGTTTTAAGTGTAGTCTATTGTATACAATTAAATTTACATATATTTATTCGACATGAATAATTCATTGTTCTTTCTCTGATTGGAGAAACCGGCTAAAGTCATGTTATTAAAGAGCAAATAATACTTTCATGTTGCAAACTGAATGAAAGTTTTTTTCTTGATATATGAATGGCAATTAATAGATACATTCACGTGTGTTCAGTTTTGCGGGTGTTATTGTTTAATTGAGACCCAGAAAATAGATTTGGAACTGACGGTATGTTGTGTGCAACATTAACATGTTGGAGTGTGTATGGTTGTTTCCATATGTAAAAGCAGTATCCCAAATTACCAAGCTTCCAAGAACCCATCATCTTCTATTGTTATAAATGAATAACGTCGCATAGTCATGCTGTTTAACGTGTTTCAATTGAAGTCTCTTACACACTGAACCTGCAAACACATTCAAAACGTACACAAGAGTCCATTGTCAATGGTTAGATTTTCTCAAAGGTTAGAAAAGACAACGGTCAGAGTGGAATACTTATGTTGAATATAAGCGAGTCATGAAGGCCGGGTTATGTAAAGATATTGATTATATATTCGAGTGCACTCGAGGAACTATGACGTCATCCACTTATCTTAATTCAGCAATGCACCCGTGAATATCTGGGTTAGAAGATGTCATCAGCAACCCATGCTTGCCGTGAAAGGCGACTAAGCTTATCGTAAGAGGCGACTAACGGGATCGGATGGTCAGGCTCGCTGACATGTCATCGTATCTCAAATGCCTAGGTCGGTCGATGCTCATGATGTCAATTACTGGATTGTCTGGTCCAGTCTCGATTATTTACAGACCGCCGTCATATAGCTGGAATATTGCTGAGTGCGTCGTTAAACAACAAACAAACAAACAAATAATGCATCACTAGTATAATAGGAAGACATACGTATTATTTCCGTGGAGAACTATTCGAATGTTCTGACATTTTCAGAGCACAATGTTTTATTTATTTCAGAGTGTAGGAGGACCTTGTTCTGACCACACGTGTCATCCCACAACTTTCTGTGCTGTGATTCGTTCTTCAACCAACACGGTCTGCAGTAAGTTTATGTACCCGGCAAATATACAACACAGAAGTTTCAGAGCACACGTTCTGTTTCCTATGACCATACATGTAGTTAATCAATAGACCAATGCCGAAATCGACCCGTGAAGATAATACGATAATACAATACCAGATGCCTAAACTTGCTTCAGACTGGCTATTCTATAACAGATCAAATAGCATCATCATCATCATCATCATCATCATCATCATCATCATCATAATAATGATAATTATGCAACATTCTTCATTTGAAACGTGGCAAGGTAGAAGAGGATCAGTCAGTTTACTTGGAGGAGGAGTTATTGACCATCTTGTGGAAGGTCAGGCCTATACGTACTTAAGGACGCAGATTTGGGACAAACTCCAGAATGCCCATATCAAGGGCAAACTTCGGGCAGAGTACCAATGTAGACTAAAGAAAATCTGGAGTTCAGACCTGAAGGCACGCAATAAAGTCAAAGCCACAAATACGTATGCTGTGCCCGTCCTTTCGTATTCATTTGGTGTTGTTGATTGGACTAAACAAGAAATTCAGGGTATTGACACCCTCACACGAAGAATCATGTCAGACAATAGATCCCACCAACCCTGCCCTTCCCTCAATCGCTTATATGTACCAATCATTATGGGAGGACGTGGTTTGATTAATGTGGAGGCTCCTTATGATAGAATTGTTTTGTGCACTTTTGCAAACATTTATTTGTGTGATGATCCTCTTGTGAAGCATGTCAAGACTGATGATGAAAACAAGGCATTCCACAGTTGTCTAAAACGAGCCTTGGATGTGGGACATAATCTCAATGTCGGTGTTGAGTTTGTTGATGGTTCTGTACTGCTGGACGGTACAGAAACGAGTGTCAACCAAGCGAAGTGCCATATCAAGTCGGCCCAGAATCAGTTTTTCAAGGAGAGGCTATCTGAACGACCACTGCATCCATTTTATGTGCAATGTGTTGACAAGATCAGCAATCCTGCAGAGTCTTTTGCTTGGATGAAGTCGTCTGGCCTGAAAAGTGAAACCGAAGGCTTTCTGTTTGCTGCTCAGGACCAGTCACTTCCCACTCGAAACCGTCAATGTGTCAAACACAGTATCTTAAACGACATGATGGTGTAGCTCGATCATTTTATTACCGTCTTCGCCATGCTTGTGGTTTTGACACAGAGGTCCACCGTGGTACGACCCGATATATATGTAGAGGGCGTCATGGAAAATGATAAATGCAAAATTCTTTGGAACAGGCTCGTTAACAGCCTCAGACGTATCAAGGCCAACAAACCTGATCTTGTCCTTTTTGATAAATCCAATGAAATCATTTATATCATTGAATTTTCTGTCACCTTTGACACTAATGTGATTGACAACATGGCAGATATGCGGACGCTTTCGAAATGTCACGCTTGCATCCCAAGTACCAAGTTGTCCGACTCCCCATTGTTCTCGGTGCCTTAGGTTTGGTACCTCCCAATCTGTTGACTGACATTGGGGGAGTATCCGGGTTTGCTACCAGGAATACAGCCCTTCTGACAATCTGGGTAATGCAGAAGGCTGCAGTGTTGTGGAGTCTTCACATTCTCCGAAAAGTTCTGGGTGGGCTTCCTGGGAGAAGTCCCATTCGCTGTCTCGGCTGCGTGTAGAGGGGACAAGGACCCTGAGCTGATGATGAGCCTAACCAGCCTGACTGTGCCATGATCACCCAAACCCTCTTTGCTGCATTTTTCTAATTTTAATCTGTGAATAATAATAATATAGTATAATAATAGTATGATACGATATTAATAGTATATTCCAAAAATATTCTCTAGTCAACCACTTCAGGCTTTTGATCGCGTATTTAATCCTCTATATTAAGATATTTACAATTTAAAAAATCATCTCTTGTTCCACGACTGTAAATCAAAACCGCCATTTCTGTTGCAAATATTAAAGTTAGATATAGCTCCCATCAACCTTTATGTCTTCACCTCCTTCAAGATTACCATTTGGCAGCTCCATTGTCAAAGCAGAAGCAAATGCCCTTTTAACAGCAATACAATAATGTAATCTAAACACAAATAAAACAGCTCATAACATTTTCAGATTCTCTTTCTTGCCTTCAGATTATTAAAAATATGTCATGTAAACATCCCGTTCTACTTGAAATTGTTGAATTTTTTAAGGATCCTGCTACTGGCCAATATGACATCGTCTTTCGTTGGTTACCCAGCCATGTTGGACTTATTGGTAACGATGCCGCTGCAAAAGCAGCACTCAACAAGTCTGTGACACCATTTCTGTTCCCATACACTGAATGTAAACCTGTGATCAGATCTTACATCCAATTAAACCAAATATTGGTTACACGTACCGGTGTTATCAGTCCAGATTTGAAGAGGTACTTTTGCGACGACGTAGTGTTGGCTATTGTAGATGTACACATGAGTATTTATTGAAAGCTGACTGGAGGGTCCTCCATTCTGCATCCCTTGTGATGAGAGAATCACCGTCAAGCATGACTGTGTTGATTTCTCCATCACAGGGGGTCACCTTTCAAGGTTTCACCCAATAAGTATACTTTAAATGATATTAGTTCTTATTTAATTATTGTTTTTAAAAGAAATAAAATTATATTATATAATTTGTTAATATGTATAAAATAAAGCATCTTTTACAATTGGTAGAACGAATTTATATCTTAGATTGTTATTGGCTGTAAACCTCGAAGGAGGACAAAGAAGTGTACAATTATTTTTCCCCTTAGAGGATATCGAAGTCCATGTCATTCAAAGACTATTTATGTATACTACTCCTTTTAATGTAGCATATTTGTCATGTTAATTGTGGCTAAAATTGCGTACACTCGCCAGCTACTGAAGGGATGATGTAGATCCTGCTGGGGTCCATGCAGGTAGCAAAGGTATTGTAAGTCCCCATGGTCCCCAGTATGGTGGCCTACCTTCAGCTGATGGGGATCTATAGCCTGTTTTATTATTGTATTGTTGTGTACAGTGATATCTTTTTATGGTAACATACCAGTTTAAATAAAACTTGTGACAGTCCAGTTATTTTACTGTCCTTCGACGACAGGTTTTTATGCAGCCTTGATATATTTATTACTAATGTATACTTTGGTCTCGTCACGATAGGGCTAAAATATTAAAACTCGCACACTCATAAACGTACGAACGACATATTTTACATAAGTAATTTTTCATGATCCCCTGTACGGTGATCTATCTATAGTTGTTTGTGGTAAATTGCCTGGCTGTAATTAATACTACCTAACCTATTGAATAGATATAGAATACTAACGAGCTCACGTGCAACATCAATTCTATGAAACTCGTGAATAGTTCTGGTATCTGACAAGATTAGTATGCGCTTTGGTATAACACATTACGACTGTATGTTTATGGGGTGATCTCTTCACGGGTGGGGGGCACGGGTGGCCCAGTCTTCTAAAGCGCCGCGATTCGCTGTGCAGAGTTGCGTCCCTTGGGCACGCCAGAAACCTATGATTGTGGGTTCGAATCCCGGTTCGCCCCGATTATTTTTCTAGGTTTGTCAGTACAATAACCGTGCTCATTGGTTTCACCAAAGTGGTAAACGTCTGGGACCTGCATCACTGACCGTTACAAAATATCCTTTCCGGGACTAATTTCAACGAACGTGACAGAATATCCTTTCCGGAATCTATTTAGCGAACGTGACAGAATATCCTTTCCGGGACCTACTCCAGCGAACGTGACAGAATAACCTTTCAAGGACCTATTCTAGTAAAAGTGACAGAATAACCTTTCAAGGCCCTATTCCAGTGAACGTGACAGAATATCCTTCCCCGGGCCTATTTCAGCGAACATGACAGGGTATCCTTTCCGGAAACTATTTGAGTGAACTTGACAGAATATCCTTTCCAGGACCTATTCTAGTGAAGGTAACAGAATATCCTTTCCAGGACCTATTCTAGTGAACGTAACAGAATATCCTTTCCAGGACCTATTCTAGTGAACGTGACAGAATATCCTTTCCATATTTGTTACCCTGCCTGGCGCTAGGCATTAAGGGGCTACGACAAGGACTTTGCTTTATCCTGTTTGAATTGGTTTCACTTCAGTTACCTGTTTGAATATGTTTGATTAAGTTTGATTTGTTTGACTGCATTGCACTTTATTTGACTGTTTGAATATGTTTGATTAAGTTTGATTTGTTTGACTGCGTTGCACTTTATTTGACTGTTTGAATATGTTTGATTTGTTTGACTGCGTTGCACTATATTTGACTGTTTGAATGTTTGATTTAGTTCAACTTCTTTGACTGCTATGCGTTTTATCTGAGTGTTTGAATGTTTGATTTAGTTTACTTTGACTGCCTTGCACTTTATTTGACTGTTTGAATATGTTTGATTTGTTTGACTGCGTTGCACTTTATTTGACTGTTGAATGTTTGATTTAGTTTACTTTGACTGTGTTGCACTTTGTTTCACAGTTTGAATATGTTTGATTTGTTTGACTGCGTTGCACTTTATTTGACTGTTTGACTGTTTGACTTGTTTGACTGCATTGCACTTTATCTGACTGTTGGAATGTTTGATTTAGTTAACTTTGACTGTGTTGCACTTTATTTTACTGTGTTTTATGTGACTTTGGGGATCTCTGGACAAGTAGCAACACTCAGTTGATTTATACAATGGTATAGTGTCGATATACATACACGTGTTTCACTTGAGCCGATAGTTTGAAGGAAGTATTATTATATACGTGTACTTATATAGTGTCGATATACAATGTACATACACGTGTTTCACTTAAGCCGATAGTTTGGGTGAAGTATTATTATATACGTGTACTTATAAAGAAATGAATGAAGAACACACCCAGAAATATCTTGCGCCACTTAAAACTATTGAACACGGTTCCTTCGCTGTAAGGACGCTTGGACTACCACGCAGTTGATGATTAATGTTGATTTTATCTTTCATATTGTTCAAACATATGTATTGTGAGATTTCTTTGTTGTATATGAAATGCAACATTAAGGTTTATAGATTTCAGCCTGTGCGTTTAGTGCATATACTGTCTGCTATACAGAATACCAAACTTTACGCTAAGGACGTATAGTGTTTTCTTGTTTTCATGAAAGGCAAAATAGAGGTTTACAGAATACAGTTCGTCCTTTCAAACACAATGTACATTAATGGTTTATCACGGGCTCTGAGAAAAGCTCGTGTCTAAAATAACTCACTCAGGGCCGATGACCCGTAATTCAATACGGCCCGAAGTATATTCTATATTCTACTATATTTGAGAATAATGTATTCTGTGTTGTCAGCCTTCGGTATCGAAATCAACTGATATCAGTGTTTTGTCTGTGTCCGCATCATAGCGGGGCAACATATTTTTTGTAATCACTTCTTCTCAATAGCATATCTCCATTCTGTTATGTTTGTTTGTCAGTCAGCCATCCATGGCGGCGGTATGTAAATCGAGTCTGGACCAGACAATAGGGTGATATTATGAACAGCAATCTTCGCAAGTAGGATGCAATGGTATGCATCAACCAAGTCAGCGAGTCTGACCACCCGATCCCGTTCGTCGCCGCTTACGACAAGCGTGTACGAGACTAATTCTAACCAGGATCTCAAATGGTAAAACACATACTTATCTTTAATCGTACCTTTATGTATCAGGGCCGGTGCAGTTCATGGACGTCGAGGAAGACACAAGCACATACTACGTATTCCCCAACAATCGCATGGCGTGGGAACCTGCCAAGACAGACTGTCTGGACCGAGGGGGGATTCTGTCCATAGTGGAAGGCGCGGCAGAGAACACCTTTCTTGAGAACACTGCCCTAGCTTGCGGTAAGATAGGTTACTGAACCACTTTCACAGTTACATGTAATTCATTGACAAATCGACAGTTACAAAATATTCCGTTCTGTACAAATGCTGTTTCATTTTTGACAAAACATGCACGTTTATTTATCGATGTTTCTGAATTCAAGGTGGGCACGGGTGGCCCAGTCGTCTAAGGCTCCGGGATTCGCTGTGCAGAGTTGCGTCCCTTGGGTACGCCAGAAACCTATGATTGTGGGTTCGAATCCCGTATCGCCTCGGTTATGTTTCTAGGTTTGTCAGCACCATACCCGTGCTCGTGGTAAACGCCTGAGACCTGCATCATTTCGGGCTTTCCTCCCAGATTAAGCTGACACGCCGTGATATGACTGGAATATTGTTAAAAGCGGCGTTAAACCCAACTCCCTCACTCACTATGTGTGAAAGTTGAATTGTGAGTGGAAAAAAATGTTAATAACCTAATCGGGATTTATAAATTGTCTTTTCTCATCACTTATGCATATGTGTGGACTTTCTGACTCGTATGAACTGCTAGTCATGATGTACCATTGGTGACCAGATGGTAGTATTTGTCATGTATGAACAGATTGAGATATGGCTGCATTGTAGAACAGTATTGAATATTATTTCCCAATTACCCATGTTCCCAACCCTGTGGAACGAGTTGTATGGGAAACACAACAGTAATCTTTAATGACGATCATAACACCACACAAAGTCAGACCGCGACCGGGGACCATCTTCCTTAGAGCAGGTTCTAACAGATTAAGCTGTATTCAGAAATTATATTTATCAATTCAAAAAGCTTTTGTTAAACGAAAGGTCTCCGACCCATGAACGATGATGAAGGTTTTTCACGTATATATTTTAAGATTTCCTATTCCTAAGCGGCATACCAAGATGTATGTGCAAGGTTAAGTGGGGCGGTCGGGTAGCCTAGTGGTTAAAGCGTTCGCTCGTCACGCCGAAGGACCGGGTTCGATTCCCGACATGGGTACAATGTGTGAAGCCAATTTCTGGTGTCCCCCGCGGTGATATTGCTGTAATATTGCTAAAAGCGGCGTCACTCACTCACTCACAAGGTTTAATTGGGTTTGTAAACAATGGCATGTCAACAGTGTCACAAAACAGTTTCTGTTAACATTAACCTTTAAACGAGCTTGTATAAACCCTTGTCTCGGCATTCTATATTGTATGCATAATATACTGAACAGCAAAAGAAACATCGCCATGGATAGATATATGAGAAACCTTATTTGTCCAAACACTGTAAACATACTTTGAGACATATTAAAAAGATGAAACTTGGCAAAACTGATCATCAAGGTTGAAATTAAAGTGTCAAATGTTCTTTAAGTAAAACACAACACTAGTCTCTGAGAAAATGGCATCACAAGTCAGTATCTCGTGTGTCCGCAATGTGCACTGATGACTGCCCTGCAACGTCGATACATGGAATGGATGAGGCGAATGATGAAAGACAGAGGCACTTGAGCCCACACTCTGAGGAACCCCTGACGCAGTTCAGCTGCAGTTGTCGGTCTTGGTCAGACGTCAATCAGCCGTCTTTGAATCTCGTCGCACAGGTGCTCAATGGGATTGAAATCGGGACTGAGACCAGGCCACTGCATGGTTCTCATGCCATTCTGCTGGAGAAAGTCTCTTGTTGCTCTCGCAGTGTGGACACGGGCGTTGTGGCGACGTGCCAAATGAGATCTGATGTTTGGTCTCAAGACTTGTTTTATGTACCGAGCTGCTGTGACATCATTCTCTCTCCCTTGACCGACGTTCTGGAAGACCACAGGGCCGACCCTCTGTGCAAGACCATTCCACCCCACACCATGATGCTTGGACCACCCCACGAGTCTCTCTCAACAACACAAGCATCCGAATAACGTTCTCCACGGTGTCGCCAGACTCTCTCTCTCTCTCTGCCATCTGCTGTTGAGATATAGTAACTGCTCTTGTCTGAGAAGAGGATTCTTCTCCATTGCTGGTGGCGCCAATGCTGGTGCTGTGTTGCCCACTGAAGACGGCCCCGGCGATGACTTGGTGTCAGAATGGGTCCTCGGTGTGGTCTGTGACAGTGGAGGTGTCTGCTCGTCAATCGTCGAGGCAGGGTGTCGGCACTCATGTGTCGCTGGTGTGTCCCCATGGTCTGTCGAACAGTTACTGCAGCAGTAACAAAGCGACCTTGAAGATGCTGTCACACAATCTGACAATCCTGACATCGGGTGGTGACTACGTGGTTAGTCGTCTGTTGTGTTGGTGGTCTGGTACCGTTGCTGGAGCCTATATATGACCTTTACGTGGAATTGAAATGCATTGGGTACTTGCCGGGCGGTTTGTCCAGCTTGCAATCGTCCAAGGGCTTGGTGTCGCTGATTTCTTGTCAATCTTGGCATGTGGTAGCAATTCAATAACGAAAAAATGGATGCTATCCGATCTGGGTGGATTTTTATAGGGCAAGAAATGGGGGAACGCATGTGCATTTCAAGTTGCACGGAACTTACGTGATTCGGGTTACCATGGCCGTTGCCGTGATGCGTTTGGGCGATCGGTTTAATTGTCATCTGCTTTGTTTTTGTATCATTAAATTTCATTTTTCCGAACAAGGTAATGTTAAATTTTAGAAACTTTGTAAAAATTACCTAGATATTTAAATGACAACTTTTCATGCAATGTTACTTGGGGTGACGTTTCTTTTGCGGTTCAGTATATTTATAAGGAAACGAAAATGGACCGATTCTTAAGTCTCAAGAGACAATTTTTGCCTATATTAATAAGATTTGAAAACCAAAAATGAAATCTTGTCAATACATTGTCAATCTATATATGTTAAATATTTCGTGGTGACGAATAGTATAGTATTTCCCGCCATTTCTCACGTCGATCATCTGAACCTCTTCTCCTAATGCCAATTGTCATATCTCTCCCACTTTTGGATGCGATCTCTCGGCCACTGCGTCTATCTGTTTAGCCCAGCTACATCTATGGGGAACAACATACCAGACACTTCACTGTAAAATATAACGTCGTCCAATATATGACGTCATCAAGTTGCGAGAGCATATTTGAATCTCCAAAGATGACATCATGATAGAACAATGGTTTATCATGAAATTAACAACGCTTCGTTCTTTGCGATTTTATCTCGTAGCTATCTAATACTTATATATACATGTGCCTCCGTCAAAAATATTGACAGGATATGTTGTAGAAATAACCTTTCGAATGTAATATTTTAGGCTATTAACCCATCGTGATGGCGTCACGCTATTGTCCTTGCAGTTGAATCTGAACCACGAATTCACTGGCCATTCTGAATATTCAAAAGAAGTACTTTCAAGACCTTGTGGGATACTACTTGATATGTTACTAAATACTGAAAGTTTATCATAACAAAGAAAACTAGCACAGTTTGTAAAAGAAACCCTCAAGATGTTTAATTAAATGTGTGAGTCGGTTGCGGTTAAACGTATAGTTGACGCACGTCTGTCTCATGCCTCGTGTCACCATAAATCTCCATTTGTACCTTCAATATGTCATAGCTATGACCTTTAAGCGAAATGAACGTTTGTTGTTGTTGTTGTTGAATGGGCTTTTGATATAATAACAATATAATAATATAGTTTATTACAGTGTCATGTGATACAAAGTAATACAACATTTAGCACATACTTAAAATACAAACACTAGGCCTCAGAGGGCCGAAATGACACCTTAAGATATTACCAATATTAAAATACAATTAGATATAAAAAGTAATCATGCACATTCTTAATATCTTCACATACACATATTCACTTTAATCCTGTTAAAGTGATGCAGCTGTACGTCATTATGCAACCTTGAAGGACGAGTTGATTCTACCATTTCTCGGGCACAGGTATCGTGTTCCTTGCATCAACGACACATTCTTCGGTTGGTCGATAAGCTGCGCTTTGTGCGTATACATTAGATTAATCTTGTCATTCTTTGCGGCAAGGGAAATCGGAAGAAGTGACGAGCTTAAAGTACCTACCAACTGATTCATTGTGTTGAAAGTGCTTATACAGGCTTCCCCTAGCGTCATGGGTTCGATATTTCGTATGGTTATCAACAACAAAACAATACATCAAGACGGAATTATCTCAATTCTAAGGACAGATTTACTATAGTTCCAAACATCCGTAGCAACAATTGACAAACCTGAGCTTGACGAATAATTGTACAAATTAAGGCATTCTTCATGATGAGATCCCATTGTGATAAGGAGCCGACATCATTTGACAGGACGGTTAAAACACTTTGTTAATATGACACTCAAAAAGATTGCTGCACCAAATGAACTAAGAAGCGACAGAAAAATGTTTTCTTCGAAGGATATATATTGTCTGGGAGTTGTGAGAGTGTTAGTTAGATTGTGAAGAAACTGTATATAAACGTTTAGATGGGGAGAGTATTATCTGGCTGTTGTGAGAATGTTAGTTAGATTGTGAAGAAGCTGTATATAAACGTTTAGATAGGGAGAATATTATCTGGCTGTTGTGAGAATGTTAGTTAGATTGTGAGGAAGCTGTATATAAACGTTTAGATGGGGAGAGTATTATCTGGCTGTTGTGAGAATGTTAGTTAGATTGTGAGGAAGCTGTATATAAACGTTTAGATGGGGAGTCTATTATCTGGCTGTTGTGAGAGTGTCAGGTAGATTGTGAAGAAGCTGTATATAAACGTTTAGATGGGGAGAATATTATCTGGCTGTTGTGAGAATGTTAGTTAGATTGTAAAGAAGCTGTATATAAACGTTTAAACGAGAAATATATTATCTGGCTGTACATACACGTTTAGATGTGGTGAATATTTTCTGGCTGTTGTGAAAGTGTTAGTTAGATTGTGTAGAAGCTGTATATAAACGTTTAGATGGGGGTGAATATTATCTGGCTGTTGTGAGAGTGTTAGTTAGATTGTGAAGAAGCTGTATATAAACGTTTAGATGGGGAGAATATTATCTGGCTGTTGTGAGAATGTTAGTTAGATTGTGAAGAAGCTGTATATAAACGTTTAGATGGGGAGAATATTATCTGGCTGTTGTGAGAATGTTAGTTAGATTGTGAGGAAGCTGTATATAAACGTTTAGATGGGGAGAGTATTATCTGGCTGTTGTGAGAATGTTAGTTAGATTGTGAGGAAGCTGCATATGAACGTTTAGATGGGGAGTCTATTATCTGGCTGTTGTGAGAGTGTCAGGTAGATTGTGAAGAAGCTGTATATAAACGTTTAGATGGGGAGAATATTATCTGGCTGTTGTGAGAATGTTAGTTAGATTGTAAAGAAGCTGTATATAAACGTTTAAACGAGAAATATATTATCTGGCTGTACATACACGTTTAGATGTGGTGAATATTTTCTGGCTGTTGTGAAAGTGTTAGTTAGATTGTGTAGAAGCTGTATATAAACGTTTAGATGGGGGTGAATATTATCTGGCTGTTGTGAGAGTGTTAGTTAGATTGTGAAGAAGCTGTATATAAACGTTTAGATGGGGAGAATATTATCTGGCTGTTGTGAGAATGTTAGTTAGATTGTAAAGAAGCTGTATATAAACGTTTAGATGGGGAGAGTATTATCTGGCTGTTGTGAGAATGTTAGTTAGATTGTGAGGAAGCTGTATATAAACGTTTAGATGGGGAGAGTATTATCTGGCTGTTGTGAGAATGTTAGTTAGATTGTGAGGAAGCTGCATATAAACGTTTAGATGGGGAGAATATTATCTGGCTGTTGTGAGAATGTTAGTTAGATTGTGAGGAAGCTGCATATGAACGTTTAGATATGGAGTATATGGGAGCTGTTTTTCGGGTTTGTATCAATTAAGAGTCTCATCTATACTTAATCAATAACACTTTCATTGATGTCACACCATCCGACTGATGGTATCTTGAAATCAATTTCTGGATATCAATACATTCGCTTGCCACATCTCCTAAAATTATTTGTTGATATTTATTCGATCCTTTATTCGATATTTATTCTTTAAGTACTCCTATATCCCAAAATTGTACCTACTTATCAAACTCCAAAATATGAATTTATGATATAGAATTGTTTACGTGTTGTCATTATATTGTTATCATTTAAATATACATATACGTATGTGCAAAAGTGCAAATCCTCACATTTGAGCAGAGGGCGGTCCCTGTGAAGATGGGCCCGTGAAGATCCGGGGTAGAATAGGTCTTCAGCAACCCATACTTGCAGTAAAAGGCGACTATGCCTGTCGTAAGAGGCGGCTAACGGGATTGGTTGGTCAGGCTCGCTGACTTGGTTGATGCATGTCATCGATCCCTATTGCTTGGATCGATGCTCATGATATTAATCACAGGATCGTCTGGTCCAGGCTCGATTATCTACAGACCGCCGTCATATAGCTGGGTGCGGCGTTAAACAACAAACCAACCAACTAAACCAACCCCGTGAAGATGGTGGTGACATTTAAATGACCCTGAGGCCTACCACATGCCTTTATCTACTTCTGCACAAACTATAGGCTCATCGCTTCAGAAACATCTTTTGATCGCACCCAACCTTCCGGTTGGTTCAAACTGACACATGCGTTAGTTTTGATTGACAGAATCGTTCACTGCAATGCTATTTTGTGTTTTATTGTGTAAGCGTATCGCCTTGTGGAAATATATATTGATCCATGTTGACACCCGTCAGGCTATACGACCAAATTGCTGTGGTTCGGGGCGACTGATGGAGCTGTCGAGGGCACATGGATGTGGATAGATGGAAAGCCGATGGTGTACACATCTTGGATGCTGGGACAACCCAACGACCCCGGAAACCAGGATTGTGCTGGATTCGTCATCGGATCCGGATGGAAGAGCAACCCCTGCGGCTATAGTTTCTTCTACATCTGTGAGATGAAGATGTAGAATGTTCATGCATCAAAGATGAGATGCAAATTTGATCTGGTTATGGGAAGAATGTACGTGTACAGCATTAAGCATAGGTGCGGATTGGCTTCATCTTGAGTGAGTGAGTTAGTTGAGTTTAACACCGCTTTTAATGTATTCCAGTTATATCATGGCGTGTCAGCTTAATGTGTGAGGAAAGCCCGCAGGGATGCAGGTCTCAGACGTTTACCACTTCGGCGAAACCCACGAGCACGGGTATGGTGCTGACAAACCTAGACACATAATCGGGGCGAACCGGGATTCGAACCCACAATCATAGGTTTCTGGCGTGCCCAAGGAACGCAACTATGCACAGCTAATCGCGACGCCTTAGACGACAGAGCCACCCGTGCCCCCAGCTTCATCTTGAAGAACTCAGCAGATGCTGTCAAAAGATAATGTGATTTATACCCTGATTGTGTTTCCTGGTTGCAAATCCACACTCGTGCTCCTGGGTTTCACCAAAAAGGTAAACATCTTGCATCACCAGCTCCCCTCACAAATCAAGCTGACATGCCATGATATATCTGAAATACTATTCAACAAACTCACTAACTCTCTAATTTAATACCTTGAAAATAAGTTTTTTTTCTTGTGTACTACCCTATACAACATATGATAGAAATAATGATTGTTTTAGGCTACGTCACTCGTGAAACTATTCCCTCCCATTTGTAACTCCCCCATTGTGCCCTTTCACTGTTGAACTAACCTGAACGGAAAATAGTATTCCCAGGGAGCTGAGAATACAATTGGTATTAGTGCCCAGGGATCAGAAGGTCGGGGTTCGATCCCTGGCTGGGTCATGCTGAAAACGGTAAACGATTGTTGTTTCCCTGCCTGGCGTGGAGCAGTATAGGGAATGCCACACGGATTGTCCAAAGTCAGTACAATGTGTAGATATGGAAGTGAAATAATCTTTAACGCGTCGCTATAGTATGCCCTATTTCACCTCACAAAACCTCAGTGCATCTTAGGTTTCAGTGTTAAAATGAATTCCCCTAGCTCTGAACAGTAACCTTTCGTTCTCGATATGGAGGGTGAAACGAGTGAATCACACGTTAAATGTAGTGAATATGAATGCATTCAGTCACCCTACCTTTCAAAACTTCAAAGATGTGTGCACGCTCACTATTAATTAGCAGTCATGGTACCAAGCATTTAGACAGTTGTGTTTGTATGCGAAGATGATGTATACTGAACGACAACATAAACCCGAATAATGAAAACAATGTTTCTAACTGCAAATGTTTTAGTCCTTGATGTCATAACAGCCAACCGCCTTAACTCCTAATGACACCGACCCGTGAAGATCCGGGGTAGAATAGGTCTTCCAACCCATGCTTGCCGTATAAGGCGACTATGCTTGTCGTAAAAGGTGACTATGCTTGTCGTAAAAGGCGACTAACGGGATCGGTTGGTCAGGCTCGCTGACTTGGTTGATGCATGTCATCGATCCCAATTGCGTGGATCGATGCTCATGATATTAATCACTGGATTGTCTGGTCCAGACTCGATTGTTTACAGACCGCCGTCATATTGCTGAAATATTGCTGAGAGCGGCACTAAACTACAAACAAACAAACAAAACGGGTAAATACGGACTCGCATTTCCCCTGGGCTGATGAAGAGCACATCACATGATGAATAACACATTATGACGTAATAACGAGAAAGATGTGACAAACGTTCCATATCATGTTTAACCTCATTGTTGCTGAATCACAGCGGTGACCCTTCTACACATCCGGTATGCGCACGCAGTTTGCGCAAAATTTTGAACCACTTTGTTCAGCGAATAGAGCAAAGACTTTAATATATGTAAGACAAGAGCATTTATTTTAGATGTCAATAATTTTAAAAGAGATGGACCGGAGCTATTGTCCTTTCAACAAAACTGTTTTATTTGTGTATATTGTGTTCATTGCACTTGGTAAATAAAATCTTGTATAGCAGCTGCTTTCAGATCTTTATTTGTTTAAGTTCACTTTCTTGTCTTATGGGTGTCATTTTACCTCGAGATGTCTATGCAACATGACAATGATGTACATTATGTGGTAGACACGTGGGAGCTGTTCAATCCAGTGATTGACATCATGAGCATCGATCCACGCAAATGGGATCGATGTTAATCTGTGGTAGTAATGAGAGCTTTGTAGAATTTGCACTAACATGGAAGTGTCGGACAATATGAGTGCAGTCATCTGCTACACATTGAAACACGGATCAGGGTTGTGTGACGCTGGACATACAGTGTTGACGTTGACACGTTGCGTGACGCTGGACATACAGTGTTGACGTTGACACGTTGTGTGACGCTGGACGTACAGTGTTGACGTTGACACGTTGTGTGACGCTGGACGTACAGTGTTGACGTTGACACGTTGCGTGACGCTGGACATACAGTGTTGACGTTGACACGTTGCGTGACGCTGGACTTACAGTGTTGACATTGACACGTTGCGTGACGCTGGACGTACAGTGTTGACGTTGACACGTTGTGTGACGCTGGACATACAGGGTTGACGTTGACACGTTGCGTGACGCTGGACACACAATGTTGACGTTGACACGTTGTGTGACGCTGGACATACAGGGTTGACGTTGACACGTTGCGTGACGCTGGACACACAATATTCCAGCAATACCACGGCGGGAGACACCATTGTACCCATGTCGGGAATCGAACCCAGGTGGTCGGCGTGACGAGCGATCGCTTTAACCACTAGGCTACCCGACCGCCCCGAACACCAGCTGAACACTTGCTTGTGTCGAATCAATTGCCCGGTCCAGCGAATTCTTTCATTAATATATATGATAAATCGAACACTATGTGTCGAATTTTCGGTTATAACTTATGACTCGAAGTAGTATACTGTATGTGTTCTACAAAATGACTCTCGACATTAAGGGGATAAATGAAGGACTGGTCGACTCGGAGTCAGTATACTGTGTCTGAGTGGGAGATTTATGTTAAACTGCGGCCTGATATCTCAGCACTGTACAATCGGCATTAGTCCGGACTAGCACACACACACACACACACACACACACACACACACATACACACACACACACACACACACACACACACACACACACACGTGTGATTCTAGAATAAGCATGTATGTGTTTTACCACAGTACTAATCAAATTGTCAAAGCTTTGTATTAACGTGTTTTATCTCATATGAAAGGGTTAAAAGGACATGTGACGTAATGTGCAAATTGATTTAACAAACAATTAATTCTTAAGCTGCTATGGGCTGCATACAAAGCTCTCTGTATGATTACAATACATCCCTGTACAGAGTAACTGTCAGCCGTTCACCAACATACCATACCCCATAACAGGTATCGGCAAAATACATTCATCGACTAGATCGCGTGAAAGTATCATAAACATTGACATAATAAAGATGCTGTAGCGCACTGTCAGTCGAGAACAAGGCTGTGAGAACGGATTAAGGCATCACATGACCATCAACAAGTCACGTGAAAAAATAGACCATGGACAAATATCATTCCCAGTGCAAATCTGGTCCCCCTCGTTTCATGGTCACACTGAACCTAACCTACCGGGGGATAAAATCGTTACCAACATTAACAGCCCTCGCAGCTATTTAAGTGCATTGTTATCAAAGTAAATGTTCCTGGTAAACGTTCTTGATGTATTATATTGATTTGGCTTTACAGATTCTTGATCTAAGATGGCTTTATTGCGTTTGGATCTTTATCATATGTGAACAAGAGAGCCACCTTCGCGGAAACTAAGATGAGACTAACTTGAATACTGTTTGAGTTACAATAAAGGTTAAACTGAGATCAGACTTAAAGTTACACACTAGCATAAATTTATACCAATCTTACAACACAAGATGTACCGCAAACTTATATTTGCATAATTAAAATTCACTATGGATGCCATTTGAGATCCCAATATATTACATTTTGCAGCGGCCATACCAGAAAACACCTTACCATCTGACGGTTCATTGCGGGGATGACAACAATTGCGAGTATAAGCTGCAAAAAATCAGTTTACTGTTCATAGGTTACGGGCGTGTGTAAGGTCAAGACACAGAAGCAGTATAATAATATTCCCCAGACTCGTCAAACCAACTTGAGGAGAATCCATTGAAATAGAATTAAATTTCAAGGTCGAGAAAATGAACCACCCAAGTCTTGTCAAGACTACTGCCACGGCTGGTGTGATGGTGGGTGTTAGCTAGATGTTGTTGACAAGGAAAGTAAGAAGATTCAGCACTTTTAATATTCACACGTCACAAAACATACGGTACCAACAAAGATCGAGAACGATGATTCCGGCTCAAAGTTCAGGTATTGCAGATAGCGGTATTTCCAGCTCGCGGTTACCCGTTCGCAGGCCTTCGAATTTCCAGAATGACGCCTCCACACGAAGTTAATATTAACGTACCAGTAAAACAGAATCAACAGAAACATTACAGATACACATCAAATGGGTGCAAGCTAACAAGGTTAATGGCTGTGGATTATGTACATCACCGGTGTCATAAGGAGTTAAGGCAGCTGGCTTTTATGACATCAGGGACGAAAACATTTGCAGTTTGAAACATTGTTTTCATTATTCGGGTTTATGTTGTCGTTCAGTATACATCATCTTCGCACACAAACACAACTGTCTAAGTTCTTGATACCATGACTGAAACTTAATAGTGAGCATGCACACATATTTGGAGTTTTGAAAGGTTGGGTGACTGAATGCATTCACACAACATTTAACGTGTGATTCACTCGTTTCACCCTCTATATCGAGAACAAACGGTTACTTGTCAGAGCTAGGGGAATTCATTTTAACACTGAAACCTAAGATGCACTGAGGTTTTGTGAGGTGAAATAGGGCATAATACAACGACGCGTTTAAGATTATTTCACTTACATATCTACACATTGTACTGACTTTGGACAATCCGTGTGGCATCCCCTATACTGCTCCACGCCAGGCAGGGAAACAACAATCGTTTACCGTTTTCAGTATAACCCGGCCAGGGATCGAACCCCGACCTTCTGATCCCTGGGCACTATACTAATTGTATTCTCAGCTCCCTGGGAATAATACTTTCCGTTCAGGTTAGTTCAACAGTGAAAGGGCACAATGGCGGAGTTAGAATAGGGCGGCTCTTTCCTAAAAGTGTTTAATGACAATGTCAATGTCAATTTCAATGTCGATGGATATTGTGCAAGCAAGGGCTTTCCGAATAACTGTGCCCCACCTGGCGATAAGCCACCTTGTGGGTGTAAAATCACATTTTGACTTTTCATAATATTTTAAAACTACAGTATCTACAAAATACAATTCACAAGCTTCAATTCATACTTATTACAGAGATACTTGACATCCAACATTTGGACTCATTTTCTGACTTATGACTGTTGGTGCAATAATTACAGTTTTTAGACATACTGTGTGATGAATTGAAAGTAGATATGCATGCGGAAAGGTTTTTAAATAATGTTTTTATTACATTACGAACTAACGAGAGAAAAATAAGATGTTTTGTACAGTCCGCACACAATTTGACGTCTATTATGAGTCTCCGTGACGCCACAGCACAGTTGTATCCTAGCACCCATAATGTCCAGAGATTCAATGCGGAAGGCAAAGTTTGCCATCATAGGGAAAGACAAACAGAAGGTAATTAAGTTTTTCCCTTTGCCTTTCCACGCGACGTAACAACACGTATGGAGGAACAGACGAAAAAAATTTCGTTGAGAAACTAATTATACCCAACTGATAAAAACTCCAAACAGATATAAGATAAACATGGCGGCTGGATGCGCACTACAGCAATGTGTAGCCAGGTACAAATACTACATCTGTTATAACGGTTCAGATCAATTAAATGCTGAGTCCTCTGCAAACCCTCAAATACGTAAAGCATGGTTTGATAATGATAATAAACAAACAAGAAAAAATAGGAAGAAAGCTTAGGAATATTTCTGCCGACATTCTACCGTGCACAGACAGAATGATGTTAAAATCACAAGCGCCAAGGCGGGGCGTACTTTTAAACAAAATAAACGTCAATCCTGGGGAAAAAAACTATTTATCTAAAAATCAATTCTCGCACACCCATGTCCAAGGTGTGGAACATGATTCAAAAGATTAAGGGCAAAGAATAAAAATTCGGAGTTCACCATCTCACATAATTTAACCACTAAATCTGAAATTGCCAACAAACTTGATGACACTTTGGCAAACCATTCCTCCTCATCTAACTATAAACCTTCAGTTTCAGAGACACCAAAAACAGCAGGAAGGAAAAAGGTCAATTTTAACTCAGATAATGGTGAGGACTACAATGAAACATTTTCACTCCATGAATTATATACTGCCCTAGACCAAGCTCCTGACACTGCATCAGGAGCCGACAACATACTCTATCAGCTCCTGAAACACTCCCGATTCATGGTTGGAAACCGTGCTCGATGAAATATGGACATCCGGCAATTTCCCTCCTTCGTGGCACAATGGCCAATTACCGTCCAATATCATTAACTAGCTGTTTACAACAACACAAAAAACAACATGAAGGGAATGGCTCACACTCGTTTAGTCTGGTACTTGGAGACCTATAACATCCTGGTTTCCGAAAAAACGGAGTACCATTGACCATTTGGTGCGTTTAAAATGTTATATAAAAAATTCCATTGTCAACAAACAACATGCTGTATCAATCTGTTTCGACCTGGAGAAGGCGACATGATATTTTGAAAAATTTGCATGAATTTGGATTGAGGGGCAGATTACCTCACTTCATACAGACATTTTCAAGTATGAATGGGCTCTACACTGTCTGATCATTTCGATCAAGATCAGGGCGTCCCTTCAGCCATCATCCTATCTGTTACACTATTTAGCATACAATAGTAAGACAGCTACAACTATGTCTGAATGAAAATGACTTCAGGTTTTCTAAATAAAAAAACTGTATTCATTTATGTCGTAAATATAAACCTCACAAGGATCCAGATTTATTTTCAGATGATACTTCTATCAAGGTAGTAGATGGGGCCAAACTTCTGAGCCTCATTATTGACTTTCATCTCACATTCATACCACACATCACATATCTAAAGGCAAAGTGACTGAAGGCTCTCGACTTGTTAAAAGTTGATGTTTTTTTATAAATTCCGAGTGGGGAGGGGATGAGACAACCCCCCTTCACTACAGACTGTAACTGCGCTCTAAACTAGACTATGGTTCTATTGTCTATTGTGGAGCCTGCAAAAGCTACTTTGACAAATTACACGATATACACCACCAAGGCCCAAGTCTCTGTCTTGGAACTTTTAGGACAGATTGCAATTGGAAGCTGATGAACCTCCTCTCGAACAACGTCACATTAAACTATCAATGCAATACATCACTAAATTTGTCAAACCTGGTTCCATATTTGGAATCAGAATTTAACCACATCATTGCAGCTCAAATAAATCTTGATATCATATCACCTTACCGAGTTCTGTCTTCTCCTCCCTGGCAAATGGTAAAAGCGTCTTGTCATATCACCCTATAATTCTCGAATTTTAGACCTATATAATAAGCTTCCAATTGGCCAATGTGACATGTCTTTTGCTTGATGGCAAGTCATGTAGGCATAACAGGTAACTCCAAAGCCGACGCTGCAGCTAAAGCAGTTCTTGACAAATCGTTATCTCATTCCATATATTTTATATTGGCTGGTACTGTGCACAACTACCAGGAGCTAAAGTGATGGCGTAAATCTTGCTGGGGTATCGTGCAGTAAGTGAGGCATCGTAAGTCCTTGTGATCCCCAGCGAGATGACCTAGCTTTGGTTGCCGGTGGTTTATAGTCCGTGTTTTAAACAGTTGTAAATAAATTTGTTATTGAATATAACTTTGTATTCATGACTCAATTGTGTATAAATATACACTGTGACGTCAAAACAGCGTAACGGTATAACTGTACTCTTGAAAATCACATGCGTGAAACCGGTTGAGTAAATTATACAGCTCATCTTTGGATCTTTGGACTTTTGTATTTTTAGGGCTCCAAGCCGAAAGGCTGTAGAGCCCTATTGAAATCGTTCGATTTATTATTATTATTATTATTTATTATTATTTATTATTCCGCCGATTTTTGTACCACACCTGGCAAAATAACCACTGGGTCGATTATGTTCTAATTTTGTGTGTGTATGTGGACCGTTGGGTAGTAGTGCCCGCCAAAAACCCAAGGCCGTAGTCCCAAAGGCCAAGGGCAGATAACTAAAAGAACATAATTTTTTGAAGATGTATTTCGCCCTATTGCTCCGCAATGGCTTATCCGATTACTTTGAAACCTAACATGTATCTGCTGCTTGAGCTGCTTGACATTTTTTGTTCTTTGACTTTGGTCATTGGTCACGTGGTTTGGCAGCCATATTGGATTCAAGGTTTTTACAGTGTTTTTGGGGTACCTGTTTTCAAATGCAAACAACTTTGAGTCCACTGCATGAAATGCTTTCAAATTTTCTGAGAATGGTCGCCATACAGAACACATCAAACGTAAATAGCCGATTTTGGATATCCTTTTTAGTTGCGGCCATATTGGATTTTGATTTTGATCATTTTTTTCACCCAAATTTTACTTTAAAGATCATATCTTATAAGGTTCTTAACAGAAACTATGGAAAGTTTGCATAAAGTTTTGATACTATATGTACCTAATTTTTTTCTGGGTTGCATACTGAAAGCACCACCGCTTGGTGGTATTATTTGATTTTAGTAAAATGTGAGACTTGAGTACAAATACTAAAGGAAGCGCCTCATAAATCTACCATAAACCCCCATTCACTGGCTTTGCAGATACCCAAAAGTTCTCCACAGTCTTCTTCATTATTATGTGTACTAACCTTGACGATCAGGATTAGAATTGGCCTTTTTCAACCGATGCTTGTCTCAAGAGGCAACTATGCTTGTCACAGGAGGCGACTAATCGGATCGGGTGGTCAGACTCGCTGACTTGGTTCTTCATTTTTCAATTGCCAATTGCTATGGTACCTTATTTTTGACAGCGTTGTTAAAAGCAAACCATTTGCGGATTAGAATATGGAGGTCGGAAATGGGTTAAGTACACTCTGGAAAACTGTGGCACACGCCAATTTGGTAGCGGTAATGTCCTGAAAACGGTGACTATCTTTTGACGGAGTTGGTACAAGCAAACCATATGCGGATTCGAACATAGTAGTAGTCAAACATGGGTTAAGAACACACTGGGACACATGGGGTGATGTCTCGCAAGCGGTTCCTTACATTTGATGGCGTTGGTACAAACAAACCATTTAAGGATTCGAACAGGGTCGTAGTTGGAAATTGGTTTTAACATCCCGGGACACCCAGGCACATGTCAACTTAGTCGTGGTGATGTCTCACAAGAGGTTTTTTACATTTGACGGCGTTGGTACAGGTAAACCCTTTGAGGATTCGAATATATGAACGAGGTGGGAAACAGGTTTTAGCACTTTATCTCAACAATGCGACAGGAACCCGGGGCCCGAGGAACGCAGAACGATAATCCATTTGACTGGAGCCCAACTGACAAAGAAGTTACGGCCTGTTGAAGAGTCACCAACCCGAAAGGCTGAAGAGTCCCAGTGTTAGCGTTTGATTTAATATTATTATTATTCCGCCGATTTTTGTACCAGAGCTAGAAAAATAACCACTGGGTCGATTATGTTCACATTTTGTGTGTATATGTGGACCGGTGGGTACTGGTGCCCGCCAAAATCCCAAGGCCGTAGGCCCTAAGGCCAAGGGCAGATAACTAAAAGAACAGAATATTTTGAAGATGTATTTCGCCCTATTGCTCCACAACTGCTTATCCGATTACGTTGAAACCTAGTATGTATCTGCTGCTTGAGCTGCTTGACATTTTTTGTTCTTTGGCTTTGGTCATTGGTCACATGGTTTGGCAGCCATATTGGATTCAAGGTTTTCACAGTGTTTTTAGGGTACCTGTCTTCAAATGCAAACAACTTTGAGTCCACTGCATGAAATGCTTTCAAACTTTCTGATAATTGTCTCCATACATAACGCATCAAACGTTAATAGACGATTTTGGATATCTTTTTTAGTTACGGTCGTATTGAATTTTGATTTTGATCATATTTTTCAACGAAATTTTGCTTTGAAGATCATATCTTGTAAGGTTCTCCACAGAAACTATTGCAAGTTTACATGAAGTTAGTGTGTCATATGCATCTCATTTATTGTTATTGGTTGTATGCTAAAAGTAACACCGCTTGGTGGTAATATTTGATCAATACTTTGGACACCCCTGGAACACGCCAATTTCGTAGCCGCGATTTCCGGTGATATCTTTTGACAGAGTTGGTACAAGCAAACCCTTTATGGATTCGAACATGTTCGAGGTCGGGAATGGTTTTAGAACAGACCTGGACACCCTGACACACGCCAATTTCCTTGCGACGATACCCTGCAAGTGGTGCCTACATTTGACGGAGTTGGTTCAAGGAAACCCTTTGAGGATTCGAACATGGACTTTGGGCACAGTGTTACTTGGAGCCCGCCATTGCTGCTTGCAGCTTTAATTTTATACTTGTTTTCGTCGCTAGATGGCTGAAACAGTGCCGGTGCGACGTTACATTTTGGCTCACTCACCGTAACGGTACAGCTTTCTTTCCAGTTGTTCCACTACAGTAATTATGGTAAGGTAGAGTGATGGGACTCCACTCAGTTAATGGTGCTGTTGTTGCTTTAGGTCGTCTACCGCCTTAACAATTTCGGCTGACCTGTCCCTCTGTGGGACTCGTGTTTGTGAGTAGGGTATACATATCTATTGTGAGTTTTAGTATTGATAAAATGTATATTTTTGTATTGATAAGATATCTATTTTCGTGAATTTATACGATTTCATCTTTGGCTGCTCTGTTTATATACGTTCGAGAAGCTGTCCATCTCTCAGAAATTGAGTTAGTTTGCCCTTCGCTATTGCATCTCTTCTAGACTATTGGCTTCAGGAGATCTACGACAGATAGCGGATCTAACTGCAATTGTTATAACCGAGCCCGGGCTTGGGCATGGTCTTGACATCCCAGTAACAAGTGAGCAAAGGATTCAGGTTGATTGCAAGATGGGCATACCTTGTCAGTTTTTGTCAGTTAATTCCATCCCTGACCTAAGATATGGACAGGTCGAAACAATTATATTTGAGACAAAAACAATAATTCAATCAAAACTTGAAATAAAGCCGAACAGTTTGAACTATTCTGCTCAGAAGAGGTGAGGTGAGGTGAGGTGAAATGAGGTTTAATGTCGCGTCCAAGATTATTGCACTGCTATAGCGACGTGCATGCACGTGTGTGTGTTTGTGTGGCTGCTTGTACTAGTCCGGCCTGAAGCCGATTTATAGTGCTAGCTCACTGAGATACCATGCCGCAGTTTAACATGAATACCCCACTCAGACACAGTATAGTGACTCCGAGCCGACCAGTCCTTGTTTTAGCCCCTTAATGCCGAGCGCCGGACAGGGTAACAACAAGTACCATCTTTTAAAGTCTTTTGGTATGACGCGGTCGGGGATCGAACCCCGGACCTTCCACCCTCCGGGCGGACGTTCTATCACTAGACCACGGAGGCGGTCTTCCTGCTCAGAAGTAGCTTAGCAGCAAATAAGGGTAAGCACTCTTTGTCCTGAAACACCCATTATTAACAAGCTTCCCGTTTTCCTGAGTAGTCTTTCATTTAATTTAGAGTAAAAGCATTAAAACAGAACAGAAATTATAAAAAGGATAAAAATGAAATTATATCAATATACGGAAATAGAAATCATATCAATAAAAAAACAGAAATTATGTGAATACCAAACTCACAATAGATAGGAGTACCCTACTCACACACAGGAGTCCCAAAGAGGGACAGGTCAGCCGAAATTGCTTAAACACTTAATGCAACAACAACACAGAAGTTATTCAAGGAAACGACATGGGTTATTTGAGCCCCTCGTCTACATTATTATACACATACTCGATCTGGTCTACTGTGTTTCTGAAGGGTGAGTAAGTATCGTTTAACGCCGCTTTTAGCAATATTCCAGCAATATCACGGCGGGGGACACCACAAATGGGCTCCACACATTGTACCCATGTCGGGAATCGAACCCGGGTCTTCGGCGTGACGAGCGAACGCTTTTACCACTAGGCTACCCGACCGCCCCGTTTCTGAAGGGGTCAGTATATTAAAAAAAACTGTTATCTATAATCTCTACACAGTGAAACCTCGTTATTCAGGACAATTACTCTGGTGAAGACAATATGTAACAGGCGTGGAATTACTTTGTTTTGCTTGCTGCTTCATTGTCGTCAATAGTCCAGCAATGAGACGGCGACCACTAAGTAAACGTGTCTTGAACAGACAAACCACTGATTGATATTGTGAGCAAGATCCCTCGTCGGGGTACGATGACACGCAATGAGCCTGATCACTAGTTACCAATGACTCGAAAATCCGGAAATGCGTCTATCCGGAAGACTTCGCAGGGACGGTGTCCGGACTTCACTGTCCGGATAAACAGGGTTTCACGGTACCGTTTAATTGTCAGCAGATAAATCAACTTAAGCATCGTCGCTTGAGGCGACAACATATATTAGTGGAACCCGGTATTATTATAAATGGCCAAAAAACTGTGACGGGGATTGTTTGGGACTGTTTTTGGTGTTGTGTCGAACTGTGAACGGTAATATAACTATTGTTCTCGACTGTATAGAATATTGTGTTCAGCTATGATAAATATTGTGTCTAACTATGTTGTAGATTATTCTCGACTGTCTTGAGTATTGTGTTGAACTTTGTTGGGTATTGTGTCCCACAATAATGGATACTGTTCTCGAATGTGGTGGTATTGTGTACAATTGTGTTGGGTATTGTGTTCAACTATGTTGTTTGGTTTGTTGTTTAACGCCGCACTCAACAATATTCCAGCTATATGACGGCGATCTGTAAATAATCGAGTCTGGACAAGACCATCCAGTGATTAATATCCTGAGCATCGATCCTCGCAATTGGGATCGATGACAAGCATCAAACCAAGTCAGGGAGCCTGACCACCCGATCCCGTTAGTCGCTTCTTACGACAAGTATAGTCAGTCATCTTTACGGCGTTCATCTATGTTTGGGGTTGTTCTTGGTTATGTTGGGTATTGTTTTCGACTGCGCTGGGTATTGTGTTCAACTATGTTGGATATTGTGAACAACTATATTGGATATTGATCTCAACTATGTTGGGTATTGTGTACAACTATGATGGGTATTGTGTACAACTATATTGGGTATTGATCTCAGTTATGTTGGGTATTGTTTACAACTATGTTGAGTATTGATCTCAACTTTGTTGGGTATTGTGATCTACTGTGTTCAACTATTGTCTGTGTATTTCAGTGTCGTAGTGTTTGTTTTAAGCAATATTCCATCGATATTGATATGGATAGTGTAAGCAACGCTAGACCCATTTCGGATACGTTAACAGGCTATCAACCAAGTTACCATGCATGACCACCAGATCTATTCGGTCGCCACTTAAGACAAGCACAGGTTACAGGGAACCTGTCCTAACCTGAAATCTTCACGGGACAGTGTCGGAGTGAATTGAAGTTTTGTTTGTTTGTTGCTTAACGCCACACTCAGCAATATTCCAGCCCGGGCGGCGGGAATGACGGAAGCTCTGTTTGTACCCCAGTAATACTGGACAAAGTCAGGTCAAATCAAACTAGGAATTCCCAAGGGTTTTGAATATTATGATACGATGTACTGATGGTATGTATTTAGACATCCGTGTGTACATCTCAACATTAATAGTGGACATCCATGATTGATATGATAATGTCTTAATAAGCTTAGTGCAATGATAACCCATATAGTGGCTTGACTGTGCATTGTCGACAGGATTCATGTAGTGTAAATGTACGAGTACTAATACATACTTTGTTCTAGCCACTATATGGCTGAAAAATCGCCGATGGGAGAATACATTTTAACTCACTCACTCACTCACATATTGTATTGACCAACATTCGAAACCACATCCTCCTTCATGACAAATGTCTGATGCAAAAAGGCATCATTCCTCTTGCTCATCATCTACCCCCATTTGACCGCCTCCGTGGTCCAGTGGTAGAGCGTCCGCCAAGAAGAGCAGAAGGTCCGGGGTTCGATCCCCGGCCGCGTCATACCAAAAGACGTTAAAAGATGGTTCTTTTTGTTACTCTGTCTGGCGCTCGACATTAAGGGGCAAAAACTAGGACTAGTTGGCACGGAGTCAGTATATTGAGTCTGTCTGAGTGGGGTATTCATGTTAAACTGCGGCATGGTATCTCAGTGAGCTAACACTATAAATCGGCATCAGTCCGGACTAGTACAAGCCGCCACACACACGTACATGCACGTCGCTATGTAAGTGCAATATATTCTTGGAAGCGACGTTAAATTCATCTAATTGATGAAAGTGCGATCATAAATGATGCAAGATATAAAATTGGCGCATTTGTAATATCAACCATCCCTATGTCCGATGCATCAGAAAAAAAATAAATCTTACATTAATGTTTATTCAACCGTACAAAAGACTGCAAATAATGAAAATACTTAAGTACAACTTGTGACGTATTTACTGACATCTTCAGATAGGTCAGTACGTGGAACACTGTCGGTTAGTGAAACTAATATCAGCGGAACCGGAACTGCCAATGACACACGTGACCCGGATGTAGGTTTGGTTTTCCAGGAAGACAAATACCACTTCTTCTCGTTGTGCCCCTCTGACCGTGACAACGACGTCGTCCGAGACATCTATCTGCACGACACGTTTTGGTGAGATGGGTACCACCTTGCCCTCCTCGCCGTACAGGAGAACCTGTTTTGAGCTGGAATGACACATAAGTGAGAGAAGCAGCCTCGATTATCCAGGGTTTGTTTGTTTTGTTTGTTTGTTTTTTAACGCCGCACTCAGCAATATTCCAGCTATATGACGGCGGTCTGTAAATAATCGAGTCTTGACACGACAATCCAGTGATTGACATCATGAGCATCGATCCTTACAGTTGGGATACGAACACATGCATCAATCAAATCTGCGAGCCTGACCCCCGATCCCCTTACAGGGTCTCACGGGTCGATAATACAGTGTATTAAATCTCCTTTCTTTTATGCTAAATACTCTGGAAAAATGTGTAACTATTCCTTTGTTTTTGAGTACACTTCGAAAGGCACACCGCTAAAATATACGTCACATGACGTTGTTCGTTCTTAATTGAAATGATCGGCGATAAAACCAGTTCTCGACTCGACGTCTGTTGTGCCATCTAAAACACATCCGGAACATCTTATATATGACACCTGTCGGTTATGCTTGGGACAGTTGCTGGACAGAAGTAAAATATTGATTAGGCAAGAAAGCTTCCATCCATCTTCTTCCCGCCTATTCACAATGATACTTGGCTTCGTCTGTGTACTCCCGACGAGTGGATGCAGCTTGGTTTAGGCCCCCTTTGAACAGGAACCAGGCAATCTTTCCAAATAATTTGGACAATAATTTGTTAATAATGAATGAAATAATAATTCGTAAATATAACTAAGTATGTGTTGTGGTATTTTAAGACTATGGGTGACTTGTACCGACTTACGCCACAGAAAACACGGGGCTGGTGTAGTAGAGGCACGGCCCGCTGCGACTACATCCCCCGCTGATTGTAAGCGGTTTCGATGGAGAAAAGGCCGTCACGGATGTCCTCTGATTAACTGAACGATGAAATACTAGTGATGGATCAAACTGAAATACAAAATACACATCATAAGAACGCCATATTTCAATAGCAAGGGTCGTTTGTAATTCAGTGATACCCGTATTCATCAGCAGCGGTGATATTGAACTATAATAACGGGAGAAAGTAACCCTGCTTCATAATAAAGTGCAAAAAAGTAAATTTATTCTCAAATTTAATCATGTATCTTTCAATACATCTTCCTGAAGACATCGCCGCGATTTTAGGTCGTAATTCACATTTTGCACTTGCACGTGCACGTTTTTGCACGGCACACAATTTGGATGTTAACGTGTTTGTTAGAAGAAAGATGCTCGCATATGATACTTTTGCCCGATTTTGTTATTTGAGTTGTTACACCAACCCTCTTTGAGGGCGTGCCACTATGTCTCCTGTTGCCAGGTATGGGCTTCGTCAATGAATTTGTTATGATAAAACATGGATCAGACGAATGACCAAATATCATGTTATTATTTTCAATAACATAACATTGACACCACTTTACATGAAGCACAGTTTCCGCTAGTATATAAGGCTTGTGGACAGACGTCATACACACAAAATTGGCAAAGCTACCGCTGTGCTACGACAGTCATGTGTTTATAATAAACCATGAGAGTTACAATAACCTTCAACAACAGAACTGTTGGTAGAACGGTCCCTGGTTGCAATCGATAGAACCTTTTAATCGAGAATAGAAAATTCCGGAAACTCACGAAATCAAACCCGGCAGCACTCGGTGTTAGGGAGAAGTCTGCTTCCATAGCAGAGGCCAGGATAATTCCGAAGACGTATTCTCCGATTCTGGAGTACGTTGTATAGACTTCCCCATCCGGACCAGAACCATCTTGGAATGCTTGCTGAAAAAAAGGTGTTCTCATTTTATTCAACATATTAGCAGCAAAATAGGAGTGTAAGCAGGTAGAAGCATTGTAAAGACCAAAGAAGACCTTTGTCCAGCATAATAATGTACAAGAGGAAATCATATTAATTGTTGCAAGGAATGCCAAGACATGAGTGTTAATCTTGTATACAGTAAACTACGTTTATAACAAACACGCTTATAACGAACTGGTTTTTTTTGTCCCGGCTATTTGCTGTATATATGCTTATAATACTTATAACGAACTACGGATATAACGAATTAAAATGTGGGGTCCCTTTGAGTTCGTTATATACGTAGTTTACTGTATTGATTAAGGAGGCACTAAAATCATGCGAGTAAGTGACGATTGATAATTGATATTTCAATAAACTTCGTGAGGCACGGACTGGGAGTTTAGTTAGAGATAAAACATTTTTTCTTGGCTTTTTTCTCTGAAAAGAGAAGATCCACATTCTTAAAGATATTTCAGTGAACTACTTATTTATGACCTAATTAATCAAACAATTCTTTTGAAAAAATTACTTTTTCTGAAACAAATAATTATTTGGGAAAAACACCTCCGCACCAATTTTATTAAACATTACAATTTATCATTATCTCTTTAGACAAATCATGAGATATAGAAAGATGGTTTTAAGTAAAATGATGCAGCAAATAAGTTGTTGCATTATTAAGAGTATTATGTTTCGAACAGATAAAAATATGAGAGAAGTACTCCACCTGCAACATTTGACTGTCAATGGCCATTGCGGGTTTTGAGGGCTGCAGGATCAAACCATCGCTGTTGCAGCAACTGGAATAGAGGTAGTGAGTGAACGACGCAGTCACCAACATCCCTGGTACACCACGGCGACCTGTGGTTCATCGAGTCTGGTAAACCAGTGACTGAAATCATAAGCGACGGTCCTCGCCTCGCCAAACTCCAAAAAGACATCAACGTTAATTATTATATACCCCCGCGTACCATCAACTGATCAGAGACCCCAATCAGTCACAATCCTTTTGTTTATACCACTAGCTAAGGGGGCGGTCGGGTAGCCTAGTGGTTAAATCGTTCGCTCGTCGAGCCGAAGACCCGGGTTCGATTCCCGTCATGGGTACAATGTGTGAAGCCTATTTCAGGTGTCCCCCGCCGTGATATTGCTGGAATATTGATCAAAGCGGCGTAAAACAATACTCACTCACCTGCTAAGTCGTTACCTTATATCACCACATACAGGTTTGTCCACTTCAATGTACTACATCCAAATCTACTCAACTGTATAAATACTGCCTCAAACCTGTATTATATACTTGTCAACTATACTCTGTACATCACTTGCTTGATAACGGTGTTAGAACCTTCACCGGAACGTCGCTCCTAAGTGTAATAAAGTTGTCCAAACACACATCTCGTACATCCTCATCTTAATGAGGTAGGAGGTATGCATCATGTGTTTCCCAAACTGTGGGCTTTATTTTGCAATCCGTGTTCGAAAATTCAAACTTGCTTCAAATGTTCAAATATACATATAAAGTTCTTCAACACTGAGACACATACGTTATCCGTAATGTTTCGTTGAACAGTCTATCTACGTGTAACCAAACAACGCCAGACATGACGTCACTCTGGAATGTAATAACGTCATCAGTTCTTTCAAACGCAAACTCACGTGATTTACCTTGGTATTATGATGCAGAGAAACTTTAAATGAAAAAGGTTGTTTTTTTCTATCAAAAAAGTCCTAAAACAGAAACGAGCGATTTTATCATTTGCATAGTTTCTTTTTGTGCCTAGTATATATACATCAGTAGCCACTAAAAGAAATTGTGGAGATAGATAAAATCATATGTCTTGTTTCCTTTGGGGCCTGGAATACATGGATGATACGTGAAGCAGTTTGTACTAAATTAATAATGTCTTTGTTGGAATTATCAAAAGAAACAGCTATCAAATGTGCATTACCAGAACGTAATAATACAGACAGGTAGCACGACATGAGAACCACGGGATTTGTACATGTGCATGTCGTGGCCCTTACAAATGGGGAGTTCTCAGTTGCGAAAGTGTTTGCTGTAAGCAGCTGTTCGACTGCGGGGACATTTCACGACCATCTGAAGCACCGTCTCTAGAGTATGCTTTCCGTACAAGCATCCTGCAGAGAACAGTAACGGCTGCGTCATTGGTGGTAAAGGTACAACAACATCCTCTACACAGGATACAGGTGGTGTTTTGACGCAACAACGTTGTCAACTGTCACTTCAGTGGTGCCAAGCACGCAGGGTATGACATAACTAGCGATAAAGGTGGCAGGTTTAGTTGTGGGCGGCAGTCTCCCAGACTGACAGAACGAACCAGATGCAATAATCTTATACATCTCAACAGCCCCATGCCAGCCTTCAACAGTTCCCATCTTGCAGTGATATTACGTTATTATTTACTTTCATCATAAGTTTAGTAGCATTTATCAGTTATGCTGAGTCAGCTAGAAATGAATGTTTGCGCCTAGACATTAACACTGTCCCACACTATGTAGCAAGACGAACATATTTATTAAGTGTTTCTTTCTCTTTACATTTAAGCAGATGAATCTCTGCACTTGTACGCAGCTGACGTAATTCAAAATGAACATATCGTCTTGTTTCAACAAATTCAGTAACATTCAACACATCGTTTTTAGTTTCAACAAAATCAGTAAAGATGCTATCGTGTTACTGGGCATCTTCCCGGAGCAAGGGAGTTAACTGACTATAAAAGTCCAATTGCCATCCTTGCAGAACTGGGCTGGAATTTCAGGGCTCGATCGTAGTGCCACCAATGAGTTATGAGTTAAGTCCCTTTTATGACCCTTCTAATGACCAATCAGAGCACACCTCTCATATCACATGAATTTGCTTCAAACAAAATGGTGGCGTCCAATCAAGACGCAGATCGCAAAGTGCATTAAAGCACTTGAAACATGAAAATATTTGGAGAATACTTGTCGACGACCAGTAGACGGAACACATGATTTGCAAATCCTGCGATCGACCGAAATCTGCACGGCAGTCACCATGTTGTTTAAGAACCGGATGTCTATTTTGTTACGCGATTTTTGTTTGGACTATGCATAGATTCGTAAGGCTATACAAAAATAACTCAGAAACTCCAGCCCAGTCGCAAGGGTTGAAGCTGGGAATTTATAGTCAGTTAACTCCCTTGCCTTTGGAAGATGGCAACTGGAAGTCAGGTCAAGACTCGACTGTACGCAGGCCGCCGTCGTGTGGCAGGAGTACTGCTGTACGGCGTCAGGCCAATCGTCTTTATGCAAACTGAGTGGCGGGTTCTACCTGTAGAGCAAGACATGCTTGACGGTTCGTTAACACCTGGTGTCATCACTGATGTTCAATGATCCATTCATATAATTTTCACCTCTAGCTTTGCCTTTTACACCCAGTGAAGTTTGTTTCGGGGGAAATTCGAGGCTGATTGTTCTCACAATGTTGCGTTTACAAATATCTGCTTCAGCACACACTTCCTTGATATTTACTTACCTCATGAGGAGGGTGACGTTTGTACCGTTGACGATGTCCCCTGGGGCGACGGGTCCAGTGCTGAGGGTCGAGACGATCACCTGCAGTTCGCTGTGGGGTTCAATCAGATCTGTGACAGTAAAACATAACTGTAACAAACCCTACTTTTACAATGTGCGAACACAATAGCCCGGAATTCATGGTGTCCGAATTAAAGAATGTCCGTATTTGTGAATGAAGGGTACGGAGTAACATTCCTTTGTAAGATATGTGTTTGTTGGTGTTCCGAACACAATGGCCCGGAATGCATGGTGTCCGGATTAACGAATGTCCGTATTATTGAAACAAGGGTGCGGCGTTACATTCCTTTGTATAATATGTATTTGTGGATGTTCCGAACACAAGGGCACGGAATGCATAGTGTCCGGACTAACGAGGTTTCACTGTATATCCATCTCTCAATCAGTTACCCGGATATTTCGGGTTCCCAGGCTGACGTTCCGTCGACCAGAAGGTGTCTTTGAATGGTGCTATACCCATAGCGTCGGCAAAAATGGAGGATATCCCGATTTTCCAGTTATCAGCCCCTGCCCTGTAGTCGCCGCTGACCCTGGCCTGAATGATGAAACAGGAATACGAGTGATAAACCAGAAAGTTTCTTGGGGCTGTGCTCAACTGGAGGAATGTGCTACAGCTATCGTCATGTTTCATACTCCCGATAATGACATGGGACGTATTTGCAGATTTGTGTGTCAGTCAGTTATTAAATCTCCTAGCAACTGGACTCCTTCTATCTACCCCTAGAAACACTGAATTTGCAGAAAAAAAAAAAAATTATTTAAAAAAACACGAAGTTATTGTTTATGAGCCAGTCGATGGTGTTAAGTGATCCATGACGTCTCTAATATGTGTTGTGAATTTTGATCTGATGGAACATACTCCATAGGGCGTATGAGGAAAGTTAGCGGTGAATATGACTTGGTATTTTAAAATTATCTTGTATATTGCATGTATATCGTGTCTAAGGTTGGACATGGAGTACTGTAGCGTCATGTCTGACCTACCTGTGTGACTACTGGGATCTCCAGGCTCTGCATGGCGTGTCTAAGGTTGGACATGGAGTACTGTAGCGTCATGTCTGACCTACCTGTGTGACTACTGGGATCTCCAGACTCTGCAAGGCGTGTCTGGGGTTGGACATGGAGTACTGTACCGTCATGTCTACCTACCTGTGTGACTACTGGGATCTCCAGGCTCTGCATGGCGTGTCTGGGGTTGGACATGCAGTACTGTATGGTGACGCCATGTTTCCGTGCCCCCTTTCCCATCTGCATCAGCCACGTCCGTCCAACACTGACGTCAGATAGGGTGACGTTCATCTCATTAAACTCCACGTTCAGCCAGTCCTTAATTTACAAACGTTCCCTGAAGCATCAATCTTTTAAACACTTCCATACACTAAAACCACTGCAAATGTAATAACCTGGTAACAACAACAACAACAACAACAACAACAACAACAACAATAATAATAATATGACTGTCTCATTTACATGTACGTTACAAACCAATTTTCAAAGTCTATTGGAATAAAATTGAACAACTTCAACTTTCCCATCACTTAAAACCTGACATAATTTTTGAAGGGGAATGAAAACAATTCCACTCTAAATAGGTCAACAATACAAGAATTGTGGGCAGAAATTGAATTTGTTTCAAATTTTACTTTTTTTATGAATAAATGAATAGCCTTTGGTTCCCATATTCAGTCAAACTGAAGGGAAGTCAGATTAATATCGACAAGGAAAGGGGAAACTTTGAGTTATGTGTTTTGAACATGCAACATCACAACAATAAGTCCACAAACAACAATAGACAGTGTAACGTGCCACATCCATCCACGAATGCGTGCTCGTGGGGCTAAACGGGAACCTGATTGCAGTATCTGATCAGGAGGATTCGTGTTTGACGTACCTGTTCGTAGAGGGTAAGTCCCCATTCTCTCGATGTCTCAAACAGATAGTCCCAAAAGTCCTAACAAATGAACACAACATAATATCATAGCCCTGTTGAAGGTACATGAGATATTAAGGATAACAACCATTCTACAACTAACCGATGCGACAAAGAAGTTGTAAAAACAATATTAATCCTTATTTAGAAATTACCTGGTCAATTGGAATGGCTTTAGACGTTGCCTCTTCAACAATAAAATCAAATCGGCCACCGTTCTGTTTCGCATAGGTTGTCTTTGAAGACCTGTTGATGGACATTCAGTAATCATGATGACATCGAATCTGATACTGGACATGTGGTACCTCTGGTCATCAGACTTGGACATGGAGATTAGACGTGTTCACTGTCCATGCATATTCATCAAAATGCGTGCAATTTGCTTCTGTGGTGTAAAAACACAATAAGTCATCCTGTGTTCTATGAATTACATAAAAACCTTTGTAGCATATTAACCTAATGATACCATCACGCAGAAGGTAAACAACCACACTACCAGTGCTTGTACAGAGAAAGTCCTTCTTGTCGTAATTATGTCTTTTGAATGGATATATTTTGACACTATTAAAGTTGGGTTTATACCCAAAAATATTTTGTTGTTTTGTTGTTGTTCTTGTTAATATTTTGTTGTAGTTGTTTGTAGTGCTTATTTTGTTTTAGGGGTGTGGTTGTTTTTGTTGGGTTTTTTAAATTTATTTATTTATTTTATTATTATTATTTTTATTATTTATTTATTTTTATTTTTTTTGGGGGGGGGGGATTTGTTTTGGGGTGATTTTTGTTTTTGTTTTTTGGTATTGTTGATTTTTGTTTTTTTGGGGTGGTGGATGGGGTGCAACGGGGTTTAACTAATGCCAATCGGAAACGGGTTTAAGTAATCAAGACCCGTTTGTAATCGCAGTATTGTGCACATTCTATCATTTTGAGTCTTCGCAGTGTTTCAAACAAAACTCCATCTCAAACCATGGTTACGGTTTCACGATCATGTTTTGATGTCCTTTAAACGACTGTCGATCAACGATTGTCTTATGAAACCTAGTTTCGTCTCATCTCGTCTCATAATACTGACCATTAGCAATTAATGCCCTCGTGCCCTTGGGTGCAGTAAAAGAGAACAACCTCTCACAAACGTGTCAACACAAGATGAAAGTGTTTCGAGAGTATGCATCCCATAACGGCTACTCACCAGTATCGATTGTGAGCACCGGAAGGCCATCCCGTCTTGTCGTAGAGAGACCTTAAACACGAAGCATTGTATTATACAGCCATGCAAACAGTCACTGGACCGTCATCGTATTGATAGCTGGATTGGTTTGTTTTTTTGGGGTTTTTTTTGTTTGTTGTTGTTTTGTGTTTGGGGGTGGGGATGGAGACACGGGTGGCGCAATCGTCTAAGGCGCCGCAATTGGGTCCGCAGAGTTACTTATCTTGGGCCAACCAGAAACCTTTGATTGTGGGTTCGAATCCCGGTTCGCCCGGATTATGTTTCTAGGTTTGTTAGCACCATACCCGTGCTCGTAGGTTTCACCAAAGTGGTAAACGTCTGAGACCTGCATCATTTCGGGCTTTCCTCCCACATTAAGCTGGCATGCCGAAATATAACTGCAATACTATTAAAAGCGACGTTAAACCTAATTCTAGCCTAGTGGTTAAAGCATTCACTCGTCTCGACGAAGACCCGGGTTCGTTTCCCCACAATGGTACAATGTGTGAAGCCCATTTTTGGTGTCCCTCGTCGTGATATTGCTGGAATATTGCCAAAAGCAGCGTGAAACCACACTCACTCAATTGTTTCAAGATGTGAACATGGTTTTAACAAACAAAACCATCAGTAGTATGTTAACATATATCCATTTGTTGTCTCAAACGGACATGAGAAATGTATTGATTAATAGCTTTAACGGAGCTTAAAGCTAATGTGACAGCATATCATACAGTGTTGGAAGGTATCTGGAGGTGAGGTGAAATGGGGTTTAACGTCGCGTCCAAGATTATTGCACTTATATAGCGACGTGCATGCACGTGTATGTGTGTGGGCTGCTTTTACTAGTCAGATACAGTATACTGACTCCGAGCCAACCAGTCCTTGTTTTAGCCCCTTAATGCCGAGCGCCAGACAGGGTAACAATAAGTACCATCTTTTAACGTTTTTTTTGTATGACGCGGCTGGGGATCGAAGCCCGGACCTTCCGCTCTCCGGGCGGACGCTCTACCATTAGACTACGGAGGCAGTCGGAAGGTATATGGAAGTAATAGGACCAACAATTGTCACCTAGTATTGTCACAGTGTGGGTATTTGGTGATATGGTCATAATCTTCATATATAAACATAATCAAAAACATATTTTCCTCCATACATTAACATAAATTAACGCTTATTTTACATATTACAATTAAAACAGCAGTTCCTCACTTGAATGAAGTCGGTTGGCCTGAAATGTGAAACAGAAGGCTTTCTGTTTGCTGCTCAGGACCAGTCAATGTGTGATTTTTCATCAAAATGTACATAAGAGATGTAGAATATGCAATGAATTTAATGAGACTATCCAACACAATGTCAAAGGATGCCCAGATTTGGCACAAACACAGTATCGTAAGAGACAGTTATCATTTTATTACCGTCTTCGCCATGCTTGTGGTTTTGACACAGAGGTCCATCCATGGTACGACCCGGAATATGTAGAGGGCGTCATGGAAAATGATCAATACAAAATTCTTTGGAATAGGCCCATTTACAACCTCAGACCTATCCAGGCCAACAAACCTGATCTTGTCATTTTAGATCGTTTATATCATTGAATTTTCTGTTCCTTTTGACAGTAATGTGATTGACAAGATTCAGGAAAAACATGGTAAATATGCAGACCTTCGAAATGTCACGCTTGCATACCAAGTACCAAGTTTGTCCGACTCCCCATTGTTCTCGGTGCCTTAGGTTTGGTACCTCCCAATCTGAGGACTGACATTGGGAGAGTACCCGGGTTTGCTACCAGGAATACAGCCCTTCTGACAATCTGGGTAATGCAGAAGGCTGCAGTGTTGTGGAGTCTTCACATTCTCCGAAAAGTTCTGGGTGGGTTTGACTAGGCAGCGCTGGTGGGTGAACAGAGGCACAATTCGAACTTGCCTAGGGAGACACCACATGTGTTACATGTGCTTCAGTGTGGGCAGGCCGAAGCCCTAGAAACTCTCAGGAGCCAAGCTGCCCGGACGCAGTCACCCACCCAAGGTCTACTTCGCGACCAATGTTGCTTAACTTCATCATTCTGATTTGTGACCTATGCGCTATGTACAGAACCACGTGCCTCCACGTGGAACTGAAGAATGCTAGATTTTGATTGATTAAAAAGAGGTAACCTTTTTCCTACTGATACAGCCTTTTCACACTAAAACCGTGCGTATGAAACCATTGATCTATCGACAGCCTACACGTCGATGCCTATAACAGTCACAGCGACGGATAACTCACTACGGAGTCTTGTACACGTTCGATATCAGAACAGCAGCCAATCAAACAGGATGAAATTTATTTCAGAACGCACACAATGTGGCGTCGATTTCCAAGAAGTTGACTCCAAGCAGTGTAAATATGGTTGCGATGAAATGAAAACATATATCTTTGGGGGTTAACCGTTATTTTGAACAAGTCAAGCCTATGAGCATATTAATCTTGAACTTAAGATATGTTTGTTACATTTATAAATACCTGGAATGTTCTCAGTTTGCGGACCTTTTTACCCTGGCGTAGAAAGCGTCGTTTTCAATGCGCTCTTGCATTTCATGGCGATAAACCTAAAGCGCTGGGTTTCAGATTAAGATTTGAGGTATCCAATCTACAGTTGGAGTACATCAAATTTCAAAACACAGTCGGTTTATCTTCTAAATGTCCACGAGTCTTACTTATTCTAAGCATAAAAGCAACATGAAAAACGTTTAAAGTCACCCTTGTTACTAGTTTAAACCAAGCCCCAAAGTTTTTTTATTGTTATGAGTGAGTGAGTTTTACGCCGATTTTAGCAATACTCCAGCAATATCACGGCGGGGACAACAGAAATACCCATGTGGGGAATAACACTTGGGCCTTTGTCGTGACGAGCAAACGCTTTAACCACTAGACTGTTATCATCGTTAGGATGAATGAGTAGGCACACTGAAAGTAGGTTATATGAACTAATATGACACTACCATCTTTTCCCCTGGTGGGGTTGGGTGGATATTATTTGAAAATATGTCTAAAGGAGTATATATGTTTTCATATCGTTGACCTGTGTCAAAAGAGAAATTTTAATAAATTAGAGGACACACGAGTAAAGACTACAGCACTTCTGTCTTTTATCGCTTTTCATTTTCATAACCTTGTAATTCAATTACCTTTCAAAGTTTCTTCACCGTAAAGGTGTTCTCATCGACAATCCCACGTCTTTTGACTGAAGTGCTTCTAACATTAATCATCAAGGTTTTATTGTATAGACGGCATCGTCTCATGTTTCTCAACATGTTGAAATATCTCTAAAATTGGTTGTCTGCAGCCAAAGTAAGCCCATGGGTCATTGAAGTTGTTCAAATGTACATAACTTTTCCCTAATGCGACAATGGGGCAAAACATATGTCAGTATGAAGATTATTGAACACGTATAGTCCTTGACAAAGTAGACACGATTTATGGATAACAACTTCTTTATACTGTAAAGGCGACGTTTCGGTTTAGATCCTTATACCGTTGTCAAGCAAGACTGAACTTACTTACTTACTTATATTGGAGATTTAACGTGCGCTTTCCGACTGCAAGCGTATGTCGCACACGGGCCCGGCCAGGCCATTTAATGTGTTTCAAAAAAGGGGAAAAGTGAGTTTGTGCAACCCAGGAGGGGGCTTTAGGGGTTACTTATATAGTAATTTTGAAATTTTGAGATTTGGAAAGAATGCCAAGAGTGGGTGGGGGACGAACTAAGGGAGCTGTGTGTGTTGGGTGGTTATCAAATAAGGTAGTTTTGGTTTTAATATTTTATTTGGGGTTTAAATGCGACTAATTAGTCCTGTTTTTATTAGGTATATGCCTAAGGCTTTGAATTTTTCTAATTTATTTTGTGGATTTAGGATTGATTCTAGTGTAAGTCCGGTTTTAAGATTTAGGGTGGTCTGTAGTGTTGTTCGGTGTGTTTGGTAGTGTGTGCAGTGAATGAGTACGTGTTCTGGTGTTTCTTGTTGTTTGCAATGTGGGCAGTTTCCTGTTGTGTGTAGTTTAGCTATTTTACGGTGATTATTTAGTTTGGTGTGGCCTGTTTGTAGTTTGGTAATTATTCTGTCGATTTTTTTGGATGGGTGTAGTATTTTGGGTTTATTTAGGGGTTTTTTGAGTACTTTCCTGATTTGGCTATTTGAGTTTTGGTATATATTTTGCCATTTTTTGTTAATTTTTTGTTTAGTGACACTTTTGATTTCTGATTTTGAGCTGGGTAAGTTTAAGCTTATTTCTGGGAGTTTAAGGGATAATTTTGCTGCTTTATCTGCCTTTTCATTTCCAAAGATTCCTACGTGGGCGGGGATCCAAATGAACTCTATTTGTTTACCTACCTTAGTTAAGTTGTTTGAGCTATTGAGTATTTGATTTATTAGTTTGGGGCGGTTTTTAGTGTTTTTATTTTTGAGGGCTTGTAGTCCACTGAGAGAGTCGGTTAGGATGAGGATTTTTTGGTGTTTTTTAGATTGCTGATTGTGTAGTGCTGAGGCCATGCCCATTAGTTCGGCCGTGAATATGGATTGGTTGTTTGGGAGTCGGTAAGATTGTGTGTCTTTGGTTGGTTGTGCGATGTGGACTCCGAAACCTGTGTGTTTTGAGATCGGATCTGAGGATCCGTCTGTGTATATGTGACACCAATTTGGCCAATGTTCATGTATGTATGCTAGTGTGGTGGTTTTAGCGATGTTAGGATCGGTCTGTTTATTTAGTGTATCGGCTAGTGTTGTGTCTATTTTTGGTATTTTAAGTTTTGGAGTGAAGATATTGGATGATTTATTGTTTTGTTTAAGATTATTTATTTTGTGTTCGTTTAGGTAATTGGTTATTCTTTGGGAAATTGGAGTAAGTAGTGGATGTTTCCGGGCTAGGGCTTGGTTTCTAGGGCTAATATTTTGTTTTATTAAGTTTTCGATTAGTGGGTTTGATTGGGACGCGGCCCAGAAGTTTAGGGTAAGTTGTTCCCTACGTAGTTTAAGTGGCATTTCTCCTGTTAAGGCCTGGAGTGAGGTGGAAGAGGTGCCATGTTGAGTTCGTGTGATTAGTTTTAGGGCCTGATACTGGATTGAGTCTAGTTTTTTAATGAGAGAGTTGTTTAAGGTGTCGTAAATGGCACTGCCGTAGTCTAGTTTGGACCTAATTAGTGATATATAGAGTGAGAGGAGGGTGTTTTTAGAGGCCCCCCAGTTGGAGCCGGTTAGGCATCTTAACGTGTTTAGGTCTTTGCTGCATCTGGTTACAAGGTTTTTAATGTGAGCATCCCAGGTGAGATGTTCATCGAAGATTAATCCTAAGAATTTGGTTTGTTTTTGGAATTTGATTGGTTTGTTGTTTAGTTGGAGGTTTAGGGTGGCGGGTTGCATATTTTTGTGTTTAAATACTATTCCTGTGGTTTTTTCTGAGTTTAGGGAGAAGCCCCATTTGTCAGCCCATTTTTGTATTTTATTTAGAGATTTTTGTAGTAAGTTTTGGGCCATTTTAATGCTTTTAGTGCGGATCCAGAGGGCTGAAACATTGTACAGAATATATATAGTAGGTGGAGCATTAACAGTGACAACAATTGCATACATGAGTGGGACAACATGAGTAGGTGTTGACAACAGAAGGATTCTGTCACAACAGGATGGACAGAGAGCGCACAGGTTGGAAGCCATGGGGCATGAAGCCAATTAAACAGGATAAGTTCACATAGGTGTGGTGATTATTGCTTAATTAGTTAATAGTAGACGGATTGGATGAATAGCCTTGTGCTCTGTTGATTGATGGTTTGTGGCGGCGAATGGTTCTGTTAATATTCTTTTAGTGAAGTCATGGAGGTTGTTGGAGAGGATTTGGACGTTTTCCCAGTTGATGTGATTGGGGAAATTGCTGATATGGTCCGAGATGGCTGATTTACTGTGTCAGATGATGGTTGAGCTTTTGTGCTCTTTGATTCTGGGATTGATGGGGCGGGATGGTTCACGTATGTAGGATTGTCCACAGTTGCAGTCGGTTTTATAAACTACACCTTTAGTCTCTTGGGGTTTGGTTGGGTTTCTGAAGTTGGCTCTTAGCGGGGTACTGAGGGAGGTGGAACTGGTGATGGAGGTGTCAATATTGGCTTGCTGTTTGAGGAGGCGGCTGATGACGTAGGGGTTTAGGGGTTTGGGGGTCGCAGATCTGGGTGTGGGATGGAGTAGTTATGTGAAAAAACTTTGTCGACGAGATTGGGTGGATAATTGTGGGTGAAGACTTGGCGGAGGTGATCGATCTCAGGTTTGGGGTCAGCAGAAGAAAGGTCCTTGTCCAGTATGGTCATTGTCGAGACAAACCAACCCTCGGTTGAGCCCGCGGCGAAGAGTCGGTTCATGTATCTTTAATAATCCCGCTTTTGTCAATAATACACAAGATGGAAAATGATAAAATACAGGCAAAATGTAAGTCCGGCGAAAACGCTTTTTTAAAACGTTGTTTAATAAAGTAATTTTACCAAATTTCTTTTTTAAACTTATTGCACAGTTCAATATAATGCTAAAAAATATAGAAAAAATATGTAATCCGTGATTTAAGGAATAGTGTCTCCTTGGCCTGTATTGGCACTGCATGGAATTTTAAACATGTTTTTATTATGTATATAACTCTCTTATTGATGTATGTCATGTATTATTACCTGTGTCACTTAAATAAACCATTCATTCATTCATTCATTCATTCATTCATTCATTCATTCATTCATTCGCTACTCGATCTCACATTGCCAATACCCCCTTGCCTCGGTCTGACTTCCTCGGTCTTAATTCCTCGACCATATCCTCGGCGCTTTATCCTTCACGTATATGTCTGTTACTCAATCAACTTGTTTCAGACAACCAAGAAAGGTTTGGTGTGCACCTGCCACCACTATTGTTCTAGCAATGAATACAACTGGCAGCACTCATTCTGAACAATACATGGTTGCCAATAGAAAAGAGCCCATGAGACAGCAACACGGTTGGAAAAGAAGCGACGATTGTTATAAATTTAATAATCAATTAGTTGTGTTGTTTTTCTAGGGATGTTTCGAGTCACCAAGTGAGAAAAATATTGTCCGTGTATGAAGACTGAACACTGCTTATGCGACCTAGAGACATTGAAATATAAACTCAAGCTGAATGGGTGTCTAGCCGGTTGAGCCACATTTCAAAAATGACTATTGACGAATGCGCCACATTTTCAGCTGTGTGCATTTCACCTACACTAGCCGGTAATTAATTAATCAGATTACCGATACCTTTAAATGAGTGTCCCACATTTAAATTGAGTAAATGTTCTTGATTGACATTGAGTTAATCCTGTAATCCATAACATATTTAAGTGACGTCCTGTTCACTCCATGTCACCGTGTGCGACATACGCTTGCAGTCGGAAAGCGCACGTTAAATCTCCAATATAAGTAAGTAAGCACTCCATGTCAGAACCATGGCAAATGCACAAGTTCAAATAAAGTTCATTGAAAGTGGCAGGAGGCGTCATTTTGTACTATGATGGCTTTAAGTTTCGGTGTAAGAGCAGTCGTGGTGAAAGAAGATACTGGTCCTGTATTGTCAAGGAGTGCACTGCAAGGATCACAACTCAGGGTGAGTTGCTTCACGCCACCTCGTGACAAGGTGGATGGTGTGTGGCTTGATGCCATTGCTGACTCTCCTGCTGGCCCTAAAGTGACTGCCTTCATGGACTATGTGACAACCAGTTGGGTTCAAGGACAGGCCTTCATCCCAGAGATTTGGAATCACTTCGACAACCAAGGCCACCGTACCAACAATCACCTAGAAGGGTGGCACAACAAGATAAAGAGACTTGTCAAGACGTGCCACCCGAAGTGCCAATCTACGAGGTAGTGAAGCTCTTTCAGCGCGAGCAGTCACTCACAGAGGTTGCAGTCCTGAGACCCTCTCACCAGTGGTCAGAGCCTTCACGAAGAAGGAAGTACAATTCATTACACAATCGTGACCTGTCATGATATCCATCAATGTAATGTTGAATGAATTATCCCTGTTATGATCTGGATAAAAAATGAGAAAAAAAAATCGTTTTGTTAACCTGTTAGAACCTGTTAGAATCACAAAGCATGTTTTGACAGCATAGCCACGAGAGCCACGAGAGCCACATTCCACAATCACGCAACCGTAACAATTGCCACGAGAGCCACATCAATTTTGCTATCTATTTTCGAAATGTGGCTTAGGCGGCCTGTAACCGCTGAATGTATATGTACATAGCTATGGAATACTGTAAGGGACATTCTCGCGATCTCGCATTCTCGCGATCTGATCTTTGAAAACGAGCTAAATATGCCCAAAACACGAGAATGCGAGATCGCGAGAATGTCCCTTATAGTAATCCATACACAACAGACCGCCTCTGTGGTCAATGGTAGAGCGTCCGCCCGGATAGCGGAAGGTCCGGGGTTCGAATCCCAGCCGCGTCATACCAAAAGACGTTAAAAGATGGTACTTGTTGTTACCCTTTCTGGTGCTCAGCATTAAGGGGCTAAACAAGGACTGGTCGGCTCGGAGTCAGTATACTTTGTCTGAGTGGGGTATTCATGTTAAGCTGCGGCATGGTATCTCAGTGTGCTAGCACTATAAATCGGCATCAGTCCGGACTAGTACAAGCAGCCACACACACACACACACACACACACACACACGTGCATGCGCTATGAGTGCAATAACCTCACCTCACCATACACAGCACTGACAGTGTGTGACAGAAGGCGGCCACCGAGACGACTGTCACATACTAACAGCTGTGTGTTACAGAAACAACCATTCTATCCAGTAAGAAAAGATAATATATTATTAATATATTAATATATTAGAGCATCGGCTCTAATTCCAAAGGGAGCGTATAGCAGCGGAGTTAAGTGCTCTTGGGACATTCTGATTATCCAGACCGAACAAAGAGGGACCACAGTGAAATGATGCAATAGTTGATCTACACAGGCTCTAAATGTAGCAGGGGCAGTGGGGTAGCCTAGTGGGTGAAGCGTTCGGTCGTCACGCCAAACACCCGTGTTCGACCCCCCACATGGGTACAATGTGTGAAGCCCATTTCTGGTGTCCCCCGACATGATTTATTGCTGGAATAGTGCTGAAAGCGGCGTAAAACCCATCTTCCCGAGGCAAGAGAGTTAACAGACTTTAAAAGTCCAGTTTCCATCCTTGCCGAACTAGGCTGGAATTCCTGCGCTCGATCGCAGCGCCACCAGTGGCTGTTACGAGCAAAGTCCCGTCTATGCCTCTCCGATGGAGACCAATTAGATTCCACCTCTCGTATCACTTGCATTTGCTTCAAACAAAACGGTGGTGCCCAGTCAAGACGATCTGATCGATAATCAAGATCTATATTGTGATAAAACGAGTCTTACATCGCGAAGTGCATCAAATCACGTGAGCATCTTGATTAAAAACATGAAAAGATTTAGAAAATATTAGCGGTGCACATGCTTTGCAAATCCTGCAGTCGACCGAAATCTGCATGACACTTTACGAACCGGATTTCAATTTCGTTGCGCGATTTTGATTGGACTATGCATAGACTCGTTAATCCAGCCAAAATGTAACTCCATAATACCAGCCTAGTTCGGCAAGGGTGGACTTTTATAGTCAGTTATATTAACTCACTTGCCTCGGGAAGATTCGTAAAACCATACTGACTCATTCACAGGTGCGGGAAGAAACTGACGTTCATAAGAAAGTATGCCGGGTTTTTTAAAATGATAAAAACAAACAAGCACATGCACATGTGACGAGGTATAAACTCCTTATTGACCATCAAGTTTGGATTGTTTCTTTGTTGTTTAACGCCGCACTCAGCAATATTCCAGCTATATGACGGCGGTCTCTTAAATAATCGTGTCTGGACCAGACAGTCCAGTGACTGATATCATGAGCATCAATCGATACGATGATATGCATCAACCAAGTCAGCGAATTTGACCACCCGATCCCGTTAGTCGCCTTAGTCTTACGCCTGCCTTACGCCTGCCTTACGCTTGACTCACGCTTAGCTACGCCACGCTTAAGAAGACTTACTGAAATCCACTTGGAAAGAGATCGGCCATAGGGACCCATGTCAACGCGCCATCTTGTGGTCCTTTAGGATAGAAGTAGGAATCGAACTGGACGTATCTACAAAGGGAATATACAATCTATGAATTTTAGAAAAGGGCGGAACATCGAGAACTGACGACAGCTCCCCCATGGTCCATGAGTAAGTGAGTGAATATTGCTTAATGCCGGATCAGCAATCTGGACCCGATGGTCCATGAGTGAGTGAGTGAATATTGCTTAATGCCGGATCAGCAATCTGGACCCCATGGTCCATGAGTGAGTGAGTGAATATTGCTTAACGCCGCATCAACAATCTGGGCCCATGGTCCACGAGTGAGTGAGTGAATATTGCATAACGCCGCATCAGCAATCTGGACCCCATGGTCCACGAGTGAGCGAGTGAATATTGCATAACGCCGCATCAGCAATCTGGGCCCATGGTCCATGGGTGGGTGAGTGAGTGAGTGATTATTACTGAACGCCTCATCACCAATCTGAACCCATGGTCCGTGAGTGAGTGAGTGAGTGAGTATTGCTTATCGCCTCATCAGCAGTCTGGACCCATGGTCCATGAGTGAGCGAGTGATAATTGCTGAACGCCGCATCAGCAATCTGGACCCCATGGTCCATGAGTAAGTAGGAGATGGTTGCTTAAAGCCGCATCAGCAATGTTGCAGCTATTCGCCGCGACCCCAGGGTCCATGTCCTGTCCGTAGTTAGAGTAATGTGACTGGATAGAGATAACACAACCTTTAAATATTTAAAGACTATAAGTGTGGCGTCAGATTTGATAGAAAACGCGTATGGGACTTGTATGAAATCAGCTGGTGCATTCCCCTGTGGCTAACCTGTAGGGGATACTGGTTCTGTGGGCGTAGTCTCTGACGTCAAGAATGGTCTCTTCATAGTTCTTCCCTGGTTCTTCGTTATAATAGTAATACGCCCCTGGGACATCAATATATGTTTGAAATACATCACAAATCAGCGGCCGGAACTATCTGTTTACAATAAATACAAGAATTGCTTCATACATTTACTTTGTTTGTTTGTTGTTCAACGCCGCACTCAGCAATCTCTGAGCTATATGACGGGGGTCTGTAAATAATCGAGTTTGGACTAGACAATCCAGTGATTGATATTATGAGCCTCGATCCAGGCAATAGGGGTACGATTACATACACCAACCAAGTCAGCGAGTCTGACCACCCGATCCCTTTAGTCGCCTCTTACGACAAGCATAGTCTCCTCTAACGGCAGCCATGGGTTGCTGAAGGCCTATCCTACTCCGGATCTTCACGGGTGACTTCTCTTTGTTTTTAAAACAACAGCGGTCACTATTAGTGTCCCAGTCGTCAAAGCCCCACAAATAGTTGTGCATAGTTGCGTCCCTTGGGCGTGCCAGAAACCTACGGTCGTGGTTCGAATCCCGGTTCGCCCCGATTATGTTTGTCTGCACCATGCCCGTGCTCGTGGGTTTCACCGAGGTGGTAAACGTCTAAAACCTGCATCACTTCAGGATTTCCTCCCACATTAAGCTGACACGCCGTGATATAACTGGAATACTGTTGAAAGTGGCGTTAAACCCAACTCACTCACTATTTCTCACCTCCATCTGTCCAGTATCCAACATAGTTGAGAGTTAGATCGCTCTGTCTGTACGCGTTGTCTTTACCGTAATACTCCCTCATAAGCGAACCCCAGTCAGACATGGCCTTGCGAGAAGGAACAGTTACATGTAGGAATTAATCATATGTAATAACGTTTACACAAAGTACCCTTACAAAACAATATGAAATTAATATTTACAAAGAAAGTCTTAATAACGACTGTAGGTCTCTTGGTGTTCTTTGATTACGCATTTCACACCTGTCAGATATACCACACAGATATTAACTATTAATCATATAGAAATGGTTTAATATAATAATATTTCCCCATGGGATAGGCGAGAGGAAGACATCTAAGCTTTCCATCGTTGATAATTTAGTTTCCTAAGTTTATCGTTAAAAGATGGGAAGTTCAATAGCTTAGCGTTGCTCGTTTTTAAGCTCTTTAACTCTTTTATTTCAAGATGAAGAGCTCGAAATTTCAGACTCTCCAGCTTAAAATCAACTTTGTTCAAAATTATTCCATATATATCTCTAACATTTTAAGATCATCCCTGTAATAAAGAGAGAGCATCTCAGACATGGCACAGTTTTCCGTATCGACTATACTAGCCAAAAGCAGTGTCCATTATATTATAACATGAAAATAATGTCACAAATTGCATTAAACAAGAAAACAAACAAAATGCAACAAACTTGTCTGTCTTTAACAAATTACAAAATAGAGGTTTAACTACGGAAGCGTAGTAGGGCCAGGGTTATTGTTTTTGTCTGAGTATCTCCTACGGAGGACTTATTATCTCCTACGTAGGACTTACTATCTCCTACGTGGGACTTAGTATGGACTAGAATAACTATCTCCTACGTAGGACTCAGTATCTCCTACGTAGGACTTCCTATCTCCTACGTAGGAGATAGGAAGTCCTACGTTGGAGATAGTAATTCTATGTCATACTAAGTCCTACGTAGGAGATACTTAGACAAAAAATATTTTTCACCGTGGCCCTACTACGCTTCCGTATTTAACTGCATTCAGAACACAGCGGGGTAAAAGAAACAAAATATATCGGATTATTTTTAAATAACATTGGAGATAGGGAACGCGTCCCGTCCAGCAGCAGTCATATGTACGGTTTGGCTCTATGTTGCTCCGTAGTGATATACTTGTTAAACTGGAAAAGATCACCGTTCAACGAACTCACTCACTCCCTGCACGTACCGCGTTAATGCCATCACTGCTGTAATACATAATTGTCTCGTACATGTAGCCAACCGGAAGCTGCTCAGCGCCGCCAAAAATGCCCCAACTGACACGCTTCCGGTCACCATCTTGAAACATGGAGGCTGCCATGAACTGACTGAAGGGAGCCGTGATGACGACGTTGTTATCTTTGTCAAAGAGAACAAGAGGTCCACTAACGAGCCCACTCTTTAACTTTGCTTTGTCTGACGTAAATCTGAAAATGAGATTTAGATTAAATTTACTTCACAGCTGTCAGGCATTTACTTGTGCACGTAGGTTGCATACACAGGAACTCGTTGTTGGTCAGTAAATAAAAATATATACCCCCTATCTCTACTTACATATAGGGGGTATATATTTTTATGTACTGACCAATAAAGAGTTCCTGTGGCTGCATATATTAAGCGACATCTTGGGGTCACTATCTCAGTTTGTGTTTGTGTTTTGTTTTACGCCGAACTCAGCAATATTCTACCTATATGACGGCGGTCTGTACATGATCGAGTCTGGATCAGACAATCCAGTGATTGACATCTGTCTGTCGCCCGATCAGGTCAATCGCCTCTTACGACAAGTATCGGAGTACGGAAGGCTAAATACGCCAAAATGGCTTAACAACGGTCCGTGATTATTTACTCATACTCTACCTGAATAACATTAAAATTGGAAGCTCGCAAGTTTTCAAATGAACGCATGGGATCCTGCTTGACAAACATTGTTCGGAAAGGATGATATGTTACATTTTCTCTGATTTTTAGAAGAGAGAATGATCTTTTACGACGCAGCAATACTCCCGCTATATCAGGGTGGCCTACAGATGATCGAGTCGGGACCAGGCAAGCCAGCGACTGGAAACAGGAGTAACGATCCACATTTTGGAAGGTTGCTGGTGGACTTGTGATGTGGCGGGATTTTAAAGATTTTACGTGCGCCTCAGTTCATACTGCGACTGTCAAAGCGTATTTAATAAGTAAATGAAAATTTTATGTTGTTTGTTTGATGTTTTACGCCGCACTCAGCAATATTCCAGCTATATGACGGCGGAATCGAGTTTGGATCAGACAATCCAGTGATTGACATCATGAGCATCGATCTGCGCATTCCGAATACGATAACATGCATCAACCAAGAGGGCGAGCCTGACCACCCGATCCCGTTAATCGCCTCTTACGACGCTGACATAGAACGATCATATAGTCGAGGAGACTCTGGATTCAAACCCACCACCAACACCACACTACACTGAAAAGACAATATCTATCCCAGTATAATTAAAATCAGATTGTTGCTCCAAAACGACACCCCCTGCGTGAAGATCTCATCCCCAAAGAGTTCAATCAAGAGAACTTTCAGACGAGCCAATCAACGCTGAGGAAGAACGCATCCGATTTCTGTATCTAAACGAACATAACCATGCTCTTATATTGTTATGAACATCTAATAAATCTCTACACTATACATGGAATCTACGTAAAGAAGGTCATAGTATCGATGGAATAATTTTGCCCTATATATTCTTTTGTTAAAGGGAGACTCCACTGTCTGTCATCCATTTCCAGTCAAGGAATGAAAGCTGTTGAGCGTGTGAAATAATGTGTCATCAATACTTTGTATCCTGCCAAGATTAGACAGCTAAAGGACAAGATATTGTTTTGAAAAATTGGTCTTATTTTTCAAGTTCATATTTTCTTTTCGAGACGCGGATGAAGATTTTAAAGTTATAGCGACCAAGGCAGACAATTAAGCTGGCCCGTCGGGTTACCTTGATGTTTTTTTCACGAGCCAGAAACAAAAGAAAGTATCCATTCCCTTTAAGATCGAAACTTCAGAATCGAGAAAAAGATATGAAACCGAAGAGATTAGAAATCTGACATCTGATTGGCTCACTACCTGCGCTTCCTACGGTCAAAGTTCCCTCAGAGTTCACTGATTTGCCAGATCTTGATGCAGATATAATCGTAAAGTAACGGAGAACACGATCTGATCTTAATGAGATTGCAGGTAGCCCATTGCTATGTACCAATCTGACACACTCACACTCCTAGGGTCTTTTCATCCCCAAACATGAGGCCACCGTAGGACAGATACCCTAGCTGTGGCCCGGCGGCTGGGACTTGAAACGAGGGAAATCCAGACACGACCTTGTCAGGGTCACCGGTCGATGTGTTCAGGGCGCCATCTGGGAATATCTGCGACATTAAACAACAAGACGAGTTCAGGGATATACACATTGATGCAGTACACCATATGTCATTATTTTATTATTGAAAGGCAAAATATTTCCTTTAAAACAGTTAAAAAAAGAATATCCAACTAAATTACTTCTTTATTTCAAACTTAATTTGAAAATTATAAATTTGTGTATCATTTTATTTCAAAGTGAGCTTCCTTTTATACATTCACCTGTTGAAAAATAACAATTGGAAGATTAGGAGAGATATAGGTTTTAAAGCAGCCGAAAATGCTGCTTGCACCCGCAACCATGTTATAACAGGTTGTCTGCCATTGGCCAAGTCGATCCAATCCATTGTGGCCTGTAGTGGCGTTTAACTTCAAGGAGTTGTCTTCCGTGGAATACGTTTTCCCGCCAACGTGGAAGAAGATGGGGGCGCTGGAAAGCCACGTGACATTATTGACTTGGATGCTGTAGGTGCCATTAGTGACCACTGAGATGACAAAGGGGTCCTCAGCGACGTGTTTTGGAAGAGTTCCTGGAAATTTAAAGTATCAGATTGACGTTCCAAATGTGAGACTCACTTTAAACATGGAAATTCGCGAATACCTGGATTTACCTCCGAGTTGTACTGTGTCGTCGTCAGCGGTATTCCAGCTTCGGGGACCTGTAAAGTATCGAGTCCAGGCCAGGCATACCGGTGGTTGAGAGAATGAGCATCGATACACGCCGTCGGGGTATGAATATACATGCAGCCAAAAATAATATCTTCAACGAAATAGTGATCCCAAATCAAGTCGGGATTCCACAGACGTGTAGCTTACCTTACCAGGTCTCACGTGAATGTTGTTTTACGCAGCGCTTAACAATATTGTACCAACATCAAGGTGGCCAAGAAATATTCATGTCGGCACATGACCAACTACGTTTTGAATGCATGTGCAACGATCCTCCCCTTCGTGTTCAGGTGACACACACGTTGTCAATCAACCAGGTCACAGACTTAACGTCCGCCTCTAAACCAGGTGAAGATCCGTGGTAGGATAGGCCTTCAGCAACCCATGGTTGCCGTTAGAGGAGACTATGCTTGTCATAAGAGGCGACTAACGGGATCGGGTGGTCAGACTCGCTGACTTGGTTTGATGCATATCAATGACAGGCATAGGTCTGGTAGGCCAAGAAAGACCTCTAACAGAGAGGATAGACGTCTTTTCAGGATAGTCTGACGAAATCCATTTGCCACTTCAACAGATTTAAGACTGCAGTGGATTACCAATCAGAGACTCTCGACGATGACCGTAAGGCGTCGCCTCAGACCGGCTGGTTATAACGCCTGAAGACCAGTAAAACGTCCTCAACTGACTGAGAGGCACATGCGGAATCGTCTGATATGGTGTCGTGCCCGTAGTCGATGGGACTTGGCCAACTGGAGAAGGATCCATTGGTCTGACGAGTGTCGAATGCTGCTACGGACTGTTGATGGTCGAATACGTGTTTGGAGGCAACGGAACACTCGTTTTGCACCAAGGAACATCCAGAAGACCTTAGCATGTGGCGGGGGGTCTGTCATGATATGGGGTTGTGTTTCCTTCAGCTGCAAAATTCCGCTGGTGACAATTCGTGGAGACCTGAATGGCCAACAATACCAAGATGCCGTTCTTCGTCCAGTGGTAGTCCCTCATTTTGACAACAATCCTCTTCAGACAAGACCTGTTTACATGGACGACAATGCTAGACCACAAAGATCTCGGGCAGTTTTGGCTTATTTGCGTCAAGAAGCTATTGCCACTCGGCTTCCTTGGTCGGCCTGTAGTCCGGATCTTAATCCGATTGAGCATCTCAGGGACATTCTTGGCCGGAAAATCAAACATCGTGATCCCCCAGTTCAAAATCTCGCTGGACTTGAAGCCGCACTTCATGAAGAATTGATCCGTTTGCCTCAGAGAAGCATTTAACGACTTGTAATGAGTATGAGGCGTAGGGTTGAAGCTGTGGTCAATGTCCGTGGATCATACACACGTTACTGACGTTTCTGTCTTGCAATAGACTCAGCACTCCCTAGGGTGTCTATGTGACACCTGATATGGTCTGCTGATATCATGACAGTTACATGACAAAAAAAGTTTTTCAATGTTTTCTAATCATTCAATTTCTGGTCTTCGGTAAAATTCCATTCTGCTCACATTCTTCTGGAACCCAAGATAAACTTGCTTTGGGACAACTTTTGCATCACATGAGGTTTACATATGCGGCTTATAACAATCGTACATCTCGATATAACAGTCATCATTAAGTGCCAAAAGTAACAGCTCACAAATATGTTGGGTGGCGCTTAACTTTTGTGCATGTGTATATATGCGTAGGACAATTATATATCAACATGTCATATCTTGCAATTTCACAGCGTCAGTATTCATGCATACAGATTCAACGAACATCTGTTACATGAAATTCACGCACAACACAGCATGGCATATTATTTCAGGTAAAACGTTCTAGAAGAATAATCTATAATCACACGCGGGTCTGTAAACTACGTGCAGGCCGTACTTGCATGGTCAATTACAGTGCATAGGGTGTTCCATCTGACCTGAAGAAAGGGCTACGCTAACGCGGAAACGTATCACAACCTGGCATGAAACTACTTGTGAGTGGGAGGGGTCTTACACCCCTTAAAACATTAGTACAGTGATATCAGGCCGTGTCCTGATCAGCGTAAAGAGGGAAGGAATTTTAAAGTTAGTCTGTCGGATGTTCACCGTTCTGTTGAAACCAACGAGCACGAGTGTGATATTGACACATTAAGGTTTGTTGTTTCTTTGTTTGTTTCTTTGTTGTTTAACGCCGCAATCGGTAATATTACAGCTCTGTGACTGTGGTTTGTAAATAATCGAGTCTGGGCCAGAAAATCCAGTAATAATATTATGAGTATTGATCACCGCAAATGGGGCACGATTACATCAACCAAGTCTGCCAGCCTGACCATCCGATCCCGTTTGTCGCCTCTTAAGACAAGCATGGGTTGCTGAAGACCTATTCTAACCCGAATCTTCACAGGGGATAAGCATGGGTTGCTGAAGACCTATTCTAACCCGGATCTTCACGGGTCGACCCACTAAGGATCATAATATGTACGAATATGGGGATTCGAAACCACAAGAAACAGATCCTGCTACGACCAAGGAGCACAACTCTGCACTGCAATTTTCTATTCATTGACCACATTAACAGGAAATTGTGAAAGCACGTTTGAGTGTTTATTTCTTTTATTTATATTTTATAGAATCGGTACTTTATGAAATTGCATTTAAATAATAAATTGCACTATTCTAATGATAAATAATACTTAAACGGATAGCTAGTGTTTAGAAATAAGACATTATCGCCAACGTCGTGTTCATGTTATTCATTAATGAATTAGGGGGCACGGGTGGCCCAGTCGTCTAAGGCGCCGCGATTCGCTGTGCAGAGTCGCGTCCCTTGGGCACGCCAGAAACCTATGATTGTGGGTTCGAATCCCGGTTCGCCCCGATTATGTTTCTAGGTTTGTCAGCACCATACCCGTGCTCGTGGTAAACGTCTTAGACCTGCATCACTTCGGGCTTTCCTCCCACATTAAGCTGACACGCCGTGATATAACTGGAATACTGTTAAAAGCGGCGTTAAACCCAACTGACTCACTCACTCACTAATGAATTATATAACTCTTCTCGCGGGCCATTTGGAAGTATTTTGGTCTTGCATTAACCGGGCTGTGGGTCTTGGCGTGACTTTGCATCATGCTAAAAGCGGCGTAGAGCTAACCTCGCTCACTGACGTTTATCAGTAAATGAACTTCATTTAAAACTGAATGAAACATTACTTACTGCAAAATACTACTTCAGGCAACATGAGCAACAGCCATATCTTCAGGTGGCCCATGGTGACTGTATACAGAGATGTACGCCCCTCGTTATCGCTGCACAATGTCCTTAGCGTTATCACTGATATCGCCCACCAAGTGATATATATCGCCAAGAAGACGGACCATGAAGTATCTTCAGCGGGCGTCGCACCTTGGTCTGTTGGTGTATCAAATGATAGAGGACGATGAGCCTGGTTTCAGCTGTATTAATAACTAGGCCATCTGTTGACGTATACTCAAAGCGCTAAGAATTTTTAACCCGGTGAATTGATCAGCCCCCTGTCTATACAACCCAAGCTGCCTATGAGGCGCTAGGTGAACAGTCACATGACCAGCTCATCCTACCGGATACCCATACACTGCTGGGTGAACTGTTTACACCCCAAGCAAACTTGTTTAGAGTCAAAGAAAACCACGTTGTCTGTAAATTCAAATCAAACTTATGGAATATTAATCAATACGTTGTGGATTACCCTAATGATAAACAACAAACAAAGACACAGGGCATTGGCGTGGAAAACCTCACTCATGCGTTATGTTCATTAGGCGCATGGTTATGTGCCACACTCAGCAATAATCCAGATATATGACGGCGGTTTGTAAAGAATTATAGCGTGGACCAGACAATCCAGTAATTGATGTTATGAGCATCGATCCACGCAATTGGGATACGATGACATGGAGAGACCAAGTCAGCGAGTCTCACCATGATGACCACCCGATCCCGTAAGTCGCCTCTTACTACAAGCACAGTCGCATGTTACGGCAAGCATGGGTTACTGGAGAGATATTCTGACCCTGATCTTCCCAGGCCAATGCAGACGATCAGTATGACAATCTCTTATGACATTTTAAAGTTTGCCGGTCTTTAAATTAATTTATGACGTATATTCATTCACCTGGTTTTTTTATGATTGTGCAATGGTAGAAAATAATATTTTAATCACATTGGGGCTGAATTTTCCACAGCGGCGGAAAAGATTGAGATCCAAAAACGTACGTTTATTATTTCATGTCGGAATGAAAATTCAGTGCGGGTGGTAGATGGGAAACTCAGAAAAAAATACGGACAATTTATGGAAAATAAGTCATGATCATCTTACCCCGTCTCTTCACCACGTTCATGACGTCACGGTAAAATTATCACTGAGTTGAAACACGACATATTTAAACGTATATATATAAATATATATTATTTAAACTCTCGATCGGTCATACATACGGACGTAAATAAACTAACACTGGAATTTCACTGTTGTCATGCGCGGTCGCCAGGGAGCTTTAATTACACACGAAGTAGGCAGGCGCCCAGTCTGTTTGCAGTGACAGATGAGCTGCAGTCGTCGGTCATCAAGACAGGCCTGTTGTTCTTTGGTGAACGCGTTTCCGGACGTTTCCGCTTGTGACGTCACAGGCCTGCTCAGCCAGGTGCGACAGCTGTTTACGTGTAAGTAGGCATTAGTGTACCGTTATCGGATTCAACGCTCCATTTCGCATGCTAACTATCATTCTGCACAATAGATAACATCGATCCTAATTATTAGCTTGTAGTGTTCAGTGCATCTCTCAGCTACAGTTATAACCCCACAGAAGCAGGATTTCTTTGCTCGATAGTCGATACGTCGACCGTGCACTCATCGCCATGTTGATACGGATGTTACGTAATGAGAAGTGCAAAGTGCATGCGTGCGCAGAATTCGTTTAAAGTTTTCTTGGGTCGATACTTTTTGCTCTAACCTGTCACTTTCCTGATTCTCAGAAAATCCAGCTGTCCCGAAGTGTATCAGTGTTGACAGAAATGGGAACTATATAGGTCAACGTGGTCCAGTCATATAATATAAAACATGGGGGACTGGTAGATATCTAGTTTATTTACGAGGGACGGGGGGTGGTTAGTGTAATAGCCAGGAATATGTATATGTAGCAAAATATATAGACACAGGCTCGGGTGTCAGGTCTGTTTATTCACGGACGTATATTCTATATACGTCTTTGGTTTATTTTTATTTTTTTATCGTTGATGATAAATTGACACCCTGGAACTATGAATAAAATAATAAACATACAAGTATCCTCATTAAAATCGAATCAGATTAAATAATAATCTACTACACTGAGAAGCTATTCATGTTAACATTTCTCAATTATAATCGCAGATGTGTCAGTTTAATGGTTACATTTACACATTTAATATGAAGCTGGTACAATGAACTTAATATTATATTATTGAATAACAATACAAACAATATATTACATATGTATATAATATACTTGGAAAATCCAACTGGGGTGTATCTGGATGGTCACAATGAGTAAATCCCTCGTGATATCCTGTTCTTGATATAAAATACATCATGAAGACATTTTTATTCACACATCTCAACTTTTATCAAATTATTAATACACAGTGCAAGTTACTGAATACACAAACGTCCAAGATCAACACAGACAGTTGACTTTCAGCTGGAATTTCCAGACTCGATCTTGGCGCCACCAATGGCTATTACGAGGTATGTGCCTTCTATGTTCCTCCTATTGACCAATCAGATTCCATCTCTCACATCACTTGCATTTGCTTCAAACAAAATGGCGGAGCTCAGTCAAGACGATCTACTCGATAGTCAAGATCCTTATTGTAATAAAATGGTTCTTACCCCGCAAAGTGCATCAACTCCCATGAGTACCTTGATTAAAAACATGAAATAATTTGCAAAACATCTGTCAACGGCCAGTTGGCGGTACACATGCTTGCAAATCCTGCAGCGACAGAAATCTTCACGTTGAAATCCATTTTGTTTCCAAACCGGATGTCTAGTTTTGCTTGGACTATGCATAGACTCGTTAGTCCAGCTAAAATGTAACACCATAATTGCAGCCTAAGGGTGGAAGCTGGACTTTTATAGTCAGTTAATTCCCTAGCATCAGGAAGATGGTGTAACACCAACTGGGCGTCAACATAAATATTTAAAATCGTTTCAGGTTTTCAATCAAGGTGCTCAAGTGATTTGATGCACTTCGCGAGGTAAAACCCGTCTTTTTACATTATGGACCTTGATTATCGATCAGAAGCAACTGCAAGTGATATGAGGTGGAATCTGATTGGTCAACAGGAGGGACATAACTAGTAATAGCCACTGGTGTTGCTATAATCGAGCCTGGAAATTCCCGCCTAGTTCGGCAAGGGTGGAAACGAGGCTTTTATAGTCAGTGAACCCCCTTACCTCGGGAAGATGTCCCTTAAACTGTATACCGTAACCATGGTAACCCAAATATGATCAATCAAAGAAGAGGGCCTCTTCACATGCAAGGCATGCACAAAATCAACATCAGCATTCATTTGACTGCTACCACACGCAGTAAGCAGTGAATAGATCGACTGCAAAATTAAATATATGTTTTGTATACAGCCGATCCCAATGGTCTCAAATTCCCGAGGGGGCACGGGTGGCCCGGTCGTCAAAGGTGACACATTTTGCTGTGGATAGTTGTGCCCCTGAGGCATGCCAGAAACCCATGATTGGGGTTCGAATCCCAGATTCCCCCCGATTATGTTTCTAGGTTTGTCGGCACCGTGCCCTGTCTGGTGGGTTTCAAAGAAGTGGTAAAAATCTGAGACCTGCATCACTTCGGGCTTTCCTCCCACGTTAAACTGACATGCCGTGATATAACTGGAATACTGTTAAAAGAGGCGTTAAATCCAACTTACTCACTTGAACTCCTGGAGACCAGATAAATAGTTTGACTTATCCATGGCTCAACACATTCAATTCTATCTCATTAGCATCTGACCTAGCCACCAGACAACTGAAAGTACCACATTCTGCATACATTATGTAAATAACATTGAGTAAATAAGAAATATGAACAGAAGCATTTATTATATCTACATTTTATACACAAACATCTGAATGTGTTGCATTCAAATATTACACATTCTAAGATGTGGTTTGAGTTTTAAGTTATTTTTAAATCTGAGAACTATAACTTGAATTTTGTGACAACCAGGAATTCAACCCTCCATGATCCGGTTCAACACATCCGGGTAAATAGTGGTCAGTAGAGACAGAGTTTGTAGGACCTGTCTGTAAGTTCAACACATCCGGGTAAATAGTGGTCAGTAGAGACAGAGTTTGTAGGACCTGTCTGTTAGTTCAACACATCCGGGTAAATAGTGGTCAGTAGAGACATAGTTTGTAGGACCTGTCTGTTAGTTCAACACATCCGGGTAAATAGTGGTCAGTAGAGACAGAGTTTGTAGGACCTGTCTGTTAGTTCAACACATCCGGGTAAATAGTGGTCAGTAGAGACATAGTTTGTAGGACCTGTCTGTTAGTTCAACACATCCGGGTAAATAGTGGTCAGTAGAGACATAGTTTGTAGGACCTGTCTGTTAGTTCAACACATCCGGGTAAATAGTGGTCTGTAGAGACAGAGTTTGTAGGACCTGTCTGTTAGTTCAACACATCCGGGTAAATAGTGGTCAGTAGAGACATAGTTTGTAGGACCTGTCTGTTAGTTCAACACATCCGGGTAAATAGTGGTCAGTAGAGACAGAGATTGTAGGACCTGTCTGTTAGTTCAACACATCCGGGTAAATAGTGGTCAGTAGAGACATAGTTTGTAGGACCTGTCTGTTAGTTCAACACATCCGGGTAAATAGTGGTCAGTAGAGACAGAGTTTGTAGGACCTGTCTGTTAGTTCAACACATCCGGGTAAATAGTGGTCAGTAGAGACAGAGTTTGTAGGACCTGTCTGTTAGTTCAACACATCCAGGTAAATAGTGGTCAGTAGAGACAGAGTTTGTAGGACCTGTCTGTTAGTTCAACACATCCGGGTAAATAGTGGTCAGTAGAGACATAGTTTGTAAGACCTGTCTGTTAGTTCAACACATCCGGGTAAATAGTGGTCAGTAGAGACAGAGTTTGTAGGACCTGTCTGTTAGTTCAACACATCCGGGTAAATAGTGGTCAGTAGAGACATAGTTTGTAGGACCTGTCTGTTAGTTCAACACATCCAGGTAAATAGTGGTCAGTAGAGACAGAGTTTGTAGGACCTGTCTGTAAGTTCAACACATCCGGGTAAATAGTGGTCAGTAGAGACAGAGTTTGTAGGACCTGTCTGTTAGTTCAACACATCCGGGTAAATAGTGGTCAGTAGAGACATAGTTTGTAGGACCTGTCTGTTAGTTCAACACATCCGGGTAAATAGTGGTCAGTAGAGACATAGTTTGTAGGACCTGTCTGTTAGTTCAACACATCCGGGTAAATAGTGGTCAGTAGAGACAGAGTTTGTAGGACCTGTCTGTTAGTTCAACACATCCGGGTAAATAGTGGTCAGTAGAGACATAGTTTGTAGGACCTGTCTGTTAGTTCAACACATCCGGGTAAATAGTGGTCAGTAGAGACAGAGTTTGTAGGACCTGTCTGTTAGTTCAACACATCCGGGTAAATAGTGGTCAGTAGAGACATAGTTTGTAGGACCTGTCTGTTAGTTCAACACATCCGGGTAAATAGTGGTCAGTAGAGACAGAGTTTGTAGGACCTGTCTGTAAGTTCAACACATCCGGGTAAATAGTGGTCAGTAGAGACAGAGTTTGTAGGACCTGTCTGTTAGTTCAACACATCCGGGTAAATAGTGGTCAGTAGAGACAGAGATTGTAGGACCTGTCTGTTAGTTCAACACATCCGGGTAAATAGTGGTCAGTAGAGACAGAGTTTGTAGGACCTGTCTGTTAGTTCAACACATCCGGGTAAATAGTGGTCAGTAGAGACAGAGATTGTAGGACCTGTCTGTTAGTTCAACACATCCGGGTAAATAGTGGTCAGTAGAGACAGAGTTTGTAGGACCTGTCTGTTAGTTCAACACATCCGGGTAAATAGTGGTCAGTAGAGACAGAGATTGTAGGACCTGTCTGTTAGTTCAACACATCCGGGTAAATAGTGGTCAGTAGAGACAGAGATTGTAGGACCTGTCTGTTAGTTCAACACATCCGGGTAAATAGTGGTCAGTAGAGACAGAGATTGTAGGACCTGTCTGTTAGTTCAACACATCCAGGTAAATAGTGGTCAGTAGAGACAGAGTTTGTAGGACCTGTCTGTTAGTTCAACACAATAGATGATTTGACTAAAGGGGTTGGCCATCATATAGCTGGAATATTGCTGAGTGTGGCTTTAAACAACAAAAAACAGGCAAACAAAACAACAAACAGTGTCATGATGATCGTCTCTCAATTTCTCTTCAGCCTATTTATAAAACTATGTTTTCTAATATGTGTTTCGTACTAAAAAGTAAGTTCTACTTAGTGCTAAACAGACACTAAAGTATGTATCTCTATCACAATATGTACAAACATAGGCCATTGAAATTCTATCATGCAGCTTTTATCATTAAAATCTAGCCCAGGAACCATTATTGTATTGACGAACCAGCTGTTTTTTTAGGAATGTATATAATTTATGAATCAATTACTTCACGTTTTGTAGCATGTGAGTGTTCATTGTGTTAAGAGGGATGATCTACACCTGCTCAGAGAAAGACATCAAAAATTCAAAAATTGGATTTAAAAATTTCCAAGTTCATGTTAGTATTGTTGTGATGACTGAAGTTATGTCTTCGACAAGGTGACATGTAATTCACTGATGACAGGGCTAAAAGAGAGGAGGCTGGATTCTTTGGTTCAAGGTAATTAAATTCAGTGTTAAAATTCATGTACCTTTGAATTTAAGAAATTCAATTTTAAACAAAATAATTATTTTTGCCTCTCTTTGCCTGACATGGACACATAGCCGGTATCCTAGATGGCCCTGCTTATAGATCAACATCAGAATTGTCAGTGGCAGATGTTGAACCTAATGTGGTATCACCATGCATATGTGACTTTGTCGGCCATTACTGCATTGAATACAGTGTTAGAAAACCTCTAAATATAGGAGGGGCGGTGCACTAGCCTAGTGGGTTAAGTGTTCGCTTATCATGCCAAAGACCCGGGTTCACCTCCCACATGGGTACAATGCGTGAAGCCCATTTCTTGTGTTCCCCGCTGTGATATTGCTGGAATATTGCTAAAAGTGGCGTAAAACCATATTCACTCACTCACTTAGTGTGGAACTATATAAAAACATACATAAGTTCTCAATTTTGGAGGGGCGGTCAAGTAGCCTAGTGGTTAAAGCGTTCGCTCGTCACGCCGAAGACCCGGGTTCGATTCCTGACAAGGGTACAATGTGTGAAGCCCATTTTTGGTGTCCCCCGCCGTGATATTGCTGGAATATTGCTAAAAGCGACGTAAAACCATACTCACTCACTCTCTATTTTGGAGATCGTATTATCCCTTTATTTGCCAGCCATGTGCATTTATTTAAGCTCCTAGGTAAATGCCTGATTCTGTTGGGATAAAATGTAATATACCATGGGGATTCCTGGTCAGAATAGCGTACTACCTCATGCCACGGAGTCCTTAAAAATAATGTACCATCGGTGAATAGCATTTTAAAATTCCTTGTATTGTGAGCCACATCTGTTGTTCAGTGGATAGAGTGTCTGGCTGGAGAGTGAAAAGTGGGTGGTTCCCCGGCCGCATCATACCAAAAGATGTTAAAAGATGGTACTTGTTGTTTCCCTGTCTGGTGCTTGTCATTCAGAGGATACCAAGGTGGGATTGGAGTCTGTATAGTGTCTGAAAGGGGTGTCCCTATTAAACTACAGCACAGTGTCTTGGTGGTCTATCACTATGAAACACACACACACTCACACACACTTCACCCCATCCCCCCTTGTGGCTTTACCTAGGGCCGTAAGGTCACTCCGGGTCAACAGGAAATGTTGGTATTAATACCATGTTGTATTTCTTTTATTCCATCAACAAAAGATCGGTTCAGTTAAATAAGAACATAATTAACTCTGTTTGTTTCTTCTATATTTTCTGATTGTGAGTTTTGGCTCTGATCAGTTGAATCAGTCAACCAACGTTTGACAGATGTTTTCAGATTTGTGTGTGCTGTTGTTATATTTGAATCACAGAAATGTCATTTGGAATGTACATTGTTATTAACACAAAGAAACATGTTAAGCATGGTGGTGTTTTGTTTCAGGTCTGGTCATGTTCAATGAAGATTAGAATACATCAGGAAGACACAGAAAATGGCCATTCCAGAAAAGGTCAGTATTACCATTTAGGCCAAGCTGAGCACAACACAGGTGTTGACTGGTCTGTGTTCAGTGTGCTTTCTCATGGCTGATGTTGTTCCTATGTTGTTGACTGCAGTGTTTTACTGAATGGTCTGTGTTCAGTGTGCTTCCTCATGGCTGATGTTGTTCCTATGTTGTTGACTGCAGTGTTTTACTGAATGGTCTGTGTTCAGTGTGCTCCCTCATGTCTGATGTTGTTCCTATGTTGTTGACTGTCAGTGTTTTACTGAATGGTCTGTGTTCAGTGTGCTTCCTCATGGCTGATGTTGTTCCTATGTTGTTGACTGCAGTGTTTTACTGAATGGTCTGTGTTCAGTGTGCTCCCTCATGTCTGATGTTGTTCCTATGTTGTTGACTGCAGTGTTTTACTGAATGGTCTGTGTTCAGTGTGCTTCCTCATGGCTGATGTTGTTCCTATGTTGTTGACTGCAGTGTTTTACTGAATGGTCTGTGTTCAGTGTGCTCCCTCATGTCTGATGTTGTTCCTATGTTGTTGACTGCAGTGTTTTACTGAATGGTCTGTGTTCAGTGTGCTTCCTCATGTCTGATGTTGTTCCTATGTTGTTGACTGCAGTGTTTTACTGAATGGTCTGTGTTCAGTGTGCTCCCTCATGTCTGATGTTGTTCCTATGTTGTTGACTGTCAGTGTTTTACTGAATGGTCTGTGTTCAGTGTGCTCCCTCATGTCTGATGTTGTTCCTATGTTGTTGACTGCAGTGTTTTACTGAATGGTCTGTGTTCAGTGTGCTTCCTCATGGCTGATGTTGTTCCTATGTTGTTGACTGCAGTGTTTTACTGAATGGTCCGTGTTCAGTGTGCTCTCTCATGTCTGATGTTGTTCCTATGTTGTTGACTTCAGTGTTTTACTGAATGGTCTGTGTTCAGTGTGCTCTCTCATGTCTGATGTTGTTCCTATGTTGTTGACTGCAGTGAGTCAGAGACAAGTCCTTCTGAGTTACTAACTGGTCTCAATGTGCTCCCTTCATAGTGAGTGAGTGAGTGAGTGAGTTGGATTTAATGCTTCATTGAACAGTATTCCAGTTATATCACAGCGTGTCACCACTTCGGTGAAACCCACGAGCACGGGTATGGTGCTGACAAACCTAGAAATATAATCAAGGTGAACAGTGATTCCAAAGTTAGTCACCTTTTACAATTAGCCATGGGGCACAATTCGCTTGCTGTGGAGGTAAGGTGGATGCTGCACATGAAGTGGAATAACATTGACTTGATAACGTGTAGGCTGTCGTGATATTGCTGACTGTGCATAAACAATACACTCACTGGCTTCCCTGGTTTTCAGGAACTTGATTATCACTACTCCCCAAGTCGATGGTCTCACAGATATGGCCCAGATGAGGTCATTGATGCACACATAAAATCTGTCACAGAAGGTGAGAGCAAACACATCAGTGCAAGTAGATCTCCGCTTGAGTAAGTCTATCGTGAATTGTTTGATAGGCATTACTTAGAAGTTGACGGACGACAAAGTAAACACAATTTATGGATAACAAGTTCTTAATACTGTAAAAAGCGACGTTTTGTTGTAGATCCTTATACCACTGTCAAGTTGAAAGGAACTGATTTAGAGGCTGGCTTTTACAGAGGCTGTGATGAGAAATGGGGGTGAAACGATACAGCAAGGTCACGATAAGATACGTATCATGATACATAGGTGACGATACCATACGATACGATACATATCACGATACACATATTTATGTCGAATCGCGTGAAAATTTCTTGCTACAAAAGGAAAAACTAGCTGTAGACACATTTGTAGTGGGTACGTTTAGTAGAGAACTTGAATTGAAACACTAGTTACAACACATTTTGAGATATTTGACTGACAAGAACGCTGAGGTCATTAAACAAGCAGTAAGTAATATATTAGCAAGTGAATTGTCTAGTATCAATATTGAAAAAAATATTGTGTATCGCATCGTCGCATGAAAACTCATTGTGCACCAATGTATCATGTCTCCCTTAGTGAGAAACACGAACATGTGTTTATGTGGCCTAAATGCCTTAGATTCAGTCAACCCCACAATATGTCACTACGCTTCATGTAAGCTATACTTTATCACAGCTGGTGCAGTATTTGATATAAACAACAATTGCCAGGCTGCCATCAGGACCCACAGACTTTAGAAACTGCAGGTCTGACTAAACTACTCAGGCCCTCATTTGATAAAACTGCATCTTATTGTGACAAATAAATCAACAAGGTATTTACTGCAGGCCATGAGGACCTGTACAAATTTGAAACTACGGGCCCACAAAAATATCTACCTGCCGCAGTCCAGCGGCAGGCGCTTATTTCAAACACTGACTGGTGGTGTATATTGATTTTTATCACAGCTGAAATTCCAGGGATTTATCTAGACCTGCTCAGAGGCAGATAATTGGCACCAAGTGTGCAGCAAATTACAGTTAATGTTCTCGGTTTGAATTGAATTTTATTGCTCAATTCCTCAAAATATTTGAAAATTGGATCATTAAACAAATTCAATTTTGATCAATATCATGATATTCCCCAGTTTGCTTGCCAAGGGCACTTAGTTTGGAATCCTAAATAAATCCCCGAGTTTCCATTCAAGTGAGCTTGTGTCCTGGTGCCTTGTCAGACACAAAGTTTCTACTTTTTAACAATTTCCCAAAGTTAATGTATGTTATCAAAAATCCTGAATATTAGCAATAACTTATATAGACATTATATAGACATGTAGTTCAGTTGATTTATGACTTTCAAAGAAGGCCCTCTTAGGATTGGTATAAATATTGACATCTATTCAGTGTTTGTTTTTGAACCACCAGTTGAGCACAGACTTCCAAACAGGGTTAGACACCATTGGTCATATCCAACTCATTGGTCATATCCAACTCTCAGACAAACAGAATAGTGGCCATATCTAACACTGCCTAGTTCATAATTGTTAAATATTACTTTTATTTTCAGACCAATTCCAAGTTGTACAACACATGAGTTTTGATGTTGTTTTCTTACAGGTAGCAAGGTTGCCCATTGGTGCCTTGACTGCGACAGCGACATCCCCTACGGTACGGGAAAGAAACAGAAGCTGGACATCTTTAATGCCAAAAATGCAAAGAGAAATGGTTTGTGTTTACCCTATTTACCATTACATTTCCTGCTTTTGAAAGACGTTTTTTACATGGCACATTCAGGGATTTACCAGATGGGAAATCCTGCATCCTGAATGAAAATTTCAAGAGCAATATTTTTTACTTATCCTAAATTACTCCTTAATGCATATTACTTCTTGTTCTTGACAGAGAAAAGAGCTGTGTGAAGGTATTTGCTTAAAGAAGTTGTTCCAACTAGCTGAATACATCTATTACGCAGCTCCCACGTGACCAAAGGAAGTGACATCACGGATCCTCACATTACTCTTGTCACTTGCTGAGACAAGACCAGTTTTTTGCAGTAGCGTTTTTGCTCGCCTGCGTTCTGTATTCTTCTTGCTTGGTGCCCCACCATTGGCATACCCTCGCAAGTATTTTGTCTCCGTTTGTATGTTGTCTTACGTTTGTCGTAATATTTGTTTCATAAACCCACACAGTGCGATAAACAAATTACAGCATACATAATCGGGCAGTGACACACTGTGATTTTACACTACTACACCACGGTCTCCCTCCTCTGGCTTGGGCATTCGACACCTTCAGCGTCCCCTGGGAAGGACTAAGAATGTACACTTTTCTGCCACCTGTACTCCTACCCAAGGTCGTCCAGAAGATCACATCAACTCAGAACCTCAATCTGACTTTGGTTGCGCCCTGGTGGCCAGCGAGGGCTTGGTTCGTCAACCTCAGAGAGCTAAACGACACCAACCTGCTGCCACTCCCAGATTGGCCAAACCTGATCCACCGTCACAGCAGACAGCCACACCCAGGACCAGTCAAGTTATGTCTTCACGTCGGGTCCATGTACAGAGAGCACTGAACGCCAAAGGCTACTCGGCCAGAGAGGCTAGGGCCATCATGATGGCGCATCGCCTGACCACAGGATCCTCTATGATGACAAGTGGCAATCCTTCCAGAGCTTTTGCAGAGGCAAGCAACAAGACCCCACATCAGCATCGCCTCAATTCCTGGCTGAGTTCATGCTCCATCTGCATCACAAGTGTAAGCCATGACCTACCTTGTGGCACTCAACTCTGACCTGGCAGTTCCGAAAGATCGGCGCATGACGAAAATCATGGAACTCCAGGTACTGCTCCGCTCATTCAGGCTGGAAGACCAAAAGGCGAAATTCTGTCAAACAGCTTGGGACTTGAATGTCATTCTCACCTCACTGAGAGACGTGCCTTTTTGAGCCACCCAAAACATCATCATTCTACAATCTGACAAAAAAGACGGTCTTCCTACTGGGGCTCACCACTGCAGCCCATGTCAGTGAGCTACAAGCCCTAGACATCACGTGTGTCCACTTTGAGCATGGAGCACACAGAGCCATGCATCTTGGCCTGTGCTGGGACTTCATTGCAAAGAATCAACTCCTGGGACAGCTAGATAGATCGTTCCTCATCCCTCCCCTATCATCGATTGTGGGCGCGGAAGACGGACAAGAGCTCAGTCTATGACAATCCAAGGAACGCCGTAGACAACGATGACGCGATCGCCCTTTGGCTACGAGCCATCATTCTCCAGGCCTACGAGGCAGCAGGATTGGATGCTCCAACAACCCCCATGAAATACGGGTGGTCGCCTCCATCATGGAGCTACACAGCAACTGCTCTCTAAGTGCCATCATGGAGAGGTGTTTCTGGCGATCAAACACAGTCTTCGCCAGTCACATTGGAGGATGTGCAAGGCACGCAAAGCTTTGGTCCATTAGTAGTGGCCCATCAGGTCACCACTACTAAACGTCACTGACCTCGCCTCCAGTCCAGAGCCAGTGTTTGCATACAGCTCGGTACTCCAGTCTAAGGCCTTAACTTGAGAGGGTTATCGTTGATGGCTGCATAGTACCAGGACACAAGGCATACCTGACTCTTCCCATCCATGTAATGGCCATTGAAGCCGACCACACAGCCGGGGACGGGCTGAGGGAACAGAGTCTGGAAAAAAGATGAAAGTCCACATCTGAAGGTATGCCCTCCACCAATTCCGTTGGATAAAGATGCATTAACTCTTTCATCCCTGGCTGCCCCAGAGTTATGTCCCTTGAAACCCTGCAGTCCCTGACACTGACAAGGCCTGCACACTGGCCTCCCTGGCAGTATTATTGGAAAATCACACTATCATTTTTGATGCACTTTTTCTACCAGAAACTTGCTTTTAATATACATTTATCATATATCATTGTAAAGAGGATTAAGTATACTGTAATATACTTTGTTGTTATTGACTCTAACCTTTGTTATTTTCTAATTACAGGTGTTTACAAGTGAAATAAAACTTGAAAACACTGAAAAAATGAAAACAGACAATGAATTTTGGCTCAAATTGTATCAAAAATCACAAAAATAAATCACAGATACAAAGTAAACATAACACAGTGGTCTTGTCATCTTGGACGGCACAGGTAATCCCAGGTGTTACAGGTAAATTCTCTCCATGCACATCTGAAAACAAATAAACAAATTTACAACTCTTGGTACTGACTTTGTTTTCTATACTGATGTCACATATTACTTATGATACACTTACAGACTCTTAGCTAAACTCGTTAACACAGGTAAACTTGTTAACGCAGGTAAACTTGTTAACACAGGTAAAAACACAAATATTTGATTTATTTTGTTCTTTTTCAGGATTTGAAACAAAAATTAAGTATTTAAGTTTTTAAATAGTAATTTATCACATTACCTGAACATTGAACCACAGCTACAATAAGAATGACATCACAGGGAAGATATCACAGATTGATCTGAAAGGAGGGAAAGATTGTAAAAGGACGGAAAGATCGTAAATTCAAGTTCTGCAGATATACACGTTGTACTGGGCCATGGTTTATGCTGCCCTGTTTTTCTAGTGCTACTGCATTTGTGACATCTCAGAAAGTACAAAGCCTTTGGAGTTGAAAGTTTGTATGAATGATCTCACCTATGGTGTGTACAAATACTGCTCACATAAGTCCAGTATGACTTTATTCATGGCTACCATTGTTTCTGTATGAGTCAGGTGAGCTACAGAGCCTTGTGACTCTTTGACATTTCTCTGCGACCTCCAATTTTTAGTAATTAAAGGCTTTTGAGCCCCTAAGCCCACACTCCAAGCCCCCACCCCACTCTATTATTCACATGTATGACCTTCCTTCTTCACATTGTAATCTTTACCAAAATGTTGCGATCATTGTGATATAGAATTTGTATATCCATACAACTATCTTCCTTGTTTAGAAGTTGTACTTAAATAAGAGAGTGTTGTCCCAAATAAAACACTTGTAACATTTGTTATAGAAGTTGAGGTATTGTTTATTAAGTCCGAAAATGAATTATGCTGTGCAGATGAATAAACATTATGTAGGATCTGCCCTCAATGTATTTCACTGTGTTCCAGGTCTCCCTATACTAGTGTACATCCATGGGGGCTACTGGCAAAACTTGAGGTAAGTAGTATCACATTGATGGCTACCTTCTGTGTTAAGTAGCACTACAATGGCTGGACCAAATGTTTAGGGCTTCCGGTAGTCCGACCAACCCATCATTTCACTTTTGACTCAGTTTTACTACATGCGTAACTAGTTGTGTGGCATGCATTCAGAATGCAGTTGGAAATTCTCGTTGGTGACATTTCCAGTGCAGCGAATTTATAGGCTGCAATTCCACAATATCGATATTGCATCAACATTCATTCAGCATACATACATCTAACTGTTCCGCTTTCAATAGCTACATCATCTTCCCGAGGCAAGCATGTCCACTAGCTTATATCAAAGCCTCGTGTCTACCCTTGCCACATGAAGGCCGCTTTTCTTGGCTCGACCCTGGAGCCACCTCACATAGATCACCAGTTGTGCCCCTTGTAATGAACACGAGATATCTAATAAGATCGCTGTTCTTATCTCGTATAGCTTCACAAAGATGGTGACTACCATAGGCAACGACCTCATCGATCAGATAACGAAAATATTTGTTGACTTTCAGATTGCAAATCTATATCTTAGTATCATATTTTTGTTGTTAGATTGATACAATACTCAAGCACAGCATCAGATTAGATGGTTGGGTGACTCAATCACCTATCACGATCAGTCGCTGTTAACTACATGAGCGCATTGGGATAATCCTTAATGCTTTTTCTTTTATTTAATGTTTTGTCATTATCTTGTTCTTATTACCATGGAAATGTGTTTTATTTCTTGATAGCTTGGAGATGTCTGGGTTTATGGCACCTCCATTGTGCAAAGCTGGCGCCACGGTGATTTCTGTTGGTTATGACCTTGCCCCTGAAGGTAAGTTGTCTCCCTTTGAACTGAAGATAAGTTGTCTCCCTTTGCACACGACAATCACCCTAGGGAGAAAAGGGCCCGATTTGTTTCATTTTTCTGGTACCAGCAAGAGTGGTCGTACATTTTACCAAAGTGGTTTGTTTACCTCTTACTAGGGCTGTGACGAGTCCAAATTTACTACCCAGGTACCCACCCCCCTATTACCCAACCCTACCCAGGTACCCACTGTAGGTCTCTTGAGATAGGTACAAAATTTCTGAATGGGAATTTTTTACCATAGCCCGGGCAAAACATATTTAGATACATGTATCAAACAATCTGGTCATGCATACACTGAAGATGATATGTTTATTCAACCATAAAAGTTCCAGATATATTTTGTCATTAAACAATATATCACGTGACTGACAACACGTCTGCATAGTCCTGTGGGTACCCGGGTCCTACTCAGTACCTACCCGAGGTACCCGTCCCAGCACTACCTCTCTTTTCAGCTGACGCACCATGGTATTACCGAAATATTCACAAAGCAGTGTTATTAACTTCAACCCAACCCTTTCCAGCACAACCCACCCACTCATCCCTCTCATCCACTCAACCACCCACCCAGCCACCCCTCATTCTCGTGGACAGAGCATCTGCTCACTGCTGAGAGTTTTGTGGTTTGTTTCCCTTGCCGCATCCTAGAGATGGTACTTCTTGTTGCCCTGATTCCCACACAGTGCTCAGAGGTAACACAAGGTCAGGTCGGAGTCAGTATACTGTGTCTGACTGGGGTATTCATGTTAAACTGTGGCATGGTATCTCCTATGAACCTGACTAGTGCGGACTAGTACAAGCAGCCGCACACACAAGTGCATGCATATCACTATATAAGTACAGTACTCATAAACGCGACATTAAAACCAATTTCACTTCTCTTATTGTCATGGATTGTTGCTTATCATATCAATCACTGGTTTGTCTGGACCAGACTCTATAAGTGTAAGGCTGATATTATGTGACTGAAACATTGTGTGGCACAAAACAACATTCAGTCCCTGCTATTGTGGACATAATGCTGCACTCGGGATAGAAATTATCATTTTGAAAGACTCTACATGGCAAGTCATGGTACGGCATTTATGATAAGTGTATCCATTCTCTTGCAACTAAAGTTCATTTCAAGGCATCAATATTGGTAATCTGACCGTGGTTGCTGTAAATAAAGGTGAGTTGTGCGATCTACCGATCACTTCACATACGATTTTGCCGAAATTATTGTAAACATTATTATAATTATTGAATGAAATTTTGAATATAATTAATATAGTATATTGCAAACATAGTCCAGAAAACAAAAAACAATTATCTTATTACCAGATATTATAATAATAGGATTAAATTGCGTAGTTCAGTTCGGATTTGTTGAGTGGTATTTCCGGTGTTACGTGATCGCGGTGATCAGCTGATAATGTTTTGTGAGATGGGGGAAAACATTGTGTCATTGGACAACTTGAGTTTATTAAAAATATTAGTAAATTTTGGGAGCCATGCTTTACCGCGCTATAACCGAGTAAGCGCTATATTGAAGAGCACAATAACGAGGGAACACTGTATCACCATTCTTAATTTCACTGACCTATTGCAAGTGTTTTATCAGATGTGTCTTCTTTCAGCTTCTATGGACAGAATTGTGAGTGAAATAAAACAAGCCATGAGGTACATCCTGAGATATGCCAAGGAACATCAGTCCAGGTTGGTGGAGCTTGCCATGTGTGCTTAACATACACGTGAGCCTGTTTATAATCTCCCCTGTAGGGACTCTGTGTGACAAGAGGTCCCCAGTAGCCTATATGTTTGTCACAAGATCCTTCTGACTGGATCAGGTGGTCAGGATTGGTGACTTAGTTGATTGTCTTTACAAAGTGTCAAACTTTCTTCTTGTTATTATCAAATAAATGTTGGGAGATGGATAAAAAATATTCTTCGTGATGGGACAATATAATTCCAAAGGCTACACATCTTTGGGTTTGTTCCAAGGCACTTTTGATTTGGTTGGATGTTTTGTTGTTTTACACCCCACTCAGCAATATTCCAGCTATATGACAGCAGTCTGTAAATAATCGAGTCTGGACCAGACGATCCAGTGATTAATATCATGAGCATTGATCCAAGCAATTGGGATCCATGACATGCTTCAGTGAGCCTGATCCCGCTAGTTGCCTCTTACTACATGCATTGTCGCCTTTTATGGCAAGCAGGGGTTGCTGAAAGGGCACATTTAAGAAACTACATCCATGAATTATTCTTGAGAAAATACTAAAATTGCTGAAACTTTATTTCAGCTAAGGTGTTGCGATAGGACATTTCCCAAATCAGAGAGTGCATGTTTACTTTGCAAGAAATGGGGCACAGATGGAGTAGTCGTCAAAGTCGCACAGTTCCAGTTGCAGAGTTGCGCCCCTTGGGCACAACATCAACTTATTTTTGTGGGTTTGAATCCCAGTTCGCCCTGATTATGTGTCCAGGTTTGTCAGCACCATGGACGTTGGTTTCACGTTTTTCTAAGACCTGCATCACTTCGAGCTTTTCTCCCACATCAAACTAACACTCCATGATATATCTGGAATACTGTTCAAAGCAGGTATAACACAACTCACTCATGCAAGATAATTAGGCTACTACAATCAATTCTGTGGAAAGATTAATTCAGTAATTCCCGAAAAGTAAGAGGTGAAAACGATATGCTTCCCTCCATGGTCACAAGGTATGTTGCTATGGTTACAGGGGTATCTACCTGTGCGGTCACTCTGCTGGGGGGCACCTTGCCTCCATGGTCCTGGCTTGTGAGTTTGCTGAAGATGATGCCTTCGACAGCGAGATGATCAAAGGTCAGCCCACTTTATTACTGGAGGAAATGAATGCAGTTTTAGCTGCATCATGTTATATAGGTTCTGATTGTAGAATATTATCCTTGAAGTCAATCTCAATAAAATCAGATCTTTAACTCTAAAATGATACCTCTCTGCGTACTGATCTCTGGAACCTCCATTTAAAGCTGCAGCATTTTTTATTTTTTGTTCACCCTGTCAATGGGTTCTATTGCATCTACACTCAAATGGAAGTATCTTTTGACGTAATTATTGTGTTCTTTGTGGGATTGCATTTGTTAAAATCGAAATTCCTGAACTGAGGTGGTTGAGTAATATGGCCAAGTAGTTTTAGAAAGCTGACATTTGATGGGCTCAAGAACATACGCATCCTTCTCTAAGACTAGGTGGTAAAGGTCACTCAGAGTTCACCTTATGCCAGCTTCTATTAGGGTGAAACGATACACCAGTGCAACGTGAGCTTTCATGCAATGATACGGTACATTATATGTTGTTTTTCTGTATTGATGCAAGACAATACACTTGTTTTGTATCACCCTCTCTTCTATGGAAGTACCGTATGGTATTGTATTGGAGTGAAAGGTCTCATTTTGTTAAATTGACAATCTGACTATTTTTTTTGCAAATTCACAAATTACAAAATAAACATGATAAGAATTCAGTTTATATCTCAAACTAGTCAGGGGGATACGACAGTTCAGCATGTTTCTCGTGGACTTAAACTCTTGACCACATAAACATGAACTAACCTCAGCAAGTGGCCTGCCGTAGTTTGCTCAAGAAATGTTTTATGATGTTAATGTTGGTCTTTCTTTGTACAGAATTATCATTTTTCTCACAAAAAGCGCATCATTTGATATTTTTCTTGATTCCAGGTGCTGCTCTCGTCAGTGGAGTTTATGACCTTCGACCTCTGACTAAAACCTATGTCAACGACCCTTTGAAACTTAATGAGTATGTAAATATTTAAAGTGCAAGACTGTTGTGATAGTGTCTTGTCGGCGTCTTTGTCTGTTTCGGGGGCACGGGTGGCCCAGTCGTCTAAGGCGCCGCGATTCGCTGTGCAGAGTTGCGGCCCTTGGGCATGCCAGAAACCTATGATTGTGGGTTCGAGTCCCGGTTCACCCCAATTATGTTTCTAGGTTTGTCAGCACCATACCCGTGCTCGTGGGTTTCACCGAAGTGGTAAACGTCTGAGACCTGCATCACTTGGGGCTTTCCTCACACATTAAGCTGACACGCTGTGATATAACTGGAAAACTGTTAAAAGCGGCGTTAAACCCAACTCACTCACTCACTCACTTTGTCTGTTTCTCTGTGGGTTTCTAAGTGTCTGTGGATTTCATATTGAACTGTATGTTTCTTTTCCAGTGTCTGTCAGTGTCTGTGTGTTTTACACGTGTGCTTCCTTCTTTCTTTACACGATCAAATGCACTATTTACTAAGTTCTACAAATCAGTGCTGGTTCTGTCAATGCTCATGTTGACGGGGAATTAGTTCTTGGGGGTATCAAGGACAACATCAGCATCACTGTCCTAGAACTAGGGATGGCTTATAAGATTGATAATCAGAATTATTGATGATAGGAAGAAATATTAACGATTATCGATATGAAATTGTTGTCATCTATAATAACTACTTATTTTGATGAAATAAAGTTTTAGATTTTCCAGAGCAGACCAAATATTGCTAATAATGTAAACTGTCAAAGACAGAAACCAACTGTTTTTGTTAAATCTCAAATGTCCACAAAGTAATTCATGCATAAATGTGTCACTGCTCACCAGTAGTGTGAAATATTTCTAAACCAAACATAGTACATAGATAGGTCTAGTTGTGAACAAGTGCCTTTTGATGGTTTGGGATTTACAAAAAAAATCCACTGTTTCCACAGCAACAATTTTGACTTGGACTGAAAATAGCTGTCTCATTTCCGGAGCAGATCTTGAAAATGAAACAATATTACCAAACTTGGCACATAGGTCTAGTTGTGAACTGGTACCTTTTGATGGTTTGGAATTTTTTAAATACATATTTTTTAGTTACTTTTTCAACTAGTTTCATGTGTTTATTCAGCACAAGTATTTCCCATTGCGGGGGATATTGATGACTTTGTCCTCTTGTTGTTATTATTGTTGTTATTATTATCATTAATATTGCCCCAACATGATGCTGTAGAGAGGATGCATGGAGGTTCAGTCCCGCCAACTTCGTCTCGGAGATAGCTGGACTCAGTCAGCAGCGTGACATCCTCATCGCTGTAGCCGAGTATGACCCTCCCGAGTTCCGCAGACAAAGTGCCGATATGGAGAAAGTAGGAAATTATGTTCACACATCAGTCCTTTATTGCACACAGTTAATAAGTTCAGCATATATAGATATGGTTATACTAGTAGCCATACTTGCAGTCATACTTGCCGTAGGAGCAGACTGATTTGGTGATCTGGTGGCTATGAAATGTGACCTTGGTTAGTAGGTGTCTCAAATTCCAGATTTGCCCTGATTATACATTGTAATCCCTTCTCTGTCAACACCGTACTTTGTGCTCACTCAAGTGGCAAAAGCCTTGATAAAAGTGACACATTGAAGTAGGTGAGGTGAACTGGGTTTTCTTGTTCAAGACTATTACACTTATATAGCGACGTGCATGCGTGCGTGCATGAGTGTGTGTGTGCGTGCGTGCGTGCGTGCGTCTGCTTGTACTAGTCCAGACTGATGCCGATTTATAGTGCTAGCTCACTGAGATACCATGCCACAGTTTAACATGAATACCCCATTCAGACACAGTAAACTGACTCCGAGCCGACCAGTGCTTGTTTTAGCCACAGGTTGTAGGGTGAAGGTGAAGGTTGCAGAAGAAGGATGAAGGTTGTAAGTATTTTGGTGAAGCCAGAGTCTGTCAGAGTAGGCCAAGGATGATAATCAAGGTGAATCAAGGATTTGAATCGAATACCAGCAGATCCTGACACAGCTAAGGGATGCAACTCTGCAGTGTCACACTTCTACAACTGGGCCGACATCCTTCTGACAAAAATGTGGACCAGGTCATTGTAATTCATCTGTGAACGGGGAGAATGTGTGCCAATGATGGGCTTGTTGCCCACTTGCTCCTGACTGCAACAAAAACAATATTAAATCACTAGCTGACTTAGTCTAAGATAATCCCAATAAGGCCATTGTGAGTGAATGAACTACAAACAGAATGTTCTGGAAATGTGTTCCTGGTTCATACCACTGGTTTCAGGAGGGGGTCGGGTAGCCTAGTGGTTAAAGCATTCGCTCATCACACCAAAGGCCCGGGTTCGATTCCCAACATGGGTTAAATGTGTGAAGCCCATTTCTGGTGTCCCCCGCCATGATATTCCTAGACTATTGTTAAAAGCAGCATCAAACCATACTCACTCACTCACTCACTCACTCACTCGCTGGTTTCAGGATCTGTCCTCCAGGAAGGTGAAGACGCGGTACATGGACATCAGCGATACAGATCACTTTGATGTCATCGAAAAATTACAGAAGGATTCTTACAGCCTCACAAAGGTAATAGGGTAAACTTTTTATATCTTTTCGCAAGGTTGGAATAATTAGTATCACATGATGTTTCTGTTAATTGAGGAGACCACGTCAAAAGTTCCATGTCGAATAGAAAACGTTATTATTACAAAAAAATAACTCCTGACTAAAAAAAATGATAGTCATGGTTCTCAGGCACCTAAGGCATCATCATAAAGTCTGCTGCAGGTTTTGTTTTTAATGTCATTTTAAACAAAATGAAATATCTTTAAATATCATGAGTCTCAAAAAAAGCCCCTGGCAATGAAATGCTTAAAAAAATTACAATGCTTAAAAAAGTACCTTAAAAAATTGGATTACATACAAGCTTGAACAACCAAAAACAAACAAAACACACACGGCACTATATATTTTCAAAAGCGATTGCCTGAGAACCAATTCTGTCTTTTTAAGCCTTATTCTGAAAACTTTAATTCCTGAGTTTTAGTAGCCTATCACAGAAAGAATTTTGATTTTTATCTGAGATCAAACTGTTGAACTAGCCCCATAATAACGCAGGTTTAGGTATGGGGATCGCATAGTGTTTTTTTGTATTCTGTAAGTGACAGATGGATGCTATTTAATGAGTATACTATTATATATTTGACTATGGTAATTATTCCCAATGACTCAGCTCTTATTTGTTTGTTTTGGTAGTGGGGTAGCCGTTGGCTCATCACACTAAAGGGCTGGGTTCTATTCCAAACGTGGGTAACTCACTCACTCACTCACTCACTTATCAATTGTTAACGCTAAATTTTTATCAGTGACCCTTAGTATGGACATTGGAGGTATATCCCCATCAGCTGAGTTAGAGTGAGTGAGTTAAAATTTAACGTCACATAAGCTGAGTTAGAGTTTACTGACTATAAAAGTCTAGTTTCCACCCATGATGAACTAGGCTGGAACTTCTGGGCTTGTTTGTAGCGTCACCAGTGGCTATTACAAGTTATGTCCCTTCTATGTCCCTCCTACTGACCAATCGGTGGCACGGGTGGCCCAGTCGTCTAAGGCGCAGCGATTCGCTGTGCAGAGTTGCGTCCCTTGGGCACGCCAGAATCTATGATTGTGGGTTCGAATCCTGGTTCACCCCGATTATGTTTCTAGGTTTGTCAGCACCATACCCATGCTCGTGGGTTTCACCGAAGTGGTAAACATCTGAGACCTGCATCACTTGGGGCTTTCCTCTCACAATAAGCTGACACGCTGTGATATAACTGGAATACTGTTAAAAGCGGCGTTAAACCCAACTCACTCACCCACTACTGACCAATCAGATTCTACCTATCATTTCACTTGCATTTGCTTTAAACAAAATGGCGGCGCACAGTCAAGACAATCTGAATAATAAATCAAAATCAAAATCTATGTTGTAATAAAACGGATCTTACTTCGCGCAGTGCATCAAATCATGTGAGCGCCTTGATTAAAATCATGAAAATATTTGGAAAATATCTAATGATGCCGAGTTGGTAGTACACATGCTTTTCAAATCCTGCGATCTACCGAAATCAGCACATCAGTTTACGAACCACATGTTGATTTCGTTACATATGATTTGGATTGGACTTTCAATAGAGTTAGTCAAGCCACCTTGCAAGACAGATTAAAATCAGTAGTATAAAAGAATCGGGTTGTCCTTGAAGGGTCAGTACTTCAATGGTTCTGTGTGTTTTATATCATGTTTGAAATAATTTCTGATTCATTTCTCAAACTGAAACAATTGAGCTCTGCAAAGTGACAGCGAAGCCGACAAAGCAAGCGTTGCGCAGAGTAAACTGGCTTCAGTCGTGTTTTTATTGGGGGCAAATTGAAGGGAAAGCTTGTTTTTCATTTACAGATGAATTACAAAATACTAATTGTCAGCTTGATTCCATTAGAAGCCAGTGTTGATGAAAGCCTAGATTACACCATAACATGCCTCGGTTGTATGAAGCCACTCGCTTTCCTACCCAGAGTTCTAGTACCTACCTCTATCACATCATTACATCTTACATACACCATTCGAAAAAGGTGAGCAGAGCTAGTTATCGGCTATTGTTTACAAACATAGCTGGTCCACATCCTGCGCCAACATTATTGTTTGTGGTTGTTTTAATGGCAAGTCACCAGAGTTATCTCCCTTGCCCCACCTCTTGTACAGACTCCTTCCCAGCGTGTGACACCTCCGTTACACTCTCGGTAACATCGCTGCCACCAGTGTTGGCGCGGCCTTTACAAGAATCTTGAAATATGCCCTCTAACCCCAAATGTAGTAACGTTTATACTTTTGTTTATGTCTTTGGGAATGCCATCATATTTCATTTTGAAAAGGTTTACGACTGACCATGTTTTCCAGATGAATTAACTTTGTTGTTTTAATAATCAGATTGGTTCGACATTGCAGACTAATGGAAAATCAACCAATTTCTCCCTTACATTCTTACTATATCAATAACATGATAGTTTTAATGAAACCGAAATTCAAATTGACAAACAAAGAAAGTAATTTAGCAGCTATATGTGTATTCGGCGTCACGATAGTCATCACCTGTTTGTAAACATAACGGTCATTCGGTTGAGTGTTCAACTCCAAGCATGGTTGTGGCCACCTGTCACTGTGGGGAGTTATGACTGGTGGCAGTGATAGTATAGAGAGCTCCGCGAACGGGCTATCGCTGTGAGGAGCTTGTCCTCTGTAATGTCTGCCATAAAACACTGAAGCCTTACAAGCGTGTTCATGGTGTGTAGGTATCGCATTGGGTGATAAGTAATGGTTTAACTGGTGTGGTGGCAGCGTAACGGTTTAACTGGTACTGTCCATTTTTGGGGGTAGTATACAAAGTCACGGACTGGGAGAAAAGGACTGTTCTTTAGAATCATGGCACTTTCAGTGATACCGGGCTGCTTGGGGCACTGTCATGTTCAACTCACTTCAGAACATCCTCATCATTTCAGGAAATACTACGACTAATGAAGCTGTCATAGGACCCTGATTCTGTGGAGATAGCTTTGTCTGACAACGGCTGTCATCAATCCAAGATCACCATGGTTACCAGTCATGATGGCAGTTGATGTTCTCATAACCAAATACCTCCCTGAAGACCCGACCAGTTGCATGGAGAGGTCATGTGAATGATGAGAAATTGGACAGAAATGTACTGTACAGTAAACTACAGTTATAACGAACTCAAAGGGACCACTAATTTTAGTTCGTTATAACCGTAGTTCGTTATAAGCATCTATACAACATATATACAGCAAATGGACGAGACCAAAAAATAGGTTTGTTATATCCGTCTGTAAGTTATAAATGTGTTCGTAATACTAGAAGTTTACTGTATTTTCAGATAAATGGGATATATTCAAAAACAGTCTGGTTGTGTGACCATTCTTCCCCCCCTTTCCATGTGAATCCCACTCGCAGAGTTAGTGATTGATAGCAGCTGTTTTGTTGATGGTTGTTGCAATAACTGGAGCAACTGAAGGCTATCTAGGTGAACAATTCGTCCCTTAGGTGTTATTGGATCCTGTGCTTATTGGTCTGAAATCCCAGATTTGCACTGATTTTGATCTTTGGTCTGTTAGCACCATACCCTTGCTGGTGAATTTCACCGTCGTTGTAAATATCTACAATCTGCATTACTTGGGATAGCCTCCCACATGAAACATATAGATGAAATACTGTTCAAAGCGCTGTTGAACCTCACTCACTCACTCACTCACACACACACACACACACACACACACACACACACACACACACACACACACACACACACACACACACACACACACACACACACATATCATGATTTTAACTAGAATACTGTTCAAAGCGGTGATAACTCACTCACTCTCTCACTAGTAAGGACCTGTGAAGATCTGGCATAGAAAAGTTCTTCAGCGACCCAGGCTTGGTGTAAAACGCCACTTTGCTTGTCGTAAGAGGCAACTAAAGGAATTGGGTGGTAAGCCGCACTGACTTGGTTGATGCATGTCATTGATCCTAATTGCGTGGAACGATGCTCATGATGTCAATCACTGGATTGTCTGGTCCAGACTCAATTATTTACAGACCGCCGTCATATAGGTGGAATATTGCTGAGTGCGGCGTTAAACAACAAACAAACAAACACTATTATATGACAATGACAAGAAACCTTTTGTATTTATATTTATATGCTAATGTTGATATGTTAAATGGTTTTGAATGACTTATAGTCAGAATTTGGGAACATATTTTATAATTGGTTGTATTTAATCAATGATTGTGATTACCCTATTTCTTATCAAGTGCCTTATAATAAGGTAACCTCACTGTAACATTGAGCATTTTATCACTGGAGGTACCTTTATGTAGATGTTTAATGATATCCATAATATTCATGTTTTATAATTTTGTGCATTGTTTATTAACAAGTGTATTATATCTCTATGATATTGTGATAAATATATACCCTGGACCTGTTCAATACCATTTGGGAATCGACATCACCATCGCCATGTTTCATCAATATCTTTCCACAAAAAGTCACATCAGTTAAATTTGATTGAGACATATTTTAGCATTGTGTCATTCACGTCAGACAGAAACAAAGATATGAATGGGTCCAGGATATTGGCGGAAACAAAATCTAATACCCTTGATAGTAGAGGATGGTTATTGATGGTACCATGGTATTGTTTTTATTCTAGGGGAAGATCGGAAGATGGTGTATGTTTAGATTTACTGTTAACCTATTGGATAGGGTTGGTGGTGGGTTCAGGGATACTCTGAAATGTTTATTTGGTGACATGTATCCATGCATGTGGAGAGGTTATTTAGAGATTAAGGCTGTGTTCTGTGAGTTTTTGTTCACCAAAATGACCATTTTTCCAAGGCAAGGGTGTTAACTGACTATAGAAGTCCAGTTGCCGCCCTTGCCTTATTAGGCTGCAATTCCAGAGTTGCATTTTGGCTTGACTGCATGACGAGTCGGTGCATAGTCCAATCAAGACAATCTAACGAACTAGACATCCAGTTCATAAACAACATGGATTTCAACGTGCAGATTTCAGTCGACTGCAGGATTGGCAAAGCATGCAAAGCATATTTTCCAAATATTTCCATGTTTTTAATTAAGGTGCTGTAGTCATTTGATACACTTTTGAAGTGAGACCCGTTTTATTACAATATAGATCTTGATTACCAACCAGATTGTCTTGACTGGGTGCTGCCACTTTGTTTGAAGCAAATGCTTGTGATAAGAGAGATGAAATCTGATTGGTCAATAGGAGGGACATAAAGGGGACATAACTCGTAATAGCCACTGGTGGCGCTACGATCGAGCCTGGAAATTCCCGCCTAGTTCGGCAAACATGGACACTGGACTTTTAGGGTCAGTTAACACCCATCAATCGGGAAGATGCGAAATGACATTTGGCACACCGCTGATGTTAGAATGTAAACTTAAGTTAGTGTGTACTGATATTTTATGGACGTTTTATTTGCACTATTATATGCTTTACCTAATCTTATACATGTGTGTTAAACGGAAATGATGATCAGAATTAACTGCCCCTGATGTTTGAATATATTTGTCTGTTGACATTCATGCATCGTGGATGTCAGACATGTGTACGGCTCTGTTAATAAATCTTTTATCCAATGAAAGTAGTTGAAGCCTCTATCAAACAAACGGTTATAGCACTATAACGAATTCAGCAGCTGATGACTGGAATAATGTCCAAAATAACCTGAACAGGATTAATTGCAATTCACTCAGTACAGTCACGGGAATGTGACTTTCTTTTTAATGTAATGAATTTGTTCATTTATTTTTGTTTTTAACTTTAAAACATCAAGTGATACTGGCACAGATATTTGGTAGAGCGTCCGCCCGGAGAACATAAATATTGTTCAAAGCGGCTAAGCCCCACACATTAATTCCCTCTAAAATGTCTGATTACAATGGTTGAAAGCAAATTATACACATCTATGCGATTATTTTATTACTTATTATCTTGTAACAATATTTTACCTTATCGTTTGATAAATCGGACCCGGAACTTTATAATCACCACAAACCCCGCGTCTGCCTTTTGAATCAATTGCGACGCTACCCAAGTTTACAATGATGAGAAAAACACTTCCTGGCATCAATTGTGTTGCCACTCGTTTAACTTTATTTTCGTCCTGGCTTATACAGATTGTTACTATTGTTTTCCATTCTATTATGATAAATACCCTCGATCCGATTCGCTAACCTAGTTTCGTTTTGAATCCAAACACCAATGACAAGGTGCTCAATAATAGCGGGCCAATCAAATTACACTCACGTTAGTTACAGTAACGTTCCTTTCAAGCAAATGGCGATGGTGACGTCACGTCGTAAACGAAGCAGCTTTTAGGTCCTTGTGTTTATCATAATAAAACTGAGGTAAAATATACCGAACAAAAGATGATCCCACATTTCAGGTAACAGTACAAATACTTCCTGGTCACTCACTATTGGGTGATATAGTACATTTTTCCTTATAAACATTTGTATAGAATCGTCGGATCATAGGCTTTTGGCTCTCTTTCGGACATTATCCGATTACTCGCGCTGTTATAAGAGGTGTGGCGTCACACATACATTGTAAATATTCAGATGATGGCTTCTTTTTTAGATAAAGTTGTCTTTTATAAGTGAGTGAGATGGTTTACAGTTGTTCATGTGATTAGCGAGAAAACTACGACTGTTTCTAAAGCGTCTGGGGGCACGGTGGGCCCAGTCGCTGCTCAGAGTTGCGTCCCTTGGACACGCCAGAAACCTACGATTGTGGGTTTCAATCCGGGTCGCCCCGATTATGTTTCTAGGTTAGTCAGCGCCATACCCGTGCTCGAGGGTTCGACCGTAGTGGTAATCGTCTCAGACCTGCATCACTTCGGGCTTTCCTCCCGCATTAAGCTGACACACCGTGATATAACTTTAATACTGTTAAAAGCGGCGTTAGACACAACTCACTCACTCCTAAGCGTCTGAAAACCCATAACACGGGGATACATACATTGAGCGCTCAGGGAAGGGCTTGAGCAACAACCAGCCTCCTTGTGGAAATTTGTGTATAACTTATATATGGGAAAACTTGGTGGGTTGGGAGCTGCCCCTACCGACCTGAGTTAAAACGGTGAATACGATTTCGGGAACGTGGACGAAAACTGAAGGACTATATCGTTTACGATCGAGGCTGACTATTACAATATCCATGGCGGACAAGGCTTAATATGACATAATCCAGCACCAAAGTTCTATCTAAATTTAGGACCTTAATCCTCTTAATGAGCAACGTCAATAAATTCCCTGAGTAAATAACTTATGCAGAAACGTATGTTTCTTGCAACTGAAATATAAATACTCCCAGTGTCTGATGACGACTAGACAAACACATTTATCATACCACCATGTAAGAATGATGAGTTATGTTTGGTAAACGTGATCTTGATAAAATACGTTGTATCCCGCTATGGAGAGAAATATATTTCTCAGTGGGAGAATAAATCCTTATACCCCGCCACGAGCAAGACACGCTGCACGTGGATTTCTGAGGCAGAATAAATCCCCCAAACCCAGCTTCGAAGCAAAGAGCCGCACGCTTTTTCCGAGTCAATAAAAGTCACATGACATAGCACAAGGTAACCTCCGAATTTTGAATTTTTGAATTTGTTTTTATTCATTTACTATGTCATAATAAAACATTTCGGTAAGATAAATTCGTTGTTGCAGGAAAAATCGGGGTGCTTAGGGTTTTATGCGTCCCTCGTTAGGTTAACCTATTGAGGTACGCATAATACCCCATGTACCCCTCGTGACCCGAGGGGTCTCATTAACCCAAACCTCGTGTGTGATACATGCAGAGCCGCTAAATGCCTCACAGTGAGGGGGGACCGCCTCCGTGGTCTAGTGGTAGAGCGGAAGGTCCGGAGTTCAATCCCCGGCCGCGTCATACCAAAAAACGTTGAAACATGGTACTTGGTTTTACCCTGTCTGGCGCTCGGCATTTAGGGGCTGAAACAAGGAGTGGTCGGCCCGGAGTCAGTATACTGTGTCTCAGTGGGGTTTTCATGTTAAACTGTGGCATGGTATCTCAGTGGGCTAGCTAGCACTATAAATCCTTTCAGTGAATGAGACAAACAGCTGGGCATGCCTCTTGTCACGCACAACATACGAGACCCGTGACATCATCGACAGGGCCATGGCTCTTCAGCCCAGGGTATACTTAATTGACTTCCATACCTGTTGCCTTCACGGAGGTCTAAAATATAAACCTGTTTGCACACTGTGTACATCCATAAAAATAACAACATCTGCACAGCTTAAACAACAGCAGGTCTGGTATGTTACATTATATTGTTTACTTATAGCGGATTTACTGAAAATGTACACACGGTTTTGCCGTTTATAAACGCATAAACATATTGAAATATATTTTATAAATACATACGTCAACAATAACGTCACATACCTCCTATTTAATAATTATACAATGTGTGAAGCCCATTTCTGGTGTCCCCCGCCGTGATATTGCTGGAATATTGCTAAAAGCGGCTTAAAATCACACTCACTATTAAATCATTAACACTGTAGAGTGAGTGAGTGAGATTGGTTTAACGCCGCTTTTAACAGTATTCCAGTTATATCACAGCGTGTCAGCTTAATGTGGGAGGAAAGCCCGAAGTGATGCAGATCTCAGATGATTAACCCATGAGCACGGGTATGGTGCTGACAAACCTAGAAACATGATCGGGGCGAACCGGGATTCGAACCCACAGTCATAGGTTTCTGGCGTACCCAAGGGACGCAACTGTGCACAGCGAATCCCGGCACCTTAGACGACTGGGCCACCCGTGCCCCCAAATACTGCAGACAACACGAAATCAATGACATCTGCGTTATAATGCAGCATAGGGGCGGTCGGAAAGCGTGGTGGTTAAAGCGTTCGCTCGTCACGCCGAAGACCTGGGTTCGATTCCCGACACGGGTACAATGTATGAAGCCCATTTCTGGTGTCCCCCGCCGTGATATTGCTGGAATATTGCTAAAAGCGGCGTAAATACATACTCACCCACTCACTCTCTCACTATAATGCAACAAAAGCCTCGCTTATTCTATTATCAGGAAACAGTTGTCCGTTAGTTAGCGAGGTCTAATTCTTTTTTCGGTTTACGGAAAAACCCGCAAAATAACATTGCATGGTTAGCCAATAAAATGCCAAGGATATACTGGCAATGTATTTATGTCCTGGTAAGCAGCCCGCTTACACAATAAGACAGTTACGTATATAATTCTATGCAACACTGATTGGTTCCCTGTTCAGAGACCATGGAGACACGATATCAAAAGCTTTGGAGTTTTACCAGTCACTCTCGTACCGGCACCATGGGTAGTGGACGTGTGGTGAGAATGGGCTCTGCTGCTGCAGGATCTCTCCTCATGTGTTGTGTACTGTCATCCTACGTGGCTGGTAAGACATGGCTTACTGCTACTCTTGCTACTCCCCCTTGTGTTCAGTCCGGATAGTCATTCATTCAAAATGAATGTATCGACTATGGTTCGGGTGTTGTAGACAGGGGTTGTTGTGGACTGTTTCTGCTAGTTGTACTTGTGATATGTTGTTGTTGTCGGGTGTAAGTGTTTGGGTGTTGTAGACAGGGGTTGTTGTGGACTGTTTCTGCTAGTTCTGCTTGTGGTATGTTGGTGTTGTCGGGTGTTAGTGTTCGGGTGTTGTAGACAGGGGTTGTTGTGGACTGTTTCTGCTAGTTGTGGTATGTTGATGTTGTCGGGTGTAAGTGTTCGGGTGTTGTAGACGGGGGTTGTTGTGGACTGTTTCTGCTAGTTGTGCTTGTGGTATGTTGGTGTTGTCGGGTGTAAGTGTTCGGGTGTTGTAGACAGGGGTTGTTGTGGACTGTTTCTGCTAGTTGTGGTATGTTGGTGTTGTCGGGTGTAAGTGTTCGGGTGTTGTAGACAGGGGTTGTTGTGGACTGTTTCTGCTAGTTGTGGTATGTTGGTGTTGTCGGGTGTTAGTGTTCGGGTGTTGTAGATGGTGGAGGATGATTGGTTTTAGCGTTGTGGAATGAGAGTGCTTGGGAGGTTGATGGAAACGTTTTTAGTCTCAATGACGTCAACATTAACCATATTTAATAACCATAGCAAGTAGTTTAATTAATCTTCATGCCCAATTACTTAGATGTCGACCCCTGAAGATCCGGGTTAAAATTGGTCCTCTGCACCTCATGCTTGCCGGTAAGGGCAACTTATGCTTGTCCGTAAGAGGCGACTAACGTAACGTATACCAATTGCGTAGATCGATGGCCAAGATGTCAATCACTGGATTGTTTGATCCAGACTCGATTATTTACAGACCGCCGTCATAAAGCTGGAATATTGCTGAGCGTGGCGTTAAACAACAAACAAACAACCAAATAAATCAGAACGTATTTCTGAAATTAAGAAGTTAATTTTTTTAAGGTACAGACTATTTGATGACATCCTCAAACGCCGACTTCAGTATCCATGCTGTATCTGGGAGGCAGGGAGGTGTCTACTCCATCACCTACCCCGGCCAGCGTCCACTGGAGAATTCAATACCCCCATGGTCTGCACACACCAAAGACGTTGATTCCAGCATGACAGTGGCATCAGGAACTGAGGACAAATCCTTCACGGTCAGCATCAGTGACAGCACCACCATGAGAGTGTACGGCCGTGATGCCTACGACGCCTACACCCCGCTCCCTATCCCCGCCCTGGGGCAACACTACGTGTTCTCTAACTGCCATGGCGCTGGCGCAAACATGACCACGGTGTTAGTAGTAGCTACACACAGACACAACACAAAGGTTGATATCACCTTTAAAGTACAGACAAATGTCACTATTAGCAGCTTAACGTATAACAATGAAGATGTTCTTAGTCTGAACTTGGATCAGTTTCAGACATATACATTAGACAGTGATGCTGCTCTCACCGGGACGCGGATCACCTCGGAGGACCCAATAGCTGTTTATGCAGGGACAAGGTTCGAGGGGATAGTTGCTACGTATGACCAACTCTTACCCGTCCAACATCTTGGTCAGGATTACGTCATTCCACGGAGTGACAATGTGAACCAAAATACTGTGACATTCACAAGTGTGATGAATGCGACCGGCATCCAAATTAACGCAGGAGGGCTTTCTTTCGTATTTACGGGGTCACTTTCCCTTGGGGGTTTCTATGTTGATGGTGCGATGGTTGTCAATGCGTCCAAGCCGGTTCTTGTGACGCTGTGTAGAGGGGGTGAGCTAACTACGAGAGGGTTTGGTGTCGTTCCGCCAATATCACTTCTGCAAAGGGAAACGTATTTAGCCCTAGATGGAGTGTCTTTGAAGGTTTGTAGCACGGGGCAATACAGGTGATGCTGCAGCGACTGCACCTGGAGTTAGTTTGTCAGTTCAGTGGGGAGAGGGTCAAAATTCAAATTATAGTATTGGTACATTGGACACACCTTCGGTGTCATCCTCCTCGTTTTCCATCAAGTCAACAAGTGGATTGGCGGTGTACGTCTTCTCTGAGACCCACCTTTACACCGGGGGCTATCACTTCCCCTTTGAAGACACACAAACTACGCCAGCTTCTTCATCAGCTGTACCTTCGTCAGTACCATCACTGGCTGACACAACATCATCGATCTCCCCCACGCCGACCTCATCCGTCGACACAACAACGCCGATCTCATCCACGGACACAACGCCGATCTCATCCGTCGACACAACAACGCTCTTCTCGTCCGCAGACACATCAACGCCGACTTCATCCGTCGACAAAATAACGCCGATCTCTTCCGTCGACACAACTACGCCGATCTCCTCCACAGACACACCATGGCCATTAGTAACGTCAACGTCAACAGGTAAAATAATCTCGAGTATGAACAAACAAATGTACGAACATTCATAAAGATACGATGATGCCTTAAATGGCAAAAATGACAAAATCGGCCTTTTTTTATAAAACGAAACATTATAAGTTGCATCAGGATCACAGTACAGGGGGTACATGGGGTGTTATGCGTCCCTCGTTAAGCGAGTGGTATAAAAAACCTAACGAGGAACGCATAAAACCCCATGTTCCCCGAGTGAGTGATGTTTTAATATGACATTGTACAAGAATTAAAACAAGTTCAAAACTGATAGAAAGCAGCTGTTCAATTGAGCTGAGGTTAACTTGTGCTATGTCATGTGACTTTCATATATAGACTCGGAAAAAGCGTAAGGCGTTTTACTTCGAAGCGGGGTATAAGAGATAATTTTTTCTGCCTCTCAGAAATCCACGTGCTCGTGGCGGGGTATAAGGGCTTTATTCTCCCGCTGAGAAATTCATTTCCCTCCAAGGCGGGATACATTCTGACATGGTATGATATTGTATTTTATCGAGATCGCCTGGTATGATTAACAGATTTGTGACACGATCAAAAAATAGGTTCCATATGTCAAATATGAAGCAAGACCCCAGGACATAATCTCTAAAATCAGTTGCGAACTACGAAAAGGGTCACAAATATGTATCAGAAAATATAATGAACTTAGCCATTATTGCCAGGTGAGAAATGGAGAGCGATTAGTGAGAGACTGGTGTCACATTGTTGTGTTCCGCGCGCGAGTGTGTGCGTGTGTGTGTGTGTGTGTGTGTGGAGGGGGGGGGGGGGGGGGAGGGGGGGGGGGGCAGATGTGTGTGTGCGTGCGCGTGTATACGTGCGTTGTGCGCAGATGCACGTACGTTACCTGTTACGCTATATACTGCCTGTCCACAGCGGTCACAGCACGACTATTTATCCTTCACATATTCTCTGCGTATAGAACACGCTGGCTCACATTAATCTCTAAGTGACAATTGTTTCCATTGATCATAGTAGTTTTGTTTTCTTTCTTCTTCTTATTATTATTTTATCTCTTTCTGTTTGCTTCTTTTGTGAGTTTAGTATTGGCATAATCCCTTTGATAATTTAACTTATTCGTTTGGCGGTTCACCCCGATTATGTTTCTAGGTTTGTCAGCACCATACCCGTGCTCGTGGGTTTCACCGAGGTGGTAAACGTCTGAGACCTGCATCACTTCGGGATTTCCTCCCACATTAAGCTGACACGCCGCGATATAACTGTAATACTGTTAAAAGCGGCGTTAAACCGATCTCACTCACTCACTTACTCTTACAGTCTCTCTTATGGTACCAGTTACTCACTCAATTATTCGTTTGGATGAGTTTCACTTAATTTCATTAAGTTATGTTTCTTACCTTAAAGTTTACATATGCCTGGGGCGGTGAGGTAGCCAAGTGGTTAAAGAGACCCGGGTTCGATTCCCCTCATGGGTACAATGTGTGAAGCCCATTTCAGGTGTCGCCCGCCGTCATATTGCTGGAATATTGCTAAAAGCGGCGTAAAACAATACTCACTAACTCATTCACTTTACATCTGACCATTTATAAATTTGCTTTGCTATTGTCTTCGGCTTGGTATAATTATCATGACTCATCTGTCTTCTTTTTTCTACACAAATGTTAACACAATCGCTGTAATATCGTGCTGGGCGGTCGGGTAGCCTAGTGGTTAAAGCGTTCGCTCGTCACGCCAAAGACCCGGGTTCGACTCCCGACATGGGTACAATGTGTGAAGCTCATTTCTGGTGTCCCCCGCCGTGATAATGCTGGAATATTGCTAAAAGCGGCTTTAAACCATACTTACTCACTAATATCTTGCTGCACATATATCGCATGTAAATTTGTAACTTTCATAAGACATTCTGTCTTCCTTGACTGTACAGTTTTCTATGATGAGGGATAGTTATTACCGTTAAAGGATATTTACAGAAATGTCAGAGCTCGTTTAATTTTTGTCTTTTTTTAAAGAGAAATTTGATTATTTGTTACATTTTAAAAATATGAATTGTTTAAAATAGTGTGATGTTATCATCGAGTGCCACTCGGGGGATTAAAGTGGTATGAAATAATTGTCCCCCGACAGTTTCAAGTGTTTAATATCAACTTGTGTTTTAATGCCTTGATCGTTCTCTGTGTCTTTAATATTGGTTTGCATTTCGTACAAACACTGGTGACCAAAGTGATGGCATAAATCCTGCTGGGGAATCATGCAGAAGGCTGAAGCACCCCATGATCCCAAGTACGCTCTTCAGCATTGTTTGCTAATGATCTATGACCTTGTTTTAATTTATACTAACATACTGAAAAATTATGTGTTTTAATTTTGTTGTTTTTATACTTAAACTCTGATACTTACCCTTCTGTTTTACCGTCCTTTGTCGGAATTTAATGATACTAATTATCTTCTCATCGTGATATGGCTGCAATGGCTGATGATATGTAAAATTTAACTTATTCACTCACTCTCTCATCACGTACGGCCTTTCTTACAGTCTCGGGGGCACAGTCGTGCCGCTGTGAAGAGTTGCGTCCCTTGGGCACGCCAGAAACCTGTGATTGTGGGTTCGAATCCCGGTTCGCCCCGATTATGTTTCTAGGTTTGTCAGCACCATACCCGTGCTCGTGGGTTTCACCGAGGTGGTAAACGTCAGACCTGCATAACTTCGGGCTTTTCTCCCACATTAAGCTGACACGCCGTGATATACATGTAAGTGGAATACTGTCAAAAGCGGCGTTAAACCCAACTCACTCACTCACTCACTCTTACAGTCTCTCTTACGGTGCCACTTACGGTCTTACTTATGGTACTGTTTATTGTTGATTGTGATCTTGTTCACTTTTAAAGCGCATTAGGGGTTACGGGTTTTCAATCATTATTGTCTTTTGTTCCTAAGGGCAGGTTTCTGTAATGAAGAACAAACAATGTAGCTGGTCTTCAAAGATGACAATACGAGACATCCCATTCCGCCATAAAGGGTAAGACAAGTATTACACGGGTATCTACGAATACCTAATAGTGCCACTTTGGTAGCATTCTTTTTTAAAATTGAAACGTCTCGTTACTTTGAGGTTTTTTCTCGTTATTTCGGTTATATTCTCCTTATTTCAAGTTTATCACAAAAACTCAAAATTTTGAGAAAATAGCTGAAGTAACGACAGAAAAATTCAAAATACGAGAAAAACTCGAAGCAACGAGAAAGAACTCAAAATTTTGAGAAAATAATTGAAACAACGAGAAATTTCGATTTAGGAAATATATATAAACTTATGCTACCAAAGTGGCACCATTAGGCTTTCGTAGGTATCAACTTTGTAGAGACGACATTTCAACTATTGTATTAAGCCTTATTCAATAATAGGGTTGACCTACATGTGTTGAATTTTGTTGAATCATTCTGTTGAATTGAGTGGCCATGTCGTCTTAGGCACCACAATGTCCTGTGCCAGAAACGCAAATTGGGTATATCTCATTAAAGGGAAATTACTCCTTATAGATGATTCTATAATGGTGTTATTTGTTCATCCAAACGAATAAACCGGAAACAGTACCAGTGGTACTAATAGTATGTTACACTAGGAAGGTCTTGGAGTAGTGATGGCTTGTACACTTGGCACCCGTGAAGTTCTAGGTAGGGGATATGTCTTCAGCAACCAATGTTTGTCATAAGAGGCGACTATGCTTGTCATAAGAGGCGACAAACGGGATCGGGTGGTCAGGCTCGCTGACTTGGTTGATGCATGTCATCGTAGCCCAAGTGCGTAGATCGATGCTCACGATGTCAATCACTGGATTGTCTGGTCCAGACTCGATTATTTACAGACCGCCGTCATATAGCTGGAATATTGCGGCGTGTAAACTTGTAAATCTTGCTTTATGCCGCTTTTAGCAATATTCCAGCAACATCTTGGCTTGGATTGCCATGCATGGGATGCATAATGTGTAGCCATTTGGGGATCGAATACGGGCGTCCGGTGTGAAGGGCGAGAACATTAACCACTAGACTACCCCAACGCCTCCTATTACAAAGTAAGGGGCACATGAGAATCTTTTTAAATCAGGTTAATTAAATACAGGCATGCCGCAATGTCTGAGTTGAAGTACATAGAGGGCAATAGAATCTTTACCTCTCAGTTGATTTTATCGTATGTTTCATTTTCAACTGAAAGTATCTTGCGATATAATATCCAAGAAATGAAATGTTCTGGCGCTGTGTCAGCGAGGACTACTTGAGATCTACATGTTGTTTTTTAGAATATAACTTCACAAAAATCTTTCAAAAATTATAACATATAACCTAATACATAATTGCTGATGGGTATCTTAGACATGTTATCTTTGAAAATCAATACAATTGCTTTGTCCGGCATACATTTAAATTATAAAAAATAGGGGTCATGTGGTTCCAAATTCATTTCTTACCCCAATCTTCAGCCACAGATACCTTTTACAAACTGTTGAAGGAATGAGTGATGGTTAAATAATCAAATTTACAACAGTTCTTTCCATTTGCAATTACATAAAAAACAAACTCGATATATTTCTTTTGCCCCTCAGTTTAATTTTTTACATTATTTTTATGTTATTTTTCAGGCAGTGTCAATGGGCTAATTCCCAGCATGAAGATTGGACTTTTCGGGCTCTAAAGTCTATAGTTTGGAGCTCTTAAAGTTTAGAAGGAAATAAGATAAACACAATCATTTCATTTAATAGAAGAATTTTAACTGATATATTGTAATACAATACAGGTGTGTCGAACTCTGATGTGTCGATTTCTCTGATTGCCTGGTCCCGGCTAATTCCTTCGAGTTTTATCAATTTTTTACCTCTCAGAAGTCGAATTGAGGGGCGGTCGGGTAGCCTAGTGGTTAAAGCGTTCGCTCGTCACGCCGGAGACCCGGGTTCGATTCCCGACATGGGTAAAATGTGTGAAGCCCATTTCTGTTATCCCCCGCCTTGATATTGCTGGAATATTGCTAAAAGCGGCGTAAAATCTTACTCACTCACTAATAAGTCGAATTAGATGTGACGAGCTTACTTCATTTTCCAAATGACAAGTCTCCTGGCAATAAAGCAAACTCACCTTTCGCATCCCATCTGATACTTATTAGAAAGCCTCAGCACCTGGGGATCTATCAACCTCAACTTAACTTAAAGAACTTTTAACTGCGACAAATTTTACGAGACACATCTGGTATCTCAGGAAAGGCACCACGACTTTGTGGAGTTGTCTCCCCTTGTTAAGCAACAACGCATTTGCCATCACTCGCCCCTTTCCGTAACCAGCAAGAAGACTCGTCCCCGTATCGATGAATGTTACGTGCGAAAATACGACAAACCAATCAGAATGCGCGTATGATTTCAAATTTTTCGTCAAAGAATCCCTCAGAAATAACTTTTGATTTTACATACTTGCATCTAAAAATATACCCGAGATATAGTTAGATGTGTTTATCATACTGTATAATTCCGCATGTCCAGATGTGCTTTAAATTGCATATGGAATGCATATAATATTTGGGGAAATATATGTTAACCATTACGCAACGAGTTGATAATTGTATTTGATATGCCCAATTGCGCTAAGACAGAACCCGGTTGCAAAAATGGCCATGAGAGGTGCACGAGTCGCTATTCGGCTTGTCTCGGAATAACACGAGTTGGTCACGAATGTCAAACAACGAACGTTGGCCTGAATGACATATTTTCTCTGAATTTGGCCCATGGTTTGCGAGCACCACACCTTTGTTCGTGGGTTCTGTTCTGTTTGACAGTTGTGATGCAGGCTATGTATTAGTGGAATGACTAGGCTCACAGTGTCACACTTCCCCGCACATGTACCCATTGTTTTCTGACATCCCTGAGCGGTTAGAGTTTGGTTATAAACCTTTTGGACCATGAGGAATTGTTAGGATTAAAATACGTTATTCCTAGAATATTAATCATCAACTAATTTTTAATGCCTAGTTTGTCAATTGTGTGTTATTTCCGTGTTGCGATTAATCTTTTTTAGTTTTCCTTAAAAAGTGGAACTTTGTGCGGAACGAAACATATTGTTTGTGACGTTCTGCATCGGTGTTGTCATACATTATGTCATGGATCACTCTCTGAACATTTTGAGAGGCTGTTGGGTAGCCTAGTGGTTAAAGCGTTCGCTCGTCACACCGATGTCCGGGGCTCGATTCCCCACATGGGTACAATGTGTGAAGCCCATTTCTGGTGTCCCCCGCCGTGATAGTGTGGGAATATTCCTCAAAGAAGCGTAAAAAAACAGTCATTCACTGAACACGTGATGCGCTTGATGATACCGTCATTCTGCAATAGTTATAAGTAATAATGTACACGTAGCAAAGGGTCTGATTCCAACCTCCAATAAGTTTCCACCTTTATCGTATAATTTGTGTTGTTCTTACAGGTACATGTTCTCTGCTACACAGCATTTATTCGCCTCATGACGGAATAAGTATACACACTGAAACGTTGTGTTGCTCAAAATAAAGAAGTTGACATCCATAAATTCTCGTCCTCATCACTTGTAAATGGCATTCAAAGACCTAGTAACTGAAATATTGTGGAAGGAGGTCACTGACTATTACCCCAATACTAGGGTTGACATGATGTCGAAACACGTCGTACATTGCGGGATGGACGGATGGAACCAATTTCTGCATCTCGCGCCATATTGGATACAGAGCAACTGACTGAAGTGGGGTAAAATCGTGGAGGCGTGGCCTGGTTAGCCAATCAGAAAGCCCGAAGTGATGCCGGTCTCAAAGATTTACCACTTTAGTGAAACCCACGAGCACATGTTAGGTGCTGACGAACCTAAAAATATAATAGGATCGAACCGGGATTCGGAGCCCCAATCAAAGGTTTCTGGCGTGCCCAAGGGACGCACAGTAAATTGCAGCGTCTTAAACGAGTTGGACACTCATGACACCCTATTTTTTGTGTGAAACCTGGAACAGCATTTTATTTTTCAGTATATCTTCGGGAACAAATTTATATTTTTGGAGGTCATAGCCTCCGCTAACCGTATTACTTGTACGTCATGTTCTGTCAACATCTTCATTACACATCTTCGTCTTCGTTGAGTCAGTGATGGAAGAGGCAATATTGGATATTTATTAGAGACTATAAATACCTTTTCAGTCACTCCTTCCTGAATTATTTTTTTTGTAAATATCCTTTAACGAAGATGAACGGTAATAACTACCCCTCATGATAGAAACGTGTAGAGTCAAGGAACATAGAAAACTGTTGTAAATGTACATGCGATGTATGTGCAGCAAGATATTACAGCGATTGTGTTAACATTTGTGTAAAAAAGAAGAAAGGTGAGTAATGATAATTATACAAAGCAGAAGTCAATAACAAAGTAAATTTATAAAAGGTCAGTTGTAAAGTGAATGGGTGAGTGAGTAGGGTTTTACGCCGCTTTAATCTATGTTCCGGCAATATCAAGGCGGTACCCATGTCGGGAATCGAACCCAGGTATCCGGCGTGGCGAGTGAACGCTTCGACCTTTAGGCTGCCCGACCGCCTCTGTCTGAAAAGAGAAGGCGAACAATTTTGTTTTCACACAATCTCATTAAAATCAGGTCTTAGTTCTCGCTACCGCTAAACAAAGATCAGAGGACATCTCAGTGGAGGTCACGTCTGAACGACCTTTCCTCCAACCAATCAGAGCGTCGCTTACCAGATCATGAAAGTGACAGTTGGAATGTGATTTATAATAATGCATCCTCGAAAACTTTAACACGGGGTGTTCCGAACGATAGTTACGGGTTTAACGACTGAATCCATACAATCTAGACCATCTATTAGCGATTCCAGAATGTTCTTTTGTTCAGGTTTCAAATTTGTAATCGAGAATTTGTCAAAATATGTTTCGAAGCGTTGTCGCCAATTTAAAAATAGTGCCGTAAAGCACGATAAAGCTGCCTTCTGATTGGTCATTCCATTTGTCGGTCAAAGTTCGCGCAAGGTCGGTCTGACGTGACCCGTAATGGGATGTCCTCAGATCTTTGTTTAGCCCGTAGCGAGAACTAAGATGTGTTTGAGTTCCCGAGCGTGCTGCACGAAAATTGTGTTCGCTAGATGAACTTTACAATGCATGGTTTGTTTGTTTGTTGTTTAACGCCGCACTCAGCAATAGCCGAGTTGTATGACGGCGGTCTGTGAATAGTCTGGACCAGACAATCCAGTGATTGTTATCATGCGCATCAATCCACGCAATTGGGAATGATGACATGCATCAACCAAGTCAGCGAGCCTGACCACCCGATCCCGTTAGTCGCATAGTCGCCTTTTACGGCAAGCATGGGTTGCTGAAGACCTATTCTACCCCGGATCTTCACGGGTCACGGATATTGCATTGGGCCCTAAACGAGTAATTTATGAAACCGTTCGTACGTTTTTAATCAAAGGCTGACGGAGCTATTAGGAAATATTGAACCCTGAACATGGGCATATATGCTCCTCCTGTCCTGTAGTTATTTCTCTTATTTAATTGTTAATTTGAAAACGTTCTGCCAAATGTCGTTTTTTCAGACAAAAAATTTCAAGAAGAAAATGAAAAAGCAGATGGCCCCAAAAGGCTTCCGTATAAAAGGTTGTTACAACACGGGAGATCAAAGACTCGGTTCGAATGGTTGCTTCAAAACTAAGAGGCGGAATTTTTGTGTGTAAATTCCGTAGATAGTTTTTGGATTTAACCGCTATGTCCACATCTGATAAGAAATATCATGGGTCAAGACACGATGCATCCCCATAATCTCTAAACCCCTAACATCAGGCTTTTTGAACCTTTAGCTCCACTAACTAACTAAGCCAACATTTGCGACCTCCTTATATAACATCTTCAAATGATTTCCTTCTTATTAATAATTTGGTTGTTCTAATGTGCTTGTTAACCCTTACCAAATCTTACCCTAAATATTAAACACTGACAAATATATGAAGAAGTCTTTTATTGAATCCCACCTTTAGAGAAGTGGCAAGAATCCATAGTTTGTATACATCCGTCGTCTCCGAAGAAAAATAGTACTCGGCGAGAGCGGAACCAGCTCAGGCAGCCTTTAGAGAAGTGGCAAGAATCCATGGTTTGTATACGTCCGTCGTCTCCGAAGAAAAAATGGTAGTTGGCGAGAGCGGAACCAGCTCAGGCACTGTTCACACCATTCACTGAAGGGAGCCACGGAGCCCGGGACAACTGGAAAACCACGCGGATGCTAATGGAAAGGGACGTAACTCTTACGGCCTTAACATGTGAACATTGCACTCCATCTAATATGGATTATGTTGTAGGCGGTTTAAGCCGAGTAGATGCTGGTTGTAAACACTGCTGTCCGTGTAATCGTACAATGTTGTGTTTAGTCTTCTATTTCTTGAAATGCTATACATAAGTGGGAGGTGAAGGTTCGCGCACAGACTGAGTGAGTATGGTTATACGTAGACTAACATTTAGTCTATGAAGTCTCATATTACACAATATCCTTCTTGACTCTAAAAATAAAATGATTTGTTCCCGATGCTGATTTAGAGCTAGCTATAGCTGGCTAGACTTGCTTTCGTGTGTGTTTCCAGATTGATTTATTTTTAATAAAATTAACAAATATATTCCACAGTTGTGGTGCAGGACTAGGTTTTACGCCTCTTTTAGCAACACTCCAGTAACATCACGGCGGGGTACACCAGAAATTAGACTAGCATCTAGTCTCTGAAATGAACATATCGTACATAAAAAAACAGTTGTTCAGTTATCTTAATAAAAAAATAATAAAAAGGAGCCCAGTGACTCTCTTCATTTCCTGATACTGCATTGATCTAGACTTGCCAAACATTATAGACTTGCATGGGCTGTATTTGATATATATTTGTTTCAGGGTCTGTAAGCCAGACTAACCAGAAATGGGCTTCACAGATTGTACACATGTAGGGAATAGAACTCGGGTCATCGACGTGACGAGCGAACGCTTTGACCACTTGGCTAAAACCCACCCTCCCCACCCAACCCACGAATATAACAACCACATGATCCACCCCACCCGTACATAAACATCGTTTGTCTTGACCCCGTCAGTCCAGAAATATTGCCTTTCCGACGAGCTTTTGCGCACGATCATATACAATTTACAGCTACTATACTCAGCCCCTGTTTCTTTAATCCGGATATTTTTACACGGAACGGTACCGTCCTGGTTATCGAGATGTTAGTATATACATAGTCTGTAGGTTATCAGGTATACTGAATGTTAACGTATTATATATATCTGTTGTTTTAGGATTATGCATTGTTTACGAATAGGTTGTACATGCTTAAAACTTGTTTTAGGAAACCCTTAAGGATTTCAAATAGAATATGAGGTAAGGTGTGGTGAAATGGGGTTTAACGTCGTGTTCAAGCTAACTGCACGTATGTAGCATGTGCGCGTGTGTGTGTGCGCGCCCAGCAGGGTAACAACAAGTACTATCTTTTTTACGTTTGTTTGGTAGGACACGGCCGTAGATCGAACCCGGACCTTCCGCTCTACCACGAGACCACGAAGGCGGCCAATCTAGTATGATAGACGTTACATACCAAGTGATCTACACATGTTTTTTTCCCCATAAAAGACGACCAACATTGTTCGGGGGATCAGGTTCGGTGATTTGGTTGATTGTGGGACGTTGCTCATACTATCAACCACTGGGTTGTCTAGTCCAGACTCGGCAGACCGCCGTCAGATCATACAGGATACAATCAATTAGACATTGAAGACCAAACAAGAACGCATTAAAAAATTCCCACATCAGGCCATTAGACCCCGACTTCATCAGGCTAAGTTAGAGTGAGTAAGTGAGTTGGGTTTAAAGCACCTTCCCGAGGCAAGGGAATACACTGACTATTAAAGTCCAGTTTCCACCATTGCCGAACTAGGCTGGTATTATGGAGTTACATTTTGGCTGGAGTAACGAGTCTATGCATGTAGTCCAATTAAAATCGCGTAACGAAATCGACATCCGGTTCCTAATCTGCTGTGCAGATTTCGGTCGATTGCAAGATTTGCAAAGCATGTGTCCCGTCAACTCGGCGTTGTCAGATATTTTCCAAATCTTTTCAATCCATGTTTTTTGAAGGTGCTCAAGTAATTTGGTGCACTTTGCGAGGTAAGACACCTTTTATTACCATACAGATCTTGATTATCGATCAGATCGTCTTGACCGGGCGCCGCCATTTTGTTTGAAGCAAATGCAAGTTACAGTGATAGGTGGAATCTGATTGGTCAGTAAGAGGGGCATATAGAGGGGGCATAACTCGCAATAGCCACTGGTGGCGCTATGATCGTACCACGACAATCCAGCCCACTTCGGCAAGGGTGGTAACTGGACTTTTATCGTCGGTTGCCTCGGGAAGATGTTAAAAGTTGGGACGTGTTTACCATGTATTCAAGAATATCTGGCCATTAATCAGTTTATTTCTATTTCTGATTTCTATGATATCGGCGAACCCGTGATCCAAGAGACGCCTCAAATCACTGTGATTAGGTACTTCCCAATGCGATACCAGGATCCTCAGGGCGAAGTTGGAATTCTAGATTATATAACCATAGTCATGGCGGCTTCATAGAGTGTATCACATCTACGACCTGCATCGCTTCAGGCTTTACTCGCACATCCAGCTGACTCTCCTTGATATAACTGAAATACTGTCGAGTGCGACGTAAAATACAACTCACTCACTGACTACCCCTGCGTCACGGGAATTGTAATGTGACGAAAAAGCTTACACTTCACGGGGGCACGGGTGGCCCAGTCGTCTAAGGCGCCGCGATTCGCTGTGCACAGTTGCGTCCCTTGGGCACGCCAGAAACCTATGATTGTGGGTTCGAATCCCGGTTCGCCCCGATTATGTTTCTAGGTTTGTCAGCACCATACCCGTCCTCGTGGGTTTCACCGAAGTGGCTTCATAGAGTGTATCACATCTACGACCTGCATCCTTCGGGCTTTCCTCCCACATTAAGCTGACACGCCGTGATATAACTGGAATACTGTTAAAAGCGGCGTTAAACCAAACTCACTCACTCACTCACTCACTCACTCACTTTCACTTCACTGAGAACGTGAAGCTGGTCCGGTGCTTAAATAAACGGATCAGTGATTTTTTTGTCAACCAAGTACCCCAGGGTCAACTCCAGGTAGTTAGCTGAACGACAGATAAAATATTGAAGACTACCTACCCACCCCACACTCCCCCCGAGACCGCCTCCACATGCCAGACGGCATCTGTCTGTCTATGAACGGTTGTTAATTCTGATACTCATTCTTGCCTTCCATTCATACAACTGTTTGAAGCGTTTACATTGTCAGCATATGTACCACTTTATGTACGAACAATTCTTGTAAAGGAGATGACTCACCGGTACAGAAGTTCAACCGAGCGTGTTGGACCTTGATTCCACGTCCATGAATGGACCACAAAGACCGCCACGTACCTGATTCACAAACGGTTTGAGTGTCTGTTTTGTTTTGAACCAAATCGCGACACGAATTCAATTATTGCTCAAATAATTGTTTGTTTTGCGTGATACGATGTACTGCTGACGAGTGCAGAAAGCACGAATTTCGTCGTGACGTACAAGGCCACGTGTTACCTTATATCTTCCTGTCTTTTAGTGTAACTCGATGACTATCTCTAATGACATTGTTTGTTAGTTTACTTGTATTCATGATTGTTAGTGCAAGTTATTGTTTACAAAACAATTTTATTTATGTAGTATCAGTAGCCTTAGAATATATACATGAGTTACAATCTTAGATTACAATTTGTATTTTTTGAATCAAATATGTTACATTTTAAACAGGATTTACTACATGATGAGGTGGTGAGGGGTTTACCGCCGCGTTCAAGAGTGATGGACTTGTATTAGATGATGTGTGTGTGTGTGTGTGTGTGTGTGTGTGTGTGTGTGTGTGTGTGTGTTTGGGGGGGGGGGGGCTGCTTGTACTGGTGCGGACTAATGCCGATTTCATAGTTCCAGCCCATTGAGATTGTTATCCTACTGACCCGATCAGTCCTTGTTTTAGCCCCTTAATGTCGAGCATCAGGCAGGGAAACAACAAGTACCATCTTTCAACGTCTTTTGGTATGACGCGGCCGGGGTTCAAACCCTCGACCTTCCGCTCACCGGGCAGACGCTCTACCACTAGACCATGGAGGCGGTCCTCTTATATGGTAATAACGGCCAGATATATAAGCAACGTATATCAATGTGGGATGTTTGTGTATCAATATATGTCTGATGAAACAGCTGTTGATAAATCTAAACATGAATGCCCATTTTGATTTCAGCAACAGCTGTCTTGTACAAATGGCAAATGACCTTGTGGCTAAATCTTTCGATTGTCATCCCGAAGTTCTAGCTTCAATATCCAACATCGGTGAAACCCATTCCTGGGGTCAAGGTAAACGCCATATTCCTGGAATGTTACTTAAAGTAAAACTTCAGTCATGGTTGTGTTTGAGTCAGTTTGACAAAAAAATAAAACCTAATTGTGAAATTTAATCAGTTCAAAAGATAGTTAGAACTTTCTTTATTTAATAGTTATTTTTTTAGAAAACTGGAAACAAGTGCATAACTCTGGCTAAAATGTATAAAGCGCTTTTTCAAAGAAAATATTTATAAACGTCAAAGATGAAATAGTCAGCAAGTATCAGCAATATATCTTTGTAACATTTGTTCGTCCATCGTCACACTTATAACTGCACTACTGACGAAGATTTATTTAAGAAGTGACTTTCACTTTGTGTGAGTTCATTGGAGTATGAACCTTCATGGAGTGAGGGCCAAACTGTATGAACGTCGGATCACTGATCAACTGGCCGATCATTGAAGGGTGAATAAAGATGCCTCAAACAGACACTAAGGTAAATTCATAGATTGCTGGAGACGGCCAATGTCAGCCTAGATACGGATCGAGTCGATACTACGATAGTTTAGATGTGCATTTCTTCGTTTGTTCATTAGGATAGGCCGCAGCGAGGTTATTCATGAACAATCATGCAGTCACGCTCTCTGACATTTCTCAACGTATACTGAAACGCTGAGACCAAGAATAAAGGTTCTAAATGATCAGAAAGAACGCTTATGTATGTTTTCGTGTTAGGGAATTCCCAGGGGTTTCCCCAGGAATGTGGAAGTAGTCCGTCAGTGTTTACGTCATTTCAAGAACACGGTCTCGTGAAAAACGAATGAACGTCAAATTGTGTCGTTCATACACATATAAACATCATTTTCGCGGTCATGTGACCAACCTCTCGACCAATGGAAAAGCCGTATATCGTGTAAAAATTATACATTGATGTCGCGTTCTCCTTTACTTTTATATTCCCTTGTCAAAATATATGATTAAAAACGTCATGCTCCGAATTCGATAATGGGAGAAAAAGATTAAAAGAACGAACTTCGTGTTTTTTTCAAAGCAATTGTCACTTAGTATAACACCAGTATTTATTAACATAAACAAATATATATTTATTTCTAACTTTAATATGATTTCTTAAACTGGAGAACTTGTCAGAATGACGAGATCTGATTGGTTCACGTGATCTTGATAAATACTATGTACACCCGCCTTGGAGGGAAATAAATTTCTCAAGGAGAGAATAAATCCCTTATTCCCCGCCATGAACAAGAAAGGCTGCACGTGGGTTTTTGAGAGGGAGAATACATTCCTTATACCCCGCTTCGAAGCAAATTGCCTCACGCTTTTTCCGAGTCAGTGTGAGTCACGTGACAGAACACAAGTTAAATTCAGCTCAATGGAACCGCTGTGTTTTGAATTTGTTTTTATTCATTTACAATGTCACATTAAAACATGTCGGTAAGATAAATTCGTTGCAGCAGGATCACTCAGAGTACATGTGGTTTTATGTGTCCTTATAATATGACTGTATAATTTATGTATCGGATTGCATGTGATTATGGCATTGTACGTTTTCATTTGTTTGTTTTATCCTCAGCAGGCTAAAGGCTTCTGATCATGTGCACTGTGAAACGTGCCGCGTACGCCAGCCTGGACTCCTGCTCATGCCTTGGAAGCCATTGATTTAGTACGTGATTTACTCTTGGACTCGAATATTGATAAGCACAGGTAAATCCCTGGTCCTCGTACCCATCCTCGATCATCAAGAGTAAGATATATTCATTTTATAAAGATAAATACTCTGAATCATTCGCCACCACATCTCCATTGAAAACCGGAAGTGACATCACCTTCTTCACCTTTCCTTATCACTTACTCAACCCGCTCTTGAGTTTTGGTTTGTTGTTTTACGCCGCACTCAGCAATATGCCAGCTATATGTCTGTAAATAATCGAGTCTGGACCAGACAATCCATTGACTGACATCATGAGCATCAATCCATGCAATTGGGATACGATGACATGTATCAAACCAAGTCAGAGAGCCTGACCACCCGATCCTGTTAGTCGCCTTTTACGACAAGCATTGTCACTTTTTACGGCAAGCATTGGTTGCTGAAGACCTATTCTACCCTGGGTCTTCACGGGTCTCCCTCTTGTGACTTATTTACCCTGGGATCGACATGTGTACCCGATGGAGCGAGTTGTTTGCCTGGCTCAGACTCGTCAGATATAACCCGCCAATATATAGTGGGGATAACTGCTAACTATGGCATCAACCAACATTAACTCACCAACCCAACACTACTGGAATTCTGTATATTTCACTGAAAAAAAATTGAAATGTCGCTTCATCTCGCCTAGTTCTACCATTCCTCAACAGTACACAACAATTGTTTTTTTTAATTAAAATTCTCCCAGTTCAGATGAGTATTGTAACATTTATGCCATCGTCTCTCCGTTTCAATAAATAACCCAATTTCCGAAGGCTGTCGTGGTACGTCAATACGAACGTAGTTGTACCTCTTAAGTTGTATTGGTGCTTAATAGCTTGGGCAAAGTGCTTTCAGGTATGAATAGCATGTCCCTATTAACATCAATTACGCCAAACAACTTGAGTTGAGATTTCGTCCATTAATAATCTTTGCATTGAAAACGAAGGCTAAAGTAAGTCACCCGGGCGTACACACCTTCATGAATATTTCATAAACAAAACAGATTGAAACGCTAGAATAAAACGTTACTCTTTGTCAAATTACAAGTGTTTAATGTATACCTCAATTTCGATTCTTTGAACTATTAAGAAACATATCAATTTTTTACGGAAATAACGGATTCCTTGACGAAAACCAATTATGAAAATGCTCTAGCGTGTCCCTGTTTCAGTGAACTGTTAGTATGATCATGGAGCAACGATCTTCGTCAGCAAATCTGTCTTCCCCCAAACCTTAATAACTACCTTTAATTAACCTTGTCACGTTCATGTCACGTTATTCATGAAGTCACGACAGACGGATATAGTGTCACGCTTATGACCGAGCAAGTCGTTATTTTTCAATGATGACATCAATATACTACCATTTTCGGTAGTGATTGTCTCAAATCACGGATATCATTGAAGCGAATTAATTCAAAGTGTGAATATTTGATTCACACATCAATATTTGAAGCTAATTACCAGCTATTCGCCAGCTCGATATCGTCAAAGAGTTAGAAGGACCTTTAACTTCAATATCTGTATTTGGCACGTGTCCATCCCACCGCAATTATCGCCCTTTAATGACTCAGATTTAAAGATGAACTAAAACTAGATTTTCTAAAGGTAAAACTAACCCTATACATAATCATATTCATGTATGAATGTTTTTGCGCTTGTGCAGTGTTTCTCATGGTCATTATTTTTTAAGAAATAAAAATAATTACTGGGTGGATTACTCAAAACTAGCATGATATATTATTATATATTGATAAGCTTTGTTAGTCTAGAAACGACACCTTACTTACTGTTACTATTATATTATTATTTATGGCGTTAGTACAGCGACACTGACAATCGTTTGACCACCTGATCCAGCATCCCATGCTTGTCGTAAGAGGCGACAGACGGGATCGGGTGGTCAGGCTCGCTGACTTGGTTGATGCATGTCGTCGTATCCCAATTGTGCAGAGCGATGCTCATAAGGTCAATCGTTGGATTATCTGGCCCAGACTCGATTTAATGCAGACCGCCGTCATATTGATGGAATATTGCCGGAATATTGCTGAGTGCGGCGCTAAACAACAAACAAAACAAGGGGAGATAAGTACGAGTAAATTTGCAACGTGAGCCTTATTTGAAACAGTTCAGCGACGCTTATTCGAGTTGGAGATTACCGACTAAAGTAAACCCCCAGAGAGGGCATCACGTGACTGTTCCTGATGAAAAAAGACGAAACTATCTGAAATAGCGGATTAGTATGTATATTTGATGTTGTAACGGAGATCGTATTAACGAAATCAAGATCAGCGCAGCACTCATGATCCGATTTCCCCACCACCAAAGTTAGGCACCACGCCACCCCACTGCATTGATGCATTTGAATTGGAATCTTGGAGATCGTATTTCATGTGAAGTCGCACATAGTGTGAAATATTGCTGAGATATTAAGTTTCTGATATTTCGTTTCACTTAGATTATTTATCAGTATTTGAATATTCACCTGACATAGCCGATGTTATCAGACATATGAAAGGGACCGACATCATTGAGTGAAAGATGACAGTGAGTGCAGCGGCTTCTTTCATGTTATGTATTAAATATATGGAATTTTCACCCAGGCTGGTTTCCATAGGATATATGGCTTGGGGGAGATCAAGCGATATCTCATACGAGATATCGCTACAATGAAGTTGCATCACAATACTTTGCAAGACCTTTGTGACTTCATGACATCACAGTCAAATGACGTCATTACCCTCTCTGCCACTGAAGCTGGTTAGCTATACTTTTACATTCGAGACACTGGTTATTACTGTTACCCAAAAACAGTTGGAAGAATGATTTCGGAAATTTACTTGTATGGCGAGTGCAGTTCTCTTATCTTTCTGTTAATATGATAAACATGTTTTCGCGAACACCCGAAGTCGTCTCTATTTGAGAGTGATCCGCAAACAAATGATTATCTATAGTCGGAATCGTACAATGGTTTTCTCTCTCTCTCTCTCTCTCTCTCTCTCTCTCTCTCTCTCTCTCTCTCTCTCTCTCTCTCTCTCTCTCTCTCTCTCTCTCTCTCTCTCTCTCTCTCTCTCTCTTAACCATTCTCGAATTTCAGTAATTCATTGTCAAAAAGTACTGTTATTTTTGAATTAGCCTAATGTAAAGGATAACAGGGTAAATACAATCTTCTAAAACATTCGGATTTACCAGTCATGAATTAAATTCAGGTTATGCGTATATGAAATTTCGGTATTAATTGGACAATATATATAAGATGTGTATGACGACGATGTGTGGTTTAAAAAAAACAACCTCAACTGTTGTGTTAAATGAACAGAATTTCCATCTTGTTTTGGAAAATTCCCCCTTTCGATTTTTTGGCGACATATTTCGTTTCATTTGGCCACTCTTGTGTCACAGGATCAGACTAAATCCCATTAGTGTGCTTTATAAATAAATAAGCGGAAATTATTGACACCAAATTAATATTTCAGGCCGCCTCTTGAACGTGACAGAGATGAATTTATAACAATCGGATAATTTAGTACGCTTTGATGACCAAGAGACGGTATTGTGTTTGTTAATAGTGTTGGATGAATATATACGACCAGGTCTCTCAAGGACAGTAGTTTGGTACTAATAAATCAACGTGATTCACCTTTTTTTGACTCACTCTGTGTCCACAGTCGATTTATATGATAATAAGACAACATTTGTTGTGCCTGCCCAGACGGAATACCTAAACGTTGGAACACGGTTGCCTACATACATACAGGGGAGAAACAGGCGTCACGAACCATGGCATGGAACAACCTAACACTGTATACCTGCATACTACAGTGTACCCAACACCGCGACCACCACCTACTACTACTACTACTACTACTACTACTACTACTACTTGGGCGGTCGGGTAGCCTAGTGGTTAAAGCGTTCGCTCATCACGCCGAAGACCCGGGTTCGATTCCCGACATGGGTACAATATGTAAAGCCCATTTCTGGTGTCCCCCGCCGTGATATTGCTGGAATATTGCTAAAAGCGGCGTAAAACTATAGTCACTCACTCACTCACTACTACTACTACTACTACTACTACAGGATTTATTACTATTTTCTACTATTATTGCAACTCCTGCGACCACTGACACCCTTGGCGACACTGCCACGCCCGTAGACACCACTACCAAGTCCAACACTGCTACACCTTCAACACTGCTATCCCGCTGACACTACTACGCCGATACTGCTATCCTGGCGACACATGTCCCATTACACTGCTATCCCTGGCGAAACTGTTACTCCGACGACACAATGTGGTGTCTCTGTAGCATACCACCGTCTGTGTGGTGTTTCTTTAGCATACCACCGTCTATGTGGTGTTTCTTTAGCATACCACCGTCTATGTGGTGTTTCTTTAGCATACCACTGTCTATGTTGTGTCTTTTTAGCATACCACCGCCTGTGTCGTGTCTCTTTAGCATACCACTATCTGTGTCGTGTCTCTTTAGCATACCACCACCTGTGTCGTGTCTCTTTAGCATACCACCGCCTATGTTGTGTCTCTTTAGCATACCACCATCTGTTTTGTGCCTCTTTAGCATACCACCACCTGTGTTGTGTCTTTTAAGCATACCACCATCTGTGTCGTGTGTCATTAGCATACAATCGACTATGTTGTATCTCTTTAGCATACCACCATCTGTGTCGTGTCTCTTTAGCATACCACCACCTGTGTTGTGTCTCTTTAGCATACCACCACCTGTGTTGTGTCTCTTTAGCATACCACTATCTGTGTCGTGTCTCTTTAGCATACCACCATCTGTTTTGTGTCTCTTTAGCATACCACCACCTGTGTTGTGTCTCTTTAGCATACCACCATCTGTGTTGTGTCTCTTTAGCATACCACCATCTGTTTTGTGCCTCTTTAGCATACCACCATCTGTGTTGTGTCTCTTTAGCATACCACCACCTGTGTTGTGTCTCTTAAGCATACCACCATCTGTGTCGTGTGTCATTAGCATACCATCGACTATGTTGTATCTCTTTAGCATACCACCATCTGTGTCGTGTCTCTTTAGCATACCACCACCTGTGTTGTGTCTCTGAAGCATACCGTACGTGTTAAACGACGTTAAACCCATTCCCCCTCATCTCACCTGAGGCTCCACTATTCACTGTCACTCCGCTATTAACGTGCCAAAAACCTTATCTAGGGTTAGACTCCCAGATACGCTCTGATTATGTTTCTAGGTTTGTCATCACTGTACCTATGCTTACGGTCTAGTTCCTAGTAAACGTCTGGTAAGCGTCTAAGTTCTGCAACACTTGGGCTTTCCTTCCCCACCAAGCCGACACACCGTAGTGCGAGGGATGGTGGTTGTGATCTGAGTCTCACACAGAAGGGGTTGCATCTGAGTGAAATCCGCAAGAACATAAGTCAGTGGCGCAAATTGTTTCACTGTGACACTCCCCGTGAACATCCGGGTAGGATAGATCTTCAGCAACCCATGCTTGCCGTAAGAGGCGACTATGCTTGTCGTAAGAGATCGGGATCGGGTGGCCAGGCTCGCTGACTTAGTTGATGCATGTCATCGTATCCCAATTGCTTAGATAGATCCTTATAAAGTCAATCACTGGATTGTTCGTCTAGATTCGATTATTTACAGACCGCCATCATATAGATGGAACATTGCTAAGTGTGGCGTTAAACAACAAACAAAGAAACAAACACTGTGACAAGTAAGTACATTAAGCTGGGATCTGTGCATTGGAGTGGGACAGTCATAGGAACCATGCAGTGATCAAGTACTTGCAGCATAAGGACTTAACGCCACAAGCCATCTATGAGTGAAACACGAGGGAAAGCTGTTCCTGTACGACCGTAAAGATGTGGACAGCGGTTTAAGCATGGCAGGGAAAGCTTTCAGGACGACTCGCGTCCCGGAAGGCCTGTGGCGTAAGCAACACTAAAAATGATCCAGAGAAATTACGATACAGTGATGACCGACCGGCGAAGGCGTATAGTTCAGTGGGCATTCTCCATTTATCACAGAAACTTTGACATTGACGATGGTATCAGTTCCATGGATTCCAAAGCTCCTGCCATCTGGTCAAAAACGCAACATGTCCAAGCAACAATAAAAACAGGGGAAGTATTTGACCACCAAAGAAGGCAAAAAATGTTCATCAGCTGGAAAGGTTAGGGACGTTCAAAATTTAGATGTCGGATAACCTTAATACTTTAAGTTTTGAGGCATACACCAACCCAAGAAAGTCTTAATTTGGGAAAGCTTCCTTAGTTTAGTGTCCTCTTTTATCACGCATTCTCGTGTTTTGCCCTACTTTTTCAGAATGTTTATCGACTGAAGTATATTTACTTGATGTTGAAAATCATTTGTAGGGTTTTGTATTGAGCAAATCTGCCATTCCATAGTTTGCACCAGGACGTACTACCAGTGCCGGCGACGACAAAACCCTGCTTCGTGGGAAGATCGGATGTATTTAATGGCCACTTCTGAGAGAACATGAATGCAACAGGATCAGAGTTATTGCACCGTCTCCCACCCACCCACCTTCCCCTCTACACTTTATTAATTAAGACGTTTATCGAATAAAATAATATTTCTAGTGGTCCCAGGACAATGCGCCAGTATTAGGAGTAGTAGTAGTAGGAGGAGGAGGAGGAGGCGGAGTAGGAGTAGTAGTAGTAGTAGTAGTAGTAGTAGTTGTAGTAGTAGTAGTAGTAGTAGGAGTAGGAGTAGTAGTGGTAGTGGTAGTGGTGGTAGTAGTAGGAGTAGTAGTAGTGGTAGTAGTAGGAGTAGTAGTAGTAGGAGTAGTAGAAGTGATAGTAGTAGTAGTAGTGGTGGTAGTAGTAGGAGTAGTAGTAGGAGGAGTAGGAGTAGTAGAAGTGGTAGTAGTAGTAGTAGTGGTGGTAGTAGTAGGAGTAGTAGTAGTGGTAGTAGTAGGAGTAGTAGTAGTGGTAGTAGTAGGAGTAGTAGTAGTAGGAGTAGGAGTAGTAGAAGTGATAGTAGTAGTAGTAGTAGTAGTAGTAGTAGTAGTAGTAGTAGTAGTAGTAGTAGCAATAGTAGTGCCCAAATCATGGCTACAATCCACTAGTGTGGCTTTGAACAGCTTCAGCACACACCTTATTCCCCTGGACTGGCTCCATTATATGTCCATCTGTTGCCAAACACGAAGAAAGCTCTAGCCAGGACTCATTTCGACTTCCGAGATGACGCCATAGGAGCGAACGTTTTGGACAGCCAACAGAAGGACTACGAAACTGGGATAAAATCCCTCCAAAATTGTAGGTAAAAGTGTATTAATGTATCAGGGGATTTTGTTAAAAGATATATAGTTTTAATGTATAATCATCAACAAAGGTTTCTGTGACACCAATATTTTAGTGTAATATTCAAACAAGTAAGTTTGGTTTTCAATATTGTAGTACATGTACATGGAATCAAGTCACAAAAACGCAACTGCTACAGAAAAGCATGCATTCCATGCAAAAGTTGACTTTTATGCAAGCCCCATGCATTTCACTACCCAAGGATGGGTATAAAGCATGTCCGTTTACGGGATTCCATATGCATTGTTTAGCATCGTGCTGACAACAACCACTCTGAAAAACGCCTGTCCGAGAATGAGCAGGATCGAGTCAACGTGATGTTGCAAGATAATTTAACGTCCACAGAAACAACATTTGGTGTTTATGGCAACGTTGGCAAAACACGAATGCAGTCCGAGACCATCCTCGGTGTGGCATGCCACGCGTAACCAATAATCGACAAGACAACTGGATTCGAACAAAACACCTACGAAATCGATTCCAGCCAGCAACAGTGACTGCAAGATACATCCCTGGCCTTCGACAATTATCCTCACAAACCGTACGTTGTCGCTTCAGATGTGTAGGGATTGTCACCAGATGACCCGCCAGTGGTGCAGACAGCGTCTACGCTGGACGGCCATGCAGTGGGGACAAGTTCTATTCACTGACGAGTCTCGTTTTCACCTCAGCCAGATGGACGGATTCGAGTGTACCGACGTCGAGGTGAACGTTACGTCCATCATTCTGTCATGGAAAAAGATCGGTTCGGGGTCGGCAGCGTTATGGTATGGGGTGGGACTACAGCAAGACAGAGGACCCGTTTGATAGTGGTAGAGGGAAATCTTAATGTACAGCGCTACTGCTACGAGATCATCGGCCCTGTTGTTTTACCGTTTTTGCGTCGTTATGGCCCAGGCATTACCTTTCAACATGACAACGCCCGGCCTCATATTGCTCGACTTGTTCAGGATTCCCTTCAACAAAACAACGTGAATGTAATCCCCTGGCCGGCTCGCACCCCTGATCTCTCACCAATCGAGCACATGTGGGATGAGATGGATCGGCGCTTTCGACGTCAACCACATGTTCCACAGACACTCCAGGAACTTCGAAACATGCTCAAGCAGATATGGACAGATATCCCACAGGACTTTGTTTGACGCCTGGTCCATTTTATGAGACGAAGATGTGTTGCTTGCATCGCAACCAGAGGTGGACACACACGCTATTGATTTGTAAATTGACATTTTGGCATGTTCATGTTTTTTTTTTAATGAAATCACGCATTTTCTGAAGTCAGTATGGCCAATTAAACCATTTGAACACTTACAGGAGTCTTTTATCTGTTGCAAACCGAAATTGTTTCAGATTTGGTAGAAAACATACCTTTGCATTAAATCTTATTCAATGTCACAGGAACTTTTGTTGTTCAGTAAGTTCAAGTCTTTCTATATGAGGCTCAAAACTTATCAATCATCTTCGGTATAAGTGAATACCGTCCAAATCCATGCAAAGTCAAATTTACCTTACATGAACTCCGTTAATAAAGATCTCTCTCTCTCTCTCTCTCTCTCTCTCTCTCTCTCTCTCTCTCTCTCTCTCTCTCTCTTCTCTCTCTCTCTCTCTCTCTCTCTGGGTAACGGGATCAGATCATACGTTTCCCTGTGTGTTTTCGGTGATCATAACACGGTACAAATAACGGTAACTTAAGGATAACAATAGCATCAAACGTGGGCAATATGTTAATGACTTCGACGTTTGACAAAATGGACCAAACAATGTGTTCCACAGTCATAAAGTTTATCAAAATTAAGTGTAAACCTGGCAACCTTGCCACAACTGTTCCCAGTGTCACGTGATGGGCTGTCTGGTAAACGTAACATAACAGCAGTAGAAGAGGGTTCTTCATGTTGTTTTACGCAGCTACATGGCAATATGGCATAGGTTCCCGGAGACACACATTCAAAGAATCTCCACGTATAGTAGTAGTAGTAGGAGTAGTAGTAGTAGTAGTAGTAGTAGTAGTAGTGGTAGCAGTAGTGGTAGTGGTAGTAGTGGTAGTTGTAGAAGTAGTAGAAGTAATAGAAGTTGTAGTGGTAGTAGTAGTAGTAGTAGTAGTAGTAGTAGTAGTAGTAGTAGAAGTAGAAGCAATAGTAGTAGAAGAAGTAGTAGTAGTAGTATTGGTAGCAGCAGTAGTAGTAGTAGCAGTAGTAGTAGTATTGGTAGCAGCAGTAGTAGAAGTAGTAGTAGTAGTATTGGTAGCAACAGTAGTAGTAGTAGTATTGGTAGCAGCAGTAGCAGTAGCAGTAGTAGTAGTATTGGTAGAAGCAGTAGTAGTAGTAGTATTGGTAGCAGCAGTAGCAGTAGCAGTAGTAGTAGTATTGGTAGAAGCAGTAGTAGTATTGGTAGCAGCAGTAGTAGTAGTAGTATTGGTAGCAGCAGTAGCAGTAGCAGTAGTAGTAGTATTGGTAGAAGCAGTAGTAGTAGTAGTATTGGTAGCAGCAGTAGTAGTAGTAGTATTGGTAGCAGCAGTAGCAGTAGCAGTAGTAGTAGTATTGGTAGAAGCAGTAGTAGTAGTAGTATTGGTAGAAGAAGTAGTAGTAGTAGTAGTATTGGTAGCAGCAGCAGCAGCAGTAGCAGTAGTAGTGACATACCACTTTTTGAACAACACATGGACACTTGGCAACCTGGTCCTGCTATGGTGACTTTTCAAAATTTCTATTTTGTATTATTTGCTCCTTACCCCCAAGATGTCTCGATCGCCCCGCGACCTCGAGATCTGCCACCCCCCTACAGGAATAATCATGTATTCATGGCGTGAGTGAGTGTGGTTTTACGCCGCTTTTAGCAATATTCCAGCAATATCGCGGCGGGGGACACCAGAAATGGGCTTCACACATTGTACCCATGTCGGGAATCGAACCCGGGTCTTCGGCGTGACGAGCGAACGCTTTAACCACTGGGCTAGCCGACTGTCCCAATGTAATTATGGGTAATGAACTACCTGTACTGAAGTATATTTTATACCCGTTTCAACCTTACTGGAATATTGCTGAGTGCTTTTTTAATACCACAAGCACGTGACAGTTTCAACTTGGAGTGCGTGTCTTTGGCTAATTTATTTCCCTGCGTGCACCCGCACATCTTATTCAAATATGTCCGACAACATGTTACCCTTGATAACGATTGATCCCATTCACCATCGCGAATTAAAACTACATGCCTGTTAACATTTATATGAAGACCTGCGTCGACGCAATGGCACATTGTATGCCTCACTCATGTTGCAACGTCTCCCACCACAGATCGGTCGATACCGACGCTGAAATTCAAGTAAACAGATACATTAAATTTACATTGCGTCGTGGCTTTCTTAAACTTAATCCTCTATTTGTCAAATTTATTAAATTGTGGGATTTGTAATATCTTTCAACCTGTGCCTCGGTTTTCTGGAAGGAGATCGGACAATGAGTGCATTGTTTGTGCCGACAGCACCAACAATAGCACCACGCAAGGGAGTTGTTAACAGCCTTGACGTTAAGACTTTCATCGACTATTTGTGCACTGTCTTTTCGTCAGATTGAGTCCTACCGGTATAGCAGCGCCACCTGCAGGCGACATGAATACCCCGCCCAGGTTTGATAGAGGTGTTATGCTCCTTTAAAAGTCGCCCACAGATGTTAGAGCCATTGCCGTGTTTCAATATGTCCCGCGCGTCGTTTCATTCAATAAACCCAACCACAGATTGAGGCAGTCGTTTCTACGATTGTAACTATTTTATTACTTCCAGTACATAACTGAAATGAAGTTCTGGCGTGAAACGAAATGCGAGCCACGTTCGGTTTTGTCTGATGATAATTGGCGTGGCGTTTTATAGCTAACCAATAGGGTAAGATAATCTCGGCAATTCGTTTCACCGAGGTTTCAGATTTTTATGCCAATAATGACGAGGATTGGTGAAAGAGGAATTGATATTCATACCACTATACTTAATCGAGTGAGAATTGTCTCCCTTTATTACCTCTCCAGCTGTGAAGATAAAGAGGCCCCAAACAGACATGTTCCCGATTTTATTCATACGGCAACTTTATTGTATCTTTATTTTCCGGAGATTCAGTAGAAAAATGAGCAATATTTAGTATTCACAAGATATGATTCATTTTAACTGCTACCGTTTCAGAAAAATCAATAGGTATACCTTGTATGAATGTTTTATTGCATAATAAATTTAAGCTTGAGCTAAATCAGTCAGGCAGTTTTTAATATCGGCTTGTCAGATCTTACGGTACGTACGACGATAATCAATACGAAACGTATTGCCATCATTCCTTGTGCCTTTTGAAATACAATTACTCTCTTTTATTCAGTCGCATGGCGCTGTCATTATCATCACAAAAGTCTACCTTTATGTCGTTTGAGCGAATGAAATCCCATCATTTTGTTATTGGTACTGAGCTGATAACTATATACAAGGCGCATATCAATTTAGTGAATGATATATTATTCATACATATTTATCATAATGCAAAAATAATAACGGGAGAAAAGCGACAGTTTGGGATCCCAACATAGTTAGTTTTAATATAGCCATTGATGGCAGATGCTAATTTCCATATCATATTAAACGTGCTTCGTTCTTTTACGAGCATTGCATCTAATTAATACCTGTGAATCAGTGCCTTATAGTAACTGGCCTTAAACGTTTCGTTTTTAATAATACACTGTTGTTTAAATAGATGCAAAAAACATAATGTCAGCCGAGGCTGATTCATTGCATTCGATGACAATGGATCTAAGAATCGGGGCCTATCGAGCTGAGGTAATAAATCATTTAAGTATTTTATAGAGCTGGGATTGAAATTGGAATAATATTACATATTCCCAAGTGAATAAAACAGTGGTGATTTGTCATATACGTTCCACATGATATTATATATATATATATATATATATATATATATATAGATATATATATATAAGATTGCGCTTACACAGTGTATTGATTGAGAACTAAGAGCCCTTTTGTGTTGGCGGTATGTTCGATTCTATTTTATATATGGCTTAGATTACATAGGGGCAGACGGTTTCATCCATCATGGGTGCGGTGCTGTATGTAGTCTAGTGGTGAAAGAGTTCTCTTGTCACGCCGAGGACCTGGGTTCGATTCCCCACATGGGTACATTGTGTGAAGCCCATTGCTGGTGTCCCCGGTCGTGATATTGCTGGAATATTGCAAAAAAGCGACATAAAACCAACACACTCACTCCTACATAAAGTTTACATGTGATAGGTTTTTACACTTGGCCTATTTCTGTACAACATGTTGACATTGAATGAATTATTTTCCGCTCTTGCCACTTTGGATTTTCTGATTTCCAGGCGATGATATTAGACCAGAAATTTACTACAGAACAAAACAAGTTTACATTCCTTTTCTTCACCAGTGAAACTATCAAAAATATGTTCATCTCGTGAGGTCATATTTGTTTTTAAAGACAATATTTACAACGATTGTCATGTTTGTAAAGACAATTTATCATCCAAAACTGGCTCCCACGGCAGATATCGCTTGGGTGATATCAAGCGATATCTGCATTGAAATTGCAACACAATGCTTTGCAGACCATTGTGACATCATTGGTTACAGGTACTGATCCACGGACGTTAGATACTGATCCACGGACGTACAGATACTGATCCACGGACGTTAGATACTGATCCACAGACGTTAGATACTGATCCACAGACGACAGATACTGATCCACGGACGTTAGATACTGATCCACGGACGTTAGATACTGATCCACGGACGTTAGATACTGATCCACGGACGTACAGATACTGATCCACGGACATACAGATACTGATCCACGGACGTTAGATACTGATCCACAGACGACAGATACTGATACACAGACATACAGATACTGATCCACGGACGACAGATACTGATACACAGACGTACAAATACTGATCCACGGACGACAGACACGGATCCACGGACGTTAGATACTGATCCACAGACGTTAGATACTGATACACAGACACACAGATACTGATCCACGGACACACAGATACTGATCCACGGACTACAGATACTGATCCACGGACACACAGATACTGATCCACGGACACACAGACACTGATTCACGGACTACAGATACTGATCCACGGACACACAGATACTGATCCACGGACGTACAGATACTGATCCACGGACGTACAGATACTGATCCACGGACGACAGACACTGATCCACGGACGTACAGATACTGATCCACGGACATACAGATACTGATCCACGGACGTTAGATACTGATCCACAGACGTACATATACTGATCCACGGACATACAGATACTGACCCACGGACGTTAGATACTGATCCACTGACGACAGATACTGATCCACGGACGTTAGATACTGATCCACAGACGTTAGATACTGATCCACGGACGTACAGACACAGATCCACGGACGTACAGACACTGATTCACGGACTACAGATACTGATACACGGACGACAGATACTGATCCACGGACGTACAGATACTGATCCACGGACGTACAGACACTGATTCACGGACTACAGATACTGATCCACGGACGTACAGACACTGATTCACGGACTACAGATACTGATCCACGGACGTACAGATACTGATCCACGGACGACAGACACGGATCCACGGACGTTAGATACTGATCCACAGACGACAGATACTGATACACAGACATACAGATACTGATCCACAGACGTTGGATACTGATCCACGGACGACAGATACTGATACACAGACGACAGATACTGATCCACAGACGTTGGATACTGATCCACAGACGACAAATACTGATCCACGGACGTTAGATACTGATCCACAGACGACAGATACTGATCCCCGGACATACAGATACTGATACACAGACGACAGATACTGATCCACGGACGAAAGATACTGATCCACAGACGACAGATACTGATCCATAGACGACAGATACTGATACACAGACATACAGATACTGATCCACGGACGACAGATACTGATCCACGGACGACAGATACTGATCCATGGACGTTAGATACTGATCCACGGACGACAGATACTGATCCACAGACGTTAGATACTGATACACAGACGACAGATACTGATCCACAGACGACAGATACTGATACACAGACATACAGATACTGATCCACGGACGACAGATACTGATCTACGGACGACAGATACTGATCCATGGATGTTAGATACTGATACACAGACGACAGATACTGATCCACGGACACACAGATACTGATCCACGGACATACAGATACTGATCCACGGACATACAGATACAGATCCATTGACGTACAGACACTGATCCACGGACGTACAGATACTGATCCACGGACGACAGACACTGATCCACGGACGTACAGATACTGATCCACGGACGTACAGACACTGATCCATGGACGTACAGACACTGATTCACGGACTACAGATACTGATCCACGGACGACAGATACTGATCTACGGACGTACACATACTGATCCACTGACGTACAGACGCTGATTCACGGACTACAGATACTGATCCAAGGACGTACAGACACTGATCCACGGACGTACAGACACTGATTCACGGACGACAGATACTGATACACGGACGTACAAATACTGATCCACGGACGACAGACACTGATCCACGGACGTACAGATACTGATCCACGGACGTACAGACACTGATTCACGGACTACAGATACTGATCCACGGCCGTACAGATACTGATCCACGGACGTACAGATACTGATCCACGGACGACAGACACTGATCCACGGACGTACAGATACTGATCCACGGACGTACAGACACTGATTCACGGACTACAGATACTGATCCAGGGACGTTAGATAGTGATGCGCGGACGACAGACACTGATCCGAGGACGACAGATACTGATCCACGGACGTACAGATACTGATCCACGGACGTACAGACACTGATTCACGGACGTACAGATACGGATCCAAGGACGTTAGATAGTGATGCGCGGACGACAGATACTGATCCACGGACGTACAGATACTGATCCACGGACGTACAGATAGTGATGCGCGGACGACAGATACTGATCCACGGACTACAGATACTGATCCACGGACGCACATATACTGATCCACGGACGTACAGATACTGATTCACGGACTACAGATACTGATCTGAGGACTACAGATACTGATCCACGGACGTACAGATACTGATCCACGGACGTACAGACACTGATTCACGGACTACAGATACTGATCCACGGACGTACAGACACTGATTCACGGACGTACAGATACTGATCCGAGGACGTACAGACACTGATTCACGGACTACAGATACTGATCCACGGACGTTAGATAGTGATGCGCGGACGACAGTTACTGATCCGAGGACGACAGATACTGATCCACGGACGTACAGATACTGATCCACGGACGTACAGACACTGATTCACGGACGTTAGATACTGATCCACGGACGTTAGATAGTGATGCGCGGACGACAGATACTGATCCGAGGACGACAGTTGTTTGAAATGATGACTATCCTGACAAAACTGTATATTATAACTTTCATCGTGATCTGATAAACAGGAAGGCCTTTGTCAACAGTTTGCTAGCTGGATGCAAAAATACAATTATAATTCCAATCTCATCACGAAACCCGTTTTTTATTTTAACAAACAAGAACAGCGATGCGATACAATCAAGAAACGCAGACAAATTAGACTTTCATCGTGCCAGGCTTTCGTAACTATCTAAACAAAATATTTGAGTGTCGAGAATCAAGCTAGGATTAGCAGTGCTAAATAACGAAAGCCTGACAACTGAAGCTTCACTTAGTTATTTATAACAAACAGAGTTTGACATATACCATCGCTCAACAGGAAAACCAGATCGGCCGATCGAACTCTTACCATTCTACGTCGGAGCTAACTCCAACTCTCTTACATAAATGAATTTTTAAGCCCGCTCTTATATGTGTCTGACATGCTTTACCATTAACGTTTGGCCGTTTTCAAGGTCCATGATTGATGCAATTGACACAGGTACATATCACAGCTGTAACAGAGCGGTAATAACGAGTGAAATCTGACACAGAAATGGACACCAGTCAGCTGTCACAATGCTAATTATTGCGTTTGCATTTCTTATTTGATCAGTAGCTCGTTGAATTAACAAAAAGTACAGCACAACATTTAGCTGGAACAGCATGGCCAACCGGTGCTTTGTATTTCCGAGCAAAGTATGGACAACGACTCAACTACAACGGCCATGACAGCATGCGTTATTCCGCCCCAAGGATAATACATTTCACCGTTATTGCCATCCTATTGTCTGAAAATTAAAACTATCTGCACAAAACCTTTGTACAGCGACGGGAAAGATACAACACAGACTTTCGTACCTAAGCGAGACTCGTGTGATCCGGTTTTTATGTCTGTGCTATGTAGCGAAAACATGCTTTATATACTAATGGTGTGTAAACATGTTTATTCAATATGAAATCAGAATTAAAAAATTAAAAAACTACAATACACCTCTGACATTTGTGCATCGTTAACCTTCTGTTTCAGAGCACCCATTTTACTCTTGTATAAAAGAGGTGCGTGTTGTTTTTATTAAGCGTCAGTGCTTAGTCGTTAATAACAAAGAGAAAAATATTTTATAAAATGTGTTTTTTTGCGATTATTCAATCGCTGCCTACCAGAGCTTTACAACGTCTTTGAATAATGTCGACGTGGATGCTTCGATACTGTGTTCAAATGAAAACTATGTGAATATTGTCATCTTGAAGTCATCCCGTCTTTATCGTGATGAGGCGTGAACGAGCTTTGAGGTGTATTAGTGTTACGACGAACACCATAATCTTGTAGTCACGTCTATACTTTTGGGAACAATTCCCTTGACTTGAAAATATAAATATAAATCAAGTTCTTTACAGATGGGATATATTCCTTCACAAAAGGATTTTTATTCAATGTTTTCACAATTACCAGGATATTTTCCTGTTTGACAATGAAATACCTATTTGCAGGATTGTAACTCGAACTATTTACAATTTAAATAACGTTAACTTAATATATTTACAATTGCAGAATTTGTTATCAATATTTCGGGATTTATACGCACTTAGGTTTGTATTTGTATGAGTATATTCTAACATTTACTTTTTGCCAGATTGATTGGTAATCAATATAGATCAGTTTGAAGTTTTGTGAAATTTAAGCTCAACCTTTTTCAGATTTGGGGGTTTGTATTGACAAGTCACGGGATTTGATCCCAGCATTTAAACAATGTGCGGAATTGTTCTCAATATATTAACTAGTTGCAGGATTTCAGGTAATAATATATACGCTCGAATTTTACTCAATATTTGACTTGATCATTTAGGGAAAGGCTATTCACATTTTTATTTGATATTTTAAAATATTATTGTTATGAACCGTACAAATTCTTATAATATTTTTGGTCAATTAACGAAACTTTAAAATCATGTATCAGTTTTAAGAATGGTCCAGGCGTGACAAATACTATCAGACATATGCGGCAATATCCTGTCATGGGATCTTTAAATCTATTAAAATCTATTTAAAATCTATCAAAATCTATTTATATCTTGAAATATATTAACACCTATTCTCAGTATTGTATCCTTGACATTCTTCCTCTGCAAATTACACAATTTCTAGTTGCTTGCGAAGCATTCATTATCTGTCTATGTTGTTCTGCTGCGCTGCTATGAAGACTCAACTGACAATACAGGCACAATTTGAAACACAATAAACCCCGCTAAACCGGAATACCAGTTTTCCGAATAAATGGAGTATGGAATAACGAGGTTTAATTGTGTCCATGTGTCACGTGATCAAGGAAAACCAATACTCTGTATACTCGCATAGGGCATTGCGTGGTAGATACAATGTCGGTCTCGTGCACATGTCCAAAGGACATTTATACTCGTTTTTTTATAGAATTATTTTATGTGAAACCATTGTTTTTTAGGAACCTGCCTTGTATTTTGTAACCAGCCACGCAAATAAACTATTTTCCTTTCTACTAGCTTCTTATTTTTGTATTTCGGTCGGAAGTAATTATCATGCTTCGCTGTGTCACAGATAATCAACATTTAGATTATAGAAGGCGTATGTCAAACTGTAACTCAGCTTGGTAAGTATACTTCTAACTGTTTACGATGTTTTTTTAAAGTCATATAGTTCAAGTGAGGACCTTTAAGCACTTAAGTCATCTAGGAATCTTTAAAACATAAATACAGTGTGTTCACTTTAATTTCCTTCTCCTTCAATTCATTAACGGGGTATTCTCTTCCACTGTAAGGGGTGCAGGGTAGCCTCGTGGTTAAAGGGGGAAGCCCATTTCTGGTGTCCCCCGCCGTGATATTGCTAGAAAATTGCTAAAGTCGGCGTCAAACGATACACACTCACTTCTACATAGGTTACTGTAAGTATACATTTTTGTTATTTTTTCAATTTTTGTTGGGGGGGGTCATAAAGAATGTGTTTAGTAAAAACGAACAATTGATTCTATTGTTTTGTTTTTTGTTTGTTTGTTTTATTTTTGTTGAGGGGGGGGGGGAACAAAGAATGTGTTTAGTATAAACGAACAACTGATTCAGCTTGATATGGTGGTATTATGGTGACAGTAGTATTATATATATTTGGTATCTTCGCCGACATGTTTCATTGGGCTTCTTTCAAGCTACCTTTACTCTAACACCCCGCCCCTCGCCTTGCACGTGCTGCCACAGATTGTTTTCACACATGCGTGATGCTATTCATTTCGTAGTAATTCGCGGAGGTCATCATGTATTTATGACAATAATGGGTTCAGCACTTCGTCATGAATAAATAAGTATGTGTAAATAATGTCAAAAACGGGCGACACATCTCTCGACCACGTTTCTTTTCGCTGTCTAATGTGGTGAAAAAATTGGGGCGAAATATATCTTGTGAACTGAATAAACTTATGAAAAGTTGACAGCAAGCAAATCACATCGGTACGAAAGAATTGATTTTTTTGCGTAAAGACCAGGGCCAAATTGCACAAAGCGATCTTAGCGTTAAGATTATCATAACTCCCATACTTTAACATAGGCTTACAACAGTCGTAGCACTAAGATCGCTTTGTGCAAGTGGGCCCAAGTTTCAGAACACAATCGTAGCGGTGTGACTGACACAGCTGTGTGCTGTATATGGGAGTTACGACATGTTGGTTCGAATCCCAGATTGGTCTTGATAATAATTCGTCTGATTATGTATGCTCAAACTGAAATGCAACAACTCACTCCCCACGAACAGACATACCCGTGAAGATACGTGTAGGAATAGCTCTTCAGCAACCAAAGGGCGACTGTGATTGGCGTAAGAGGCGACTAACAGGATCGGGTGGTCAGGCTCGCTGACTTGGTTGATGCATGTCATCGTTTTCCAATTGCGTAGATCGATGCACATGATGTCAATCACTCGATTATTTACAGACCGCTGTCATATAGTTTTAATATTGCAGAGTTCGGCGTTAAACAACAAACAAAAAAACGTGAAACGCTGCTGATGAAGAAGGTTCACTTGACTATCGTTTAAACCATCCCTGTTCACACGAACACAAAGTTCCTCCCCAAGCGGAATACATAACACGCTGATTTAACAGCCTAGTATCTGCACAACCACATCCGACTCTAAGATAAACGCAGGTGTCAGATGATTGTGACAAACATGCCGACTCTGATATTGTAGATATTGTAGAAGAATATAAATGCTTTGACAAATAGATAAGCTAATGCCTCCGTATGTATCGTCGCTAAATCTCTCTCATGACTTCATGACTATAGCGCATAGCCCAGTAGTTAAAGCGTTCGCGCGTCACGCTGAAGACCCAGGTTCGATTCCTCACATGAGTACAATGTGTGAAACGCATGTCTGGTGTCCCCCGCCGCGATACTGCTGAAATGAGGCCAAAAACGGCGTAAAATCACGCTCACTCACAAGTTCATGGTACAACTAACAACGAATAATGACATCGTTCAGAGCTAAAATAGCGCTTTAAAACAACTACAGAATCAACTTAATGTTCGTAACATGGCAATGGTCTTTGTACTCTCGTTGTAGTCAAATATTCGCTGTAGTTGTGTTTCCTTGCATTTGCATAACAACAGTTTTTTTCATTTATCTTTTATTCAAATAACTTAAAAAATATTTACAGATGTATATACAACTTTAGAGATCATCAAAACACCACAGAGGGCATAAAACGTAGACTGTAATAACAAAAACAGTAGCAAGACGGGTAGACGAACTACTAACATCCGGGCACTAACGAGCAATAACGGCCTCGTTTATACGTACAAAAACAGTTCGGATAATAGGGGCCAAACATGGGGAAATGACTCGTTCACACTCCACATCGTCATGTAATCTCGGCAACGTAAAGAGACCAATATGTTCAAAAATAAAAAGAACAAAAACAAATACGTTTGTCTAAGGCGAGATTCTACAGACATTCCCAGGAACAATGTTTGAAAATCATTTACAAAACGTATCACCTGTATTTCAATTTCAGATATTAATATTAAACTGACTGAACTGTTTTTCCATTTAAATTCCATTATGTACAAAAAGGGAAGTCGGAAAATGAATTATTACTTGAAAAATATAATATCTGAATTATCCTACAGTTCGTATATGTAATGGTACTGGGCCTTACAAAGCAATATTCGTCATGAAGGGTAAGCGATTAACTGATAAGAGCCGCAAATGTGAACGTCAATATGATACCAAGCGCGTATATGTTTTCCAATTTATCTGTGTGCTATTCCCATTAACATTCACAGCAGACTTCCTATTATCATACCACCTAACGTGATCTAGCGAGAGTATGGGTTTAACAAATGTGAATTGCTAATTAACCTGGAATCTTTGAAAATCTGATCGCTTTGTTCAATATTTGAGATTCAAAAACCGTTCCGAATTCCTCACTGACACTGACAAATAGAAAAATGACTCCCTGTGATAGTTGGAAATATTTATTGCTGAACCTTTTAGAAATCTCTTGCCGACCATTACTGACTTTGATATTTGCTATCATTCGGTAAAGAATATTTGCTTTCAACATGAAAACATATCGCATACACACCAATGTGAATATAAGAATTTTATAGACGAAGGTCTATCCGACAGTGGCAAGCGGCAACATAAATAAATCATAAAACATTTATCCAGACGTGGTTAAATCGATTAAAACACACTGTCGTTTGTATTTGCTTGGTAGGAATAATGCTTAAATGAGTTAAGAGAAAAAATGTCTCAGTGACACAGGGAATCATTTTATGCCTTAATATTCTAAAATATCTAGAAGTCAAAAATTTAAAAAAATAGAATATGAGTTGAAATTTAATTGTGAGTTTTAACGCTAAATGTTTTACAATATCTCAGAAAATATGGCAGATGCACCCTTTAAATAACAAGCATGAGCATGGTTGATTTGCAAACAAAAGTGAAACGCCGTTAATCGGAACGGTACCGTTTCGATGGAAACCGTGCGGATCAACAGATTAAGGAATCCTTGTAAAGGAATCATGTCCCAATATGTGTATTCCCAACAGTAATCGGGGAAGCAGGGTTTATGGATTAGCGGTATTTTTCTGTATTAACCGTATTTCCTATATCAAGAGCCCGGCCTATATTAACTTTTCACTTTACTTTTAGACCCTGTGTTTATTTCTTGAGCTTGGAGATGAGCAGGGAAAGCTTTGGTACAAGTAAGGTGTTCTGTACATCACTAACTGTAGCTGACTAGTTCCGTGTGTGTGGGGGTGTGGGGGTGTGGGGGTGTGGGGTGTGTGTGTGTGGGGGGGGGGGGGGGGCTGTCCTGACTTCAAACCCGGCCCGTACCCCTACATTTGGCCCCTTAATGAGGGAAATACGGTATTCCCCATATTCAATCCAGACTCAAAAGCGTCTTACATTTTGGTCCTGCGTTGACGAATAGATGACGACTTTTGGTGCTGTGCACAAAATGTACAAATTTTACTCTTGTCATTTGACATTTTCACCGTCGTCACAGACGTCGATGACATCTAGAACATCAGTATCACGGAGTCCGGTGTGACCTCACCGGTCATTTGGGGCGATAAGCTGAACCGGAGTCTATTGAAAGCCTCTTGAAGGAAAGTCTTTGTGAATTAAGGGGAAACAATTCAAGCGTTTCACTGAGAGTTATCTCCCTTAGTGGTGGCTACTGATTTCAAGATGGCGCCTCAAATCCACTTTTCTCTGGAATGCTCGTCCACACTGTGAGCAGGAGAACGGCTTGTATCCCGTGTGTTTCCGGCTGTGCGTTATCAGGTTGGACGATTGGCTGAATGCTTTTCCACATATCGTACACTTGTGAGGTTTCTCGCCTGAAAGAAAATCAACCAAATCAGAAAACGGCCTTTCTCAAAAGATATACTAACACACATAAATTCACCATGCGTTACGTCGTATAAAGGGTACAGTCAATGTATAAAATGTGATTCACGTAGGCAATATAAACAATTACCAATCATTTCAGCCGTTTTACACACTGACTGAAAACAAAAAACTGTCTATTTGACAGATTGACTAAAAGTTATTCAGAAGGACGTAAAATGATCACAATCGACTAATTATTAGATTTGAAGCCAAAAGATTTTAAAATATGCATTGACTTTCCTTTTGATTTAATCCTATTAGTTTCATCCACTGGGTGATGAAATTGAACATCAAGATGTTTGGAATTTGTTACCATAGTAAAATAACTGGATTGATTTTTCCCTTAATTTTGTAAAATAACTGACGTATACTGATAGAAAACGGAACAGTGGGAAATTACTGTCAGTACATTTGACAAAGCGCGCATACAAATTCAACACATGTTAGAAATGTGGAGATGTGATTGTGTGCATTGTTTCCAACGCGTACTTGATAGATAAAGCTGGTATAAACCCATGATATAACATATCATGTTACCGTATCTAAAACTAAGTGTCACCTTATTCATTTCCATTGCAAATTGACTCAGTGCAAATGCTAGTCACACTTCACATGGACTGTACGTATTGACTAAGCTTTTAAAGACTTCATCCAATTCAATTGAGTGAGTTGGAGTTTAACAACGTCCCTTTAAACAGTATTTCAGTTATACCGCGCGTGTGAGCTTACTTGAAGACGACACGTTATTTTAATACACCAAGGTTGCAGGTTATGAATTCTATCAACTATACATTCCGCGCGTGTCTACTCGTAGTGAGAGAGTTGGTTGAACACCACCGAACTACGGAAGCGCCTCAGGCTACTATGTCCAAATACCTTTTACAAAAACACAGTCAAATGTAACGAACAAATGTTTCTATCATATTAATGATGAAAATATATCAGTAAAAAACATGAGGTTACGATCCCCTAAAACAGATGTGATATGCCTTTGTTTAAATAAATCCTCCTCATTTGCTCTGATAGTATTTAAAAGGTTTTCTATACATTTGGTATTAAGCAGAGTTGAAAAGACGAATCCTGAAATCATTTGATTGTATAATATAATCAAAACGATGTTTACAAGCTTTACGACCACAGCGGCAACAGCTAAATAACAAAAATCGATACATCCTTATAGACGTTAATAAAAACCGTTATCTGCATAAATGTTTCTAAGTAGAACTAAGGCTTTCAAATATTCAGTGTCTTCAAAATCGTTGATCACGCAAATGGTTATGTTTGAATTCGAATGATCCTCAACTTTCGTGTTTGTCCCTGACTTAGTGAACACTTTACTTAAGTTTATTGTCGATGGCATCTCCGACACCACTGCAGACGTTAGGATGCCAGTGAACCGGGAAACACGTCTTAACTTATTTTGCAATGCAATTTGTAAAGCCCTTTAAGTGTCTCGTAAATAAAATATCCCATGCGAGTCAGACAGTGCTAGATAAATCTTAGAATATATACTATTCTGTTACAGTTACACCTTTGTATTCGGCTTCTTCTCGTGAGGATTGCTCATTGTCAAATCAGATCAATAAATAAAAACATGAATACGCACAAATGTGCCGTGAATTACTTTTTTGTTGAGTTTTAGTTGTAGGTACGTGCGAGAAGTTCATACAATTTTCAATTTCGGTTTTGATGTATAATAAATATTCTAGGTGGTTGGTACAGATTTGGATTGGTGCCATATTATTAGTGATTTGTGTTGTCTCACTCGTCCCTTGTCTTCTCTTACGATATACGAGGGATGATTGAAAAGTTTCAAGCCTCGCATACAAGGAATTGCGTAATAGTTAAATATTTTGCCGTTAAATGATGTCATAGAGGTTTATCCACAAAAAAGCTTGAGTCAATTGTGACAAGTCAGTAAAATAAGTAGAGGTCTGTGTCCTTTAAAAAATGGAAAAACTTAACGGTAATCTGAATAAACACACATATGGAATGAAACACAGTTAATAATAATAATAATAATAACGATGATGATGATAATGATAATAATAATAATCTAGGTGGACAGGGGCATATTTCGAACATATTCTCTCGCCGAAGGAGATATCCCCCAGAAACTCCCCAGATGAAACACAGTCACCCATCCCCCTACTCTCCGCAGCCAACGTTGCTTATCTTCGCCTGATTTGTGACCAGTGCGGTGTACATAATGTACCACTTATGCTGAAGTTATCGACAGTTATAGATCGAAAAGCGGGTTTTCAGAGAGATTTACTTATAAACATAACACAATGTGTGCTTATGAAACTGAGACACAAGGATGGGGCCATCATTTGAACTGTATCCCTTTCTTGCAGATAAGATAAATAACGTGAGATAGGAAAGAGCCCAAAAAATCAAATCTTTGCACAGAACCAGATCTTTACCCCGAAGGCGACACACGATGTGGATCCCTACTGACATGTTTAAGACATTATTATTATTAAACGTTTTTCATTAATTCTATTTTCAAAACAATCCTAGAATTCTTTTGTTCCTGTTTCCGTACAATCAGGACAGTGGAATGGGTATTGAGAGAACTCATAGTCGATTGAGAGTTTCTAGCAAACCTATTTTTCGTACGTTTTCAGTGTGAACAAGATGCCGCTGGATAAACAACGCACCTGCTACAATTACCAGGAAACAATACAAGTTACATAAGTAAGCTCCAAGTGTCGTTTCAGGGACGGCTCCATGGACACTAACATCACTTTATAACTTTAGCAGTCATTTTGGCCACTGAATCCTCAATATGGTTGCCTTTCATGTGAAACCGCATCTGGTCTGTGGTAACAGTATGTCTTTGTGTCAAGTATAAATTACTCATTGAATTTGTTTAGGGGGTACAATTTATCATACTTTTTCAAAAATGTCTACATTCTATAAGTTTCAAAATGTTATATTTACGAGTTTAAGATATTTTACAAATAAAACAAAAAACTCACCGGTGTGAATATACGTGTGCTTTTTCATGTCGGACTTTTGATGGAATCGTTTACCACAGTAGGGGCAAGGGTAGGGTCGAGTGTCACTGTGTATCAACATGTGAGTGGATAGGGTTGAAGACCTCTTGAACGACTTGCCGCACTCTTTACACGAAAATGTCCTTTCCTTAGGTTCGGAGAGACCCCCTGACAGGGACTTGGACCCCATGTCGCTGGAGTGAACGGAACTGTCAGAGGGCGAAGAGTCATCGTGGCCCCGGCAGCGCGCACAGTTACAAGGATGGATGTCATCTTGACGGCCGATGTCGTGAAATGACGGCGTGTGCAGAGGATCCGGAAGCAGACCTGGTTTCGGCAGAATCTGCATCTCGTGGTCAAGTGTCAGCCATGACAGGAAGTCGCCAAGAAACTCACGCAGATATTTGGTTTCTTTGATTCGGACACAGTTGTCTGGCTTGTCCAATGAGCCTGGAGGTCAGAAAAGAAAATCATTCCGTTATTTTACACGCGTCGATATTTTTTTAAACACTATTTTACAATAACATATCCCCCCCCCCCCCCCCCCCCCACATCCCCCCCCCCCACCACCACCACCGTCTGTTGTATTTTCAAACTCCCCCCTTTACACAAGGTATGACTACGAAGAGTCGAAATGTCAAATTTTATTTTACATTTCAGAAAACTTTCAAACATTTCCAGACGTGATCAAACGGTTGACAATTAGCCTTTTGTCTTTCGAACACTTTTCATCATCTAGCATTGTCAAGTACATTTTTATGGCTCAACTCAGTGAGGTTGATATTTCAAACTTCAAGAGAAAAAACTTTCTGTAGGTGGTTGTATGATCCAGCACGTACCAATGAATTTGAAGGTACTGTTAAGTAAACTATTATTATAAAAATACAACACTATCTGAAAACAGTAAGTAAGTAACATTTTACTTATCAGAACCTAAATGTCAATTTGTCGAATTATGTGGCTTAGACAATGTGACTGTATTGTAAACAAAGCATCGTGCATGTTAACTGTCTGTCTGTGCAGTTCTGAATCATTTGGAAGTTAACTACCAGAGCATGTCCAAATAAGAATATACACTTAAACATTCCTTGAAAAACCCCATTAACAACGTCTCCATCAACAACTCCAACGCCAACACCAACACCCACAACCACAACGACATCCATACCTACAACCTCACCCACATCCATATCCACAACCGCAACCACAACTACTTCCACACCCTCAACCACAACCACACTAACACCCACACCCACACCAACAACCACACCAACACCCACAACCACACCAACACCCACAACCACAACCACACCAACAACCACAACCACACCAACAACCACAACCACATCCACATCCACATCCACACCAACAACCACACCCACAACCACATCCACATCCACATCCTCATCCACATCCACATCCACAACCACGCTAACACCCACACCCACACCCACACCCACAACCACACCAACACCCACAACCACAACCACACCAACAACCACACCCACAACCACATCCACATCCACATCCTCATCCACACCCTCAACCACAACCACACTAACACCCACACCCACACCAACTACCACACCAACACCCACAACCACAACCACACCAACAACCACACCCACAACAACATCCACATCCTCATCCACATCCACAACCACGCTAACACTAACACCCACACCCACACCCACACCCACACCCACAACCACATCCACACCCTCAGCCTCACCCACAACCACAACCAGACTTACACCCACAACAACACCAACGCCAACGCCAACGCCAACACCCACATCCACATCCACATCCACACTCCACACCCACACCCACACCCACCCCATCTTCACCAATACCATTCATCCAGAACGGAAGATTATATGCAGTGGCCATGCCATAGTTAAAGACCTTACCAGAATAATGAACAACGATGTGGGCGTAATTTTTAGATATTTCATCATATCAGTTTCATTTGATTTATAGAGTCTTAAATATCTAATTCTACCATTCTATCATGCATTAATATGTAACAATATGTAACAATCTATGTAACAATACATAGCGTGCCAGACATCTGGAGAACTGTTTCGAACAGAGCCACAAGAACAGCTCCACATCTAGCGAACGTGTTGAACCTGACGAGCATTTAATATTCACATATGTTCGTTTTATCTGTAATGAATGCACATTCACTGTGATGGCACGATTTGCCCGTCAGATGACAATGCACTTGGTCGATGTTGGTTTACAATCATTCAAGCAGACGGTCCAACAATGGCATCACAAACCCATGAAGCAATAACTCAAAGTTACTGAAGAGCCCATTTTCGGGGAATTCATTTCATAAATATTTCCTGGTCACGCGCGAAGCGTCAAGTCTGTCTCAATCTGTGTTTCTAAATCATGACACTCAGGAATCTATTTTATTCTCCGCTGTTTTCAGATTCTATTGAAAAAGCCCTTGTCTCTTAAAACAGTCGCATTCAATACGACAGGCTTCTCGGAGATGCCCAAGGGAACTGCGCATGCGTCAGACAACGTCCCGACAATCAAGCAACCGGAATCGATTTTAAGTTATTCATGATGGTCTCCGACCTATGGAACTTTAGGTGAAAGAGCAAGTTCCCTTAACAGTTTAAACAAAGGAATAACCTTAAGAGATCCGAGATTGCAATAGCCTTAAGGCTTGGCAATGGTTATGGTACCGGGGGACTTTAAATATATAATAATCCTGATACAGATATAGCGGGCCCAGTGGAATTTCATCCTCAATGCGTCTCTCATGGGGTCTTGAAGTTGGGCGCCAGTTTGGGTCCTTGACTGTTAATTTAATAATGCCGTCGCCATGCCGCCCCCGACGCGGTTTAGAAGGGACTATTAACTGTGGATAAAGGGAATTGTCCTATATAAACCGCGATTTTTAGCAATCAGAGGAAATCTCGCTTGTGGTGCTAGAGGGTACGTTGGTAATTCCCAGCTGCTTAAAAATGCGTTTCAGATCGGTAAAAAGCGGTAAAGGTGTGACTGTAAGAATTCGCCTTTTATCACTGCTTGTGGCAGAGGTATTGGGTGGCAAGTCTGTCTGCAGAAACGGTAATGACAAGTCATGGGTTTTAATTGGTGTTTTTGCATCAGGAGGGTTTTAATGATTAAGTCGACACATCCGTTTGGTGCAGATGTAGAGGCTTAGGGATCGAGAAACGCGTTGGTGAATGCAGATTGTAGGTTGCCCAGACCTAGTTTAATGATGTATGATCATCATTGCAGTTTGCACATGTCTAATTTAAGTTGAAATTTGGTTTAATGACAAGGTGTATTTAAACAATAACAGTCATACGACTGAATATCAAGAAAGAAACAGAAACAAAATTGATGCTTTTTTGAAAATGTAAGCACTCACTTATTACATGTGTATCGTCAGTTTTCATAATTACATTTCATGCACTACAGCCAAGTCAGAAATGTCAACAAGTCGGTATTCCTACAAATATGAGTGAGGTGTTTCAGTTGGTACAACGGATAGCGACTGTTAGGGCAGCGGAACAAGCTGTGTTATGTGTGCTATTGTCGTACCTGTATCGTTTTCATTGAATGAGAGGGGTTTTCTGTCGCTGTGCCATTTCGAGGAGTCATCTGTGAAGGACGGGGTCACATCTGCTATCAGGGAGGCCACATCGAAGGGGGTTCGGATTCGAGATTTCGGTGGAGGAAAGGTTACGCGATGAGCTTCATCTGAAATGGAGAAAAGAAAACCAGATATATAACTGAAGCATATTGATGAAGAAAACCTGATATATAACTGAAGCATTCTGATGAAGAAAACATGATATATAACTGAAGCATATTGATGAAGAAAACATGATATATAACTGAAGCATTCTGATGAAGAAAACATGATATATAACTGAAGCATATTGATGAAGAAAACCTGATATATAACTGAAGCATATTGATGAAGAAAACCTGATATATAACTGAAGCATTGTGATGAAGAAAACCTGATATATAACTGAAGCATTGTGATGAGGAAGAAAAACAGATGTATATACTGAAGCATGTTGAAGAAGAAAACCTGATATATAACTGAAGCATGTAGATGAAGAGGAAAACCAAATATATAACTGAAGCATGTAGATGAAGAAAACCTGATATATAACTGAAGCATGTAGATTGGAAAAAAAAAGATATATAACTGAAGCATGTAGATGGATAAAAACAGATATGTAACTGAAGCATGTAGATGGATAAAAACAGATATATAACCGAAGCATGTAGATGGATAAAAACAGATATATAACTGAAGCATGTAGATGGATAAAAACAGATATATAACTGAAGCATGTAGATGGATAAAAACAGATATGTAACTGAAGCATGTAGATGAAAAAAACCCAGATATATAACCGAAGCATGTAGATGGATAAAAACAGATATGTAACTGAAGCATGTAGATGAAAAAACCAGATATATAACTGAAGAATGTTGAAGAAGAAAAACAGATATATAACTGAAGCATGTAGATGGATAAAAACAGATATATAACTGAAGCATGTAGATGGATAAAAACAGATATATAACTGAAGCATGTAGATGGATAAAAACAGATATATAACTGAAGCACGTAGATGACGAAGTACCTGATAACAATCAAACTTTATGATTATTCAGTTTTACATATTTCATGAGCGGAACACACAAAGTCATTATGTTTTATAATTAATTAATTTAGGGATCTTGAGCTGCTTTTAACAAAATGTATAATATCAAATAATTCCTAAATGACATGCAGTGAGTGAATGCTGTTTTACACCCCAGTAGACATAGTTACAGCAATATCACGGCGATCTAAAGTAATCGATTCTGCAGCAGACAAACTAGTGATTGAAAGCATGAGTAACTATCTACACCGTTGGTGCCAGTATCACCCAATTTACATAATCTAACCGGATCCGTTACATTTACATGAAAGCTCTCAGAAAATCACGATGCAACTGGGACTTATTCTGCTTCAGTATACTAATTCACATGATTCCGTTTATGTTTTTTGTTGTGTGAATGGAAGTTTTTAAATCAGTCATTAGAGATAGTCATACAGACATTGTTCTGTCGGAACGAAGGAAGAAAGACGATAATCCTGCACGGTCTGCACAACGTTTTTGTCCTGTAATGTTATGAAAACAGTTCTATTTATTTATTCATGCCTCCGTGACATCAACAGAAGCTGCACACAATGGGAAAGTCAAGGGGTAATCTACACAGACACATGACGATTTCCAAGACAAAAGACGCTTCTGTCTTACGCTAACTTACGTATTGATCACAGCGCCGACACACCTCCTAGACAGCATATCTACAGATTTAAGTCACCCCCAGGTCAATTAATGTATACAATAAATGTCTGAGTATTCTCTACGGTTTCAGCTTCCGCTGCCACCTTTGGACGACCCGCAAAAGAATAACCAGCCATCCAAAAACATAGGCGAGAACGACACCTTGGGAACGCCACTTCCAGCCAAACAACGGCGGAGCAAGAGTCACGCCTTGACGCTTCCCGGGTACAGCGGTAATTATCTTCAACAAGCTCTGACTCATTTATTATGTATGGTGACCAATGCCAACTGACCAGCGCTACAGTCCAGTGCTTTGGCCGAGACCACATGGTTACTACTGGACAAGGCAGGATCCGTTCCACAAAGCGATCTAAGCTTTGAGACGCGTACGGTCGCAGTGTTAACATCGCTTTGGGGACCAAGGCACAAGATGTTAAATGTTATAGTGTATGTATATTCCTGTTAAGGTGGACACGGGTGGCTCAGTCGTCTGGGGCGCAGCATTTCTCTGGGCAGAGTTGCGTCCCTTTGACACGCCAGAAACCTGATTATGTTTCTGGTTTGTCAGGACCATACCCTGTGCGCGTGGATTTTACCAAAGTAGTAAACGTCCAAGACCTCCATCCGGCTGTCCTCACTCACTCACTCACTCACTCACTCACTCGACATGCATATGGTCTCCCTGGATCGAATCTCTCTGCTTAATCTCTCTTCGATTTCAATACGCTGTGTTCTGCTCTGTCCTGCTCTCCTTTGCTCTGGTCTGCTCTGGTTAGCATTTACATTTAATAGGAAAATAAGGTGGGGTTAAAGGGGGTTTAAAGTACAAGACTATTGCACTTATATAGCGACGTGCACGCACGTGTGTGTGTGTGTGGCTGCTTGTACTAGTCTGGACTGATGTTGATTTTATAATGCTAGCCCACTGAGATACTATGCCGCAGTTTAACATGAATACCCCACTCAGACACAGTATACTGACTCCGAGCAGACCAGTCCTTGTTGTAGCCCCTTAATGCCGAGCGCCAGACAGGGTAACAACAAGTACCATCTTTTAACGTCTTTTGTTATGACGCGGCTGGGGATCAAACCCCAATCCTTCCGCTCTCCGGGCGGACGTTCTACCACTAGACCACGGAGGCGGTCAGTAGGAGCATAACACAAAGAACATGGAACAATACGTGTTCACGTTCATTTTACACAACTTATTCAAACTTATTTTAGCGTGAATAAAACATTTTCACCGATGACAAGCAATTTGGGGTTGAATATATGAATTCATAATGTATTTATAAATTAATTTCTAGAACGCTGTCTGGTTTAAAGCGCTAGTTGCTGCGTGAAGTTCAATGGTACGTGAAGGACAGCAACAATGTGTCATGTATTGCTATTCACTGACTTACAGATGCTTATTGTTAAATGAAACAATATTGGCTTATTATCGCATGGTTTATTCATGACATGCAAAGCTATTATCTTCATGAAAATAGTTCACGGTAACAATGAATGTTTCAGGACATGGGGGCAATAGTCATCGTTGATCTATTTAAAGTGGCAGCCACACGTACAGGCTGACACATACATAAACACTATCATTCTCCCTAATCTATATTATCTAGAGAGCAAGAGAAACTACGCCGCTCTGTTGATTTTGTCGTATGTTTGATTTTTAATAGAAAATATCTTCAGTATAGTAATATTTTATCCAAAGGAATAACTGTACTGGCGCTTAGTCAGCACTCAAAGAATACTTCTACATATTTATTTTTAAAATCTAATTTGATTTAAAACTTTCAAAAATTAAAATAAATGCCGATGAGTATCTCAGACATTTTATTTTTGAAAATCAATAAATTTGCTTTTTTCCGACACAAATTCAAACATGGGGTCATGTGGTTGCAAATTCATTTTCTACTTTCCAGTCTTCATTCAAGTAATTTATTTTTATTTCGAACAGCTGTAATGTTGTGTATTTCTATTGCAAACCCTTGGGAGCATGGACTGCTACCATCTATATGCATACAGAACATTTTAGAATTTAGAATCAATATCATTGATATAAACTGCCGGGGAAAAGTATACACTTGAAATTGGATTGAAAAGTTACAAATGTTATCAAAACAGAACTTACGGTCCGAAAAACAGCTATGATATCAAATACACATCCATCAAGTAACCATTTCTTGTTCGTTTGTTTTTTGTTTCAGTTTTAGCCGGGCATTGAACATTATGACGTCTTGGCCGACGCTTACCATAGTGAGCGGAAGCTAGAACCACACCTTTGACCGCCACTGGCCATACAGTGACCAGTGAGTAAATGGATGTTGTTTAAAGCCGCAGCTAGCAATGGTCCAACTTTTTCATAACGGCTTGTAATAAATTGAGTTTGGACTTCGGTCGCTTTTCGAAAGTGGGACAATATCACAAATTCCATTTGCCTATCACTTATTAATCGTCCATTTAAGTATATCTGAACTGTTATTATTGTTCCGATCTGTGAAAACCCTAAAATGTGTATTTTGTACGATGGAAAACGCGCAGATTTACCCAACATCAACCTGTTAAACTGCTCCCTTAAGTACTGCTGCAGGATTTTCTAAGTCTCACGTGCTGCATGAATTGCAAGTGCAGCTGCACAATGACTGCACAGATTAAATGGCGATGTTTAATTAGACGAGAGCTTGGCGTGGAAAAATGACAATCAAGGATTTTTTTATCCTATATAAAGACAGTATCATTCTTATCATTATATAATTAATAAAACAACCTCTAGGTGTATATTATTCTGTATAGTTTCTGTCTACAGTGGATGTGGAATGGGTACACTGTGTTTGATTATTTGTTATTTATATCACGATAATGTGACCAATCAATAAATCAACATAACATGCAATATGTATTTTAATGGCCACATGTTACACTAGCACAAAGCGACTTTCCAACTGACGCGAGATTTATATATTGGCACAGATATATATTTCAGCACAAATAGCATTTAATCTTAAAAATATTTAACGTGTGTTTGTGCAACAGATTGTACAATTAACATAGGTGAAGCATTTACGAAACTAATACTTTACTAGGTATTACTTATTAATTATAATACAAGAAACTATCAGTGTACTTAGAAATGTAAAATATCAATGATATTATTTGTCTGTTTTGCTCGAAAATAAGTAGATAATAAAAGCTGGTAATTCTCAGTACGATTAATATGATATGTGGATTGCATTTACTGTGTCCCTTTTCAAATTCACTACATAATGAAACGAAACTCACAGCTGGAGATCCGTAAAAATGTAGATGAGCCATTTATATTGTAATAATACTTTTCAAAGCATGATTGACGTAAAATAACTGTATCTAACAGTGCGTGACCGTAAGTGCAAATCAGTTGTACCTGAAGTGTATCGATGAATAACATGACTACCAGTCTCGTTGGCTTACATTGTCCCTTGTACTAGATTCATATGCAGCTGTAATATTGAAATATCGATTTGCCATTAGACGCACCATAGTCCTGCAATATAAGTATATAATACTTTAAAAACCATAAAGCTATCAATTTCGCAATTAGTCTCGAAGCTTGATAACATCAAAAATATAAAGGAAAAAGTAAATTAGATTTTGAGAAAATTAATTTGAAAATGACATTACACTGAGACCTGTTACCATTTCGCTATTTGACTCCGAAATCAATTACATAGCGTGCGAAACGCTATTTTAACCGTGTCAGATTTAGTGGTTCTGGTGCAAGGCAAGCGACAGGTGTGTATTCCGTAGTTCCCTCATAGAAATCCCAGTATTGAAAATCGGATACCATACATGACGCTTTCTAACACTTTGTCGGAAATGAATCCAATTTAAATCCGTTTGTTCAGGCGAATCAGAAAGCTCCCCCTTAACAACCTGTTGCGAGATGTGTTTGATCGCTGTTCAGAATTAATAAAACCCACTTAGCACTTGTACGCCGGTTTCATAGTCAATTTTCAAAACTTCCGTTGTGATTCCTAATGTAAATAATACAGGCATCCGTACGCCGAGGTATGACCATTGGAATAATGTATCCTAGGATCCTCAAATCGAACACCTGTCGAATAACTCGTTAGGAAATCAGAATGACTCGCGGGGCGGTATACAGTTATAAGAAACCAATTGTAAAACATCAAATGGTTAGTTGAAAGCTTGTTTTGGGGATTTGCATATGCCAGTATGTGTTTAAATTAAAATATTGTTGTAAGTAGTGTTACATATATTTATTTATGTATTCGTTATTTGTATAGTTATATTCAGAGGATAATGAAATGGGGGTAAACGATAACAACTTGTGTCGAGGATAACAAAATATGTCGAAGATAACAGTATGTGTAGAGAATATCAACATGTCTCGAGGATTCCATGTGTCGAGAATAATAAAATATGCCGAAAACGTCATATGTTGGGGATTCCGCGTACAAAACGTTTAAACTGTTATTTGCTTTGAAGTGAAACTTCAGTAAATTGAATGTTTCACGATCTTTGCGCTCAGAAAGTGTGTCAAATTAGGGCTGTTAAGTTATAATGAGATAATGCAGCCATGCGTATTGAAGCGGCTTTTTAGTCTAAAAATGACAACAGATGCGCATAATGCACGCTTAATGATGATGAAATGATTTCAGTATTGACAATAACAGCTACGTTATAGCGATGCATGAAATATTCACATTACATCACGTTTTATCGAGCGTTTATAAGCATATTGTTTCCACAACCCCCGACCGAACGATTCATTCCACTCCATTGATCTGTTAAAACAGAAACTAACGTTATTGACAAATAGTATTTAATCTTTGCACAATCTAGAACACTTTAAAGTAATCGTTTCGACTTATGAATATTTACAATTTATTGGTCGTGACTCTGATTGAGAATCTCCTAATAATCACAAACATGTTAGATTTTGGGGAATTTTCTTAACAGCACTCACTAATTGTCAATTTGCAACGCTTTCATTTAATGGTGTCCTGATGACAGCAAAACGATATTCAATTAGTTTTAATAAAACATTACTATGAATCTATACCCCCAGTACAGACATTGTTAAGTCATTCAATTACTGAATCAGTATATACAACATCAATAGTAAGTTGAATTCCATTAAGTGTGGAAAACAGAGCACACAACCCACAATCACGATTAAAAGTTTAAAACAAAACAAAAAATACTTTTTTTTAGAAAACTGGTCCAATGGTGACATCAAGATTTGTTTGACAATTGGTCCCGCGTTTATGTCTTTCAGTGACGTTTTATCTATTATTTATATTAATGAGCCTCCTAGTAGACGACACCCTTGTCTTCAACTATATGATTAATAGTTTGACAGCTGAATAACATTCGGATATAGAAACACCATACTGAAAGTTTCTTGTGTATAATGAAACTTGAACCCGTTTTCTAAATCACTTCCGAGCACGTCAATTTCAGATTTTTCTTTGAGTATTAATAGTGTGTTTTGTCAGTTTCTGACGCTGAAAAGCAGCGGTAAAACATTTAGAAGTTTCGCTCTGTGAGTACAGTCCCTGGAAGCATTGACTAGAACATTTAATTGTCTTCATAAGAACACATTAAACTTGTCAGATGACTTTTCATGCTAAAATCTGTCCGGTAAAATATTTATTGTATCTAAAAGCCATTTTAGAATTCAATATTTAAAACACGTTTTATTTGGATGAGAGATTTCGCCTGGAATCCCGTTTCGTCTGATTTAAGCAGCGGAATTGAGCTGTGAATATTGGTTTGCTTTCGAGAAGGAAGATCGTGTAATTACTTTCCTAAACTATTACGGCAAATTTTAAAACGAATATTTCTCTATAACTGAAACTTAATGAATCGAGTTGGGTTGCAAACAATGTATATTACAATAAAATTGTACTTTTTTCAAATTTATTGAAATTGTATTCGTCACCTTCAGCATATTTCAAATTCATGTAACGTTTTGAAATTATGGTCCCAAAATCGATGATGAAATTAAATCAAATCATTCGGAATATTTTTGATTACAAGTACTCTAATGTTTTAAAAGTAGCCAGATAAGGAAAGACTTCAAGCGAATTTTTTATAAAATAAACAGGCAATCGATCGTGAACATTTTATATGTTTTCTTCATTTTTTACAAGGGTAAGTGTACTGTTCTTGCCAGGATGAGACCTGAAAATATGAGTAACTGCAGGATTTCTGCAAAGGAATTACATTCGGATTCGGATTCCTTGATCAACATACGATAGGCATCGTCGTTTAAGAAGCGGCACGAACAAGAAGTAAAGGTCTTATGGACGTATAGGGACACCTATGGACATCTATGGACACCCAAGTACAAACACTTCTTCAATTTCTTTCAATGCATGACATAATGTTCAGTGGCAGTGTTTTGTTTCCAAGGATAACGATTACCCTTGAGAGCCGCAAAACCACACATCATTCTCGCCTCATCTGCAACCTCACACTCCCACCCTCACCCTCACCCTTACCCTACCTCACCCTTACCCTACCTCATTCACCTCACCCCACCATCATATCATCCTCATCCACACCCTCACATCACATCACCCTCTCTCACCCTCACCTCGCCCACACCTCACCCCACCCGACCATCACATCACATCACATCACATCACATCACCCACACCCTAACCTCACCCAAACCCCAACCCCAACCTCACTCACCCCGCCCTCACCCTACCTCACCTCTACCTCACTCCATCGTCACCCACACCCCACCCTCTACCTCACCCACACCCTCTTCTCACCCCACCAAGTTCAGTTAATTAGTTTAGTTACTGTGCTGAAAAAGACACCATTATGCATATATACCACGGGCAACATGTTTGTCTTTCGGGCTAATTTCCAAGTTGATCTCGACCTCAAGAAGTAGCAAGGTATATTTACAGTTATATATCAGAGTGCATAAGAGTGTTTGTTGAAACAATGTGTCATATTTACCGTTATATGGTTACAGAAAAGTATACAATAAACTTCAAACGTTTTAATTTTGATTCAATTTTCATTATGTAAAAGACGAAAATGTTTCTATTAAAGTGGGCCCTCAATTTAAAATTATACAAGATATACGAAGAAAATGGTGTACAAATACAAAATATATTCCCTTTAAGACCAAATATGTAAACAGCCAATCGAAAATACTTCAGCCCTCAATTCGAGCTATCGTGTTCTGTTAAGTAGCATGGTACGTAAATACCTGTATACAGTGTATGTTGTATAACACAAACATGTCCTGTATGTTCACTTATTTCACTAAAAATGTCATGTTGTACTCCATTTAGAAAGTGTTGTGAAGTTCAATATTTGAATGTTTCATAAATCATTAATTGCTTTTTACGCTAATATGATACCATTCTCATGGGCATTTCCAACCTCTAACACGGATGTACTGATACCGTAAAAGGACTGTCCAGTTGCTGGGTAGTCATTTATTTGTTTATTTATTTATTTACTGAATAGTAAGCCAGTACTACCAACACCAGAATTAATTATGGAACCGCTGGCATTTAGAAATGGGATGGCAGCCCCCACACCCAAAACACCCACCCCCATTCCCGTAACCACCACCCCATCCCCCGGTTCCACCCTTGGCACCTTAAAGATGGGGATGGAGCTACTCTGTGATTGACCATTAAGAATTTAAAAAAAGCTTAGTTAATGAACAGCATCTGGTGGCACATTGCCCATGTAAACATTAGACTTGACATGAAAACAACTTTTTCTTGAACGGTGTGTTTGGAATGACATGACGTAATTATTGAAAACGATTGCTTATTGTGGTAATATTGAAAAGGCACTGGGGACAAGACTATCACTAAAAAACATGAAAATGATGCAGGAAGTACAAGAGAAGTATTTGACAACAAGGATGTGTACACCTTATGATAGGAACGACACAATTGAAGAGATTAACAGCATTCATGGATTATCATAGTTGTAGAGATTAACATCAGTGTAAGGATTAGCATAAGTGTAGAGATTCGCATTAGTGCAGATTAACGTCATCAATAGGGGACCAACATTGAACAGATTAGTATATTATTTCAAATTTAGGCATCAACGAAGTCTGTACAGAGACAACAAGAAGCTCTCAGTCCCTTGTAATCCTTAACAGATTCTTTAACTACTCAACGAACCAACAACCTATAAACTTAATGCTGATTGATGTAAATATGATTTACGATATACATAATACGTGTATATCTACAGACACAATCACAATAACCATTAGCGCACAAACAAAATATGCGTATATACCCTTACCTCTTATACAAATAGAAGAATGTTTTGATGTGTGTCAAACTATTTGAATTGGTGAATAACGATGTGTAACCTATAGCATCAGTGATGGGCCTGAGACAATGTTTGAACAAATGTAAACACGGCTGTACGACCTACCTGACAAGGGCGTCCTGAGAATGTTGGGGTACTCCGGCCCCTCCCTGCATTCCGTGGGGGAGGGGGGCTCGTTGAGCGGGGTAAGGGGGGAGGACCGTCGCCCCCTTGTCTTCTTGATCATGAAGGAACGAGGCATGTTTCTGCGAACGGCTCTAAGTGATCAACTATCACAGTCGACTCGGCGTACTCGCGCAGTGCTATTGGTTGTGATTAGTTTGTTGGGTTGCTTTTCTAAGGGCACGTGATTTTAAATATTAAACCCCCAGCATCTGTGATGTTCGAGTGGTAACAATTGGCGCATAGATTGTGTGAAATTATTGATGTAGCAATGTCCCTCCTACAATTACTACAGATCTCGACGAATTCCACCAAATAAATGCAGCACTTCCCTTCTAATAATCGCACGCTTCTCATTGGCTCGACCGCCTCGGGGCTTGAATGAGCGAGAGGCGAAGAGGTGTGATTATGCAAATGAGTACCGGCAAGCGCCACGGCGATGTGAGCGGGACAAAATCTAACCAACTTGCTCGTTGCGGCAAGGCGCCTGAGCGACAGATGCTAGAATGGACGTCAAACCATGTCACATCCTGACTTCATAGATTCGTTTACGAGGGCCGTGAATCTTGTTAGCGGGGATAGATTTCGATCAGCTAGACAAAACGGAAGGATTGAATATCAAACCCAAACGAGCCATTTATTGGTTCTAGCAATAAACGTGCGGTGATAGTTGTAACATTTTCAATTTAACTACTGCATATATTTTATTTCATTTTGCACTTTATTTGCGTCTGTGTAACTCAAGAGCACTTCATAAGATACCTAGATTTTTTAGTTTGATTTGTCAATCTGACATCTGACATATTTTGTTGTAATCAAATGGCTGTTTTTATATTTTAACGATACATATGGTCAGTCATGCGAATTGATTTGAGATATGAATTAAAATGCATATTTTAGTTATTTATCCCTGAAATGAGGTTAGTTGGTCCAAATCAAACTTTTGACTTCAAAACTGAATAGAAAGAGAAATATTACATTTAAATAGGATGCCCCAACTCAACGCTCCTTTCCTTATGTAAGGATTGGTTCAGATTCTTATTGTCTTTGGATAAATGGGGTCGTGGAAAAGAAAGCAACGTTTACAAAGGACCCTGGGATCGGTGGGGTGTCCTTGTGGCTTAAGTGTTCGCTCGTCACACCCAAGGCTCGTGTTCGACTCCCCATGGGTGCAATGTGTGAGGCCATGATCTTTCCCGTCACGATATTATTAGCATACTGATAAAAGCGGCGTAAAACCATACTCACTCTCACACCTACTCAGAAAATGAGTGTACCTAGATGCAAGGTCCGGCTAAGTACGGATTCTCCCTGAAGTTGGAATGCATAAAACAATCACATATTCACTTGTTTGATAACAGTGATAACAGTGTTAGGATCTACACCGAAACGCCGCATTCATTAAGCTATAGCCCTTGTTAATCACATATTCGTTAAAAATCAGTTATAATATCTAGGGAGACGGATACCTATGCTGAAAATACTTTCTCTTGTTCTCTGCATGTCAATATGTTTAAATCAGGATGAAACTAGTTCAGTGACACTTCCCATTACGCTCTCGCTGCTGACATGTGCTGCCTCTGGCTCCATATCAGCTGAATGATACCTAGCTATGTGCGGGCTCCCAGCATTTCACCACAACAGTGAACAGACTGATGGTGTTAGTCCCGGCTACATAGAGTTGGTTCTAGAAATTGTAAATATCAATTCATACATGTTAGGGTGTTTGTTTGTTGTGTCACGCCGCACACAGCACTATTCCTCTATATGACGATGGTCTGTATATAATCGGGTCTTGGCCAGTGATTGACGCCATGAGCTTCGATCTTTGCAACTGGGATACGATGATGTGCATGAACCATGTCAGCGAGCCTGACCACCCGATCCCGTTACTCGCCTCGTCAGCTTTAACGGCAAGCATGAGTTGCTGAAGACCTATTCTACCCCTGATCAAACGGGTTTCATACACGTTAGTGTGCATGCACTATAATGTGTTGCTATAATAATAATAATAATAATAATAATAATAATAATAATAATAATAATGGCGGGTTCGAATCCCGGTTTGCCTTTTTTATTATGTTTCCAGGTTTGTCGGCACCATGCCCGTGCTCGTGGATTTTGCCAAAGTGGTAAGCGGGTAAGCGTCTGAGACCTGCATCACTTCGGAGTTGCCTCCCACATTAAGCTGATGCGCCGTGATATAACTGGAATACGGTTCAAAGCGGCGTTAAACCACGCACTCTCTCACTCACTCACTGAACCGTTTATTGCCACGCATGTTGTCAACTGTTTATTGCTGCTTTTTTCACTGTGCATTTATTTGATCGTATGTTTGGCACCGTTATCAGTGCGTATGTTTTACACTGTATATTGGGGCGTGTGTTTGACACTGTTTATCTATGCGTATGTTTTACGCTATGTATTGGGGCGTGTGTTTGACACTGTTTATCTGTGCGTATGTTTTACGCTATGTATTGGGGCGTATGTTTGACACTGTTTATCTGTGCGTATGTTTTACGCTATGTATTGGGGCGTATGTTTGACACTGTTTATCTGTGCGTATGTTTTACGCTATGTATTGGGGCGTATGTTTGACACTGTTTATCTGTGTGTATGTTTTACACTGTGCACTAGGGCGTATGTTTGACACTGTTTATCCGCACGTGTTTTACATTGTGTATTGGGGCGTATGTTTGACACTGTTTATCTGTGCGTATGTTTTACGCTATGTATTGGGGCGTATGTTTGACACAGTTTATCTCTGTGTAAGTTTTACACTGTGTACTAGGGCGTATGTTTGACACTGTTTATCTGCGAATGTTTTACACTATATATTGGGGAGTATGTTTTACCAAGTTGATTGGGACGAATGTTTTTAAAGTTGATTTGGGCGTATGTTTTCACAGTTGATTTGGGCGTTTGTATCCACAGTTGACCGGGACGTATGATACATGCTGGCAGCTGATTGGGGAGTATATTTGCACAGTTGATCGGGGCGTACGTCTCACACAGTCGATGTTGGATTATGTTTTATGCAGTTGATGGGGGAATGTGTTACAGATCAGTCGTGGGCCCACGTGTAACTCAGTTGATGAGGGTGTTTTTCTCCAATGATGAAGGCGTATGTTTTATTCGGAGTGGGGCGTACGTTTTACTCAGTAAATATGGGTGTTTGCTCATACAGTTGTTTGGCCGTAGATATCACAAAGTACAGGGGGATGTTTTACGTAGTTCATGGGCGTATGTTTTACATAGTGTGTTCATGCATGTTTTACACAGTTGATGTGCGTATCTTTTACATAGCTGTTTGTGTTGAGAGGTGACCCGAATCTAAATTTAAACACATGAAAACAAACGCCATTAGCAAGTTTTGAAACGTTTTAATCAACATTACAGTATAAATGCAAATTTCACGACATGCCTCTATGCTTTATGTTTTCAGATGGGCTGATCTCATCATGGAAATAAATCTTTGAACAAAAATCTGTTTTTAACCATTCTCCCTCTGATTGTTCTAAATGAATTACAACTTTTTTCGGTGGGTGATTAGATAATTGTAATCCATCTTAATCACGTACCATGGTAGCAGATACATCAACCTGTCATAGAGTCTTCAATAAAACATAAGACAAGAAACCACAGTCTTCCTGACAGCCTCGGTTGCAGGTGATTTAACACGTTCCAAGATCGTACCACCGTTAACCCAGAATAGAATAAACTATGTGGCTTTTGAAATCGATTCGGTACACACAAACTTTGCATTACCCTAAAGAATAAAGTTGATAATCATTATTTGAGATTATAAGTGACTATACAGACGATTGTTTACCCTGTTGTCGATATATGAGTGGTTTGCAATCAATTTTACTGAATACTGTGTCTTTACTTATGTTCAGGTATTTACTCGAAACAATGCATTACATACATCTTGATGTAGTACGTACCTCGAATATTTTCAGGGTTACATTTCTTTATATATACTGAAAAAAATGGATTATGAGTCTTATGGGAAATATTTTTATGAATTTATGTGTCAAAAAAAATATTCATCATCCCCGTTTATTTTTGGTCATTTTCTAATCAAACCGAAGGGCCATGGATGATTTTGTTCGGCGTTTTCTTGCAGTGTCACGGGGTCTAGGTGGCCCGGTCGTCTGAGGCGCCGCGATTCGCTGTGCAGAGTTGCGTCCCTTGGGCACGCCAGAAACCTGTGATTGTGGGTTCGAATCCCGGTTCGCCCCGATTATGTTTCTAGGTTTGTCAGCACCATACCCGTGTTCCTGGGTTTCACCGAAGTGGTAAACGTCTGAGACCTGCATCACTTCGGGCTTTCCTACCACATTAAGCTGACACGCCCCGATATAACTGGAATACTGATAAAAGCGGCGTTAAACCCAACTCACTCACTCTTGCAGTGTCTCGGGTTTAATGCCTGATTCCCCACGATAGTGATATCTGCCGTTACAATACTCGTACTCGTGACTTCATGAAGAAATGGAAGGTGTCCAAGATCTGCGTAATTTCTTCGAACCCCTAAGGGACAGCTGACCATTTGATATTCTGAGTTGAGGGGAATCTCGGTGAACATCATTAGTGCAGACAGAGAATTCGGAATTTAGAACCGCCGTTTACGATATGCTAATTCAGATATAAGTTAAAGTATATAAAACAAACTTAAAAGCCCAGTTATAACATCACAACGACACGGACTAACCACGGATTAGCTCACCGACGGTAAGTCTATATATTGTCCTTTCAAGTGTTATCACTTTTCTTGATGAACAATTCTAAGCTGTGAATGTAATCCCGACACGTCACTTTATTATCACATACCATAAATCCCGCAATCAATATCTGTAAACGTCCCTACGATTCATCATGTGTAATTAACGCTAGATTTCCGGTCAACGTCACCGTCAGCCAATGGCGGAACGCCGACGTCCAATAGGCGTCACAGATATAGCTTTACAGGGATAAGTCGACGCAAAGAAAAATGTCACATGAAAGCCAGGCGTGTAAATTACTCAAGCTGCTGTCTAAAACTGTGTCAAAAATATCATTAAAACACCTGTCATATTCTTCCTCTAAACGGAAGCGCGAAGACAAAGTCTTGTTCAACGTGCATGTCCCCCGGGGCGTCGTGGTATAAATGCTGTTTCCCTTTTTATTAATCATTGTAGGTATGATTGTCTTTGACGTGGATTGATACACTGATAATGTATAGCACGCCTGATTTATTCCTTTGTACTACGACCTTCGTCCGAGGTTAGGGTAATCTACGCCAAGGTTTAGATTTTGCAGAGTTAACTGTCACTTTCGTCAAGGTTCAGACTTTCCTCTCTTTACTGTCATCTTCGTCAACGTTCAGACTTTCCCGACTTTACTGTAACTTTCGCCAAGGTTCAGATTTTCATCAGTTTACTGTCATCTTCGTCAAGGTTCAGACTTTCCTCTCTTTACTGTCATCTTCGTCAACGTTCAGACTTTCCCGACTTTACTGTAACTTTCGCCAAGGTTCAGATTTTCATCAGTTTACTGTCTTCTTCGTCAACGTTCAGACTTTCCCGACTATACTGTAACTTTCGCCAAGGTTCAGATTTTCATCAGTTTACTGTCATCTTCGTCAACGTTCAGACTTTCCCGACTATACTGTAACTTTCGCCAAGGTTCAGCTATTCCTCAGTTTACTGTCATCTTCGTCAACGTTCAGACTTTCCCGACTATACTGTAACTTTCGCCAAGGTTCAGATTTTCATCAGTTTACTGTCATCTTCGTCAACGTTCAGACTTTCCCGACTATACTGTAACTTTCGCCAAGGTTCAGATTTTCCTCTGTTTACTGTCATCTTCGTCAACGTTCAGACTTTCCCGACTATTCTGTAACTTTCGCCACGGTTCAGACTTTGCCAAGCTTGCGGACTTAAACTCCAGCCGCTCAGTGTCTTTACCATTTGAATATTATGTTAAAGGTTGTGAAATGTCTCTACGTTTTATAACAAATTAATTATATGGTTACTATAAATAGCAAGCTCCGCCCATTTTCCCTTATACGTAAAATATTTACTGCGCATGCGCCCCGATTTGGCTGATCGGATCGGATTAATTCATTAATGACAGGACCGTCGGTCAAACAATTTAAGGCAAATAGATTTATGAAATTATTAATTTTTTTACCAAAATCAAAGACTGAATACATGTACCTATTCTTGCACACGGTCTTAAACAGAAAACACAAATATGCGCGTACCCAGTTGCATAGCTAAGACACCATTCAGTGGGCCACAACTGCGCAGTTAGCGGAGCCACTTGCTTGTTTCTTTACAACTGCCTTGCAGTAAAGCCCCTAGTTGACAGCGTCCTATATACATCAATTTAATGATGACAGTATTGCGTGGATTACCCTCGGAATTCTTCTACAACTGTAAACAGGGACCGAAATAGCCATAGTGACCGACCGTGGTCGATATAGCCGATCAGTCAACTGTTTCTATACTCTGCAAAAGAAGAAACGCAAAAGTAGTAAAATCGTAAATATCTGACAGAGTGTTGAAAAATGAATTGGTTATTTTTGCATGGATTAGGATTGATTGGTGTGGAAAGAATGAGGTACTGCAGACATATTGGTGAAAAGATGGAAAGATCGCAAAAACACAACTACGTGAGAGCCAAAACGCACCAACATGATATGCACGTGCAAAATCAATTGTTGGGCTTTCAACACGCTGGGATTTCGTTTGAATGTCGTAACAATATTACAGCAAGTGAACATCGAAAACATGCCACGACTGATGGTTTCCCAATGCCATCGACCGACTGCAAACAGGAGAATCTTTTTCAAATGTAGAAAGGTTTGTCCACGAGTAGCCAAGCACCATTACAAGACCGTGGAACCGTTATCAGACACACGGAACAACACGACACCTTCCCAGATCCGTTATCAGACACGCGGAACAACACGAGACCTTCCCAGATCCATTATCAGACACACGGAACAACACGAGACCTTCCCAGATTGGGTCGACCACGTATTAATACTAGAGCAGAGGACAGATTCATACGGCTACGTCACTTATGTCAAAGAACCACCACGGCCACCTCTTCAGCAACGGCAATACCAAGATTGTGTACGACATCATCCCAGACAGTGAGGTACCGTTTACGCGCTGAAGGTATTCGCGCTAGACGACCAGTTGGAGGTGTCATTTTGACGGACCTGCATCGTCTGGTGCGACGTCAATGGTGTCAAGGCGACAGGGTATTGCCAAAACTGCAATGGAGACAACTTTGGTTTAGTGACGTTTTATGCTTCGCCATGCAGATGGTAGACGTCGTGTTTACAGGCGTCGCGGAGATTGTTATGCACAAAACTGCATGGGAATGGACACACTTGGTGGAGGTAGTGTGATGATGTGGTTAAACATCTCCTACACTGGTAGCACAGACTGGTGCAAGTTCATGGGAATTGGACGGCACAACGTTACACGGAAGAGATTCACGTCCTTTCCATTTCAACAAGCATTTGTCATTTTCCAAAAAGACAACGGCCGACCTCACAAGGCAAGGCTGACAATGGCCTTTTCGGGAATCACAACATCCAGATTCTGCCATGGCGTCCAGGTCTCCAGATCTAAACCCAATCGAACATTTATGAGATGCATTGGATCAACGACTGAGAGCACGTCAGCAACAACCACAGAACATCCGACAGTTGGCACAGGCACAGCAGGCAGAGTGGCTGAACACTCCCCAGGCCTCAATTCGGGAAGTGAATGCTTCCTTGGGACGACGATGCCAGTCAGCTTTGGCCTGTAATGATGGCCATACACGATATTGAGAACAAATGACCTTCACCTTGAAAATCTTCTGTTCGATGTGTGCCATATGGAACCTGGGTCAATGACAATGATGTGCGCAAATTGTGAAAAATCACTTACCATCTGTTCGTTATCTATATGACATATAAAATATACATCTAAAGTCACTTTTGCGTTCTTTTTTCGCAGAGGATATATACGTAATAACACGTTTCTTGTGTTATGTGTGTGTTTATTTGATGTTTAATGCTGTACTCAATATTCCAGTGAGTGAGTGAGTGAGTGAGTGAGCCATTTCTCGTGGATGGGATATGATAACGAGATTGGTTTAGACTGTTATTTATTATTCATACCGAATTATGATGAACTTGCCTTATTATCATATGACAACAGTCGTGGTTATGACACTGGGGGTAAATCGTAATGATAATTATTTTAAGAACAGATAAACTGTTTACAAAGACATCATTCTCAGCTTCAATGTTCAGTGTCAATAATATCTACATGTGTATATTCTGAAACTTTATGCCAACAAGATCATGTTTGGCATAAAAAAAACTTAAGACGATAGGATATGATTACAAATGATTGTTAAAAACCTTTTTCTTCGTGACATGATCTAAAAAGTATACTTGATATAGTCACGTGACATACATGTAATGTACAATTAACTTTAAAATATCTGACACAATAAACAATGCATGTACAAAGTGTTGTTTTTTAACATTGAACAGTGAGTGTGTGTGGTTTTACGCCGCTGTTAGCAATGTCAAGGCGGTGGTACCAGAAATGGGCACATTGAATTGTACGCGAACAATACATACTATTTGGAGAAAAACAAAACATAACTTTATTATAGTCAATTATGTTCGTAGTTTTAATCATAGCGAAGATGGCTTTATAAATACATCTTTGCATAGACAAAGGGAGATGTCGGATAATCTAATAGCTAAAGCATTCGCTCGTCGCGCTGAAGCCCCGGGTTCGATTTCCCCACGTGGGCGCAATGCGTGAAGCTTATTTCTGGTGTCCCCATGCATGTCATCGTATCTCAATTGCGTGGATCTATGCTCATAATATCATTCACTGGATTGTCTGGTCCAGGCTCGCTTATTTCCAGACCGTAGTCATATAGCTTGAATATTGGTGAGGGCGGCGTTCAACAAACAAACAAAAAGCAAACAAAGATATTCTTGAAATCGGCGTTTGACCCAATTCACTCATGATCCCAATTGATATTTGACATACAGGAGATTGATCCTAATCAAGTTAAATCAACTCTTTTCTTTATTAAGAAAACCTGTCTTAACCGGCCAATCTCCAAAAACATATCGCTAAAGGCAATAGCGCGTCCGGAAATTCAATAAATCCAATCATAATAGCAATAAGTCCGGTAAAGACAGGGTGAACAGTATATTGGCTTGTTAAGAAACTCTACATTCTGGACAAAAGTATTGTTTAATATATGTTAAGAAAACAGTGATATTTACAGCCGAGGAAGCAAATACAACGCGCATGTCATATTCACGTTATTTGTAATTATTCAACAATTTAAATAAACTGTCATGTTTCTGATGAAATAGACATGCTTCCGTATATGAACTGGCAAATCTATTCATTTTAAATAATCTTACTTTCATCTCTGTAATAAAAATAAATTGTAAGGTGAGTATGAGCGAACTTCTATGAATCGCAAAGTCACGCAAACGTTATTGTCGATCAATTTCGCGTTCGCGTTCGTGTTCCCCCGAAGGGCTTTATTGCATAAATAGCTCGCCATTGACAATGTTACTGCTTGAAGGCGAAACATGGCATTAACTATGATTCGTTAATCTGGAAACTTGTTAATTCGGACGTCGGAAACAAACCGTCCTGGTTAACGAGGTTTCACTCTATATACATCGTCGACCTGAAAATATCATCCTGTGGTTAATAGCATGAGCAACAATCCACGATGTCTGGTTACGTGGACACGGCCACGCAATCATCTGAGCGAAAAACAACAAAAGCAGGCCCACCATTACCATACAACCCAGACATATCTACATACACCAACATGTATTTCCAGACACCAGTGCCTTCTATTTGGGGAAAAACATGGCGACTGCAAACTGAAACCGACCCGTGAAGATCCGGGGTGGAATAGGTCTTCAGCAACCCATGCTTGCCGTAAAAGGCGACTAACGGGATCAGGTGGTCAGGCTCGCTGACTTGGTTGATGCATGTCATTGTATCCCAATGGCGTAGATCGATGCTCATGACATCAATTACTTGATTGTCTGGTCCAGACTCAATTATTTACAGATGGCCGCCATATAGCTGGAATATTGTTGGGTCCGGCGTAAAACAACAATGGCAAATACATGTACCACCACGTCAAATACACGTACCACCATGACAAATACAAGTACCACCGTGACAGATACATGTACCACCGTGACAGATACAAGTACCACCGTGACAGATGCATGTACCACCATGACAGATACAAGTACCACCATGACAGATGCATGTACCACCGTGACAGATACAAGTACCACCGTGACAGATGCATGTACCACCGTGACAGATACAAGTACCACCGTGACAGATACAAGTACCACCGTGACAGATGCATGTACCACCATGACAGATGCATGTACCACCATGACAGATACATGTACCACCGTGACAGATACATGTACCACCATGACAGATGCATGTACCACCATGACAGATGCATGTACCACCATGACAGATACATGTACCACCGTGACAGATACAAGTACCACCATGACAGATGCATGTACCACCATGAGAGATACATGTACCACCGTGACAGATACATGTACCACCATGACAGATACATGTACCACCGTGACAGATACAAGTACCACCGTGACAGAAACATGTACCACCACGTCAAATACATGTACCACCATGACAGATACATGTACCACCGTGACAGATGCATGTACCACCATGACAGATACATGTACCACCGTGACAGATACATGTACCACCGTGACAGATGCATGTACCACCATGACAGATGCATGTACCACCATGACAGATGCATGTACCACCATGACAGATGCATGTACCACCGTGACAGATACATGTACCACCACGACAGATACATGTACCACCACGTCAAATACACGTACCACCATGACAGATACATGTACCACCGTGACAGATACATATACCACCACGACAGATACATGTACCACAGTGACAGATACATGTACCACAATGACAGATACATGTACCACCACGACAGATACATGTACCACAGTGACAGATACAAGTACCACCGTGACAGATACATATACCACCATGACAGATACATGTACCACCATGACAGATACAAGTACCACCATGACAGATACATGTACCACCGTGACAGATACAAGTACCACCATGACAGATACATGTACCACCGTGACAGATGCATGTACCACCATGACAGATGCATGTACCACCATGACAGATGCATGTACCACCATGACAGATGCATGTACCACCGTGACAGATACATGTACCACCACGACAGATACATGTACCACCACGTCAAATACACGTACCACCATGACAGATACATGTACCACCGTGACAGATACATATACCACCACGACAGATACATGTACCACAGTGACAGATACATGTACCACAATGACAGATACATGTACCACCGTGACAGATGCATGTACCACCATGACAGATACATGTACCACCGTGACAGATACATGTACCACCATGACAGATACATGTACCACCATGACAGATACATGTACCACCGTGACAGATACATGTACCACCATGACAGATACATGTACCACCGTGACAAAGACATGTACCACCATGACAGATACATGTACCACCGTGACAGATACATGTACCACCATGACAGATGCATGTACCACCGTGACATATACATGTACCACCGTGACAGATACATATACCAACGTGACAGATACATGTACCACAGTGACAGATACATGTACCACAATGACAGATACATGTACCACCACGACAGATACATGTACCACAGTGACAGATACAAGTACCACCATGACAGATACATATACCACATGACAGATACATGTACCACCATGACAGATACATGTACCACCATGACAGATACATGTACCACCGTGACAGATACAAGTACCACCGTGACAGATACATATACCACCATGACAGATACATGTACCACCATGACAGATACAAGTACCACCATGACAGATACATGTACCACCGTGACAGATACAAGTACCACCATGACAGATACATGTACCACCGTGACAGATACATATACCACCACGACAGATACATGTACCACCGTGACAGATGCATGTACCACCATGACATATACATGTACCACCGTGACAGATACATGTACCACCATGACAGATACATGTACCACCATGACAGATACATGTACCACCATGACAGATACATGTACCACCATGACAGATACAAGTTCCACCGTGACAGATACATGTACCACCGTGACAGATACATGTACCACCGTGACAGATACATGTACCACCATGACAGATACATGTACCACCATGACAGATACATGTACCACCATGACAGATACAAGTTCCACCGTGACAGATACATGTACCACCGTGACAGATACATGTACCACCGTGACAGATACATGTACCACCGTGACATATACATGTACCACCATGACAGATGCATGTACCACCATGACATATACATGTACCACCATGACAGATACATGTACCACCATGACAGATACAAGTTCCACCGTGACAGATACATGTACCACCGTGACAGATACATGTACCACCATGACAAATACATGTACCACCATGACATATACAAGTACCACCACGTCAAATACAAGTACCGCCGTGACAAATACAAGTAAAACCACGTCAAATACATGTACCACCGTGACATATACAAGTACCAACACGTCAAATACATGTATCACCGTGACAAACACATGTACCTCCATGACGAATACAAATACCCTCGTCTCAAATACATGTACCACCGTGACAAATACAAGTCACATACTTGTTCCATCACTTCAAAGACCCTCGTCACAAAAAGACATATATTCTACTGGGCACAACCTAGGTAATCACCGCTTTTCTCTTCAGCAACCAACAAGATGAGCTAACTGCCAAATCCACCACATTTTAACCCCCCTCCCAGCTTTATTTGCAAACACAAAATGTATCCTGAGCACATTTGCAAAGTAAACCGCGCCGTTTACCTCCCAATCAATCACCCCAATTAGCTCATGGCTGTCTAATCTCCGAAAGCCAAAAGTCCGGCTTCTGATGTTGGTTAATCATACTACCAATCTCATAAGATATTCACGGAAACGCCACCAGTGACTGAAATAGTAAGACAAAAAATGTACTCAGACAACTTGCTGCATAGGTGACTATAACTGACCACGGAAGGTGTCCACTGCCACGTGACTCGGTGTCCGGGATTGGCTCCCAGATGACCATCGAGGTCAACCAGGTGTGAAAATCTGGCCGTGCTGGACTGAGGTGTGAAACTCACTTAGACATAGAGGCATTAATAATGCATGCATGCGTTCTGATTTCTTGTAATATAATTACGCCATTCATGACGGTGCCTAGATCATAGAAATGCTCCAGATGGCATTTACCGTTAGCTTTTCATTTTGCCTCCGTCTATTTGCGTTTCAACCTTCAACTGAAATTGACACATTCGTAGTGTTGTCAGTTTCAATGGACTGCAAGTTGACTTACAGCATTGTTTACTGTTTATAAAAAAAAATATTACAAATGGAAACGAATAACAAATAATACTCACGTTGTTTTTGTTGATTGTGTTATTGGGAACATATTTATACATTCTATGTAATACATTTCGATATACTTGCAAATGTCATGCTGGAACGGGCGTTTATTGGTAGTGTCCAGGTTTGTGACAATACACGTGACCATTACATACATGTCGAACTGTGTGCATCAAGGAAGCACGTTATTTTCTGACACAACAAACAAAAGGGGAACGAGTTTCGGCTATTTAGCTGAAGGATATGTGATGTTTGATAGTTTGCTTGGAACATTATCTGGCACGGAATATGCCGTTGTCTGGAATACCAGTCAATAATAATTGTCTTCGAAATGTTTTGTGTTTACTTTCTGTTTTGGTTTTTTTAGCGGTTTGTTTAGAGATGGAATGTGTCATTGTATAGCGAAACCACAATAACCCGGAGCATTGAGAAGTAAGTGTTAAAAATCATCTAAGAGAAAAATACTACATACAATAATTCGTTAATCAATTATTCCAGATGATGTCACTGAGAATTGTACAGTACGGATTAACGAGGTTCACCGTACACAAATCACTATCGGAGTCCCATTTTAAAAAAATTGAATATTTCAAGAACACAAAAGATCCAGACAGCCTAGCATGAAGACACAACGATTAAAACGTTTCACCATGCAAAGAGAAGAGGACACTGAGCCATTATCATATTTTGTATTGATTTCTAAACAACAATGACGAAGAAGAGCAATTAAGCATGTTTTTCCAGATTTCTTCTAGGCACGGAAACGCTGCCCTGTTGCCTTGAAGGTGTGAATGTCCCTTTAAGTAAGTCGCTTCCCCCTTCCCATAAAACACAATTTAACGCAATAATATCTCCCCTAGGACTGTGGCTTGCCGGGACGCGTCATATAAAGCCATTAGGAAGATGGACAAACGAATTATTCTTTTGGTGACCACTGGACTGTGTAGAACTCGCAAGAAGATCTCGCACCTTCACGTGGCCGCAAAATAGAAGCGCTGGCCCCAGATTTGTGTGGCGAGACTTTAGCGTGAACTCGTGGGATTTCGACGTGACGACAAATCTGAGCAAAGCTTTTTTGCTAATGGACCCAACACGTATCACGTGATGATTTGGTCAACTACTGACCCGTGCCGCCATTAATGAGAAAAACCATTTACCCAGTAATTGATGACAGAGCAGTGTAGAGGATCCTTGCGCGGTGGAGTCGCCATTGTTGGGCCTTCTTTCAAAGACTCGCGCCATTTCACAGGGGAACAATTGTCTTTGAATTCGAAGAACTACATGTCTTCAAGTTGATTAATTTTCCATCATTTATGATACAACATCCTCGCTTTAATCTTCTTTAGCGTAAAAGAGCCTTGAAAAGTCGTAGAGGGTTTTTTAACAAAGGATTTCTTTTGTCTGAGGCATTTTTTTAAAAATTGGCTGTTTGTCGTATGTTATCCCAGAACACTTCACTACATTAAATTGAGAAGAAAGCGATGAAGGGATGATTGAAAGTGACAATATCTTCTCCAAGGTTCACGGCTCCTTCCCTCAAGAAGAAGCAACGCGGGTTTTTTCTCACATTATACTTCTGCGATTGTGTATGACGTCATATATTCCTCGGCCTTTTGCATATATCAATCTAGATCTTTTAATCGTTTTACGTTATATCTCAGCTTATTTTCTTCCATGGTTCATGAATCTGATATAGAATATAAATTATGTTGATCTTGTATCAGATGTTAAAATGAGGTGGAGCTGGCGAAATAATTCGCCAACAGAAAGTATAACGTATGAGTTGATGACCCTAGAGGTCAGTTGACTGGTTGTTTTTCTGCTCGTAATATAAATCACTGGTTTATCTGACCCAGGCTCGGTTATATAAACGCAACTGGGAAGAGGTGAGGTGAAATGGTGTTTAACATCGCGTCCAAGAATATTGCACTTTTGTAGCTACGTGCATGCACGTGTGTGTGTGTGTGTGTGTGTGTGAGTGTGCGTGTGTGTGTCCCTTAATGCCGAGCGCCAGGCAGGGTAACAATAAGTACCACAGTCTTATGGTATGACGCGGGGCTGGAAGAAGCTTGCAGAGTGCTGACTGCGAATTAAAACAACAAACAAACAACAAAGCGACATTTAATTTCTACACTGTTTACGATTTGAGAGTAAAACAATATTTCCTGAAAATGTCTTTTTATTATCAATGCACTTAGCCTTGAGGTTTACGCTTGGTTAACAAAACAATCGGAGAGCATGAACGACACCATTTTTAAGAAGTGAGTATACATACACGGTAATAAAAGACTGACAGATTAATACACCTCTATGCCTCACAAACGTTGTCAGAAATGACTCATCTGAATAGTTAGCAGGTTTGCTTGTTTGTTTGTTTGTTTTTAACGCCGCACTCACCAATATTCTAGCTATATGGCCGCGGTCTGTAAATAATCGTTGGACCAGACAATCCAGTGGTTGATGCCATGAGCATCGATCTACGCAAATGGGATCCGATGAAATGCATCAACCAGTTCAGCGGGCCTGACTACCCGATCCCGTTAGTTGCCTCTTACGGCAAGCATGGGTTGCTGAAGATCAATTCTAGCCCGGCTCTTCACGGGTTCGTTGGTGACAGGAAGACAAGATATATCTGTGATTGGACTTCGTGTGTCTTGATCCATTTCAGGCCTGTTTGGGGAAGTGAAAGACATGAGAGTACATCTCCGATTTGAATCTTGCAATTGAACCTCGTCAATCTGGGTGCGATGTCCATGAATAGGGGAGGAGGACACAGTCACTTCTACTATAGGTTTCTCGTCAGTGGGTTTGGGGAGTCCAGCCATAGATAAAATGTGAAAGGATCTCATAATATAATTTGTGTTCCTCATATACGAGGCGAGGCGGAAACTCACAAGGGTAATAAAATATTATTATGAATAATCATATGATGTCGTTTTTTAAATAATATTGTTTCCGACCGTATTTCATTTCTTAATAAAGTAGCTATTGAAACCAACCGCGTAAGGATACAATGTTTGAGGGAACGGCCTCTTTTAGCATAAAGTGCCAAAGGAATTGTGGCCATGTTTGTTCGCCATACATCGGAAACGCCTAGCTTAACGTATTAGTGAAGGAGTATGGTTTTACGCCGCTTTCAGCAATATTCGAGCAATATCACGGCGGAGGACACCAGAAATAGGCTCCACACACATTGTACCCGTAACAGCGAACGTTTTAACCACTAAAAATATTAGGCACGTTAAGCAACAATTTATTGAATAAGCAGGCAGTGAATACATCTATTTAATTTGAAGGTGTGTCATGCTAGGCACGGCCACTGGATATTTATCGGATCGCGATACCATGGTTGTTCAAATCATAACAATATATTATGAATAATCCTGTCCAAACAACCAAAATATCAAAATTTAAAAAATCATCCGAAAGACAACCCTGTTCGAGAGAATTTGCAAATAAATATGTCAGTCCCATTGTCTTCTAGTACACAAAATTAACCATACACCTGTTTCTAGGTGTTGGTGTGGTGGACTAGTGATAAAATCTTCATTCGTCACGCCGAATACCTCGGTTCAATTCCTCATATGTGATGTATGTAACATGTAATATGTGCAGCCATTTACAATGTATGTGTGACCCCGATGTGATATTGCTGGTATGAGAGTGGCCGATAGCTGGAAAACCCGACTCACTCACTCACTCACTCAAGAATTGGAAGATGCTCTTAATGTGAAATATGTTTTTTTGCATACACCTTTCTCAAACATTTGCTTTTTGCAATGTGATTATTAATGATGCACTATCAAAAAACTTATAATCCACACCGTTTCGTTGATCCAAAGCCACACAAAAAATGCTAAATTGTTATTGAACAGAATTGAACGAAATCACACATACCTCCTCTTCTGTTTGACCGATCCTCATATATACTGAACCGCAAAAGAAACGTCACCCCAAGAAATATTGCATGAACAGTTGTCATTTAAATATCTGGGTAATTTTTGCCAAAATTTCTAAAATTTAACATTACCTTGTTCGGAAAAATGAAATTTGATGATAAAAAAACAAAGCAGATAACAATAAAACCGATCGCCCAAACGCATGACGACAACGGCCATGGTAACCTGATGCACGTGAGTTCCGTGCAAATTGAAATGCACATGCGTTCCCCCATTTTCTTCCCTATAAAAATCCACCCAGATCGGATAACATTCATTCTTTATTGAATTGCTACCACATGCCAAGATTGACAAGAAATCAGCGACACCAAGTCCTTGGACGATTGCTGGACAAATCGCCCGGCAAGTAGCCAATGCATTTCAAGTCCACGCAAGAACTATATACAGGCTCCGGGAACGGTACCTGACCACCAACACTACAGATGACCGACCATGTAGTGGAAGACCAAGGGACACCGCCCGACGTCAGGATCGTCAGATTGTGCGATAGCATCTTCAAGATCGCTTTGCTACTGCTGTGGAAACTGCTCGGCAGACCATGGGGACACACCAGCGACATATTAGTACGGACATCGTGCGTCGACGATTGGCGAGCAGACACCTCTACTGTCACAGGCCAGATCGAGGACCCATTCTGACGCCACGTCATCGCCGGGAACGTCTTCAGTGGGCAACACAGCACCAGCATTGGCGGCACCAGCAGTGGAGAAGAGTCGTCTTCCCAGACGAGAGCCGTTACTGTATCTCAACAGCAGATGGCAGAGAGAGAGAGAGAGAGAGAGAGAGAGAGAGAGAGAGAGAGAGTTTGGGGACGCCGGGTGGAACGTTATTCGGATGCTTGTGTTGTTGACAGCGACTCGTTGGGTGGTCCGAGCATCATGGTGTGAGGTGGAATTGGCCTCGCACAAAGGGTCGGCCCTGTGGTCTTCCAGAACATCGGTCCTGGTAGTGGCAATGGTGTCACAGCAGCTCGGTACATTGATTCAAGACTTGAGACCACACGCCATACCTCATTTAGCAACCACAAGTTCCAGCATGATAACGCCCGTGCCCACACTGCGAGAGCAAGAAGAGACTTCCTTCAACAGAATGGCATCAGAACCATGCAGTGGTCTGCCCTCAGTCCCGATTTTAATCAAAGACGGTTGAATGACTGAAGCTGAACTACGTCAGGTGTTCCTCAGAGTGTGGGCTCTAGTGCCTATGGCCTTCATCAACCGCCTCATCCATTCCTTGTATCGACATTGCACGGCAGTCGTCAATGCACACGGCGGACACACGAGATACTGACTTGTGATGCAATTTCTCAGAGACTAGTGTTGTGTTTCACTTTCAGAACATTTGACACTTTCATGTAAACCTAGATGATCAGTTTTGCCAAGTTTAATCTTTATAATATGTCTCAAAGTATGTTTACAGTGTTTGGACAAATAAGGTTTCTCATATATCTTTCCATGGTGACAACATCACACAAACAACATCAATGACAACAACATCACACAGACCACATCATACTGACATCACACGGACAGCATCACTGACAACATCGCACCGACAGCATCACACTGACAACATCATCACAGACAACATCACACTGACAACATCGCACCGACAGCATCACACTGACAACATCACACAGACAACATCACATAGACAACATCATTGACAACATCACATCGGCAACACAACATCACACAGACAACGTCACACAGACAACATCACACATTCAACGTCATACAGACAACATCACTGATAACATCAGTCAGTCAACATCACACTGACAACATCACACAGACCACGCCACACTGACAACATCACGCAGACAACATCACACTGACAACATCACACAGACAACATCACACTGACAACATCACACTGACAACATCACACAGACCACGCCACACAGGCAACATCACACTGACAACATCACACAGACCACGCCACACAGACAACATCACACTGACAACATCACACTGACAACATCACACAGACAACATCACACTGACAACATCACACTGACAACATCACACTGACAACATCACACTGACAACATCACACTGACAACATCACGCAGACAACATCACACTGACAACATCACACAGACAACATCACACTGACAACATCACACTGACAACATCACACAGACCACGCCACACAGGCAACATCACACAGACCACATCACACTGACAACATCACACTGACAACATCACACTGACAACATCACACTGACAACATCACACAGACCACGCCACACAGACAACGTCACACAGACAACATCACACTGACAACATCACACAGACAACGTCACACAAACCACGTCACACTGACAACATCACACAGACAACATCACACTGACAACATCACACAGACAACATCACACTGACAACATCACACTGACAACATCACACTGACAACATCACACAGACAACATCACACTGACAACATCACACTGACAACATCACACAGACAACATCACACTGACAACATCACACAGACAACATCACACTGACAACATCACACTGACAACATCACACAGACCACATCACACTGACAACATCACGCAGACAACATCACACTGACAACATCACACTGACAACATCACGCAGACAACATCACACTGACAACATCACACTGACAACATCACACTGACAACATCACACTGACAACATCACGCAGACAACATCACACTGACAACATCACACTGACAACATCACACTGACAACATCACACAGACAACATCACACTGACAACATCACACTGACAACATCACACTGACAACATCACGCAGACAACATCACACTGACAACATCACACTGACAACATCACACTGACAACATCACACAGACAACATCACACTGACAACATCACACTGACAACATCACACAGACAACATCACACAGACCACGCCACACTGACAACATCACACTGACAACATCACACTGACAACATCACACAGACAACATCACACTGACAACATCACACTGACAACATCACACTGACAACATCACACTGACAACATCACGCAGACAACATCACACTGACAACATCACACTGACAACATCACACTGACAACATCACACGGACAACATCACACTGACAACATCACACTGACAACATCACACAGACCACGCCACACAGACAACATCACACTGACAACATCACACTGACAACATCACACAGACAACATCACACAGACCACGCCACACTGACAACATCACACTGACAACATCACACTGACAACATCACACTGACAACATCACACTGACAACATCACACAGACCACATCACACAGACCACGCCACACAGACAACGTCACACAGACAACATCACACTGACAACATCACACTGACAACATCACACAGACCACGCCACACTGACAACGTCACACAGACAACATCACACTGACAACATCACACAGACCACATCACACTGACAACATCACACAGACAACATCACACAGACAACATCACACAGACAACATCACGCAGACAACATCACACTGACAACATCACACTGACAACATCACACTGACAACATCACACAGACCACATCACACTGACAACATCACACAGACCACATCACACAGACAACATCACACAGACAACATCACGCAGACAACATCACACTGACAACATCACACTGACAACATCACACTGACAACATCACACTGACAACATCACACAGACCACGCCACACTGACAACGTCACACAGACCACATCACACAGACAACATCACACTGACAACATCACACTGACAACATCACACTGACAACATCACACTGACAACATCACACAGACAACGTCACACAAACCACGTCACACAGACAACATCACACTGACAACATCACACTGACAACATCACACTGACAACATCACACTGACAACATCACACTGACAACATCACACAGACAACGTCACACAAACCACGTCACACAGACAACGTCACACAGACAACATCACACTGACAACATCACACTGACAACGTCACACAGACAACATCACACAGACAACATCACACTGACAACATCACACAGACAACATCACACTGACAACATCACACTGACAACATCACACAGACAACGTCACACAGACAACATCACACTGACAACATCACACAGACAACATCACACTGACAACATCACACTGACAACATCACACAGACAACATCACACTGACAACATCACACAGACAACATCACACTGACAACATCACACTGACAACATCACACTGACAACATCACACAGACAACGTCACACAAACCACGTCACACAGACAACATCACACTGACAACATCACACTGACAACATCACACTGACAACATCACACTGACAACATCACACTGACAACATCACACTGACAACATCACACAGACAACGTCACACAGACAACATCACACTGACAACATCACACAGACAACATCACACAGACAACATCACACTGACAACATCACACAGACAACATCACACTGACAACATCACACAGACAACATCACACTGACAACATCACACTGACAACATCACACTGACAACATCACACAGACAACGTCACACAAACCACGTCACACAGACAACATCACACTGACAACATCACACTGACAACATCACACTGACAACATCACACTGACAACATCACACTGACAACATCACACAGACAACGTCACACAAACCACGTCACACAGACAACGTCACACAGACAACATCACACTGACAACATCACACTGACAACGTCACACAGACAACATCACACAGACAACATCACACTGACAACATCACACAGACAACATCACACTGACAACATCACACTGACAACATCACACAGACCACGCCACACTGACAACGTCACACAGACAACATCACACAGACAACATCACACTGACAACATCACACAGACAACGTCACACAAACCACGTCACACAGACAACATCACACTGACAACATCACACTGACAACATCACACTGACAACATCACACTGACAACATCACACAGACCACGCCACACTGACAACGTCACACAGACAACATCACACAGACAACATCACACTGACAACATCACACTGACAACATCACACTGACAACATCACACTGACAACATCACACAGACCACGCCACACAGACAACGTCACACAGACAACATCACACTGACAACATCACACTGACAACATCACACAGACAACATCACACAGACAACATCACACTGACAACGTCACACAGACAACATCACACAGACAACATCACACTGACAACATCACACTGACAACATCACACTGACAACATCACACTGACAACATCACACAGACCACGCCACACAGACAACGTCACACAGACAACATCACACTGACAACATCACACTGACAACATCACACAGACAACATCACACAGACCACGCCACACAGACAACATCACACAGACAACATCACACTGACAACATCACACAGACAACATCACACAGACAACATCACATCGGCAACACAACATCACACAGACAACATCACACTGACAACATCACACTGACAACATCACACAGACAACATCACACAGACAACATCACACAGACAACATCACACAGACAACATCACACAGACAACATCACACAGACAACATCACACAGACAACATCACACAGACAACATCACACAGACAACATCACACTGACAACATCACACAGACAACATCACACTGACAACATCACACAGACAACATCACACAGACAACATCACACTGACAACATCACACTGACAACATCACACTGACAACATCACACAGACCACGCCACACAGACAACATCACACTGACAACATCACGCAGACAACATCACACAGACAACATCACACTGACAACATCACACAGACAACATCACACTGACAACATCACACTGACAACATCACACTGACAACATCACACTGACAACATCACACAGACCACGCCACACAGACAACATCACACTGACAACATCACACAGACCACATCACACAGACCACGCCACACAGACAACATCACACTGACAACATCACACAGACAACATCACACTGACAACATCACACAGACAACATCACACTGACAACATCACACTGACAACATCACACTGACAACATCACACAGACCACATCACACAGACCACGCCACACAGACAACGTCACACAGACAACATCACACTGACAACATCACACTGACAACATCACACAGACCACGCCACACAGACAACATCACACTGACAACATCACACAGACCACATCACACAGACCACGCCACACAGACAACGTCACACAGACAACATCACACTGACAACATCACACTGACAACATCACACAGACAACATCACACTGACAACATCACACAGACAACATCACACTGACAACATCACACTGACAACATCACACTGACAACATCACACTGACAACATCACACTGACAACATCACACAGACCACATCACACAGACAACGCCACACAGACAACGTCACACAGACAACATCACACTGACAACATCACACTGACAACATCACACAGACAACATCACACAGACCACGCCACACAGACAACATCACACAGACAACATCACACTGACAACATCACACAGACCACATCACACAGACCACGCCACACAGACAACATCACACAGACAACATCACACAGACAACATCACACAGACAACATCACACAGACAACATCACACAGACAACATCACACAGACAACATCACACAGACCACGCCACACAGACAACATCACACAGACAACATCACACAGACAACATCACACAGACAACATCACACAGACAACATCACACAGACAACATCACACAGACAACATCACACAGACAACATCACACAGACAACATCACACAGACAACATCACACTGACAACATCACACAGACCACGTCACACAGACAACATCACACAGACAACATCACACTGACAACATCACACTGACAACATCACACAGACAACATCACACTGACAACATCACACAGACCACGTCACACAGACAACATCACACAGACAACATCACACAGACCACGTCACACAGACAACATCACACTGACAACATCACACTGACAACATCACACAGACCACGCCACACAGACAACATCACACTGACAACATCACACAGACAACATCACACTGACAACATCACACTGACAACATCACACTGACAACATCACACTGACAACATCACACTGACAACATCACACAGACAACATCACACTGACAACATCACACTGACAACATCACACAGACCACGCCACACAGACAACATCACACTGACAACATCACGCAGACAACATCACACTGACAACATCACACAGACAACATCACACTGACAACATCACACAGACAACGTCACACAAACCACGTCACACAGACAACATCACACTGACAACATCACACAGACAACATCACACAGACCACGCCACACAGACAACATCACACTGACAACATCACGCAGACAACATCACACTGACAACATCACACAGACAACATCACACTGACAACATCACACGGACAACATCGCATGAACAACATCACACCGGCAACATCACACTGACAACATCACACGGACAACATCACACTGACAACATCACACTGACAACATCACACCGGCAACATCAACTGACAACATCACACTGACAACATCACACAGACAACATCACACTGACGACATTACACCAACAGCATCACACCGACAACGTCACGCCGGCATCCCACCGACATCACACCAACAGATCTGTCAGTGTCACCGCGTAACAACATCATCAAGTCTGGCAGTGATGTTGAACAGATACACTCCACTGAGACCCACTCATCCGTCCATGCCACAAATCCCTGCTATCCGGAAAGGTTCTCTGGGTCCTCAACAATACTGGCACAGCTTCATCAGGTGGTCAGCTGTCTAGAACAGGAATACTCTACCTTGCCACTGGACCCCAGGTGGCTTCAGGCGCCACAATTCTTTGCGCCCGTTAGCCCTGCCATCCGACATTCTGTCATGGACCCGTAAAGATCCGGTCCGAATAGGTCCTCAGCAACCCATGCTTGAGGTCAGAGACGACTATGCGTGTCGTAAGAGTCAACTTACGGGATCGGGAGGTCAGGATCGCTGACTTGGTTGATGCATGTCATCGTATCCCAATTGCGTGGATCGATGCTCATGATGTCAATCACTTGACTATCTGGTCCAGACTCGATTTTTTATTGACAGACCGCTGTCATATAGGTGGAATATTGCTGAGTGCGGCGTTAAACTACAAACAAACAACCAAACATATGATGGTTTGTCATCAGTAATCCCGTGTTTGTGGGTTTCACAGACGGAGTGTTGCGGTGAATATTGCTGTCGGGGGCTTCAAACAAAATGATATCACCTTTAAATGCGGAATAAGTATTTTCTCGTGCAGTGTCGTTTCGTACCATATTAATTACATTATTTTCATTATCATCCTAGTCGTCCTCCCTGATGTTGGTATAATCACCATCATCATAATGCAAGAAACCGAAAAAATGGTGTGAATTCGTCATGTCCGAAATTCTGTATTTATCTAAACAATAACGTTTGTCCTTGTGCTTCTCGTGACACTTGAGTTGGCTATTCATTTCATCTGATTCTTAGCCACTGACACAACTTTTAGACGCCATTAAAATTTGCTATTTATAAATGTTTCTTATAACAAACTGTACTGAGGAATTTGTGCTTGCCAACGCCAAAAAGGCAATTATTCATTTAAAGGCATGTAGTTTCAGCCACGAAAAAAATAAGGATATTATGTAAAGCCATTTTGTCTCTCGGCGGATCTTGTAAAAACCTTTCATTTCATAATTCTGTTGTAGAATTTTCTTCTAACGTCGACCAACGATTGGGGAATGGTGTTTAACCGTTACAAACATAAAGTATATTACTTGATTTAAATTCGAATTGGTTGAATTGGCTGTTTTAAACCAATAATAAAAATTGCATTTGAGAGATGATATTCCCACGGCATGAATCGTCGTCCAACGACTGAGTTGTTATGACTCGAGAGAAGTTCGGGAAAGGAAGGCAGGCGATGTAACAGGCGTTGTCTCTGCGTGAGTTCCCTATTATGTTCCTCATCAGGACCACGTCATGTACAATTAAGCCTGACACTACCCACAGTCGCAAGTGTGTCTCAAGTGTGTCTCATGTGTGTCTCATATGTGCCCCAATGTGTCTCTCGCAGCCTCGTCCTCAGCCCCGTTGCCGGACCACAAAAACTGAGGTGAATTTCCGACCAGAGACAGACAGGGTTCAGGACCCTAGAGATTAGGGTAAGATCACTTTTCGTAATTGAAAGATAATGTTTTAGGGTCAGTCTCGCTCGGCGTATTGCATTAAAGGCAAATGAGATTCTGATTAATTTTCCGATGTTATTTTGTTATATGGACACTGGAGGATAGTTGGGCAAGATTTGGGAAATGATTTTTATGTGTGGAGAGAGAACGAGGCTTTTTTTCATGTTCGGTCAGGACTTTTCATCTTAATTAATTGTGCAGCCACCGAAACGTTCACCGTCTAGCATGGGCCTTCCTGTTTTGAAGTCCTGCTATCTCGTCCCTGCGTTAGAGACCTATCGGTTGACCGGGAATTTGGCTGACAATGACGACAGTCATCACCTAAAAGGATTATAATTTTCCGTATTTTTCGGACATTGTTTTAAAACTGATAGGTGTACCCATTCTGTGCCTCTTGAGTTCATGGCCCAGGCCAGAGCGCGCAGAACATGGACACTCAATGCTCCAATTGCGAATTGGTTGTCAGGCAAATCTACCCCTGTGCATTACCTGATTACTTATATTACTGCACAAAACCACCATCACCGCCAGAATCACCACCACCACAACGGCGGCTGTCGCTACGAAAGACACAGTCTGTATTATGTGAGCGAGTATGGTTTTACGCCGCTTTTAGCAATATTCCAGCAATATCACGGCGGGGGACACCAGAAATGTGCTACACAGATTGTAGCCATGTTGGGAATCAAACCCGGGTCTTCAGCAGGACGAGCGAACGCTATAACCCCGTTACCCGACCGCCCCACAAATCATAGTGGTATTGTCATAGTGTTAATGCTAGTCCAAAAGACAACGTTATTACCTACAGCATACTAGCTAACACATTTTAGATCTGACTAGGTTTTGGTTTGTTGTTTAACGCCGAACTCAGCACTAGAGGATACCCATATGTATTATGTTATGCTTTGAGAGGGAGCAAAAGAATCCTCATCATTAAACCTTGCCTTCAATCTTGCGAGGGAACCAATATTTGTATATTTGGATGGTAGCCTGTCCAAGATTCTAATGGCTGGTGGATAGCACGATACCCGACGACAGTTTTGTGCTCGAGAAACATATTTTCCTAATGTGTAAGGTTATAGGTCACGCTGCATGTCTGTCAGGAAACAATTTGGGTATGGAGTGGAGTGGTTGTTGTAGATTGTGTATAAGAGATACCAATACATCACCGACTCTCCAAAGTTACAAAGCCTAATTCATAAATTAATACATGTATATCCATGCTTTTTGAAAGAGGCGGTTAACGAAATCAAGTAGTAAGGTTCGCAGGCTTGGTTGTTGCATGTCATCGTGTCCCAAGTGCGTGGATCGGTGCTCATGATGTCAGTCACTGGGGTGTCTGGTCGAGATGTGATTGTAAAGACCGCCGTCAAAAAGATGGGATATTGGTGGGGGCGGCGTTTAACAACCAACAAACAAATAAACATAGTGTATTTGGGTGATTTGGTCACCAACCAGTAACAACCTCGTCACCATCGTAGCTGACTCCACCTGCAGTCACGTGACTAGATATATACTTTTCTCATAGATGAAATCATTTTAGATGTTTTCTTAATAATGTATTTGGAGGTATGGAATGGATATGATTCCTGATTTTGACCAATCAAAGTCAAGCATTCTTCAGTGCCATGGTAAAATTGTTGTTGCCCTGCCTGGCACTCGGTATAAAGAGCACATAACAAGGACAGGTCGGGTCAGGTTCCGTATCCATAGGTTCAGGTGCGTCACAATCATGTTTATATCATCGAATCAGTTGATGCACGGTGGAATGGAGCAGTTTAAGAACCAGATTGATATTTGAACAAAAGAGAGTTTGGGTAAAATAATTAAAGAAATGTTTAAAAAGAACCCTTCCAAGAAATCCACTGATGCAACCGATTAGTTAAATTGGTCTATAATGGGACCATAGGGTATTTTCACTTTTCTTAAACATTGGAGGGCACGGGTGGTCCAGTCGTCTAATGCCCCGCGATTCGTTGTGCAGAGTTGCGTCCCTTGGGTACGCCTGAAACCTATGATTGTGGGTTCGAATCCCGGTTCGCCCGATTATGTTTCTAGGTTTGTCAGCACCATACCCGTGCTCGTGGGTTTCACCGAAGTGGTAAACGTCTGAGACCTCAATCACTTCGGGCTTTCCTCCCACATTAAGCTGACACGCCGTGATATGACTGGAATAGTGTTAAAAGCGGCGTTAAACCCAACTCACTCATTCACTCTTAAACAATGACACGTCACATAAACCAATGTCCAATGCTGGTTGTTGATGACCCATTGGATATTAAATGTGATATTTTGCTAATTGACTGTGCCGTTTCTTTGAATAATTAATTGCTGATGAAGAGGAAATACTTTAATGATTTTAGTTATTTTATCAATATGTATTTCTAGAGTATCAAAAGTATAGGTCGTTCTGTTATCGAGTAAGGTCAACTTATGATTTTTATCATTAATATTTGAAATAGATGCAAATTAAGTATTTAGCTGGTTTGTCTTATCAGTATATGTAAATAAAGATGGGTGTATCATATGTATCTAAAAGCGGTAATACCAGAAGCATCTGTCGAATCACCTGGAATCGTTTATCGTTTCCAATATGGCGACAGACTTATTTTCGTAATACAATGCGGAGATAAAAGCTTGTAGATTTAAGAGAACATGCTTTTTGTATAACGTTTCATACTGTTGAATTTATATCTTTTCTTTTTTATAAGCTTATACCTGTCTGTCAATATTTGTGTTGACATATGATCGAAATGTTCCATCTTCTGTTCTTTTTCCCGTATTCACGTTTCAGCAAACCAAGGTTTATCATTGGGAGGGATTTTTACCTCATTGAAAGAGTACATGATTTGAGCAATTGATTTCTCTTACTGCTAAAAGGATGCATTTACCACGGAGCCAAATGCTTCAAACAAGTGCAGGTCTTCATACAAAATGACTGCTGAGTGATATGTCCGAAGTACATAAAACAAATAAAGTAGGAGCTGTGATGTATGTAAGTCTTTCCGATATTACTGCTGAAATAAATACTCATCAATATTCCAGATAATATATTTCCGATAAATAATCGAATCTGGACCAGAGAATCTAGTGATTGATGTCATGAGCATCGATCTATGCAACTGGGATACGATGATATGCACCAACCAAGTCATTGAGCCTGACCACCCGATCCAGTTGGTCACCTCTTAGACAAGCATGGGGTGCTGAAGATCAATTCTAACCCTATCTTCACTGGTCAAAAAAAACAAAAACTAATTTGTTTCGTAAAATCTCCATTGTTCAGATATGTAGATATGTACCTCTATGACAACTGGTTGAGGATTTCAGATCAAGGACTTCACATTCCACAACATTGACAGCCCAAAGCCACTTACAGTTACTACATCCAGTATTGTACTTACAGTTACTACATCCAGTAATGTACTTACAGTTACTACATCCAGTATTGTACTTACAGTTACTACATCCAGTAATGCACTTACAGTTACTACATCCAGTAATGTACTTACAGTTACTACATCCAGTAATGTACTTACAGTTACTACATCCAGTAATGTACTTACAGTTACTACATCCAGTAATGTACTTACAGTTACTACATCCAGTAATGCACTTACAGTTACTACATCCAGTAACGTACTTACAGTTACTACATCCAGTAATGCACTTACAGTTACTACATCCAGTAACGTACTTACAATTACTACTGTATGTACTTACAATTACTACATCCAGTAATGTACTTACAATTACTACATCCAGTAATGCACTTACAGTTACTACATCCAGTAACGTACTTACAATTACTACTGTATGTACTTACAATTACTACATCCAGTAATGTACTTACAATTACTACATCCAGTAATGCACTTACAAGTTCCGTGTTCCGCGATACTGCCATGATTACATTATGTAAGTATGTTTTATTCAACAATTAATTGACATTTAGCTTTCTATCAGACAACGTGTTTTCATTTAAATCATGGCGTGTTCTTTTACTTGTGAAATGAAAAATATCGTATCACCTTCAGACATTACGAGTCCGATTGTTTGAAGCAGACAACACAGGCAACTCCTAGGTCGATTCCCCTGAACCCATGCAGAGTCATGTGAACATTTTCGAATTCATACATTTTCTTATGAGCTGAATATTATAATTATATATCCAAATTCCACATTCAACCCCATTTCTGTCCTTAATGATAGGATCATGAAAGTTGACCTATTTCAAGGGATCATTATACACATTTTGTCAAAGTGTGGCTCAGCGAAATAAACAACCTGATATTCTGACAAATAATTATTATATATGACAGTGTTATTTGATGCTATAACTATAAACAGTAATGTGTCTCTCAAGTCAAGTTATATCCACTTCGTGTATTTGATGTTGATCAACGGTATGCAGTAATAAAACAGCGTTTTGTGTTTATGGAAATACACAGTCATATAAACTGTGTGTGTAAGTTTGTGGTCACATCATCTTGTGTTTATGCTGATAAAGAGTCACGGTGTTACAACTGATATGAGTGAGTTGGGTTTTAACGCCGCTTTTAACATTATTCAAGTTATATCGCGGCGTGTCAGCTTAATGTGGGAGGAAATCCCGAAGTGATGCAGGTCTCAGACGTTTACCACTTCGGTGAAACCCACGAGCACGGGTATGGTGCTGACAAACCTAGAAACATAATCGGGGCGAACCGGGATTCAAACCCACAATCATAGGTTTCTGGCATGCCCAAGAGACGCAACTCTGCACAGCGAATATGAACCTGAGGTCATGTTAACGTATTGACGCATGTATGAGCTGTAAAATGTGTTATAAAAGAAAGTATGTAAGGATTATACGGAAAACTATTAAAATGGCATGACCTACATATATATGTACTGGCCAACAATTTAACATTGCTATCGTTCGATGGGAAATGACGCCATAACTAAATACACCTCATCTTGTGAGTACCGTCAGTGCACTAGATGTACCTTATATTGTCTCGTTAAGAAAAAATACACGGAGATGTTATTGTGTGTATTCCTATCGATTTCACTGTGTAATTTATATAGTAAACTTAAACAGCTTTCTTTGAAACTTACTGTAATCCGTTTAAGATCATATAGGTACACGTATGACGGCAGCGTCCCTATCGATTTCACTTTCTTGTTTCGTAAATTACCAATGGTGATAAAAAAAATAAAAGCAACTTGTCCACAAAATAGACAAAGTCTTACTTTACCAAGACGCTGTTCACGGAACATTAAATTTTTAATCTAATTATCGTTTTGAGTTACCAAGTTGTTTGAAACCGATATAACAGTTTATCAGATGTAAAGCCATCGTTAACGACATTGTTGTGTCAAACAGATTTACCAGCGAGGTAGCCAGTCGACTGATTGACTAATTTCATTGTCGCATGATCAAAGAAAAGTTAGCTGCAATGGCAGCAGATAACTAAACACAGTGATTTGCGTCGGCGGCGCTAGCACCGTGCACCACGTACCGTGTGCAGGATGCAATCAGACACTTCTCAATAATTCAGCGTGTTTGTAGTAATAATTTGACCCGCGTGTGGCTCCCCTCTCTGATCCAGATCAGGAAATTAAATTTTAATCCGTCTAGAGACTTGAAATAATGTCTCCTGCGGATAGAATCTTGTATCAATCCAGCAAAGATTATTCATCGAAACTTGGCATAGATACATGAAATAAAATATTCACCATTGACGATAACCGAGCCGCTCTGTGTGTCATTTTTCACATTGGATTCGTTTCTGTCATCGACCGCTTTTGTATAAGAAACCAATCTGTCAGCATACGAATGTGATGCTCTGGAAAGCTTGGTTAAACTTACTAAATAAAGCAATAAAAATTTCAAATTCATCACCGTCCTTCTTGTGAAAAACTGATCTGGGTATCAACTTCGTCCCTTCCGTTGGGATCCTTTTGAGAAATGAACAAATTTCGAATTCAGATCGTTGGACTTTGACTGAAAGGTATTGTATGGACGTGTGTCTATTGAAGCGCTGCAACCTGTGATATAAGATACTGTAGTCAATAATGCAGGAAGACGACTAGTGTTCTAAATTTCCAATCGACAGGCCCTGTTGAAACAATTTGTATCTTCAAATCCTGATAGTTGTACCGTTCAGCGGTAAATGATCACGAGGGGAAACGCCCCTTGTTATTAGCAGTGACCGGGCCGAGATAACAAACGTCATTCATGAATATATATTGAAACAATATTGAGCACATATCCTAATTATATTTCCATTCAATTATGAATTAATATTTTATATTTACCAACTCCTCAGAGACATCTCGTTGATCAAGAGAATTTGAATTACTCAAACTATCAAGAGGGACCTGTTGCAGTGGTTAATGGACTCTTCTCAGTTATAAACAGTGTGACCAAGTTACCCCCCTTAACTGTGCCAGGATTAGCTAGCGAATCGATTCCCATATTCACCTCACTCACTCACTCTTAAACAATGACACGTCATATAAACCAATGTCCAATGCTGGTTGTTGATGACCAATTTGATATTAAATGTGATATTTTGCTAATTGACTGTGCCGTTTCTTTGAATAATTAATTGCTGATGAAGAGGAAATACTCAGTATCAGTATATGTCTGTCAGTATAAGGTGCCACTTACAGTTAAACCCCAGTTCTTCGGACTCATGAAGATCCGGGGTAGAATAGGTCTTCAGCAACCCATGCTTGCTGTAAAAAGCGGACCATGCTTGTCGTATGAGGCGACTAACGGGATCGGGTGGTCAGGTTCGCTGACTTGGTATCCAAATTGCATAGATCAATGCTCATGATGTCAATCGCTGGATTGTCTGGTCCACACTCGATTATTTACAGACCGCCGTCATATAGCTGGAATATTGCGGGAGCTGGAGTGTGGCGTTAAACAACAAACAAACAAACAAATAAACTTCGGACCCTGGGAATCCGGAATCCCGACAAATCCGGCTTTCTACTGTTAGTTTCTCAGATCACCATTAGTCGGGTTTTCTCACTCACTCACTCATTCACTCACTCACTCACTCACTCATTTGTGCTCAACTTAACTTATCTAGTTGTCCGACCGCGAGGTTCAATATCCTGACCATCAGTCTCTGGTTTCCCTGCTCCGATCTCATTCTACTGTATATATGCTGTCGTGATATAATTGAGTCAGTGTTATATATAGTTCTAGGGTGTAAGACTCTTCATTCAATCAGTCCAATCACGTCAACAAAGAGATTGGATGCCTATGTTGTATATGATCAGCCTTTACCCATTACACCAAAAACACATTTTCTAAATTGATTTATCCCAGCGTTTAACATGTATCTTTCTTTTTTTTCTTTTGCATCGGATTTTCAGATAATTTACTCATAAATAATGTACTTAAACAATATACCGTCCAAGATAAATACGGCGAACACGAGTGTAGGGCAGGGCCAAGGTCGGCCCGGTACCGAATTAGTAAGTTTATTCCAAGACATCAAGCTTATTATCGGCACTAAGCCAGTATGTGAAATGGTAACCTCTGACCAATGCTTGTCAACGCCCTCAGATCCAGTGGCACACGAGGGCACCTAAAGGGACTTTTACCTAGGAGTGACGCAAAGCCCAACTAATGATGCTCTTGGGAAAACGTCCGTCGTGTCTAATTATCTTTTCTGTTAATTAGCTCATTTGCATGTCATTTGCATGTCTGATTGACTTACAGGAAGTCCAAACCTGTGGGAAAAGACGCGTCATGCCTTTTGTTAAAATGCATTAATTTCTGGTGTCTACCGCCTCGAAACCACCCCTCAGTGGGTAATCAGTCATTGAGAACGTGTGATATTTAATCCATACAGGAAAGCGTTGCAATGAATGGTGGACAACATGGGTTGATTATACTGGTTTGTCTTTCAACTCAATATTTGGTTACTGCAGTTTCACAAGATTTAGTATTGCTTAGAATTGGTACTGTTAGGTAAGTGAGTATAGTTTAACGCCGCCTTTATGACTATTCCTGCAGTATCACGGCGGGGCCTTGAAATATCTTTGTACCCATGCGGGGATTCGAACCCGGGGCTTCGGCGTGACGAGCGAACGCTTTAATCACATGGCTATCCCACTTTACCTTTTAGGAGATACACGGTAAAAATAACCACCCTAGAGAGGCCCTGAGAAACAACATAGGCGTTGACTTCCTGCACATACCTTGGTACCCATAGTGCTTCTCAGCAACACTCAAAATGACATAGACACGTGAAGATCGGGTTAGAATACATCTTCAGCATCTCATGCTTGTCATAAGAGGCGACTAGCGGGATCTGGTGGTCAGGCTCGCTGACTTGTTGGTGCATGTCATCGTATCCCAATTGCGTAGATTTATGTTCATGATGTCAATCACTGGATTTCCTGGCCCAGACTCGATTGTTTTCAGACCGCCGTCATATTGCTGGAATATTGCTGAGTGCGGCGTTGAACAAAAAACAAACAAATCAAAAAGACGTCACGTACATTTGCGGACGAGGTGAAGGTATCCGTTTAAATATACCATACTTGTCACGTTATAACTGAGCCCGTTCAGCATTTGAGCTGTCATTTTGAGACTCATCTCGTGGTCACAGTTCTTTGGAACTGGTGAACTCGTCACGGGCGTCAGTGACGTCACAAGATACCTTCGTTAACCTCCAGGTTCACCCACTGCAAAAAAGGTATCGCTGTGAGGAGCTTGGATCAAAAATGGTTCTCTGTTCACTCTGCGCTCCGCCTATGATATTAGAGTCGGTTCAATCGGGGAAAAAACATCTTGCGTTATTTCAAAACGTAAAGTCCTTTCCCCGGTTATTTGCGGTCGTTGTTTAAGTTAATGGAATGAAGCAAAAGAGATATGAATGAATCACGAATTAACTGATGCTATTACATGATATAATAAATAATAACGTAACGTATCAAACAGTATGATGAACATTAAAAGAAAAGGAAAGAATTATCACTTACGATTATATGTAGCTTATTATGACAATATTTTACTTTTTGTAAGCGATGGACATTTTAACCGCACAGACGAAACCTATACTTTGAAACTCGATGTAAGTAAACTCAGTCTTTAAATCCAATAACGCTCAAACAATACAAAAATGTTGAAAAGAAATATTTGAGTGAATGAGTGAGTGAGTTGGGTTTAGCGCCGCTTTTAACGGTACCCCAGTTATATCACGGTGTGTCAGGAATGTGGGAGGAAAGCTCGAAGTGATGCAGTTCTCAAACGTTTACCACTTCGGTGAAACCCACGAGCACGGGTATGGTGCTGACAAACCTAGAAACATAAGCATTTTTAGAAGTTAGTTGCAGTAAGATACTTTTTGGATAACAACTTCTAATTCTATTATGATGCGAGGTTTTGGTGTAGATCCCAATACCGTTGTCAAGCAAGAGGGAAGTAAGACAGCAGACAGCAGGCTTAGATACATCTAATAGGGATGTCTTGACATCGGTGTATTGATCTAATACCGAAACGTCGCATCATAATAGAATAAAGAAGTTGCCATCCATAAAAACTTAGCCTTATTGATATTTGTTAATCCGCGTGGTTTTACGGTACAATCCGGAATAAAGAGGTTTAACTGTATGTCGTAAAAAGACCGTGACTACGCGAAATAAAATTAAGAAGGTATTCAAATCAGAATTACAAGTTCTAATCCAAGATTCGTGACGGTCACACTTAACACCTAGGTCACTCCTTGCGACCACTGAATTATAGTAACCGAGTTCGGGTTGGTCAGTCCCGCTTGATTCTTATAGCGGAACGGCCACTTAGTGGCGGACACGGCCATTTACAATTGGCGTCAGCAAATACACAGGGTCAAGTCATTTACTGACCCTGGTAACTGGCAATATTTCACCGCGCTCCCAGTCAGCGCTACCATACATTAGGAGGGGAATTTCCATGAAATTCATATCAGGCGCGAATTGTTTTTACCCAGAGGAACAATAAGTTAAACTAAGGTCGTGATCTCGGCAAGGATTTCTACAAATGCTAGCCGTCCATGATTTTGTAAACGATTGAATGTCAGTGCTTGTGACAGGAGATTGATTACGCTGCGCATTAACTCACGTGTGTCGCTGCGTATGTGGGGCTAGCGGTCAGGGGAACACTTCGTAAAGCCACTGGTTATGTATGTCTCGAAAATAGGAGTCGTTAACTAGAAACAGTGTACATGCAAACGCCATATGACACCGAGCCTTAATTATACATATGTATGTAACGGTGAACAGTGCTGCCTTAAATGAGCCCAAGTGTCCAGTTAACCTCTGTGTCAACCGTTTTACCAATATATTTACGTAAGATGGTTTCAGCTGCTCTGAAGAACGCGTGCGTTTATGAGTCATTCGTGTCGATACATGAGTATAATTTTTATGAAACCCCTTTAATCTGGACGGTGCCGTTCCAAATATATCGAACATATTAACGGATTATAGGTACGTGGTAATTAACAATAATCACATTGAGACGTTTCGCCCGGAAAGCGGGGGTTCGGGATTATTGAGGTTCCGGATTAACGGGGTTCTGGATAATCGGGGTTCCGGATTAGCGGGGTTTCACTTCAGCCAGGGTTAACATATTACCGGATTCACGAATTACATTTACTGATTAACGTCCTTTTGTATTCATATATGTATATTTCGGAACAATCGTCCTGAAGGCAGGTTTCCGTAATTCTAGGGTCAACATCACAGCATTGTTAATTTAGCAATTGTCCTATCAGTTACGTGACAGCCACTTTATTTTGTTCATTCAATTCTTCTCTGGGCCATAAGGCCGAAATACTAATGAACACATCTGTCTGTCCGTATGTGAGTTGCAGATTTGTGCCGATTTGTATTTATGTATAAGTTCTCAACAGATGGATTCCGAATTAGCTTGGTTTCATTGCAGAATTGTACCGCACATACTGTAGAGTGAGCTTGAAGAGTAGGGAATGATTTCACTCCGAAGACGTAGATCACTGCTCTCACTAACCACTAAGTAATATACTAATATTTAACATATAATATGTATTTTGTATAATGTCTTAGAAATATATATATTACCAAAGATATTATACAAAATACATATATATTGCATTTATTTCTGCGTATTATTCTTGATAGTACCTTTGTTGTAAATGAATGGACCGCCACGGAATATTACTGAAAGAGGCGTAAAAATATACTCACTCCCTCACGCCATGGTCTAGTGGATAGAGCGTCAGATGGAGAGCGGAAGATTGGTGGTTCGATCCCAGGCCGGGTCATACCAAAAGACGTTAAAAGATGGTACTTGTTGTTATCCTGCCTGGCTCGGCATTAAGGGGCTAAAACATGGACTGGTCGGCTCGGAGTCAGTATACTGTGTCTGAGTGGGGTATCCATCTTAAACTGCGGCATGGTACCGCACTGGGCTATCTCCATCCAACCGGCATCAGACAGGACTAGTACAAGCAGACACGGGTTACGCACGATGACTTCCTTGACCCGCTAGCTGCGTCTAAACTGCGAATTGTAGTACCCTACAGTACATTCACGATGAAGGAGACACGTCACGAAGTACTCTGAAAACCACAAGCAACACTGTTATCTCTTAAAAAATGAAATATATCATCTAAAACTGGTTCCCACAGGAGATATCGCTTGGATCAGATCAAGCGATTTCTACACTGTAGATATTGCTGCAATGAAATTACATCACAATGTTTTGCAGACCATTGTGACGTCACTGGTTACCATGACATCACGATCAAATGACATCACTAATGGCTCTGCTACTGAAGCTGTTTGCAGTACTTTTTACACTGAACACACTGCTAATTACTGTCTACAAGTTGAAAAAGTTGAAAGAATGATGTTGGATGATAAATAAAATCTCACCCGAGTGTCTTTTGATAACAAATATATCAACACTCATTGATAAAAGTGGCAAAAATCCTCGGCAAGCCTCGGAATTTTTCCACTTTTATCAATTCGTGTTGATATATTTGATATCAAAAGACACTCGGGTGAGATTCCCTATTTATATTACATGATAGAAAATTAAATGTGCAGTGTTAACTATTGACCCTCTTCCCTTCCAGGGCCCAGAAAACAATCTTAGCGCTACAGTTATTGTAAATCCTTAGCATAACGATCGTGGGTTTCAGCTACAATCGCCATCCACTTCAATAAAGCAATTGTAGACTAAGATCATTCTGCAATCCAAACTTGCAATGGGTCCAGACCAATCTTAAGTAGCTAAGATCGTTGTAGTTTCAGAATCTGCGTGACAAAATGGATTGTAAAAAGTTTGCTCTGTGCAAGGGAAACCTCGATTTACAATTCATTTTTCTTGTAAATATTTCCTCAGAAACATTTCAGTGTTTATATGATTCCTCATATAACAATTTAAAAGTGAAATTTGATAGAAATATCAAATAAAATATTATAAAATAAGCGTTTCTTGTTTGTTTTATTATAAATTCTCACTTTGGTATACAGTTATTTCTATTTGTGTCATTCACAAACTTTGTCATCCCCTTGAGGCAAGGTTTCAATACAAAACCAGTATGGTTTAAATTTAAACTGTGGTTCAGCTACATGGGCGCCGCCATGTCGATAAAATAACTTTTCGTATGCATATTTTATCAGTGATGATATTAATTCACATCAGATTCATTGCCGAGAGAAATGGTGACGCTGTGATGGGTGACAGTCTTACTGCCAGCAATGCACCTGTCCTGGTACAGCCCCCCGGATGTACCGTTAGATAAGGGAGGGTACCGGCATTTCATTATTAACCCATGCTAGGGAGCGAACAATGGAATTGTTTATTGGCCCACTGTGCTAGCCCGCGCGGAATCTGATAGATCGCAGTATCGATTCCTGGGCTCAAGACGAAAAGTTGGTAACGAGAGAAATTTCTCATCAACATCTTCTGTAATGAACAATTCATGTGTAATATTATCTTACTGAACTTGTTGTTACGTTCCCTTAAGACATCCTAATGATTTTTTCTGCTGGATCTGAATGTTTTTATACTTTACTTTAATGAAAAATATTCATCATTGTTCAGGCGTAGCGATCGTCGTGTCACACTGTAGTAGGAAGACGGGATTAATATATGCTTCTATCCCTGTGACTATGTAGGGGTGTGTCTTGCTGACGGGTTACGTCGGCATCAGTTTCAACGTCGTCTGACACATCACCTGCGACGTCATCATCTCTCACGTCACGCGTTGCTATATCATTTCTTAGATCATCACGTGTAACTTCGTCATTTCTCACTTCATCTCGTGTTATTCCATCACGTGTCACTTCATCATTTCTCACTCCATCTCGTGTCACTTCATCATTTCTCACTTCATCTCGTGTTATTCCATCACGTGTCACTTCATCATTTCTCACTCCATCTCGTGTCACTTCATCATTTCTCACTCCATCTCGTGTTATTCCATCACGTGTCACTTCATCATTTCTCACTCCATCACGTGTCACTTCATCATTTCTCACTTCATCACGTGTTATTCCATCACGTGTTGCTTCATCATTTCTCACTCCATCACGTGTTATTCCATCACGTGTCACTTCATCATTTCTCACTTCATCTCGTGTTATTCCATCACGTGTCACTTCATCATTTCTCACTTCATCACGTGTTATTCCATCACGTGTCACTTCATCATTTCTCACTCCATCACGTGTCACTTCATCATTTCTCACTTCATCTCGTGTCACTTCATCATTTCTCACTTCATCACGTGTCACTTCATCATTTCTCACTTCATCACGTGTTATTCCATCTCGTGTCACTTCATCATTTCTCACTCCATCACGTGTCACTTCATCATTTCTCACTTCATCACGTGTTATTCTATCACGTGTCACTTCATTATTTCTCGCTCCATCACGTGTTATTCCATCACGTGTCACTTCATCATTTCTCACTCCATCACGTGTCACTTCATCATTTCTCACTTCATCACGTGTTATTCTATCACGTGTCACTTCATTATTTCTCGCTCCATCACGTGTTATTCCATCACGTGTCACTTCATCATTTCTCACTCCATCACGTGTCACTTCATCATTTCTCACTTCATCACGTGTTATTCTATCACGTGTCACTTCATCATTTCTCACTCCATCATGTGTTACTTCATCATTTCTCACTCCATCACGTGTCACTTCATCATTTCTCACTTCATCACGTGTCACTTCATCATTTCTCACTCCATCATGTGTTACTTCATCATTTCTCACTTCATCACATGTCACTTCATCATTTCTCACTTCATCACGTGTTATTCTATCACGTGTCACTTCATCATTTCTCACTCCATCACGTGTTATTCCATCACCTGTCACTTCATCATTTCTCACTTCATCACGTGTTATTCTATCGCGTGTCACTTCATCTTCTCTCACTCCATCACGTGTCACTTCATTATTTCTCCCTTCATAACGTGTTACTTCATTAAGTGTCACTTCATCACGTGTCACTTCGTCATTTCATCATTTTTCATACTTAAGACGACGCTCGTCATATGTTGCTTCCTCATCTGTCATTCCATCTGGTCGTCTATGTCGTCGTCACGATATGGCTGAAATACTGGCGATGTGACTTTACATTTTGACTCACTCACTTCGTCGTGTGATACTGCATGCTGATATCATTGTGTGGCTTTCATCGTGTGTATCGTCATCGTATATTCACCGTACGTCAAATCACCACATGGCAGTTCACCGTGGGTATCTTCACCGTACGTCAAATCACCGCATGGCAATTCACCGTGTGTATCTTCATCGTATGTCAAATCACCGCATGGCAATTCACCGTGTGTATCTTCACCGTACGTCAAATCACCGCATGGCAGTTCACCGTGGGTATCTTCACCGTACGTCAAATCACCGCATGGCAATTCACCGTGTGTATCTTCATCGTATGTCAAATCACCGCATGGCAATTCACCGTGTGTATCTTCATCGTATGTCAAATCACCGCATGGCAGTTCACCGTGGGTATCTTCATCGTATGTCAAATCACCGCATGGCAGTTCACCGTGGGTATCTTCACCGTATGTCAAATCACCGCATGGCAGTTCACCGTGGGTATCATCATCGTATGTCAAATCACCGCATGGCAGTTCACCGTGGGTATCTTCACCGTATGTCAAATCACCGCATGGCAGTTCACCGTGGGTATCTTCATCGTATGTCAAATCACCGCATGGCAGTTCACCGTGGGTATCTTCATCGTATATTCATTGTATGTTCATCTTTTATTCAAAGTTTGTCAATTTTATTATCTCCCGCTTCTGTAATCAACACTTCACTTCATTAACTTAATGTATCTATACATTAAAACATAATATAAACATGTAATGGCATGTATGTTTACAAGCAGTTCAAACCCGTGAAGAGCCGGGTTAGAAGAGGCGACTAACGGGATCGGATGGTCATGTTCACTGACTTGGTTGATGCAATTGCCTGAATGATGCTCATGATGTGAACCACTGGATTGTCTGGTCCAGACCCGATTTAACAGACCGCTGTCACATAGCTCGAACATACGGCGTTAAACAACAAACATACGAAACAAAAACTCGGAAGTATAGTTCGTATCCCAATTGTGTAGATCGTGATGTCAATCACTGCACTGTCTGGTCCAGACTCGATTATTTTCAGACTGCCGTGATATCGCTGGACTCGTGGTGAATGTTGCGTTTAACAACAAGCAAACATGCAGATTTTATATATATCATCGTCCAACAACAAAAAAAGAATATAAAATATTTACAATATTTTCAAGCAATCAAATATGATTCAGAATTGTTATAATTAGCATACGTACAAACCAAGACGTTCTCGATACTATCAAAATGTATGTTTTGATCGGCATCAATCACAGATTCAACGAAAGAAGAGCGACATTTTAAGTATTGAACATCGTTTTAAGAAATTTTGTTGAATACATAGTCTCCAAATAATTTTTGGTTGAAAACGCGCGATTTTATTTTGAAAGAAAAAGTACAAGTTAAAAAGTTTCAACAGCTTTAAACGCTTTGGTGGGCGCTTAGTATTCCTAAACTAGGCGTCAACGTTGAAAATATCGGGAACATTTTCCAAACGAACGCCGATGTGGCAGGTCTTTTTCTTGTCGTGGAGCTATTTACCTTGTAATTGTTTCATATGGTGGTTGAGCTGAGGGGTTTTAGAACATCCCGCCTCATTAACACCATGCCCAACCACAGGGAGGCGAAACCATAGTCATCATTTTTACACATTTAGTGAAATGTTAAAGTGGCAATCTTCCTACAAGGCGACCCAGGGAGGCGCAGGGGAGTGTTTGCCGGTATATAATGCTTGCGTATGTGTGAGGAAACTGCTGAAGATGAGATTTGAGTTGAAAGTTTTCAAACAATTAATACACCCTCAACAAGCTACGGATGAACGTTCACAAACGTCTTGCTGAAATCTAATACATGCATATGCATATCGCCTCCTATGAAACGGCCCCTCGGTTGAAGCCTTCCTTGTCCATGCTAAATGATATACCCATCTCTAACGCGCCTTCGATACAGCCCAACTGGCGCCTGGGGTATAAACTGTCCATGTTTGATGGTGGCTAAAAAGAAACAAACAACAAATCATTTTTCGATGGTGGTGTATTGATACGGATATTATAGTTGTGTTTTTGGCTTTCAGTTTGCAGTGTTTCGACGACTGTCAGCCTAGTGACGTTTGTAATTTTTTGTCAAATCCAATTTCAAGTGTATGCTTTCTTTGCCAGGCAGTTTAGAAAGGAAAGTGCTAAACCTTACCGTTAGCTGTGGTATTTTTCAATACAAACGCATTTTTATATACATAGTCTTTAACATTACATAAAAAAAACATCTACCTAGCAAGTATTTGTAGCAATAGCATTATACCATACCTTTTATGATGATTTTGTGAATAACTTTGCTGGAACAGGATATGAGGTTTGTAACGGTAAGGAATCATCAATTGTGATATTTTTGTGTGTGTTTTGAACACCACATTTTTTGGGTGTCATTTCACCATGACGGCGTGGATCAATAATCATCACCCACCCGACATCTCTGAAATATTGCAACAACATCCATTCAGATTTTATCCTAATACGTCTCATAATACGCTAAAAGAGTGAAACTAAGTTTCAAATCAGACCCATAATTAATTCAAATTCAATTTCTGATGTTTGTAAAAATGAAGACGGAAATGATTTGATTGTATGCTTGGTTCTACGAGCACATGATGAAGTCTTTTACAACTTGTATTCATTCCTTTTTATTCAACAAATCAATAATATTATTTGCGATTGTGGTATTTCAAAATTTAAAAGACTTAAATTTATTTACTTTTTATTTAGTTGATTCATCGGTTGTATTGAACAAGGTGATATGTTTGTCTAAGTACAACAGTAAATAAAAATGTTTTAAGTTTTATGACATTAATCATTTTATGTAAAAACATTTATTTAAGAAAATCATAAATAGTAAATACATGTGTAGATATATTTACTTGAAACCATTTTATTTCTTTTACGTAGAAAATAACTATTCTTTGGAAAATCATAAATAATACCAATTACTTAATAAGTATAATTTCTGTTTAATCATTAATAATTTGTTAGATGATCACAACCAGAATTGAAATAAACATGGCACAGTGTGCACGGGTAATACAAAATGGTGTTACAGAGAAGAGCATATTCCTAACTTTAGGTAGTTCAATATATAGCAGCATGGATATTTAATGAAACCGTAGGCCCCTACTGCGGTATACATACTCGTCTATATTACCATATTTACATGCTCAAGAGATACAAATATTTCTGCAAAATTAACCCTTGCATAATGCATGCGCACACATTCAGATTCCACTTCGGTGGTGCTTGATGATTCCTGTACAATTACCCCTGAGCAACGGGACGCTATTAGACAGATGGGGTCGCGAGGAGGTGTCGCGCCCCCGGGGATGGCGTGCCCCGGGGATGGGGGTAGCTGAGGAAAGTAAACACAACTGGTATCCGTGACACAATGTCTTATGTGAGTGTGGAATCTCTACGTGTCCGGCCCATTACTGTAATACGCTCACTTCTACCACAGTTGGCGGGAGTCCAAAGAATTCTACAAAACCGATACGAATTAGTAGCAACTGTAGCTTTGAAAAGACGAAATATGGCGTTTTTTCATGACCGTCAGATTTTTGGATGTTACAAAGTTTGTTGTTTGACAAAATAAACGAAAGTGAGCTGAAAAGTAATTATATTATTGTAAGTGATTAATTATTTTAATTAATCTTAAAGTGAACAGACACTTTCTGCCCGAATACGAAATGGAATCTGATTCAAATCAGCTCATATAAAGAAAAACCATCTAAATGACTGTGTCTGTCTGTCAACATAACGTTATTTACATTCTGGTTGCGAGCCACGGCATGCGAGGTGTATAATACATACAATGATGAGTATATACACGTTTGCGGACAAAGTAGGCATTGGGTAAAATAGTTACACCGCTACAGGGAAATGTTTGTTTGTTTGTTTGTTTGTTTGTTTGTTTGTTTAACACCGCACTCCTACAATATTCCAGCTATATGACGGCGATCTGTAAAATAATCAAGTCTGGACCAGACAATCCAGTGATTGACATCATGAGCATCGATCCACGGATAGTCGCCTTTTACGGCTACAGGGAAATGAAACTTATCGGGAGGACTTAAATTGTTTTTAAAATCAGCTGCAAAATCTATTAAGATTTTTAAGTAATCTAACTTCTTAGCTTAAGAAGAGAGAATGAGGTTCCACTGTGTACATCAGTGTATACTATGTTTGTTGTGTATTAGATTTGTATAAAACACGTCATAGTGACGGACGATGGTGGCAATATCTGTTTGTTTTAAACAACCGATATCAGAAGGTTCTGCATAGCACTAGCTCCACTTGACGGGGATGGCCACGTCATACAAAACGTCAATGCCAGAGAGTAACCAGTCCCGATTATGACTAAAATACTAAAATTGCCTATGACTAAAAGGCAAAATAGCAGGGAAACTTTTATGAACGAATCATTGAAAAATCAACGACACACGGTGTTCGCGAAAAGGGTAAAAAATGTCTTGCCCTACAGGTAGCACCCGCTACTTACACAATTTGCATAAAAAAGTATTTGTTTGTTGCCTAACGCCGCACAGAAGAGCTCCTGCCACGTGACGGCAGCTGGTGAAAAAATCAAACCATCAAGTGATTGGCCAGAAAGATACAGTTACGCGATAGCGCACTAACTATATCATGGTCATTTATTTTACTGGTGAATTATAACTAATGTTCTTGTGATTAGAGACAAACTAATGTGACGTCATATGGACGGTGAGGAAACAAATTATTGGCTTGTTATCAATAATTCATTTTAATGAGAAAGCCGTCATTTTCCTCTATGGATAATATATATTCCCCAGTCACCGGCCAACTTAACGTGACCCGCCTCTAGCACTGATACGGGCAATGTAACTCGGTCTGTGGATGGCGTATCTTTACCCCCTTGTAAACGACATCGAACAGTTTCCCAGGTTCTACTTAAGAGAAAAAAAAGAAAGAAACATTTCTTTCAATCACAAATGACAAGAAGAAATTATCTCAGTAAAAAGTAAAGCCCCAAAACAGATATCGCACAAAAGCCCAAGTCAGTCATTCAATAAATTCACATCACCGATTCTCGGACCATCACCGACGTATCTTGAACAAACTGGTTGGATCACGTTCGGCCTGGACAATTTCTTCCCAACGGACGACAACAGCCGTGTTACGAACCCAGCTAAATTCGCCAAGGGAGGTAACTAAGATCTCGGAAAAGCGTGACATTCGATACGGGTCTCGATATGCCTAATCCCGTTTGGTCACGCGAGACTGAGATGCTGCGAGATATCGGCCCAGTGTGACTTGTGATCTAATAACAGTACTGCGGGTCCCGTATCGGAAACATGGATCTCCTCTGCCGCCATTACCGTGAATTATTGGGCTTTATCTGGAGGAGGCTCGATTAAGACAATCAGAAAGAAATCTTGTGGTTAACGGTTGCAAATGGAGGCTGTTACGTCTTTGAAGCGCGAGTCTCCTAGGACATATTAAAACATCCTTGCAAAATCTGAATGCCAGTCATCATTCAAAGAGCCCGTTTGGTTTCGGTTTCAAGAGATTTCGTCTCCGACAAATGTGATTAAAAAACACTGATGCGTGTTGACAAATGTTTAATTGTCGCTTTGCTTTGTTTCGTGTCACTGTAAAGAGATTCTAATATTCCGTGTGATTTCCTTTGAGTAAACTTGTGGTATTTCGTCACCGCAAGACCTAACCCTAGAACTGTAGATAAAGCAGATAGTAACCCGGAGAATATGACTGTGGACTTACACGGGTTTTATTGCCTCATAACAGATCACTTTTTGCCACAGACAGAGCAAAAAGGCTTCATCGTCCTAATTACATAAAGTTTGCTGGAACTTTGTGGTGAGATAGGATGACGAAAATACATCCATCAACAGAAAATGGTTTTTACATCTGGATCCTTTAATGACTTCTCACGGAAAAATGAATTGTCATCATCTAAAAATGTTAGATTTAAATTTGAATCAAATTTGAAATTAGGCGTTTCAAAATGTCTTCTGTCAATTTTGTTCATTCATAAACAAGAAAAAACGATTAGTTCTGTAGTCATGTTTCGAGATTTATATATATTTCTGTTACTTTGATATGAAAATCAAACAAAGAACAAAAGAAAATGTATTCAAAAAAACTATATATATATACAGTGGATCCTCATTATACCGGACACCAGATAGCGGACGGGAAGCACAGCACTTTAGCGTCCTTTCTGCCCTTGTTTACCCCGCAACCTCGTTAATCAGGAAAACTTTCAAATGGACAAATGAATCACAAAGTTTCAGGTACCCTGATAGAGCTTGATTCTCTTAGAAACTGATTCTCTTGTCCCATATGCCTTTCTTTTAGAGAAGGAGGGGGCACGGGTGGCCCAGTCGTCAAAGGCGCCGCGATTCGAAACCTGTGATTGTGGGTTCGAATTCCGGTTCACTCCGATTATGTTTCTAGGTTTGTCAGCACCAAACCCGTGCTCGTGGGTTTCACCGAAGAGGTAAACGTCTGAGACCTGCATCACTTCGGGCTTTCCTCCCACATTTCTACAGGTACACTCACTCACTCACTCTAGAGAAGGATCGCTATATGACTGAAAGTAATGGTGATACGACGTTAAATTTTAACTCACTAACTCAAGAGAAGGAAGCAACGTTAATGCAGACAGACGTGACAAGAATCTCTCTGATTAACGGGACTGAACTGTGTAATATACTGCCCAACATTTGACAGGGATATTCTGGGTGTACAGATAGTGTATACACCTGGATGGATGTTTGGCGGTGTTGGTGTAGAAAGAGGATTCGTTTTGGGCATGGAACTGACGCGTGTTAATTAAGCTTCATTTCATGTAATAGTTAACAAAAGTTACCACGGGAGCGTACGTGTGTGCGAAATGTTAAATTTCCGCAATACATCAATAGGTATCGCATAGTACGTCCCTTGAAGATGTATGGTTAGTATGGGTCTTCAGCAACCCATGCTTGTCGTAAGAGTCGACCAACAGGATGGGCTGGTCAGGCTCGCTGACTTGGTTGATGTATGTCATCGTATCCCAATTGCGTAAATCGAAGCTCATGATGTCAATCACTGGATTGTCTAGTCCAGACTCTATTATTTAGAGACAGCCGTCATACAGCTGGAATATTTCTGAGTGCGGCGTTAAAGAACAAAGTACAGTCTAAACATTGGATGTTTGTGTTGAGTGAGTGAGTTGGGTTTAACGCCGCTTGTAACATTATTCCAGTTATATCGCGGCGTGTCAGCTTAATGTGGGAGGAAAGCCCGAAGTGATGCAGGTCTCAGACGTTTACCACTTCGGTGAAACCCACGAGCACGGGTATGGTGCTAACAAACCTAGAAACATAATCGAAGCGAACCGGGATTCGAACCCACAATCATAAGTTTCTGGCGTGCCCAAGGGACGCAACTCTGCACAGCGAATCGCGGCGCCTTAGACGACTGGGCCACCCGTGGCCCCTGTTTGTGTTTAGACACTGAATGGGAAGAAATTAATCTTTGTTGTTTCACATCTCAAAACGTCGACAAAATGAGTCCTAAGTTCACTGAAGTGCGGGAGTCTGAACAATACTACTCAACTGTTAACAGGGATACTGTGGTAGCTCACAACGTATATAATTTTTTACTATTGTTTAATATGAAATGAATCTTAACATGCGTCAGTTCCAGCCAAATCGCGACCTACTCGTCACAACAGTATTTCCTAACTTTATCCATCACCTGGAGACACAGAATATCCCTTCCAAATGTTGAGAAGTATTTTCAAAAACCTTTACGTAGAACTAACATTTGTAATGTAAACAATATTTAAAAATCGAAGCAATGGGACTTAGAGCAACACATTACATAGAAAATAGTATGTCGTAGCGCTACGATGGGTTTGTGAAACGGGGCCCTTGTTTGTAGTTCCATAATAAATCCATTGATATTCAAAATAATTCACCGCTCTCATTTTTGTAAATGGCTGTTTCCATGGTTGTTGTGATCGCCTGTAATTCATGTACTGTTTTTTGCTGCTGTATATAGGCCAAAGACCTCTGCCGGGAACAATGTTATTAGCAAGGTGTCAGAACGCGGATTCTGGTTCTGTTGAAAAGTAGCTGCAGTGTTACCTTGATTGTCGCTCTGTCTCGTAGAATCCATGTTACTCTGAAGAGAACGTTGGAAGGGGGAGGGGGGGGGGGGGGGGGGGGGTCTTCCCTCGGCTCCAGATACAGGCCGTGTTACAGAGCCAGGTCATCCTTGCTGTTGAGGATGGAGAGATGGTCTACACTTGAGATAAATAATAGAGACACATAGAATACTGTGGAGGGTGGTAGATGTGGTATACAATAGCATGAAGTAGAGGCAAGGGATCAGTGGGGTAACTGACCCATCACACACACACACCACATTCACACAAACACACACACACACACCACATTCACACAAACACACACACACACCACATTCACACAAACACACACACACACACCACATTCACACAAACACACACACACACCACATTCAAACAAACACACACACACCACATTCAAACAAACACACCACATTCACACAAACACACACACACACCACATTCACACAAACACACACACACACACCACATTCAAACAAACACACACACACCACATTCACACAAACACACACACACACACCACATTCAAACACACACCACACATACACACACCATACACTCACACACATATACACACCACATTCATACAATCACACACACCACACATACACACGCACATACACCACATTCATATAAACACACACCACATACAAACACACACACCACACATACACACACCACATACAAACACACATACACACACCACATACAAACAAACACACACACCACATACAAACACACACACCACATACAAACACACACACAAACACACACATCACACATACAAACAAACACTACATACAACAAACACTACATACAACAAACACACACATCACACAAACACACAAACATGACAAACACCAACAAACACCCCAACAACAATCACACTCCCATCTCAACCCCACACCAACACCACCCATTAAAATACACACACACACACACACACATGAATGCACACACACTACACAGCCAACACCACACCACACATCACAGCGTTCATGCCATGCCACGCCACGCCACGCCACGCCACCACAACCATGCAACCAGTGGCATCCTTCAAGTAACGCCCTATTTAACAACACAGATTCCAAATCCACGTCGAGCACAAAAACAATAAGATTATATCCTCATGGTAAAGCAGGTCTTTGTGCTTGTTTGTGACATCAATTGTTCTCAAAGTGGTTAGCCCTTGACATCTCACTCTCCGATGACAGTGACACGTGACATGTTTGATTACTCATAGCCGCGACAAGCTCTGACTGCGCATCAACACATGCGAATCCAATATATCTTAATTAATCACGACGTAGCCTGACTTACTTTTATGATGATATAGCGTAACGCTGCATAAATATCATGTGATTTATGAAGAAATTTAAGATGTAGATTTCCCTACCCGAGATTCACGAAGATACGGAATGGCCGCCGGCTGAAGGACTTGTGATTTTTATGCCTTGAGAATCACGAACGGGTGACGAAGTGCGATGTATATAGTATTAGGCGTATATTTCATTTGTTATTAGTACCGTTTAATGGGCAGTTTGGCAGTTGTGTATAATTCATTTCTGTACGAAAATCATCTATTTCCATAAGGAACTCACAACATTGACAGACACGCCAAAGGAGGGGAAAAATCATGTATATACTGCGAATGTGACTGTCGTAAAATGGTTTATTACCTGTGTCTTCATACGAAACCCATTTGTAATAATATATTTCACCCACCCATCGTCATTGTTTATAATCCTAATCATCTTCAATTTCGTCGTTGTCGTCATCATAATCATCATCATCATGTTCGTCGTCGCCATCATCATCATCATCATCATCATCATCATCATCATCTTCTACTTCATCTTCATTTTCGTCGTCGTCATCATCATATTCATTATCATGTTCGTCGTCATCATCATCATCTTCATATTCGTCGTCGTCATCATCACCATCACCATCATCATGTTCTTCTTCACCATCGTTATCATAATTATCATAATGTTCTTCTTCATCTTCGACTTCGTCTTCATCATCATCTTCTACTTCATAATCATCATCATCAACTCAGCTTAAGTCGCTCATCATCGTCATCATCATTTAAGTCATACATATTGGTGCTGGGTCTGTATCAGCGTAGGGCATGTACAAACATACTGCAGTCAAACAAATAGATGCTCTTCTCAGCCATATTCGGCCCATTGAAATGCCCTTTCACGTCAGGTCAGGTCGCCGCAAACCGTCGATTCACGTCACTGGTAAGCACGCACGCACGCACGCACGCACACACACACACACACACACAAAGTCATCTAGCCCTGTTCGAGGATTTTCAATTTACGGCGCCGTTCATTACAGCTTTGACTTTAAACCATCACCATGAGGTTAGTCTAAACTTCGTCATCTTAATTAGAAAAGTAATAAAGTTGGTTCTACCCCCATGTGCTATATAATAATGCCCTGGGCTATTATAACGTCATGGACAGAACTATACTTTATTACACTACACATATAGGAAGGGCAAATTTCTTTAACAGAAACAATGATTTTAACGAGACCACAGCTTAACAACTGCAATTGAATCGTACGACATCGTGGTAATATAGGACCAGTTGTACCTTGTCTGCTTCGTTGACTTATAAACCTAATGTTGACGTAATATGACGTCGTTGCTGGTGTGATGAGTAATGGCGTCAGGCAATATCTCTGTTTCGACATATTACAATAGAACTAAAGTGTGGAAAAAAGAGCTACACGTTTAACCATCTATGTGTGTAGGTGTACATGACGATTTGGACAAAATATACTCGTAGATATAAGTCGCTGACTTGGCTGATTGTGTGACATCGTACGGTCGGTCCAGCGTTCAACACACTAGTTCTTTAGCCAGAGGCTAGTGAATATTAAGAGGGACTAGTTGATTGTATTCCACAAATCTATTCATTTTACATAAACGACTAGTCCGAAATTAGCTGTGAACTAGTTGGATATAATCAATGTCTCTCTGAATATTACTGAGCGCGAATATAGATCTTTATAAAAACAAGACTGTATCGGAACTGTCCGAGAGAACTCAAAACACCCGATTTAAATTAACAGGGGAATTCGAATCCAAACTCGCAATAACTTTCTATTTTTGACCCCGTTGTTATGTATCGCCATTTCAAATTTGAATATATGCCACATTGACAAATCCTGTCTTCTACAGACTACTTAAAGGGTTTATACAGGAGCAATACATCACGCGAAGACCTGATGGATGACTTAAACTACAACAAGGATTTAACGACTGTTTTCAACATGGCGTTTCGACTCGCCCCAGTGAGCGCAACATAAGCATTTAGCCGAAAGCCAAAAGATTGAAAATGTTTAACGTGTCAATTTCCAACGCCTCACAATGTTAATGACAGCCAAACAATATTACCTTGTAATCCCTTAATCCGGCAGTGCTTCCTCGTCTTGAAGGGTAACAAGCTAGATGCCAATCTGAGAAAGCACGTCGACAAATCACAAACGTGGCCTCATGATCTGTTCCCACGACGCAAACTTTTTTATACTTTTTTATACCTTTTTTTTTATACTTATGCCCTCTCTACATAGAGTACGGGTGTGTCTGTCTGTACTCAAAGGAAAAGAAATAGCGATGATGCTTTTGTTGATCAATACCTCAAAAATCAAAATCTTTCTTTTTGTCTTTAAAGATTTTATATGTGCTTGTATTTCCCTGTGGTGATATGGATCCCCCAGACTTCCAAAGGTTTTTTTAAATTTTCAAATTCAAATACTGCAAGTCACCTTAAATGTCAGAATAGTTTCACATCCGTAACGGATTTACGTTACTTTGAAAGAAAGGAGGTTTTGAATGTAAGTTTCTTTTTAAGGCCAATATTAATACGCAATAAAGGATATTACACTCACATCATAAAAACGATTAGATATTTGACAAAAAAATGCAAATATTTTTCGTGTATGATTTGACAAAACCTTGCAACTTATTCCAAATTTATGGGAAACAAGTCTTTCAGTTTTAGTATACTAGGTCTGACAAGATAAGGTGTAAAGTCAATATCTTCTTAGTATTAAAGGTTATAACAACCAAACAATGTTCGCCATCGCCGATGTTACTTCCATCAAATATTATCTCTGTGTTCTATCGTGCCGTCTGTTTGTTGTCTGGCTTTATTGAGCGTTTGAGCGAGTGATTGAGTGAATACTTAAATGATTGATTTGATTGTGTGAAACGACTATATCTCTGTATCGCGGAGATTCATTCCCCCGATGCAAGACAATCCCAATTGTGATAACATACAACCAAGCTCTTTGTATCAACGAAATCTCACCCAAAATCAATCCTTAATATCCACATAGATAATGCAAGACTGCAAATGTTTTACAGCAGATTTCAAAAAGATACCTTCAAATAAATACACTTAAACTATCAAAAAGCCTATGCAAACTTATATTTCGCAATAACTATATTTATTCTGAAAAGAAAACTTTTTTTTCTAATGTTGACTTATTGCTAGCTAGAATTACCATGGCAATTTTATTATCTAGGTTTTGATTAAATTATATGCCGAGATTCCATAGTCACTGTGCGATACTATCAGGATATTTTATCTAAAAGATGAACTGTTCTATAACTGTCGCCTGAAGCGGCCACATTACACATGGACGTTTTTTCGTGTCCGACTTGAGAGTGTTCGCTTTTTCGCCCAGTTTCACTCGATTCAACACGCAATAGGGCGCGGGGACGGATGTGATTGAGTGAAATCTCGGGCTAGTGGATAATTAGCTCGTGATCTGCATAATTTAGTGCCCGACTTTACCTTTACGTGCGAGATGGCGCGGGTTGAATAAAAAGATTCAATATTTGTGGAAACAAACGAACTCGGATCCGTCTCTGGGGCAACATAACGTTCCACGGCGCACGGTCCCCGAGCACGTGATGAAGTGCGCCATGTATATTTCATGTATGTAATTTACACGTTTCGTGCGTGCACTCACAGCGGATTTAGTCTTGCACATGTGTTGAGAAGTGTTAGTCAGTGTCTTCTTTGTACAAGCTTGACATCTTCAGCGATCCGACTCGGCGCTTCATTAATTATATGTGCCGTCATTATCTAGCGGTGACACCGACATGTCGTCACAATGACAACATATCCATGTGGACTTGATCCACGGTCTGACAATTTGAATACAGTTATCGTACACAACATTGCTTTAGCATTGAATATCCCATGTAACAACGCTGTTCTATATATTTTGCCACGATAAAAAATAAACTTTTAGTTGAGTTAGATCTCAGTAGGTTTGCGTAAATTCATGATAAGGTTTCTAGGGACCTGTGCAACAACGCGCTAATACAAACAAAATACATTGTTGTAAAAATAATTAGGCGTAGAATGAAAACGAATTTGTTCATGTGAGTGTGAGAGTTTAGTTAATCGCTACTTTTTAGATTTATGACAGGGTGTAGCAGTATAATGTACCTGGGCCCCGTTCCACAAAGCGATCTTAGCGCTAAGACGATCGTAACTCCAATACTTTAACATAGACTTACGTCAGTCGTAGTAGCGCTAAGATGGCTTTGTGGAACGGGCCTCTGGCAACTAAATAACCGGTCAGACTCCACGACTTTGTTGACTGCGCGTGATCGTACATCGGCGGCTTGCTCATTTTATCAATCACTGGCTGGTCCGGTCATTGAAATTACAGAGTGACGCAAGTGGCAGACTGTCACTGTGATGAAACACAAGAGTTGCTAACAATGAAAGCATCATAGCGAGGGCACATCTTGGAATCGAATCTGGTATGCATATGCTTGACAAATAGGTAATTTGATCATATTCTTGACGAAGATGTAATTTGATCATATGCTGGACAAAGATGTAATTTGATCATACGCTTGACGAAGATGTAATCATGATCGTATGTTTGACGAAGATGTAGTTATGATCGTATGCTTGATGAAGATGTAGTTATGATCGTATGCTTGATGAAGATGTAGTTATGATCGTATGCTTGAAGAAGATGTAGTTATGATCGTATGCTTGAAGAAGATGTAGTTATGATCGTATGCTTGAAGATGTAGTTATGGTCGTATGCTTGACGAAGATGAAGTTATGATCGTATGCTTGACGAAGATGTAGTTATGATCGTATGCTTGACAAAGATGTAGTTATGATCATATGCTTGAAGAGGATGTAGTTACGATCGTATGCTTGAAGAAGATGTAGTTATGATCATATGCTAGACGAAGATGTAGTTATGATCGTATGCTTGACGAAGATGTAGTTACGATCGTATGCTTGAAGAAGATGTAGTTATGATCATATGCTAGACGAAGATGTAGTTAAGATCATATGCTTCACGAGTCAGTATCTTCATACTTTTGGTATGCGGGCGGCCGGGTAGCCTAGTGGTTAAAGCGTTTGCTCGTCACACCGAAGCCCCGGGTTCGATTTCCCACATGGGTACATTGTGTGAAGCCCATTTCTGGTGTACCCCGCTGTGATATTGCTAGAGTATTGCCAAAAGAAGCATAAAGCCCAACTCACTCACTTAATCATATATTGGTGTGACATATTTTGTCATTGTTTCTATTGTCGCTTTCTTTCCTTCTGTGTGAATGTTATTTGTACCAGGAGGATGCTCCAAGTGACAATGATCTATCCATGTACACGGCAGTATTCTCTTTTACATAGCATATACATGTATAAACCCAAACACCCGCACACCTGCTGAGCTCCGGCAGCCTACATTCATCTCCTGTCAGCTCTGGGGAAATTGACGGTTCCTTAATTCTCGTGGGGTCCTTTTTAGAATTTGTTTTCTTTCACCTTGTACATAACTTTACTTCGGGGTCTATATGTTGGTCTACATACTGTTCATGCGTTTTGGATTTCTAAAGATAAATTACGTACTATATCGATGCATCGTATTATCTATCATGTTTGTTTGTTAGTTTGCCAACATGACACGTTCATAGATAATACCAATAGGACACACTCATAGATAATACCAATAGGACACGTTCATAGATAATGTCAATGGGACATGTCCATGGATAATGCGAATAGGACACGTTCATAGATAATACACTCGTGAAGATTCGGCTTAGAATAGGTCTTCAGCAACCCATACTTGCCGTAAAAGGCAACTATGCAAGTCGTAAAAGGCGACTAACGGGATTGGTTGGTCATGCTCGCTGACTTAGTTGATACATGTCATCGAAACAAATTGCGTGGATCGATGCTCATGATGTCAATCACTGGATTGTCTGGTCCAGACTCGAATATTTAACAGACCGCCCTCATATAGCTGGAATATTGCTGAGTGCGGCGTTAAACAACAAACAAACAAACACTGTCTTTGTTGTCTACAGCAAAGGAAGCCCTAGACGTGTCCATGTTTACCCAGCGCACACAGGGGTCCGCTGTCTATCAAACTACACGTCAACCCTTCAACATTGTAACAGGAGGGCTGTTTATACTCGCTTGCTTATAATGGCTGGCACGTCTATGAAATATGTATACAAATGACAGTGTTTGTTTCTTAATCGACTGTCTCGGTTCTGTGGTATGTAAAGTGTTGTGCCACGTAAGTCAAATATGAGATGTTCGTGTCTCTAAGGTCTCTTGTTGAAACGAGACCCTGGGAGTTTAGGCATCGTTATTAAGTAATAAACCATACATTGAAATTCGAGGGGTGCTTGAAAAGTTCTGAGCCTAATTATGACAGACTGCGTTTATAGAGTTGGTTGTTAACTATTTGACAGCGTAATGCCCTCCGAGGTCCACACACTTGTGCCAACGACGCTGGAGTGCCCGGACCCCACTGGTATAAAAAGATTTCCGCAGTAGACATGACGCTATCGCCATTTGCATAACGCTTGCCATGCAGTTCCCTCTCCCAGTTGGAAATCCGGCGCTGCCAAGTCGGGTGAATATGGGGGATGTTCTTTGAATTCAAAGCCACATTCATGCAGTTCATCCATGCGACAACAGGACTTGTGTGCTCTGGTGAAATATGCTGGTGGGACAACCTACCTTTAATGAGCTTCCCATGATGTCAAGCATGGATATTTTCATGCTGTTGCCTAAGCAGGTTACATAATATTGGCCATTAACCGTCTGACGAAAAGATTTCTTTGGAATCCCAGAAAACTGAAGCCGCCACCTTGCCAACTGATGGAACAGACTTTGCCTTTTTCTTCCTCTGCTTTGTCTGCTGTTTTGTCTCTGGCTGATAGTGATGAACCCAGGTCTTATCCACGGTTGCACATCCCTAAACAAGTCTAGCGAGGTTACATAAGTTACATAGTATTCATAGGTTACATGGTATACACAATGTAACCTCATTAGTCGGGGTGGTAGGGTAGCCTCCTGGTTCAAGCGTTCGACCGCCACGCCGAAGGCCCGTGTTCGATTCCCTACATGGGTACAATGTGTGAACCCCATTTCTGTCCCCCGTCGTAATGTTGCTGCAATAGTGCTCAAAGCGGCGTAAAACTGTACTCATTCGCTCACTCATAAATCCGGGTTCAGTCAAATTCCGGCCTGTCCCGTAACGTGATTAACTAAAACCAAGAATAATGACACGTTCTCATCCGGGGTATCTTGGGCCAGTTGAGAGTCCAAACGCGTTTAGTTAATCAAGTCGTTCAAATACAATGCACTTTTTCAGGTCAAACTTTATGATGGAGATCAACCCAGCAGTTCGCCAGTGTAGACAAACCCAATCTCTCGTGACTCAAGTTTAATGCACAGCAAACAACAATACCCAAACCAGAAGGAAGGGTTTTTTACAAAAAAAAACGATCTGTGACAAAACGAAAACAGAAACGAAATCAATGAAATGGCAGTTAATGATTGTCCGAATTACATACCCACCCTGTCTCAGTCTCACACAGGACACGAACTGAAACCTCTAGAACTTGACTGTACATGTGCACTAGACCTTGGTGGAGTGTCCGCTTTAACGTAGGTGTCCATATTCGGAGCTGTCCGGATTAACTGTCTCGACCTAGACTGTACATGTGCACTAGACCTTGGTGGAGTGTCCGCTTTAACGTAGGTGTCCATATTCGGAGGTGTCCGGATTAACTTCTCGACCTAGACTGTACATGTGCACTAGACCTTGGTGGAGTGTCCGCTTTAACGTAGGTGTCCATATTCGGAGCTGTCCGGATTAACTGTCTCGACCTAGACTGTACATGTGCACTAGACCTTGGTGGAGTGTCCGCTTTAACATAGGAGTCCATATTCGGAGGTGTCCGGATTAACTGTCTCGACCTAGACTGTACATGTGCACTAGACCTTGGTGGAGTGTCCGCTTTAACGTAGGTGTCCATATTCGGAGGTGTCCGGATTAACAGTCTCGACCTAGACTGTGCATGTGCACTAGACCTTGGTGGGGTGTCCGCTTTAACGTAGGTGTCCATATTCGGAGGTGTCCGGATTAACTGTCTCGACCTAGACTGTACATTGCACTAGACCATAGTGCAGTGTCCATTTAACTTAGTTGTCCAAATTCGGAGGTGTCCGTATAAACTCTCGACCTAGACTGCACATGTGCACTAGACCATAGTGCAGTGTCCATTTAACTTAGTTGTCCAAATTCGGAGGTGTCCGTATAAACTCTCGACCTAGACTGCACATGTGCACTAGACCATAGTGCAGTGTCCTTTTAACTTAGTTGTCCAGATTCGGAGGTGTCCGGATTAACTCTCGAACTGGACTGCACATGTGCACAAGACCTTGGAGCAGTGACCTCTTTAACTTAGATGTCCATATTTGGAGGCGTCCGGATTACACGATGTGACGGATTACCAGGGTCAGATCGTCCAAACGCACCCCATCAACCTACTCTTGCCACCATTCCCTCGCATGCTACATACAATCAGGCCCGATTGGAAGTAATCTTACCACAATAACATCAGTACCCCTGGGACCGAGGTGTCTAAGCCTACATTTCTCAGCCGGTACTCCCATTCAGTTCGTTCTCAATATTTAGATTCGGCACCACAAATGAATCGTTTTTATTGTGGATCAAAGTGAGCAGTTTGTTATTGATGTTTCTGAAATTTGAACTTTGCGAAATCTGATAAGAAATTAACAGGCGCCATGCTGATACTATCAAAACCCGTCTCCCCACAGAATGAGATTCGAACCGTTCCTAATTTGATTATGGTTGGCTCTAGTCAGAAATACCATCCAACCCTTTCAGGCAAATTGCCTAAATTCATTTATAAAACCAAGTCATCAATCAAAATGAATGGAGTCGGAAAAATAAACAGATTTGTCAGCTCGAGTGGAAAGACTTTCAAACCGTTTTGAAGAGAAGAGTGAGGACAAAGGACAGGAGGTGGCCTCTCCGGTGTCCTGTAGAAACCTCCCACGGACAATCTTCAGCAGTGATTACCGCAACTAGCCGTATCAGTCATGGCGTGGAGCTCTGGCACACGTCAGATCCACTCAGTGACCTGCTAAAAGTCACCGTGATTTGCTATGCAGAGTTACCTCCCTTAGCTGTGCCATGAGCGTCGTTGGTTCGAGTCCAGATTCGTACTGATTGTATCATTGGTCTGTAATGTCATACTCCGATCGGCATAAACGTGTTTGACCTGCGTTGCTGGAGGCTTTTCTCAAACGTTAATCTGATATGCGTGTAAATAACAGAATAAATGGTTTAAACACTGATCTGACATTATGCAACATCCCGAGCTAAGGGAGTTAACTAACTAAAATGTACAGTCAGTTATCTCCCTTGCTTCGGGAAGATGCACATCATGTGATGAAATATAGAAATATAAATGATTGTAATTGCTGTCATAAACTGGTTGCTTTATTTGTTGTTTAACACCACTAAGCAATATTCCAGTTATATTACGGCCCGTAAATATTCGCGTCTGTGACTGATAATAAGAGCAAGTCCCTCACTGTCACCCGGGGTAGAATAGGTCTTCAGCAACCCATTCTTGCTGTAAGAGGCGACTATGTTTGTCGTAAGAGGCGACAAACGGGATCGGGTGGTCAGGCTCGCTGACATGGTTGAAGCATGTCATCGATCCCAATTGCGTGGATCGATGCTCATGATATCAATCCCTGGATTGTCTGGTCCAGACTCGATTATTTACAGACCGCCGTCATATAGCTGGAATATTGCCTCACTGTCGGGGTGAGATGACACGCAAGCAAGTCATCGAGTCTGACCACCCGACCCATTTTGTCGCCTCGCACAAGGGAATGTCACTGGGGGCACATTTTAACGAGGAATCCCCTCGGGGTCTATCCTGGTAAAGGGTTTCAGACAATGTTCGTCACGCCTCGATCAGGGTCATCACACTGTTACAAGTGGAACTCAGAAACCGATGTGATATAGCTGTATGGTCGTAAGGTGATGCTTCCACACGTGGAACAACCAGAAAAGGTTCGAATCCCTTTTAGGGTGCGATAAAAATCCTTAATCTTTCAGCCCAATATATCAGTGATATGTTCACACGTGGTAGTCTGACTATGAGTAGGTGAGAATGGTTTTAGCAATATTTTAGCAATATCACGGCGGAGGACATCACAAATAGGCTTCACACATTGTACCCATGTGTGGATTCGAACACGGGTCTTCGGTGTGACAAGCAAACGCGTGAACCACTAGGCTACCCCACCGCCCAGTATGATCTGAGACCCGTGAAGATCCGTGGTAGAATAGGTCTTCAGCAACCCATGCTTGCCGTAAAAGGCGACTATACTTGTCGTAAGAGGCGACTAACGGGATCGGGCGGTCAGGCTAGCCGACTTGGTTGCGTGGATCGATGCTCATGATGTCAATCACTGGATTGTCTAGTCCAGATTCGATTATTTTGTGTGTGATCTGAACCTATACCATGTTCAGATTGTGTATAGTGCACAGGTAGCACAGTCGTCAAAAGCACAGAGTTACGTCCCTATGGCACGCCAGAAACCTGTGATCGCGGGTTCGAATCTCGGTTGCCCTGATTAGGTTTCTAGGTTTGTCAGCATCAAACCCGAGTTTGTGGGTTTCAGCAAAGTGGAAAACGTCTAAGACCTGAATCACTTCGGCTTTTCCTCCCCCATTAAGATGACACGCGTGATATAAGAGGAATGCTGATCGAAGCGGCGGTAAACTGAACACAGATTGTGTACCTCTGTATTGTAAGGTTGTCAGATCAAGTTGCTCATGATACTAATCACTGGTTTGTATGGTCCACGCTCGATAATTACAAACCACTGTGATATGGCTGGACTATTGCTGAGCGCAGCACTAAACAACAAGCAAACAATTCCGCATTCTCGTCTGAAACTGAAATAATTTGCAAAGTGGGATGAAACTCACTTATTTCACTACCAGTGCCAAACATTTCGTCAAAGATTACATTTTTCGTGTGTTTTCTAACTATTATTGCTCGGATCTTCTATTGCGTATCCCCGTTATATAGCGCGGATGATTTACACACAATAGGATATGTAGACAAGAATTCGGCTCACTCTTGTAATCTTATTACAATCTTCACTGGCCATTTAGCGCGTGATTCCAGTAATGGACAGATTCCTCCCCGTTAGAAATGATTGATCAAGAAATCACGTTAGCGATACCGACATTGTTCCTCTCCCCTCACTCGTATTGGCGAAAATTTTAGTCTCGCGAGATTTGGATTCGGCGACGCGAGTCTCGCGAGATTAGATGGAACGACGTGAGTCTCGCGGGTTCTCGGATCGATGAGATCTTGTCTTGTATTGGATGCAATTAGCGCCATCTAGACCGTGTGTCATGCGCATTGGACAGCCCCAAAGTAGCAGAATCGAAGTGGTGCTATCTCAAATTTCCATAACTACCATACTCAGTCGAAGCGTCCTAGGAGGCCGATTGAGACCAGTTATGAATCGAGACAAACATATTAGCTATTTCCCGGTGATTGAACATCCAATTAAGCGAATCAAAGTGAATTAGAACAAATTTAATTCAACCTCCCCTGTCTGTCATTAAAGAGAGTCGCAGTCACCGTGTGGAGAAATTTGTGAAGTCGGCAGTTGGTATGGGGGACCCTGAAGGCCAATTTGGCACGAGTCTCTCGTTATGAGTTTTATATGTTTTTGATTTTCACTGGATTCGGTGCTCTTTTTCTTTCAAATCTGTGGCCCGTTCCTCGCCCGCGTCAAGAGTCGGATCAATTTTGATTTAATCTTCATTCGTTTGGTAATTTGTCTGCATGAGAGGGGCATCTACTGAGAATGGGGACAAGCTGATTACCGACCGCCTGGCTCCATGGTACTTAATCTCTATCGGCAGACGACAATAGAGAGGAGGCTACCCTACGGGCGACCATTTCGTTTAACTACCGACAGTATGCGTAATTGTCTGGCGGCAAGTATTGTGATACCAGATGTCCGGAACACTTAATTGCTAATTGAATCAAGTGGTCAAAAAATTCCGGTGTCTCTTTAAAGCCAATGACACGTTATGCATTCTCGTAGATGTTTCAATAAGGGTTTAGCAACATTCCAAAGAAACAGCCACCAAACCAAAAGGAAGAAGAAATAATGAATATTGCAGATCATGAATTCCCTGACGATTTGGTACTTTAGTTACAACTGTGATTATAGATGCAACACGGGACGGCTCTTATGATTACGTTTATGCTGAGTGATGTTTAATTGATTTTAACATTCAGAACACCTGGGTTTCAGCTTTGTTTCTCGGCGGTCTACATACGGAAGAGTAACTCGGCCGTTTTCGTCGATTAACATATTAGGCATGGGCGTCAGGTTTAGCTGGTGTGGGACTTTAACATAAACCTTTCATCTCATCAATTTGGCAATTCGTGTTGTCAGTTTATAATGTAGACAACGTGATACGTGGGAAAAGGGCGTGAGGGAAAGAGGTTGTATTTTATTTATGAGGATGCGTACATGCATACAACGGTGGTCGATAACTGAAAAGAAAAAAAACAGATTAACACTCAACATGTGGTTTATTTTATAGTTTTTGTAATTGTAGGTTCCAAGTCTCAAATCTTTCACTCGTGATATTTGTAAATGTCCGGAAGTACCTCGCACACGGTCCCCCGTCAAGATCCGTATGAGATCCAATTGGGGTAGTTAGGTGCTCATGATTTCAGTCACTTGTTTGTCTGGTCAGACTCGATTATTTACAGACCGCCGTCATATAGCTGGAGTATTGCTGAGTGCGGTGTTAATAATAAAACAATTAAAAACCTCGTACACGGACAGATTTTTTAACTTCATCCAACGGGACGCGAGCAGATGGCCAAAACTCCATTTTCACGCATGCGGTAAACGTGGAAAGTACAGTAACATTCAACAAATTCAAAACGGACCGGTTCCTTCGCCGGTATGCGTTGCAGGCAGAATGAAACAATGTCTGAAGTTTCTTTGTATAAAATACAGCTCAGGTTAGACAATGGGTAAATCCTGACAGCTGTTGATTCCGGAACTAGAATCAAACAATTCGAGTGATTTCTCTGACTTAATTCTAACATATATAGTTTATACATAATTTCTGTATAATTTTTCATGGCCTGTGATTGCGTCACTTGTATTTGTATGAAGTTCACGTTCAAAATGGGGAGCGAATTCCAGGCTCAGAATTACCTGCAAGAACAAATCGTAATCAACATAATGGTTTAATTAGGGGTGTAAAACCCGAGAGGTGAGGGTGTTCCTCGACCTGACGATGGTTTAAAATGATGCCAAACGAGGAGGGGTACATTATAGACAATCAATATTAGCTTGGAATTTTCTCTTCTGTCTAAGAGGGCCCAGTGATCACGAAGATCAGGTCTTCAGCAACCCATGCTTGTCGTAAGAGGCGACTAGCGGGATCGGGGGCTCAATGGCTTGGTTGATGCATGTCATCGTATCCCAAATGCGTAGATCGTTGCTTATGATGACAATCACTTGATTGTCTGGTCCAGACTCGATTATTTACAGACCGACCTCATAGAGTTGAAATAATCCTGAGTGTGGCGTTAAACCACAAACAAATGAGAGAGAGAATTTATGGGTGTCAACTTCTTATTATGAGAAACACTCAGTTTTTTAGTATATGCTGAATTTTAGGTGATGAAGGAGTAAGCATTTACTCTGAACTTAACGTTGGGTTAATAAAAAAAAATGATATCCAATAATTTACTCTCTTATGTGTATCACTTCTAAATGCCATTGAAAGAAACACACAAATGGTCAGTGGTCAGTACGAGTGAGATCCATTCCAACATTTAGATACGTATGTCTGAAACAATTGCTAAAATTCCAAGAACAAAGCGCTTGAAATATTTAAACATTGTTTTGAAAACCGCATTAAATATATTCAAGAACTTTGTGTTTAACCGCGAAAACACGATGTGAGCTGCAGATGTGGGTAATAGAAAAGACCCAGACCCATACGACTAAAGATTTCAGGATAAAGTCAAAGTACGTCATAAATTGTGTGAAACAATTTAGCCACAATTGAACCTAAAACGTGAAATGTGAATATTGTTTTACACCGCATCAGCAATTAACATGTGATAAACTCGAATACTGACACCCATATACACGTACTTCAACAACAGCGGCATTATTCTCCAAGTTACGGCAATTGTAAAATGTAATATTGCATAACACAACCTCTCAAAGTATATTCATTTGGTCTTCCGACGACAACCCCGCAGCATCGACACCGACGGGGGGCGGTCGGGTAGCCTAGTGGTGTAAGTGTTCGCTCGTCACGCCGAAGACCCGGGTTCGATTCCTGACATGGGTACAATGTGTGAAGCCCATTTCTGGTGTCCCCCGCCGCGAAATTGCTGGAATATTGCTAAAGGCGGCGTAAAACCATACGCACTCACTCACTCGACACCGACGGATAAACAGTCTTATTACTTCAACGTCTGGGTGAGTTAATCATTAGTCGGAACGGCAGCTGCTTGTGTCAAGAACTATTGAGCACATATGGCGTGCTACGCTTATTCACTTGGAAAACGCCGTCTAAATATGAATAACAAAATATTGTCGCCTAACGCCATACATAATTGAAATATTTGTATCCCCATATACAATCTTCCTGATGACATTTTAATTTTCTTTCGTAACCGCATTTGTAACCGCTGTCTTCAATGGAATTTCTTTAAGACGATACCGCTCTTTGTGCCATCTGTCACAAATTTCATTTACGATCGAAACAAAATCATTATTTGCACTTGCCATAATTTAGACACTAAAATTGAACTTGATTTTAACATTGACACGTCAATTTTCAGTGTCTGTGGCTGTCGCATGTTGCTATATAAATCAATCACATGGTATTTGGTTCAGTGATTGAGCTACAATGCCAAGAAAGCCGCGCCATACTGAAATGTTTATGAATAACTGAGCGAGGTCAAGACACTTTTCCTTCGTATTCCATCTATTTCGAGAAAAGGAGTTAACTTTCCCATTAAACCAAGGGCAAACAATCAAATTACACTCAGCAATATTCAGATAGCACGCCGTCAGGGCTGTGTCCCTGGAGAAGGGTCCAACTTATATCAAATATAGCAGTAATGCCACAATGCACATGGGATGTGGAGACCCCAAAATGAAAGCTTACGATTTGCAGATATGACAAGCGCTAGTGCGGGCAAATCTCAGAGTATGTGTGCCACTAGATTACGTTTTACCTATTTACCTATAACCACACAGCCATCAGATGCAAGGGATTCTGGGGCGGGGTTTGGTTTAATGCCGTTTTTTGACAATATTTCAGTTATTTCACGGCTTGATGTGGGCGGAAAGTCCGAAATAATCCAGGTCTTAGACGTTTACCATTTTGGTGAAACCCGCAAGCACGACTATGGTGCTGACTTTAAAACATCACAGAGTTATATGCATTCGAACCCATTCGTGACCAACTCGTGTTATTCCGGAAAGGGGCGAGTGGTGACGAATGGATTCGAACCCTCAATCACGTGCCGACGGGAGGCAACTCTAGATCTGCAAAACGAAATTCAGTGCTTTAGAAGACTGGACCCCAGATGCACTCGTTTGAGTACTAAACACTTCACACAGCATCATTCATCTTACCTTATTCATCATCCTGACAATTGTTAAACAAAAAGATGAGTATAACAGTAAAAAAAATAGAATTCATTGTGTGATCAGATGGATGGTTTTCTCCAGCATGTACTTTTCTATTCATGGCCTGAGATGTAGATCAGCTGTTTTCTTCACCTCGCCGGGACTTCGTGAGACGCGACACAGACACCGCCGACTCATGCTAATTTCATATATCGGCCACATGAATTATTCCCTTTGTGTGTGTATGTTCATACAATAAGATCCTGACGAGTGGAACGTAAGAAAATTGATAAATCATCCCAGCACACAACCGTCTTTTATTGAATTGCTGTAACTCATACTTATACATGTTATACATCTCTCTCTCTCTCTCTCTCTCTCTCTCTCTCTCTCTCTCTCTCTCTCGCCTCCGTCGTCTAATGGTAGAGCGTCGCTATATAAGTGCAATAATCTTGGACGCGACGTTAAACCCAATCTCTCTCTCTCTCTCTCTCTCTCTCTCTCTCTCTCTCTCTCTCTCTCTCTCTCTCTCTCTCTATCTCTCTCTCTGATAAGCTAAAATCACATCGCATGCATGGTAAGTGAGTAGCGATGTTCCAGAATCTAACCCCAAACCTTCTTTTTGACGAGCAAACGCTCAAACAACTAGGCTATCCCACGTGCA